>NC_057807.1:403869592-404568571 GCF_018294505.1 Triticum aestivum
GTCTTCACCCCCCATAGAAGATTATAGTACTCCCGAAGCATGGCCACGTCGACCGTCCAGGGGAAGAGGGCGAACTGCGCCCGTCGCACCACCAGCTCGCTCTCCGACGGCTCCGCTGCCCCGACATCTTTGGTTGTCCCTTTTCCTTTGGTGGATTTGGGTGCCATTATGGCTGCAAGAAGCAGAGGGCAGGGGATGGCGCAAGCGCATCGACGATGGACGAAAGCAGGGGGCTCGAGAAGGAAGAAAGGGGGCAGCAGTTTCAAGATTGGGGGAGGCGCAGGGGAAGGGTAAAGTGAGCGGTGCGCCCATGGTTATTCCTTTTTATGGGGAAGGCGCGGGCTGCCTCCTTTCCCATTAACTGCGATACGACGCATGCGTGCGGACGCTATCCCACGCATGCCTCCCACGTCACGCACGCTCCCCCACAACGCGTGTCCAAGGCAGGTTGTGGGGGAAGCGCAGCTGACAGAATAGTTACCGCGGTAAAAATCCACCCCAACTGCCCGCGCACCGTTCTGGGCCTGGCCCAACAACATGCTGCGCTTATGTATGGCCCAGTCCCGGGGGCTCCTGTCGGTGTACAAAAGTAGGAGCTCTGCTTTTGACTCCTTTACTTGTGCACGGGCAGTCAGAGCCACCCGCCACAGCCATGCATAACAGGGCAGGAAAGGGAAGCCGGAGAGAAGACGAAGGCACAAGACAAACAAAGCAACGACAAGGACCAAGGCCACAAAGATCAGATGGACGAAGCAGGTTTCCCTAGCAAGGACCCTTGCCGGGGCAACCTCAGCGGCCCCGGCAAGACCCATGTCGGGGCAGCTCGCCCACACCAGCTGAGCGAGCCACCTTCGAGCCCACCAACACTAAACAAACGCATTGGGACAGGGCTCGGGAGGCACCTCCGTGGTGGCATGCAGATCTTTGTGAAGACAAAGAATAGTCAAGATCAAATGAGGATAGGAAGGCAACAATCCTCGGCAGGGTTCTTACCAAGGAAGCCCACGAGACCCCCGGCAAGGCCCTTGCCGGGGATGACGGCATGCTGCGGCAAGACCCTTGTCGGGCCACCCGATAAGGCCCTCGCCAAGCGCGCCAACAGGGCCACTGCCAGGCCCACGCCAGCCAAGTCTCCGCCGCCGTTCGCATGCAGCTGCCGACCCAACCAGCTTGGCAGGCACATGCGTGGCAACATGCAGCCCTTCGTGGACGCTCCACCACCACACGACCTCAGCTGCCTGCCTGCCTACATGTCACCGCATGCATTGCTGGCCAGGGCGCGTGTCAAAGCAAGGGGGGCGGCAATGGACGGGACAGGCCTCGCTCCCGTCCCCGATAAAGTGAAGGGACACCTAAGCCTCGCATTAAATGCGCTTTGTCCTGTAAAACCAGCGATAAGCTCACAACACTATAGCACTTTCCACCTCCTGTGTGCCACTGTGGCAGCCCCTTTCGCCTATAAAAGGAGGCCCATGGCGCACTGGAGAAGGATTCGTCTCTTTCGAACCTAGCAGCACCCTGAGCTAGTTCAAGAGCTCAGGAACACTAAATACATCCACCAAAGCAGGATCATAGGGTTCTACACATCTTTGCGGCCCGAACCTGGGTAAATCCCCTTTGTGCTGTCTACTAGTCCCGCTCTTCTCACGATCCCGTGCCCCACAACCATAGTAGGGATTCCAGTGATCCCATAGGTGTCATTTCCCACCAACACTTCATCACAGAAATAAATAACATGCCCATATATATTTCATCCTAGAGATCTTTAACCATAGCAACATTAGGTTCAACTTTAATTTTCTCAGGGGGTGTAGGTGTTCTAGTATAACTCGTGCGAACCACAGCTGAAGCTTTAGCAAGTGGTTTTTCTCTAATAGGAAAAGGTGGTTTCTCAGTATAAGTAGTAGGAATAACAGGATCAACATTATAAGTGGTGGTTTCTTCTCTAGCTTCAAGGGGTTCTACTATTTTGAATTTAATGGGAGGATGATATTTAAACCACTTCTCCTTAGGGAGATCAACATGAGTAGCAAATGATTCACAAAAATAAGCTACTATGTCAGAGTCATGCCATGCATGGTGCTAAACTCACGAAAAGCATCGGTATCCATAAAAGATATAAGACAATCGAACTCAAGGTTTATACCTGACTCCTAACCTTCATTGAGCTCCCAATCTTCGGAGTTGCGCTTATTTCTTTCCAAAAGATCCCATCAGAATTCAATTGTCTTCCTCATAAAAAAACGAGTACAAGAAGTATCGGGCATGGATTGATCATTACGAGAAAGTCGAGCATAAAAATTTCTGAATAATGATTTATCTTGAGAGCTCATGATTGGGGCATGAATATAACATTGAATTAAGCCTCCCCCAAGCTTGAGCGATACTTTCTCATTCATGAGGCCAAAAATTATATATATAATTCTGATCACGATTAACTAGATGCATAGGATAAAACTTCTGATGAAATTCCAATTTCAATCGGTTGTAGTTCCGATACCCAATATCATCACATACCCTATACCATGTCAATGCATTTCCATTCAAAGATAAAGGAAAAAACTTCTTCTTGACTTCATCTCCGGGTAAACCTGCAAGCTTAAATAATCCACAAACTTCATCCACATAGATTAGATGCACATCCGGATGTAGTGTTCCCTCTCCTAGATAAGGATTAGCTAGCAGTTTCTCTATCATACCCGAAGGAATTTCATAATAAATATTTTCAGTAGGTGCAGTAGGTTGAGGAGAAACTCTAGGTTCTTCCGGTCGAGGTGAAGATACCCTGAACAAGCACCTCAAAGGATTATTTTCCATAGTGACAAGTGAAAATAAATTTCAGCACGTAATATAAGTTCTTCCTTACCAAATTCCACTCACCAAAGGCGCTTCACTCCCCGGCAATGGTGCCAGAAAAGAGTCTTGATGAGCCACAAGTATAGGGGTTCAATCTTATTTCTTTCAATATGTATGAGTGTCGAACCCAACGAGGAGCAGAAGGAAATGACAAGCGGTTTTCAGGAAGGAATTATCTGGAGGCACTGAAAATATCGGTAAGAGATAGTTTGGTAGTAAGATAATTCATAACGGGTAACAAGTAAAAAGTGTAGCAAAGGTGCAGCAAGGTGGCTGAATCATTTTTGTAGCAAAGGATAAGCCTGTGTGGACTCTTATATAAAGCCCCAAGGACACATGGGAATTATTGTCAAGTTAGTTTTCATCATGCTCATATGATTCGCGTTCGTTACTTTGATAATTTGATATGTGCGTGGACCGGTGCTTGGGTGATGTCCTTACTTGGACAAGCCTCCTACTTATGATTAACCCCTCTCTCAAGCATCCACAACTACGAAAGAAAAAATTAAGACAAATCTAACCATAGCACGAAACATGTGGATCCAAATCAATCCCTCACAAAGCAACACATACACTAGGGTTTTAAGCTTCTGTCACTCTAGCAACCCATCATCTACTTATTACTTCCCAATGCCTTCACCTAGGCCCAAATCATGGCGAAGTGTCATGTAGTCGGCATTCACATAACACCACGAGAGGAAAGACAACATACATCTCATCAAAATATCGAATGAATACCAAATTTACAAGATTACTTATAACAAGACTTTTCCCATGTCCTCAGGAACAAACATAACTACTAACAAAGCATGTTCATGTTCATGTTAGAGGGGTAATATATATCATTAAGGATCTGAACATATGATCTTCCACCAAATAAACCAACTAGGATCAACTACAAGGAGTAATCAACACTACTAGCAATCCACAGGTACCAATCTGAGGTTTTGAGGCAAAGATTGAATACAAGAGATGAACTAGGCTTTGAGAGGAGATGATACTGGTGAAGATATTGATGAAGATTGACCCTCCCTCGATGAGAGGATCATTGGTGATGATGATGGCTTTGATTTCCCCTCCCGGAGAGAAGTTTCCCTAGTAGAATCGTTGTGTCGGAGCCCTAGATTGCTCCTACCCAGGTTCCACCTCGAGACGGCGGCGCTTTGTTCCGAAACCTTCCTTCTAATTTTTCTAGGTCAAAAGCCTCCATATAACAAAAGATGGGCACCGGGGGCTAGCCAGGGGGCCCACAAGCTCAAGGGGCGCATCCTGGGCTCTAGGGCGGGCCCCAGGCTTGTGGCCACCTGGTGGGTCCCCCTCTGTTGTTTCTTCGCCCAATATTTCTTATATATTCCAAAAAATTCTCCGTAAAGTTTCATGACATTTGGAATTGTGCAGAATAGGTATCTCAGATTTGGTCCTTTCCGGTCCAGAATTCTAGCTCCCGACATTCTCCCTCTTCATGTAAATCTTGTAAAATAAGGGAGAATAGGCATAAGAATTGTATCATAAAGTGAAATAACAGTACATAATGCAATAAATATCAACATAAAAACAAGATGAAAAATGGACGTATCAACTCCCCCAAGCTTAGACCTCGCTTGTCCTCAAGCGAAAGCCGAAATCGATAATCATGTCCACATGTTTAGAGATAGAGGTGTCGAAAAAATAAAATACGGACATGAAGGCATCATGATCATCCTCAAACCATGGAGATGCGTGAGGGGGTGCTTCAGATTTGGGATGTTTAAGGGCCAAGGAGGAAGAAAGCGTGGAGGCCAGGCTCGAAGCAGTGGTGGAGGAGGTCTTCAAGTGCCATGGGATGGTGGAACACAGACTCAACGCCAACCACTCCATGATTACATAATTCACACGTGATCACAAGTTGGACAACAATAGTATTGGAGAGGCCATCTTCAAGCTTCATGAGAAAATTGAGCTTCTCCAAGCCCAAATCTATGACCTACAAAACCAAAACTGTGAGTATGAATACAAATTTAAGAGGATGAGTTTGGCTACAGATTTGATGATTCCAGAGACTCGTTCATGCTTCTACGATGGTGAGCCTATGCCTTGGAAGACGTAGGACAAGCCTCCCACATCATCAACTTCATCACCACCACCTCCGAAGAAGGAGACTTCGGTACACGGGTATGGGAACTCCCCTTGGCTTGTGCCAAGCTTGGCGGAGGTGACCCGGTATCATATCACCATCACATATTTATCTTTTCGATTACCTTAGTTCAGTCATTTTGGTTATATCATTATCTAGTAGAATGAAAGTTTTAGTATTATCTAGTCTTTGACTTTTTGCTTTATATTCTATCTATATAATTGAGTGTGAGAGTTATATAACAAATGTTAGTTTTGAGTTGAGGGCTTTTCTTTCTTGCTTAGATCTTTGATAGGAAATAGAATAAAAGAAATAAAAAGATTATACAATAATCTTAGGGAGAGTGATGACTTGACATATAAGAAGTATGATACATGAAACTCGTTGAAGGTTGACAAACATAGTTTTGGTCATTGTTGCAATTAATAGGAAGTACTAAAGAAAGAGAGGTTCCACATATAAATACACTATCTTGGACATATTTTGTGATTATGAGCACTCAGTAAAATATTATATGTGAATAAGTTGATGCTGGACAAGGAAGACAACATAATGTGTTATGTTCTCTTATATCCGAATAGAATTTATAATGTCATGGATCCTCCAACATGTTGAGATTTCTTCTCAACCTATGCTAGCCAAAAAACTTCCACACTAAGTAGAGATACTACATGTGCATCCATGAACCCTTAACCCTGTTTTACCATGAGAGTCCACTATATCTACCTGTGGATTGAGTAAGATCCTTCAAGTAAGTTGTCATTGGTGCGGGCAATAAAAATTGCTCTGTAAATATGTATGATCTTTTAGTGTGACGAATATAAACTTTATATGAACTTGTGATGGGGAAGAAATAAAAGTGACGGACTGCATAATAAAGTTCTCTATCACAAGCGGCAATATAAAGTGACGTTCCATTCATTAAGATTTCTTGCATCCAACCAAAAAGAGCATGAAAACCTCTGCTTCCCTCTGCGAAGGGCCTATCTTTTACTTGCACACTCTACCTATATAGATAAGTCATGGTGATCTTCACCCTTCCTTTTATATTTTCTCTTTTCGGCAAGCACTATGTGTTGGGGAAAGATCCAGGCATGTATACGCACTCGGATGTAGGTGATCATAAATTATTATTGTTGATGTTACCCTTGAGGTAAATGGTTGGGAGGAGAAACTAAAAGCCCCTATCTTCCTACGTGTCTGATTGAAGCTTTGATCTCATAGGTATCACATGAGTGTTAGGAATTATGAAACATTAAAATGATGGTTGAGTATGTGAACTTGCTAATTAAAAGTTCTTGCATTAACTCTTTCCGGTGTTATGATAAATTGCAATTGATTCAGTGGCCTAGATTGTGGTTTGTTAGCTTTCAATAAAGTTGTTGGTTCATACTTTACCTTCTGAACCAATTATCACTTTAGCATAAGAAGTTATATGACAATATATTGCTGCTCTAAAGATGATCATGATGCCCTCATGTCTGTATTTTATTTTATCGACACCTCTATCTCTAAACATGTGACATGATTATTGATTTCGACTTTCGCTTGAGGACAAGCAAGGTCTAAGCTTGGGGGAGTTGATACGTCCATTTTGCATCATGTTTTTATGTTGATATTTATTGCATTATGGGCTGTTATTTCACTTTAAGATACAATTCTTATGCCTTTTCTCTCTTATTTTATAAGGTTTACATGAAGAGGGAGAATGCCCGCAGCTGGAATTCTAGACCGGAAAGGAGAAAATTTGAGATACCTATTCTGCACAACTCCAAATGTCTTGAAACTTTACATAGATTTTCTTGGAATATATAACAAATATTGGGCGAAGAAACAACAGATGGGGACCCACCAAGTGGCCACAAGCCTGGGGGTGCGCCCTACCACCAGGGCGTGCCCCCAAGCTTGTGGGCCCCCTGGCCAGCCGCCGGTGTCCATATTCTACTATATGGAGGGTTTTGACCCAGAAAAAATCATAAGGGAGCTTTCGGGATGAAGCGCCACCGTCTCGAGGCGGAACCTAGGCAGGAGCAATCTAGGGCTCTAGCAGAGCGATTCTACCAGGGAAACTTCCCTCTGGGAGGGGGGAATTTAAGCCAACACCATCACCAACGATCCTCACATCCAGGGAGGATCAATCTTCATCAACATCTTCACCAGAACCATCTCCTCTCAAACCCTAGTTCATCTCTTGTATTCAATCTTTGCCTCAAAACCTTAGATTCGTACATGTGGGTTGCTAGTAGTGTTTATTACTCCTTGTAGTTGATGCTAGTCGGTTTATTTGGTGGAAGATCATATGTTCAGATACTTAATGATATTTATTACCCCTCTGATCTTGAACATGAACATGCTTTGTGAGTAGTTACGTTTGTTCCCGAGAACATGGGAGAACTCTTGTTATAAGTAGGCATGTGAATTTAGTATTCGTTCGATATTTTGATGAGATGCTTGTTGTCTCTCCTCTAGTAGTGTTATGTGAATGTCGACTACATGAAAGTTCACCATGATTTGGGCCCAAGAGAAGGCATTGGGATGTAATAAGTAGATGATGGGTTCCTAGAGTGAGAGAAGCTTAAACCCTAGTTTATGCGTTGCTTCGTAAGGTGCTAAATTGGATCCACATGTTTCATGCTATGGTTAGATTTATCTTAATTCTTCTTTCGTAGTTGTGGATGCTTGCGAGAGGGGTTAATTGATGCTTGTCCAAGTAAGGACAACACTCAAGCACCGGTCCACCCACATATCAAATTATCAAAGTAACAAACATGAATCATATGAGCATGATGAAATCTAACTTGACAATAATTCCCATGTGTCCTTGGGAGCGCTTTGCTTTATATAAGAGTTCCTCCAGGCTTATCCTTTGCTACAAAAAGGATTGGGCCACCTTTCTGCACCTTTGTTACACTTGTTACTTGTTACCAGTTACGAATTATCTTACTATCAAACTATCTGTTACTGATAAATTCAGTGTGTGCAGAAAATACCTTGCTGAAAATTGCTTGTCATTTCCTTCTGCTCCTCATTGGTTCTAACACTATTGCTTATTGAAAGGACTACGATTGATACCCTATACTTGTGGGTCATCAAGAGTCAACTTTCAGAGAGCTAGGATAAACCATAAGAGGCTACAAGGCCTGCTTCACAGAAGCAAATCAGAATTAAGCCTGGAAAGCCGGTTTTTATGTCGTGCCTCGAAAGCTGGCTTGATAATTTAAGTTGTTTTTATGTCATTTATTACTTATTCTATATATCTATATATCTATGCATTTTTCTTTGCTGGTACTGGTTTTTATAAGTATAGTCCCAGGTTGAAAATGAAACCGCGTCACAAATAATGCAGGGACATAAATTTCACTAGGTCTTGAGAAATTTAACTTGTGTTTTGTATTACAATACAACACTTATGGATTTCTCCACATACATATTTGCCTGGTTGCACTACAACCATGACCAAGGATTGAATCAACAACATCAAGTCTATAAGACCAGGTTAAGCAAACAGGCATGATCCGAATATCTCTCTCATCAGATTATCATCGGCTCAAAAGTTAACATGCTCGATGCATGAAGTCATTATCAGATTACGAAGTTTTTCTCAAAAACTATTACAAGACACATTTGTGCTGATTTCAACAAGTTTTTTCCAACAAATATGACAACTGGCGAAGTTTATTGTTGCAAGCCAGTAGTGGAGCTCTTCGGGTTGACGTTCCTTTGCCCTTCTTAAATGCAAGTTGCGGACGGGTTAGTCCATGCCGGCTCTTCTGGGCCTTCAGGGGCCGCCTCTCCTGCTCGAGGTTGGGGGTCGTCTGCCACCTGCTGGATTGGTGACAGAGCTTCAAACATCATATCTTCCTTGATCGAAATTAAAGTGCTGACATCAGAGGCAAAGGATTGATGACGTGGAGGTATTAGCTCGATGGGCTTTGGCTTAGGCAGCTCCATGCGTTTCCCGGCTTCAGAATAGCCGGCTGGAAACTTTGTTAAATCTAGCTCTTCGACGATCTTGGTTGTCGTTACCCTGGTCTCCTTCACACAGCGCAGATAGTCCTTTTCGGTGAAAGGTGTGTTATCTATGTTGAATTCAAGGAACCCGTCAGCTAGTAGAGCCGGCTGCATCTTGGGGTGATGCGATTTTCCAAGCATCAGAGAATACATAGCCCCTTGACGGGAAGCCGCCCTTTTCACCTCCTTGATCCATTCTGGGATAGTGGAGAGCTCATTAAGTATGTCCATGATGTAGAAGGGTGGTGCCTTGGTATTCTTGATCTCCATTATGCACTTGGCACCACCTACGTATAGCTGCTCAAGATATTTGTATATGGCCTTAAGCTTCACAAGCAGGAGTTCCAACACATTATGATGTTTTTTTCCTATTGACACAAAAACATTCTGTCAGTAACCTGACTAAGACCTCAACCCAGGAAAATTGAAGCGTTACCAGGAAGAAGTTATACTTACCAAAGATGGCTATGCACATATCAGTAATTTGACCCTTACATGTTTGTAATTCTTGGGTCACCGGCTTGAGCTTTAACTCGGCCTCTTCTGCTCACTTCAGCAAGGCAGCTCTTTCTTCCTCAAAGGTAGCTTTGGTCGTTTCCAAATTATCTGTAACAGAAAGCAGGGATCTATGGAAATCTGGAGATAGGCTTTCTGCCTTTTCTCGAAGCTTCTTTTTAGATCTTTTTGTAAGCGGACCACCTGTGACTCGGCCTGGTTCAGCATATCCTGCATATAACATTCAAAAAGTCAAACACGTTATTGGCAGTCCCAAGTCACCACAAGCGATCGACCCCGCACTAGGGGCTACATTATTCAAATTTGTAAGTCCCGGGACATTACCGGCGAACGACCCGACACTTGGGGGCTATATCAGTCAATTCTGGCCTATTTTATATCAAGTCCCTTGTAGCTTGAAGCACAACATGGCACTTGGGAGCTAATGCATTGTCATTTTACATCTACATATAGCTGAAGACCCGTCCCATCACACAATGATGAGATGGCCCTTCTGGTACCTATTGCTAAGTTTCATAAGATACATATCTACATAAGTTCTAGCTCATTATTTGCATAATGACCCGACCCTTGGGGGCTACGGATGCATATTGCAGAAGACGGGTCAAACCAGATTTTATTCCAAAGTTTCATTAAAGCAAGTCTCAAGCATTTCACTACTTTCTCTACTTATGACTTGGAGGCTACATATATACATCTATATAAAGGGAGCAAGCAATAGGACATACCTCATACTTTCTCTTCAAAGTATTGGTCATAGCAATTTCAGCATACCATCTCTCAGATAGCCGGGTCAAGAAGCCATGATGCAGAGAAGTTACATCCAAATTTTCAAGGGACTGAAGACTGGCCTTCCCCTTCTCCTTACTTGGCGACTCATTTTTTGCCAAGGCCGTTGAAGTTTCAGGAATTGAATCGTGGTGTTCACCGGTAACAGCCACATCATCTTGGGTGTTGGACTCCGGTTTCAAAGTAGCCGGGTTATCCGTTAAAGCTTCTTTATTTACCTCCTCCACAACAGGAGTGGATGCGCGAACAGGGCTCACCGGGTTGTCCTGGTAAGATGGCTCTTCTTCACAAGACGGGTTGACTTGGATCTCTGGGTTGCCAATTGCAAGGTGATGATAAGGGATTTCCTCCTCAGTTCACGTCATGACAGCAGAGGAGTCACCAATTTCGTTTTTGACAAAGACTTGACCCTAAGTTTACACAAAAAATGGGCCAGCAAGGAAGGAAAATGAGATGTGAAATAGCAGAATTTAATATTACTTACCCACAGTTGATATTCAAAGGCGGTATTTAGCTAGCGCACGATTCATCAGAACATGGCGAAGTCGTCTGATAGTTCGGGTCAGAGCAACTAATAGGAATTTTAATATGACCGCCCTCGGGCAAGATGACACCGAGTTGTTTTCTCTTGGGTCCGCGCACGGCGCGAGGAGGGCTGGTATGACCGACCATCTGACAACCCCCCAGAGCTGGACCGGGTCTTCCTCTTCAAGACGGCCTCATGCTGTGTTTTCTTCAAAGATAAGTTTCTCTCTAAAAAAGCTTCTGGGTGCGAAAATGGTACCTTACAGACCGCATTTTGTTTTCTTCTTTGCACAAGTGGTTCTAAGTCTGAAAAGAGGGGTTTACCTCAGTTTCGCCGGCTCTAGTGGTTCCAATATTTTCCCGAGATGAGGTGGTGTCAGCAAGTTCGTTAAAAAGGCGGCCAAGAGAGTCAAGTTCTTCTACCTCAAATTCCTCTTCTTCTTCTGACTCCTCGTCCCTAGGCGGAGTAGGATTTGGAGGACCAGTTCTCCACCACTAAGAATTCTCCTGCACAAAGCAACAAGTCGGCACATTAAGTACAACAAAAAAAATCTGATTTATATAAATAGTGTAAATGAAAGGGCAACTTACTGGAGGCACCAGGTTACCTACAAAGAAAGGGGGCAATCCCACAAGGACGATTTTATCTCGAGTCTTGCCCAATAGCTTCTTGGTGGCCTTTATGAGATCAGCCTTTGTCAAGTCAACCTGACAAAAACGCAAAGCGTCTTCCGGCTCACCGGTATAGTCGTTCATGAGACAGCCTCTCAGGCTAAGGGGTTGGATCCCCCAGCTCATCCAGCATCGGGTCAATTCGACCCCTGTAAGGTCGTGAGCTATTAATGCATTTATTTTTGTATATAGTGGTTCCAAAGCTTTCCTTTCTGCCTTAGAGGCAAAACCCGAAAAGATTATTGAGGCATCAAGCCAGTCCAGTCTATAACTTGGCAAAGGACTCTACTGTTCTGGAGAAGTACCTTTGCAGTAAAACCAGGTCATGTGCCAACCTTTAGGATGATTTGCCAGTGTTATTTCAGGGAACGCTGACATTATCCTCCTTTGGATAGTGACTCTCCAAGTTCTACACACGATCCTCGTTTGCACTCCGTCTGGTGATTGAGATAGAAAATTTCTTGGAAGAAGCCAATAGACGGCTCTATATGGAGATATACGTCACACAACACTTTGAATTGGCTCAAATTCAGAATTGAGTTGGGAGCGAAGTCTTGAGGTTTGATGCCAAAATGGTGAGGCACGTCACGGAAGAATTCTGAACCCGGGGACAGAAGCCCCTGTCCAAGTGGTCAGCAAATATGATGAACTCATTCTGACCTGGCTGAGGATGGACCTCTTCCTTAGGAACATGTCGTTCTATTTCAGCCTGGGCGGGAAGCAACCCGAATGATGCGGAGCATCCCTTGACCATCCCCATGGACGTCACACCGCCACAACAAGCACGAAGAGGACCGATGACAAGAGCACATGCACGTCCCACCGAAACCGAGGTTGACTCCTTCCTCTTCAAACTTCATTCGGTTTCATATGAGAGTCGGATCCTACCTCAAATAGAAACGTTGTGCCTTGTTAGGTACCAAGGGGGTGACCAAGAGGAAATGAGGATGGAGATTCAAGCATCCAAGGAGGAGGAAGAGCACCAAGGGAACGAGGGAGAAAGGAGTGTTGCTAAGTCTTGAGCTTGCGTTGGTTTTCCTTGAAGAGGAATGGGTGATGCAGCAATAGTAGCGTAAGTATTTCCCTCAGTTTTTGAG
This sequence comes from Triticum aestivum, assembly GCF_018294505.1. Classification (NCBI taxonomy): domain Eukaryota; kingdom Viridiplantae; phylum Streptophyta; class Magnoliopsida; order Poales; family Poaceae; genus Triticum; species Triticum aestivum. The sequence goes on from NC_057807.1 coordinate 403,882,172, forward strand.
AACCAAGGTATCAATCCAGTAGGAGGCTCCTCAAAAGTCCCACGCGCCTATACAAACAAAAAAAGAACTCGCAACAAACGCAATAAAGGGGTTGTCAATCCCTTCACGGCCACTTGCGAAAGTGAGATCTGATAGAGATAGTATGATAAGATAAATATATTTTTGGTATTTTATAATATAGATTGGAAAAGTAAAGATGCAAATAAAAGTAGATTGAAGGCTTATATGATAAAAGATAGACCCGGGGGCCATAGGTTTCACTAGTGGCTTCTCTCAAGATAGCATAAGTATTACGGTGGGTGAACAAATTACTGTCGAGCAATTGATAGAAAAGCAAATAATTATGAGATTATCTAGGCACGATCATGTATATAGACATCACGTCCGTGACAAGTAGACTGACTCCTGCCTGCATCTACTACTATTACTCCACACATCGACCGCTATCCAGCATGCATCTAGAGTGTTAAGTTCATAAGAACAGAGTAACGCATTAAGAAAGATGACATGATGTAGAGGGATAAACTCATGCAATATGATATAAACCCCACCTTTTTATCCTCGATGGCAACAATACAATATGTGCCTTGCAACCCCTATTGTCACTGGGTAAGGACACCGCAAGATTGAACCCAAATCTAAGCACTTCTCCCATGGCAAGAAAGATCAATCTAGTAGGCCAAACCAAAGATGACTCAATCATACATAAAAGAATTCAGAGGAGATTCAAATATTTCTCATAGATAAACTTGATCATAAACCCACAATTCATCGGATCTCGACAAACACACCGCAAAAAGAGTTACATCGAATAGATCTCCACAAGAGAGGGGGAGAACATGGTATTGAGATCCAATAAGAGAGACGAAGCCATATAGGTAATAACTATGGACCTGAAGGTCTGTGGTAAACTACTCACAACTCATCGGAAGGGCAATGGTGTTGATGTAGAAGCCCTCCATGGTCGATTCCCCCTCCAGCAGAGTGTCGGCGAAGGCTCCAAGACGGGATCTCGCGGATACAGAAGGTTACGGTGGTGGAAATTGTTTTTCGTTGGCTCCCTGGATGTTTTCGGGGTACGTGGGTATATATAGCAGGAAGAAGTAGGTCGGTGGCCGCCCGAGGGGCCCACGAGACAGGGGGCACGCCCTGTAGGGGTGGCTGTGCCCTCCACCCCGTGGCCGCCTCAGCTGCTTCTTGACTTGTACTCCAAGTCCTCTGGATCATGTTCGTTCCAAAAATCACGCTCCCAAAGGTTTCATTCCGTTTGGACTCCGTTTGATATTCCTTTTCTTAGAAATACTGAAATAGGCAAAAAAACAGCAATACGGGCTGGGCCTCAGGTTAGTAGGTTAGTCCCAAAAATGATATAAATGTGTAAAATAAAGCCCATAAACATCCAAAAGGGGTAATATAATAGCATGGAACAATCAAAAACTATAGATACGTTGGAGACGTATCAAGCGTCAAGAGGGAAGAAGGAGAGGAGAACAAGAAGATGGAAGGGCTGCAGCCCCTGGACACCCCGGCCCGGCTGCCTCAGGCCCGGCTGCCCGGCCACAGCCTGGGTAGCACCCCAGCCGGCCCCAGGTGCCCGGCCCCCCTACCTAGGCCTCGCCCAGTCCACCCCGGGTGCCCGGCCAATTGGCCCCGGGTTCCCGGCCTGCCACTTGGGCCGCGCCCAGCTCGCCCCCGGGTGCCCGGCCGCCCCGCCCAGCCATGCGGCCTCCCCGGGTGCCCGGGCCTTGGACCCCGGGTGCCTGGCCCCCCTTCAGCCGGCGCCCCTGACCGGACTGGGTGCCCGGTCCTCCGCACCCCGGGTGCCTGGACCCCTCCGAGAGTGTCTACATTTTCAGGGTCATTTTGGACCTTTGTATCCATCTCTTCCCCAATTTCCCCCTAGCCTTTATATACTCCTCCCCTAGCTCATCTAGAGGATATCAAAGTATTGGATAGACAAAGAGAGAGCTTTGCTCATCTTCCTCCTCATGGAGATCATGACCTCCTAAGGGAGAAGATCCTCTTGTGGATATCAAGACCCCATCTAGGGAAGGATCCCCATCATAGAATCATCAAGACCTCTTTCCTCATAGGATTGGGATGAACTATCTACCTTGTATCTTTCCTTTTTGTCCTTGAATTATTGTGATCTCTTGTGTGTTCTTCGATCTAGCATATGTGTGATTGGATCTAGTCAATTTGAGTGTTTCCCCTCTCTTGTGTTCTTCGTGTTCTTGGGGATTTCCCTCCAATTCGTGAAAGATCTCCATCTAGGGTTCCACCCTACAACATATTGGTATCATGAGCCATGGTTTCTCACGAAATTGGAGCCCCCTTCTTGTTATCTAGCCTAATTTTGTTGTGTTCTTCCCCAATTTCGAAAATTCCCCACCAAAAATAGCCCCAATTTTTTTTGTTTTGTTCGTTTGATGAGGTTTTGTTGGATTTGATCCATGGATTTGCTTGGTTTCAAGTGGATCTAGCTTTTTCCCCATCCATATACACCTTTCCCTCCATGAAATCCACCAATTTCTCCCATTTCCCCATGAATTTCCTCCCAAATTCGGGACCCCCGGGCACCCGAACCTCAAACCCCGGGCACCCGGACCCCCCGTGCAACCCCGTTGACCACCCCGGGTGCCCGCACCCCTTCCCCCGGGCACCCGGACCCCCGGGACATCTCCTCCGCCCAACTGCCCTGACCACCCCAGGTGCCCACACTTTCCACCCCCGAGCACCCGCACCTCCCAGTTTCAGCTCACCAACAAAAACCGTTTTAGCCATAACTTTTGCTCCCGGAGTCAGATTTTGACGTTCTTTATCTCGTTGAGTATTGACATCCCCCATCCATCTAGATAGGTTCCAACACAATTTGAATCCATCAAAATTTTGGCATTTTGGCATCTTTGCATAGGCCATCCACCATATCATTCGCAAAACCACCATCGCTTTCCGCCACCGAACCCATTTTTTATCCTTATAGCATTTGTGGTTGCTTGAGTGGTGACTTGAGTCTCCTAAGGTGTTTCGGCTACTTAGGAACGGTTGCTTCGTCATCAACCACCACCACCACTTCTGCATTGCTAACACAGAACCACAACGCATTCCGCTACCACCATTTGACATTTTCCTTGAGATTTTGAGTTTGCGGTTTTTCCGTTTCCAAGGGTGTTTCGGTTAACTAGGAACGGTTCGACATTGACAACACCGCCGCTCAACTTCGACAAGGATTTGACATCGACCACTTCACCATTTTGACAACCTAACCGTAAGCAAGAACAGTAACCTCTATATCATCTTGGTGTCGTGGTATCCCATCATTGTACATTCATTCTTGCCATTACATTGTTAACCCCTTAGCCCATTTTGCGTCACTTGCCTATCGAGACTAGCCTTTGAGTATTGCCGGCAACGTTACTTGTGCACAATAGTGATCCATACCTTCCATTGCATACATACCATATCATATTGGTATCATCTTGGTATCATCATATCATCCCTTGTGTCACAAGATTGTTGCCGCATATACAGAGTTGCTATCTTGGTTTGTGCATTTCGCATAAGTGGCCATATCAAAAAAAAGAATAAGCTTTTAAGCAAAAGGAAAAGAGAGCAAAGAGCTTGTAAGCAATAGCCATAGCATCATACCGCATTGCACATAAGATTGTCATATCTGATCATCTTGGATCACTTTGAGAAGAACACCGGGAACATCATACACATAGCATACTTGGGATCTAAGGCTCATACATTTTGCATCTTATAGGTTGTGCACAAGTGTCGTATCCGCCTATTGAGCAATCATGCTAGCGTCTCTCTTGAGTTGTGCAACACGAGCATTTTCCGTGGATTCCACATTTTGTGCTCATTCCTTGGTTGCAAGACCCCATTTATCTATCTGTGTGCCACATATTGTTATTGGTCTACTTGTTTCACTTGCGAATTTGTCACTCTTTTCCAACATTATTAACTCTTGCTAACATTTTGCATCAAATTTTTGTGCCACTATCCTCACCAAGCTCCACCATAAGCCTTACTTGTGTAGGTGTGAGATTTGACAAGATCCGGTACCAATTGTGCTATTTCCTTGTTACATTATTGAGTGATCATTGATCCATCTTCAACATTGGAAAGGTACATTTGGTCTAGTTCTTTCCTTTCTTCCACTCACATTCGCTCGAGTCTTGTGATGGATAGGCAAGACATTTCATCCCCGGTCTTCCACGACAACAATGGCGCAAACAACTACATCAACAAAACATCCACCTTCAGACTACAACGAGCAATGCATGGCATTGAGTGACTCGCCATCGACATTCGCCAAAATGAAGCAAGGACAAGGGACTACATCGACACAAAGTTGGATGCACAATTGGATGACATCCGACACGTGTGGGCCAACTACAAGTCTTTTTCCCCTTCGTCATCTTCAAGGCAGCGATGCTCAAGTGGCCAATCTTCGAAACGTCATCGAGCTCAAGCACTACAACACCATCAAGATGAAGATGCTCGTGATGCGTACACCTACAGGTCAAAAGTCTATACATCAAGCTACGGCCAAACTTCATGAGCACAAGAGAAGACTGCGAGACGAGTACCAATAAGACGGAGCTACGACTACTACCACCACTTCGGCATCTTCGCCAAGTGTTCTCAAGGCCATACACGGCGACGGTGACGAGATGATCGAGCATGGGATTTTCCCTTCAGTCATGGAGGAGAGCGATGATGTGCCATCTTCGGCCTTCATCCATGGCGAGGACGATGAGATGGTTGAGCATGGGATTTTCCCTTCGACCACGGCGACGTATGATGACTTGAGTGACTTGTGCCACCATATTGAGAGTGAGAGTGACTTCACCACTAGCCCCATATATGATGAGTTGCCACAATTCCCATGTGAGGAGAGCCACCACCACCACCACTTGAGTGATTTGAGTGACTCCACCATATGTGACATTGAGTGCACCTACCTTGAGGGAGTGAGTGAGCCACCACCACATAGAGAGAGTGAGGTAGTTGATACGGCATGTGATGCCATTTTAATTTCTAACAACTTAACCTCTACCTCTATTGTGCCTTCTCATTTGGTGATAGGTCCCATATATGATGACGCGCCGATCGTCAACGACTTCGTCCTTCCTTTGGACAAGACGATGGCTATGGTGGAATATGATGCACCCCCCACATGGTTCCATCAAGATGAAGATGATGACCACCATTTGGTCTTTGCCACCTCACCTGCACCACTTGAGTGGAATGAACAAGGTAAAATAGGTGAAGGTGATGCTCTAGTTCCACTAGTGGATATTCTTGACAATGATTGCTTGCATGATGTTGATCCACCTATTGTCATGCTTCATTCTAGTTCGACTTCCCCATGCGATGATTTACCCATTTATGATGAGTTTGATGATTGCCATGTGGAGTCTATTAGATGTGATGCCATGTTACATGGGATTTCTTGTGACAATTCTCTAGGTCACATCATGTTTGACAATCCGCTTGACTTGTGATATGCTATGCATGAGATCAACAATATGTCATATTTGCAATCTCATCTTAGTGACTATGCATATGCCATCAACGTAAACCCAATTTGCACATATGGCATAGATGACAAGCCCATGGTTATTGGCATTTGTTTTTCTTGTGATGATAGTGATATGTTGCCTTTGCATCATTCATCTCATATGCCATGCCATGACCACCTAGCTTCGGATATGCATTGTTTGCCATGTGGTCAATATTCTCCATATTATGCTTCCGCTATTGATCTTGAGGAGACCCCCATAGTTTCCTCATACCCATGAGATTTCGCTACATCCCATTCTTTGCATAATTCCCTTGATTGTGTGCAGCATATGCTCCCCATGAATAAACATGCTAGTGATGTATCACATACTTGCATTCTCAATTTGTGTCCCCATCGTGTCATACATAACAACTATTCTTTCATGATGGATGACATGGTATTATACCATGCATCAAATTTCTTTGAGCGATGCTTATCTTGTGCTAACACTCACATGCACATACATATCATGATGGATGATGTGTACATTTACCACGCACACACTTTCTTTGGTTTGTGTCTCTTTTGTGTAGGTTCCCATGAATACTTGTCAACCTCGCAATCCCACAAGTTGACAAAACGAGCTCTAGAGAGCAACGATGACTTGGGATCCCTTGGAGTGTCTTTCCCACCGCTCTCTTTGCGCAAAGACTTCGCGCATTTCTTCTACATGGCCCTCACTTGGCTATGGGTTATTGTCCATTACATATTATATTCCCATCTTGCCATGTTCACTTTGCATAATATGCTCATTCCTATGCCTTTGCCATGCATTTGTGACCCATGCTTTGCATTACACATGATGATTGATTCCACTACTTGTATGTGCATTTGCAAGCTTCATGGAGATATTCCTTATTCTTGCCATGTTTCCTTTGTGATCCACTCCTATGATGATATATTGCTTTGTAATCGTGTTTGTGATATGCCATGTGTATTGCCTATGTCTATTATTTGCTCACATGACATGATTGCCATAATTTCCTCTAGTGTGTTGCATCTTCGCTCCACTAGTTTGCACGACATGATTTCTATGCTTTCCCATGTTGCACCCAATTCTTGGATTACTTGCTACTATCATATGTTTGGTTGCCACAATGTCAGTACTTCACATATGCCATGTCCCATTACTTGTCACATGATTGACTTGATTGCCTCGCACATGTTGCAAAATTGCTATATCAATTGTGTTGAGTGCCACACTATCTTCACCACATCATATGCACATTATGCTTGGATTGTCTTGCACTTGACGCATGTGTTTAGTCATATCATCTTCTTGGGTGTCGTGAATGACTCTTATGCCTACCATAGACCGTTCATTGAGAATCTTAGGCATGCTTGCTATAACATTGAGGTAGATGCTTGTTTCCTTGAACAATATATTAACATACTTACCTCACCTTCGCATGATTGTTTCCATGATGCTTTTCCATGTGCCCAATTTACGTTCTTACATGCCATGCCACACTCCCTTGTCACACCATATGCTATGCTTGATGACAAAACTTGTTGGGTGAGTCACCTCTTGAATGCTTGGTTTTTGCTTTAATACCAACCACATTTGTTTTTCCAATTGTTTGTTATCTTCTCTCCTTTTTAAGGAATTACAAGGCGGTGCGACATTGGAGAGTGACCATTTTGAGCTTCAACATGATAAGTGCTTGGTGGTCGTCCACTTCTACACGACGACGCCGTCTCCTTCCCATGGTGATGAAGATCCCGATCCGCGGACGGATCTCTCCCAAGGGGGGGAGGATGATGCGGAGCATCCCTTGACCATCCCCATGGACGTCACACCGCCACAGCAAGCACGAAGAGGACTGATGACAAGAGCACACGCATGTGCCACCGAAACCGAGGTTGACTCCTTCCTCTTCAAACTTCATTCGGTTTCATATGAGAGTCGGATCCTACCTCAAATAGAAACATTGTGCCTTGTTAGGTACCAAGGGGATGACCGAGAGGAAACTAGGTAGGAGATTCAAGCATCCAAGGAGGAGGAAGAGCACCAAGGGAACGAGGGAGAAAGGAGCGACAAGAGAGAAGAAGGAGAGGAGAACGAGAAGATGGAAGGGCTGCAGCCCCGGGACACCTCGGGTGCCTGGTTGCCTTGGCCCCGGGTGCCCGGCCACAGCCTGGGCAGCGCCCCAGCCAGCCCCGTGTGCCCGGCCCCCTACCTGGGCCTCGCCCAGCCCATCCCGGCTGCCCGGCCAACTGGCCCCAGGTGCCCAGCCTGCCACTTGGGCCGCGCCCAGCTCGCCCTGCCCGGGCCCTGAACCCCGGGTGCCCGGCCTGCCCCACCCAGCCATGCGGCCTCCCCGACCCCGGGTGCCTGACCCCCCTTCAGCCGGTGCCCCCGACTGGACCGGGTGCCCGATCCTCCGCACCCTGGGTGCCCGGACCCTTCCGAGAGTGTCTACATTTTCAGGGTCATTTTGGACCTTTGTATCCATATCTTCCCCAATTTCGTCCCTAACCTTTATATACTCCTCCCCTAGCTCATTTAGAGGATAGCAAAGTATTGGATAGACAAAGAGAGAGCTTTGCTCATCTTCCTTCTCATGGAGATCATGACCTCCTAAGGAAGAAGATCCTCTTGTGGATATCAAGACCCCATGTAGGGAAGGATCCCCATCATAGGGTCATCAAGACCTCTTTCCTCATTGGATTGGGATGAACTAGCTAGCTACCTTGTATCTTTCCTTTGTTGTCCTTGAATCATTATGATCTCTTGTGTGTTCTTGGATCTAGCATATGTGTTATTGGCTCTAGTCAATCTGAGTGTTTCCCCTCTCTTGTGTTCTTCGTGTTCTTGGGGATTTCCCCTCCAATTCATGAAAGATCTCCATCTAGGGTTCCACCCTACAAGAGTTCACTAGGTTGTTTAGCATAAGTGCAGTCATGCCCGACTTAACCCAGTTAACAACTTTGCTGGTCTTGGGAGGCATCATTACGGTTGCAACAAAGGTTCAACTACAAAGTATGAAAAACAAGAATAAGCCAACAAATTTATGAAGGCCTTCCGAGTTATGGCAATGATAAATTAAACTACATAGTTGGCTATGAGCATACGAAAATCTTTGGATTACAACGATTTGCGAGACGGAAATAGCTCAAGCCGACAAAAGATTCCAGTGCAGTTCACAGTTTGACAAGTGGTGAAGTAATATTCGGGTTAAAGCAATCACAAATAGGAAATATTCGGAGTTGATTACAACTATAGATCTAGAAAATGTATGAAAAAGAAAATAAAAACCCTAGTCATGGCAGAGTTGCTAGCTAAACAAGTAGCAGTGGGGTCTATTTAACACAACAAAAGGGGTCTAATAAGTGATGAATTTCATTGCGGCAATAGATAAATGCTCTACAGGTATTAGTTTTGGTGATGGATTGGATCTACGGCCTCATATGAGATGAACTTAGGATGAAATATGATGGAATATATGAGGAGTGAAGAACTTACAGATCTGTGAAGCAAAGTTTGAATATGTCCAAGGTCGACGGCACGGCCGCGACGACTCCAATGGGATCCGATGATGGTCTCCTCGCCGGTGTAGTCAATGACTTGAAGGGGCCGGCAAGCTCGAGGTGGTGCAGTACGCCGGGGGCGAGAGGAAGAAGAAGGGCAGGAGAGAGTAAAATGAGCCCGAGGGGTGTTGTTCCATTTATAAAGGGGGGACCCGAAACGACAAGCGCAACACTCCAGGGGGAACAATCAATTGTGGCTAAAAGCTCCTTGATTCTCGTGCTTGACAAGATAATACAAATCCACCCAACGACCCTTTGTGATGTCATGCATGGAAATTAGAAGAAAGTGCATATGATGTCATAGTGTGGAAAGGCGAAAAACACTAAGTGTTGAATAACCTGTGCGACCAGGAAGATGGATTGATCCGGCTGGGCATTTATAAAACAATAATGATGAATATTGAAGGGAAGAGAAGATGCCAGCTCAGAACAACAGACCCATTACTCAACCCTACATGTTCTTCTCTTCCTTGTTTTTTCAGGATGAAGTTTAACATGGATAAATCCAAGCTAAACTATGTTGGGGATATTCCCCATGACCAAGACCCGACGCAAGGTATGGCCCGGAAAAATGCCAGGAATTATGGGTCACCTTATTCTCTAGGCCAAAGTGATACAACAAGGAAAGCATGAAGGCCTGTAAAAAGACTCGGTCGAAGGCCGTCTCATGGAGGAGCCTAGTGGGCCGGCTTGCGAAGAGGGCCAGATGGAGAACTCCCAAACTTGGGAGGCAAGATGAATAGGAGTTAGATTAGGATATGGGTTGATAGTACGACTCGAAATCATGTGTAAACCTAGGGCACTCAACTTATTATATCAAGGGGAGCCCCTAGGTCGAAAATACTAAGTTTCAATCTCTCAAAATCTAGGTTAGCTAATCTGCATCCTTGTAATCAAGATCATCATCAATATCAATCAAGCAAGAAGTAGGTCTTTACCTCCACTTGTGTCCTTCATTCCCGAACAACCCTGTTCAAGCAACCACCTACTTGCGATGGCCTCTAGACTTAGTCCTTTCACGAGGACATCTGCTGTGAGAAAACCATGATAGATCATGTAGCTCTCCTCCTCCCCAGTCCTGCACCATTCCCTCCAAGATGTTCACCACGCGCGGCCAAAGTGGCACCCATCGGCTCTTTTTTGGGAAATATAGTAGAAAACAAAATTTTGGCCTACGGATCAAGTTCCCAGGATCACTATGTAGATGTATACAAGGTTAGATCTTATCGTTACCAACTTCGAGTAGCGGCAAAGGAGAGTTGGTGTAGACCATTCTTGAAGTCCCATGAAAGATCCCTCGAATAAAGATCGAAAGCATGATCTCTCTACAGATTGCACCCGTACCGAAGTAGTGGTTCAACATCGCTTCACCCTCTAGAACTAAGAATTGTTGAGAAAACTAGAGGGAGAAGTAGCCTAGCGGCATCGACATCTAGATCAACTAGATGTGTGGGAGAAACTAGGTGCAGGGCAGCAATGAGGCAACCTCCAAGGGTTTTGGTGTGTTCTAGGGGTTGCCCCTGCTCACACATGTATGCGCAAACCACCCCTCCCATTCATCCCATAGTATACCATGCAAGGCAGAGAAACTCGCCAAAAAATCTCGTCCTCACTTCTTGGAAGGCCCAAAGAAACTCATGCAGGTGTGCCACTGGCCCACCAAGGACAATTATTTGTCATACAAGTAGGTGCCCTACACATCCATTATTGGTTCGCCTTTTTGTCTCTATTATTTTCATGTAAGTGATGACAGACATATTTATGATCGGACCAAAATGTCACGGATGTCTTTTTCTTGCAGTGTCCCCTCCTCTTTAACCATGCGGTTAATGCCCTTGCGGCTATCCTGGATAAAGCTAGGATCGCCTACCAACTCACCGGTGTGGTTGGGAATTTAATACCTAGTGGTGGCGTCATGCATCTACAGTATGCATATGAACCATGATATGGGGGAGGGTTTAGATCTTGATATTATCAATGTCAACTTCCTCCTTCTATGCTTTGAGGCCATGTACAGTCTAAAGGTCAACTTTGGCTAGAGCAAAGTTATAGTTTTAGGGTACTCGAATGACGAGCGACAGCGGATTGCGGACAACCTGAACTGCAGGTTGTCCTCCTTTCCCATTACATACTTAGGGATGTCCATGTCGTATTCACAGATACCCTTTAGTGAGTTGGACCCGCTTATGAATTGGGTCGTGTCTAGTTTGAAGCCTTGGTGCAGATGTCTTACGTCCAGGGAGTAAGACAGTGCTTCTCGACTCCTCCCTTTCTAGTCTCCCCATGTATATGATGGGGATGTATATCCTGTCGAAGGGAGTGCATAGCTCCTTCAATAAAGACCACTCCCACTTCTTATGGAAATCGACGGATAGCGGGCAGAAATACCATGTGGTGAAGGGGGCTAATATCAGCTTACCTAAAGACATGGGAGGTGTTAGGAACCATCCATCCTTTCACATGAATGTCGACCTCATGCTTAGGTTGATTTGGTGGATCCTTCATGTGAAAGGGGGCTTTGGCTACAGCTTATTCAAGTTAAGTACCTACAAGGGCGGTCCCTCCTTGCTTGTGAATGTCAGGAGGGATCTCAGTTCTATGGATCCATCCTGCAGATCAAGCTTGAGATTCGACATGGACTTCCCTTTTCATTTGGCAATGGAGAAGGGACCCTTTCTGGCTTGACCCGTGAGGTGGGAGGGTCTTCTTTGTGTATGTAGTTCCCAAAGGTGTTGCTACTTTCTCGGATCCGTTGACTTTGGTTTCCACAGTGGCCCAAGATGACCATTGGAACATCTTGTTTGGAAGAACTTTGGGCCCATGGAGACGGAGGAGTGGACCAACTTGTTGGCTACCCTACCTCTGGTGCTTGCGGATTATCCGGACGATGTATCATGGAGAACAACCCCCTCTGGAATATTCTCGGTTGGCTCCGCCTACCATGCCTTATGTCGCAGGCCTGCCCTAGATTCTTCCGCTATGGAAGGCTCCCTTGCCTCTCCAGATATAAATCTTTTTCTAGCAGCTGTTGTGAGATCGCCTGCCATTTGGGACGGAGGTGATCAAGTGACATGGCCCGGGCGATGGAGTGTGCCCCTATCTGGTATTCTCGAGACTGGAACTCACATCTTATTCTCATGCATCACGGCAAGATTTCTTTGGGGCTTTGTTTGTGAGGGTCTGGAGCCTGACTGGGAGGCCCTGGACGCGGTCGGGTTCCTCCGAACCCGTGGCAACCAAATTGGAAGGAGGAGACGTCTCTTCTAGCTTGTGCTCACATCGCTAGCCTGGACTTATGGATGACGTGTAACAAGAAGGTTACTGAGCGAGTTTCTTTAGGTGGAACTCTGACTCTCCCTTCATATTCCCTGCATTTTTGCAATCCTGGCACACGATTTCTAGGCAACGGGGTCATGATCGGCTTTGCCTAATGATGGACGCGATGGCAACACTGTCTTCCATGAGCTATTGGCCACATGGTGGTCTTTTCTTTTCTTTTAGGGTTAATTATCCTTTTGCCCTCAGTGGTGTCTCTGTGCTCAGTTTTGCCCTCATATGCAAATTGTGCTCAGTTTTGCCCCTAGTCCATGCACAGCTACTATGACGAGGCCAAACGGCCATATTTGAGTCCATTCCGTCCGCCAGCGTTAAGTAGTGGGTCCGGAGCTTACACGTGGGACCGCGTGGACGTGGGTCCGGAGCTGACATGTAGGCCCATGCAACTAAATCCCCAAATCATTCGTAGCTCACTCTGCCTATCCGCTTCCCCGCCGGCCGGCTGCCCTGCGCCGCCTCCGGCACTTGCGCCGCGGCCAGGACCTGCCCCGCCACCAACTGCACGCCTACTCCATCGCTACCTTTCTGCGCCTATGCTCCATGGCTGCCTGCGATGCCCGCCACCTTCCTGTGATGCCACGGGTGGGGTGCCCGCCACCTGCTCGACCCGCGGCGCGGCCTCCTTCCATGCGCCCGGCCGGAGCGCTCAAAGGTGGGGGGCTGCTGGAGCTATTTGAACTAGGAGGAAGAACCCTAGGGCGAAATGGAGAGCACCAGCGACCCCGGAGTATTTGGCGAGGCTCGCATCGGGCTGGAGATCCGCCGCATCCACGACTGGGTTCCCGAGGGGTAAGTCTCGCCTCCTGTTTAGATTGAGCTTAGTTGTGCATTTGAACACTCGATTTGAGTAGGTTTGCGCAATTAGTGTGCTGATTGCGTCTCTATTTTTTGCCGGCTAGGATGGAGTTACGGTTTGCTTTCTTGATGCACATTAGAAGGGACCGGTACACGTTCGATGCAAAGGATCAGAAGAAATACCAAGGAGGTTTTGATTATCGGTTGCCAATGGCTAGTAATTGGAGTTTCAGACAATTTGGGGAGGTAATTTGTAGCCAATATCCTTGGGGTTTGCTTGATGAAGTGGTATACAAATACTATGATGGGGAAAAGAAATGGGTGACAGTTAGTAATGATGAAGAGCTAGCTACCATGTTTGTTAGGCATAAAGAGAAAGATAATTTTCATGTGAGGCTGCAAGTTGATGTGCTTGAGCAGGCATTTGGACCTAGGATGACGGGTGCAACATCTCGGGGAGAACCAAGTCATCGTAATGGCATCTCTAGCCAGAACAGTTCAATTGGTGCACGGCGACGTGGTGGCTCGACAAGTGTGGGCAACAGCAGTAGGGTCCCCCTTGAAGTGGAGCATGATGACTACAATTCTGGGGTTGATGAAGAGAAGCTATATTCTGATGTTATTCGGAATTTACGACGGGCACCTCGGGCTGATAACCAAGATGAGGCTCACAATGTAGTCTGTGTGGATGATGACGCGGTGGGTGAGGACGAAGACCTTGCAGCTGTTGAATGGGACCCTTTGAACCCTAATTTGGAAGAAGGTATAGTTTTTGCATCCATGAATGAGTGTAGAAATGCACTTGTGACATACTGCATCAAGGTAGAACCAGCAAGTGGGTCCAAAGGAATTGCAGAAGAACATCAAAGATAAATTCAAGATAGATTTACCATACATGAGGTTGTTCAATGGTAAACAATATGCTATGGATTCTATTTATTCTAACTAGCAGGAAAGTTTTCAATTGTTGTATTCATTCAAAGGTGAAGTGGAGAGGACAAGCCCAGGTAGTATTGTAGATATTGATCACCACATTGTGGAGTACACATTCAGGGGAGTGACAAAGACCAAGGACTGCTTTAGGAGGGTTTTTGTCTGCTTTGAGTCTTGTCGCCGGGGTTTTTTGGCAGGTTGCAGGCCTTATTTGGCTATTGATGCCACTTTTCTCACAGGGAGGTTTAAATGACAGTTAGTGGCTGCTTGGTGCAGTTGATGCACACAGTTTTGTATTTCCAGTTGCCTACGGTGTGCTGGAGATAGAGTCTGAGGAGAGCTGGACTTGGTTTTTGCATAATCTGCGCCGAGCTATTGCACATCCCAATGGGTTGGACATTCATACAGATGCATGCAAAGGTTTAGAAGTGGCCGTGGACAATGTGTTCCCTGGAGTAGAGCATAGGGAATGAATGCATCACCTTACTGCAAATTTCATGAAGAAATTCAAAGGAAAGGTGTATACCGACAATTTATGGCCAGCATCTTTGACTTGCAGTGTGAAGAAGCACAACTACCACTTGAGGCAGTTATACATGAATCCCAAAGTGAAAGAATACTTGGAAACACACCACTCCAAGTTATGGGCCAGAAGCCAATTCAGTGAACTGAGCAAGGTTGACTATGTGCACAATAATCTAGCAGAGTCTTTCAACTCAACGATCCGGAAACTAAAGGGTCGTTATGTGGTGGATTTGCTGGACAGGATAAGGATAAAATACATGCAGAAATTTCATTATCGTGTAGGAATAGCCGAGGCAAAATTCATGGGCCACATTATCATCCCTGCCGTGATGAATGAACTGAAACAGAAAACAACAGGCTTGGAAATGAACATGACTCTTTGCTCGGGTACCACAGTAGAGATATCATATTTGGATAAAGAGAAGAGGGAATGGAGATATCCAGTGGATTTAGAAGCTAGAACTTGCAGTTGTAGGCAATGGCAGAAAACTGGGTTGCCATGCATTCATGCCTTGTTTTTCATCACTTCTCTCCGAGGTCCAGCAGGGAACATTCAGCAGTATGTGCATGATTACTAATCTGTTGCAAGGTTCAAAGCCACATATGCTTATGCATTGCCTGCTATGGAGGGAAAACAACAATGGGACATGGTGGACCCTGGATTCAAGCTTTGCGCTCCAGTTCTGAAGAGAGCAGCAGGTAGACCAAGGAAGAGTCGAATCAGACCTCGCAGCGAAGGAGCTGGACTTGGAGCGAGGAAGCGTAAGTGCACAAGATGTGGTGGGTCTGGTCATTTCGGTAAGTATTGTGATAACACAGTAGATCCAGCATTCGGAGAGAGTTTCGATGAAGGCTTCGATGAAAATGATGGACAGCAACCGGTTGCATCAGATGAGGATTTTGACGAGGTTCGAAATGATGATGGTCAACAGCCGCATGATTTTGACGATGATCCAAGTGAGGCTCCAAATAGTGATCATGGTGATCCAAGTGAGGCTCCAAATAGTGATCATGGTGATCCAAGTGAGGCTCCAAATGATGATCATGGTGATCCAAGTGAGGCTCCAAATGATGATCTTGGTGATCCAAGTGAGGCTCTAAATGATGATCCAAGTGATGCTCTAAATGGTGACCAACCTTCTGTTGTTGTGAGTTCTGCTAGGTATGTAAATCTTGGAAGGGTCAAATACTACTGTACATTTATGGGTCACTTGACATGATCTCATTACCCTTTATGTTTTGCACAGCTCTATGATAGGTTTGAAGAAGACGCACAAGGTACTGACAATCAAGAGGAGAAGAGAAGAAGCAATGAGCACAAGGTGCACGAGGAGCAAAGTGATGGCAAGAAGCTCAAGGAACAGACAGAAGCTCGAACGCTATATGTGAATAATTATGAAACATTATGAATAATATTGTATTTCTGTTGGATGATGTTAGAACTATGTTTGACATGATGTTTAAATCTGTTGGATGATGTTTGAATGAGCACATGGTTTTTCCTTTATTTTTTTGATTTTTTTGAATTTTGTTTTGCTCATTTGAATTCTGGTCAAACCTAACTTTGACCAAGATTTAAACAAGTCTAAAACATCAAAATGAAGAACTAAGCCTGGATCCTTCTTAGTCAATCCAAAATGAAGCTGTGGTGAGGTTTTTGAAATTTTCATGAAAAATGTGCTAAAATGAGGGTCCAAAGGTAGGGTAAACGGCCTCATCTCTAAGCAAGGTTTTTTTTCGACCTTGTCTAAATCAGCCAAATAACTTTCCTAAACATATATTCTATATATTCTATATATACGGACTATGTGCGCTGGTTTTTCCATTTTTTGATTTTTTTAAAAATTTGTTTTGCTCATTTGAATTCTGGTCAAACTTAACTTTGACCAAGATTTAAATAAGTGTAAAACATCAAAATGAAAAACTAAGCTTGGATCCTTCTTAGTCACTCTAAAATGAAGCTGTGGTGAGTTTTTTGAAATTTTCATGTTTATTTCCCCAAAACACTTCTTTTCACTTCATACAAAAGAGTTTGAGATACTCGAGATATCATACAATACACATGAACTTGTCGTTTAAATGTATGTAAACCTTGTTTATCAACTTAAATTGTTAGTATATGACATAAGAAGACTATGTGCGCAGGTTTTTTATTTTTCTGATTTTTATTTAATTTATTATGCTCATTTGAAATCTCGTCAAACATAGCTTTGACTGCTCCAAACCCCTCCCAAACCCCGCTAACCCTAGCACTGAACCGGGACCGTTCATCTAACCCTAGCACTGAACAAGAGCCGTTGATCTAACCCGTCTAGAAGGAATCTGTGGGGAGGAGGGGGGCGATCCGCGAGATGCAATCTGATTGGCTGGGAGATTCTTTTTTTAAAACAAATATCGGGCGCGCTGGATGGACCGTTGGGCCATCTCGTTGTCTGGGCCTGAGACCGCAGTAAATAGTCCATCTCAGCCTTTCCAGGCCTTGCATGCATGCATGGGAGGCGGCGACGTGCATAGGCTGCGACGTGGGTTTGCATGCGCGGGAGGCTGCGACATGCATGCATGCGAGTGAAGCGAGCGAGGCGTGCTAGGCTAGCGAGGCCAGCTAGGTGGTTCAACGAGTCAGATGCACCGTCCGGTCAAAGAGCTATGCAGTGATTCAAATGCACGCACGCGCCGCATGCATGCATCGTTTTTGTGCAAAAATTTAAGAGTGCAAAGCGTAACGGATACACACACGCGTTCGGATTCACACACGCACCGTTCTCACCCTTTCTGTCTTCCTCTCCCACCCACAGACCTATAAATGGGGTGCCTATCTTCCTCTCCCACCCATAAGCCAGATCCGATCCATTCTCTCCAACTTCAAACACCCAATCGACCGAGCCCTCCCCAAGCGAGACCATGTAGTTCAATGGGCCGACCTTCAGCCATCCGTCTGTCGTGCCGGAGTGGCGCTACCCACCGGGCATGCTCGTGGAGAGGGAGCTCCGCGTGTGGGCTTTTTCAAGGTGGAGGGGTTCCGTAGAACTCATCCGCGCCTTCCTCAGAGCCGGCTATGCCCACCTTCCACGGGGCTCGCCGAGGATGTTCACCCTCAACGAGGTTCGTGACCGTGGCGGCATCCTCCTACTGCTCACGGTCACCTTCACCAACCCGTTTGACGCGCGCGAGCTCCTCGTCCAAGTCTTTTGGTGCGGCTGCGAGGCCATCTTCTTCATCGTCTACAACATCTACACCAACTACGAGAACATCTTCCCCACTCCAGTCGGGATGCACTCCCTTCCCTACGACGACGAGGAGGAGGTGTGAAGATGAAGACGGTGTTGAAGGGGCGTGCGCGGCCAAAGTGGAAGGAGGAGATCAAGATGAAGACTGTTTCGTTTTTTATTTGTTGCTTTTCTATGTCGTGTCGTGTCGTGTCATGTTTGGTCATGTGTCTGTGAACTGTCCGTGAACTTATTATTGTAATGGTACTTGTATTGCATCTTATCTAAGTTATTTATTAGGGTTTATTATGTGTGTTAAAAAATGTCCGTGCCCAAGCATATAATTTCTTCCCTAAACCAAGTCATGAAGCTCGAGAACTTGTGGTTGTCATTCAAAAGAGGGGGTGAGAAGCCCTCCATTTTATTCAAAAAAATAAGTCATGAACTAACATGCAAATTTATTCTGTTTAAATCCTAAGCCAAGTGCCACTCTAACACTAAACCAAGTGTCACTCTAACCAAAACCACGTGGCAGTGCAAACATACGTTTTCAACCTTCCAACCCTCCAAAATTTTAGTGCAAAACAAAAGAAAACCACTCTCACGCGTGTGCAAACATTCACGGTCTCATATTTTTTTGACAAATTTCACAGTCTCACTATGTATACATTCCTTCTCTATCCATGTCAAACTCTTGCCATTTGTCCTAGCGGTTACCAGCGCAGCCCTAAACACCACTAATCCACGCGGTCTTGGGTTCGAGTCCCCAGCCGCACCAATTTTTTGTGCATTTTCCATCCTTCATTTTTTTTGACAAATTTCACAGTCTCACTATGTATACATTGCTTCCTTACCCATGTCAAACTCTTGCCATCTGTCCTAGCGGTTACCAGCGCAGCCTTAAACACCAATAACACACGCGGTCTTGGGTTCGAGTCCCCAGCCGCACCAATTTTTTGTGCATTTTCCACCCTTCATTTTTTAGACAAATTAGTTTCTACTCAATGTAATGCCCTTAAAAATGTTCATTTATTTTGGCACTAGGTGTAAATATCTACCAGAGCGGAGGCACATTTTCCATGACATTTTGGTCTTTGATTTAAATCACAGTGTATTTGAATTGGATTACTTAAATTGCTATTAAATATTTAACAGCTCCAAAAAATTTCTAACCTTAATTCATTAGCTGCATTTCATTGATCAAAAGTTTCTGAATTCCTCATTTCTTCTCTTTTTTTCAACATATTTAAATGTTGGTCACTTCTTCTCTTTTTTCAACATTTAAACAACTTTGACCAACATTTAAACTAGGTGAATTTATCATACAATTTCAAGATTACAAATTCATCCATAATTCATGTCTTTCCATACATTTTCAACATTACAACCAGTGCGATTACCATACCTACAAATGCCCAAAAGTATTTGCAAATGGGTATTGGTAGTGCTTGATCTTCAAGCTTCCTAACCTTCTTCTTCAACATCCTAAGCTCAACAGCTAGCTCTCTGTCAGTGCGTGCTTCGCCCTCCATCTCTTCTTCCGGAGCTCATGCTGCGGTCACTGCGGTTTGGGGCAGCATGCGCAACCATTCGTCATGCTCTTCTTGCAGTTCATTTATCAGAGTCTTGGCCAGAGCATCGACCCAAAAAAAGAAGCATGTCACCTGCATGAACACGGAACAGATCAACCGATTGCTCAAAGATCCCGACCACGAAAATGGTGCAATTGCCCCGATTCTTACCCCATTCTTGCTGCACACGTAGAACGGACGATTGTGGTTCCTCGGTGTGTGAGAAACCCCCCGATCAACGCTCGCCCGACACCGCGGACAGACGAAGACAGGCATCTCCACACGCGCCCGGCTCTGCATCCGCGAGGTGGCGCGGGAGTTTGCGGAAGACATGGAGCTCGGAGCCGAACGGGATCTCAACGCCGTCGCGCCCTCCACAGCTAGCTTCCCACCGCCGTCGTGCTCTCTGTCGCCGTGGTCACCGCCGCTGTCGCCCGCTAATATAGCACACCCACAACGGCTCTATGCTCAACGGCTCTCTGCTGGGTCCCGCAAGCCACGCGTGCAACGGTCTAAATAAAATTGGCCGCCTCTGCCGCCTGGTCCCACCTGTAAGGGCCGAGTCAAAATGTTGACCTGACGGAGACGCCAAAGTTCACGGAACGAGTCGGTGTGCACGGACTAGGGGCAAAACTGAGTACAATTTGCATCTGAGGGCAAAACTGAGCAGATGGACACCATTAAGTGCAAAAGGATAATTAACCCTTTCTTTTATGCTTGTCATTTGGGCGCGTTTGTACTGATGCCAATAAGACTATTCTTATTTTCGTTGAAACTCTTAAACTACTTATATGAATGTGGTGATTGATTTATTTATAAAGAAGGGTGAAAGCTAGAGTGCTTACCTCCATCCATCGAAAGAAACCGAGAGAGCACTTTTTCGAGGGACCGAGAGAGCACATTTCAAACACATAAACTGCCGCGGGAACCTCTCGAGGAATGGGTCCATGATGTTCACTCCTGTAACAATACCTTAATAAGTTAGATATAGAGTGACATCAACACATTAAAAAGCTATAAAATGTTTTGTAGCTTAAAACATTTGCCTGATATGTCTCATAGGACTGATAGACGGGTTTTTCACATCAGTGTATGCATGCATGGGCTTTGCTACATCTACGTAAAAGGCAAACGTAATCTTACGTGAAAGCTGGCCAGGCAAGACACGATTGGATGAAAAACGACCCGGGCCCCACCCCGCGAAATCAAGGGGGGAGGGGGGCGAGAGAGAATTTGATTAAAAAAGGTTACGTAAGGTTAAGTAGATCATTACGTAGATGTAGGATTATTGATGCATGCATAGACATAACCGCGTGAACATACTCTCTTTACACCGTATGTCGTTGCCACGTGTCTAAAGCGTGTCAAATGGCGAGTCTACACACAACTTGTGAATTGACATAAAAAATCGAGACTACTTCACAGACGATACCTGTTAGACAAATCAAGCATGATAGTTAATCTACTGGCTGTGTTGCTCCTAGTTCTAGGTACGGACAGCCTGATTTGTAGTATCGTCCAACAATCCGCTGAAACATGTCGTGCGCGTGGCAGCACCCTACAAAATTGCATATGATTCACTTAAATATTTTGATATCCAAGAAAAAAGTCATATAGTTATGTCAAGTTTGAATGGATTTCAGGATTGGCATCAATAGTTAAGACATTCGATGGGTACATTTTTTCCTGTTAGTATAGCATTTTCTCTTTGCAAAAAAGATCAGATATATTATAAAGATTCATTAAAAGTGTAAAGTACCTCAAATATAATAATAATTACATTGAAGTTTATGGACCATGGACCACCGAACAACCACTGTCGTAGCCAAAATGAGCCATCGACGCACCGATGTCGCTGCTCCTAAAGCGAAGCCATCCTAACTTTGTCGATGACATTAAAAAATTCTTCGTGCACATGCCCCTAAGAACTAGCACCCAGGAGCCGCAGCCGCCATCGTTAAATACTTGAATCGGCCTGAACAACCTGACACCAGATGTCACAGTTGAGTACGCACTACGAGAAATCATAACCTCGCCGCCCCGAGGAGCTGACATGAATCTACGCCAGATGTCTATCTAATCCGTCCAGACGAAAGAACTTGAGGAGGATCGGAGCCTTGAAGACTGGCTCGAAAAAGAAGCCAAGGACTAAATCTCTACCTATCTACTAGCCGGAGCCGAGCACTAAGATACCCCTTCCTACCACTGCCTGCCAGAGCGACGGGTGGAGGGGAGGCGAAACCACGGGCTTGCCGGTGAAGATCGAGGGGAGGAAGGTTTTCCCCTAATTGCCTTGTGAGAGGGGGAAAAAGCACATAATGATTCTGCTAGTATATTGTTACATGATGACACTTTCTCTCTCCTTGAGGTGGCCTTCATATCCATATGCTGCAACTTCCTGCCTCTAAGGGCTCCTTTGATTTAAAATATTGTCATATATACGAATTTTGAAGGATTATAATTCTTAGAAAAAAAATCTCCACTGGTCCATCGACTCCGACGCCCGTAGGGTCAATGAACAGATGTACCACTATACTAGCCCGGTGTTAATGTACTACTCCCTCTGTAAACTTTTATAAGAGCGTTTACAATTTTAGGACACAGCCGACAAATGGCGAATTAGACCTTTTTACCCTCGATTTGAATTCGCGTCGTCTTCCTCCTCCAGGAGCTCGCGCCGTCCCCATCCCCCAGGAGCTCGCGCCGTCCCCTTCCCCCAGGAGCTCGCGCCGTCCCCATCCCTCAGGAGCTCGCGTCGTCCCCATCCTCCAGGAGCTCGCGTCGTCCCCATCCTCCAGGAGCTCGTGCCGTCGTCTTCCTCCAGGAGCTCGTGTCGTCGTCTTCCTCCAGAAGCTTGCGCCGTCCCCCTCCTCCAGTAGCTTGCGTCGTCCCCCTCCTCCACGAGCACGCATCGTCCCCATCATCCAGGCGCTCGGCCCTGTTTCCAGGCGCTCGGCCCCGCGCCCAGGCACCCAGTTTGGTCGCCTCCGCCTCAGCTTGGTCGCCTCCGCCTCAGCTTGGTCGCCGCCGCGCCCAGCTTGGTCGCCGCCCCCTCAGCTTGGTCCTCGCCGTGCCCAGCCCACCTGACTCGTCACTACGCAGCACGTGGTCTCCAGGCAGGTTCTCCTTGCCTCGCCCCTTGCACAACAACAGAAATTACTCCATGAATGTACAGATGTATTTACAGAAGAATTACTCCATGTTCTCATGCTGTAGTTACAGTAAGATCATGAATTACAACATGGAGTACTTGTCTGCAGTAATGTGATCTTGCTCAAGTAAATCATGAACTACAGCTGGGAGTACCTAACTGCAGTAATGTGATCTTGCTCCCTGGAGTAAATTTTACTGTAAATTCTGCAAACAGACTGGAGTATCAGTACAGGGATCAGTTAAATTCGGCATAGATTCAATTAAATGCATAGATTTAGATAAATGCATAATCACACATGAGATGCTGCACTTGTTTGTCAAAATACAGAGTATTGTACTCCTACTGCACAGAAGAATTGTCGCTTGTCTGCACAGTATCACTTGTGTGTCAAGAAACATCACTATGAAATGGATTATGTCAAAATACAAATCTGTCAAATGAGTACAGTAGCAGATTGACCAAATGAGTACCAGTACCTTGTTTTAATTTTTTTTGTTGCAACCGGACCATATTAATAAGAAATTTACTCATTGATATATCTGTATTTTGTTTGTTGCAACCAATCTAAACGTTACTGTTGTTAAATGCTAATCAAATGAAGGAGCATTTTATCTCTATAGCTAGAATCTTACAGAGTACAAATGCAGAAGTTTCAGTTAAATTCACAAGAAGTTTCAGTTACTACTACTCTTGCATTATCTAGGATTATCTAGATGGCATTACTACTACTAAATGCAGGAGTACGTTGCAGAAGATACATTGTTTCATGGTTAAGCAACCTAGAGATAAGATCTATGGTTTGTTTGTTTTTCCCCTTTTGGAGTATTAAACTTGCTTTTTTGGAAAATTTCAGAGTAATTATAGAAGCAACAGCACCAAAACAGTATGGTGCTCCCAGACTTGAACTGCACACCACCTGCAGGAGAAGAAGGAGCAGATGTCAACATGGTCCAAGAAGAAGCAAATGATGATGATAATATGCCCCAAGAAGAAAATGATGATGACAATATGCTCCAAGAAGAAGCAGATGATGATGACAATATGCTCGAAGAAGAAGCTGATGATAATGACAATATGCTCCAAGAAGATGACAGTATGCTACAAGAAGCAACAGGTACAGTTTTGATCATACTCCTAGTTGATATACTCCTTCATACTCCAATTTTCATAGTTTTCTTATTGTACCACAATTTCCCTAAACTTTTTTTTCCTTTTGCTACTGTAGGTGGTCAGCAGTTACGTAGGCAAAGACAGTCAATGCCAGATGAGCAGAGATATGCTGCCTACATGGCACTACATACCCTCAATCTGGCTAGGGGTGGCAAATTCAAAAGAAATGACAAGAAGGATGTTGCTCAAATTTTTCAAGTTGGTGTTCAACATATTCGAAAAATCTGGACGATAGCAGAGCGACAAAAAGCACTTGGTCAGGAGGTGAATGTGTCCACTGGAAGGAAAGGAAGATGCGGAAGAAAAGGAAAGGATGATACTCTATCCAAAATCCCCACAGTTCCTTTGAATCGAAGGTCGACTCTCAGGTCACTTGCTCGCCAACTGGGTGTCAGTCATACTACACTCTACAAAAAACTGAAGCTTCGCAAGATTAGGAGGCACTCCAATCGTTTGAAGCCATTCTTGAAAGAAAATAATAGAAGAGAAAGGATCAAGTTTTGTTTGTCAATGCTTGACGAGACCACCTTAGCAGCTCCAAGACCTAAATTCATCAGTATGCACAACATTGTGCATATTGATGAAAAGTGGTTCTATATGACAAAAATGAACAGATGCTACTACCTCCTCCCCGAGGAAGATGACCCGGTCAGAACTGTTCGAAACAAGAACTGTATTGGGAAAGTGATGTTTCTGACCGCTGTTGCTCGACCCAGATATGACACTGAAGGCAATATGACATTCTCAGGTAAAATTGGTGTCTGGCCCTTTGTGCAAGAGATTCCCGCTGCTAGAAGAAGTGAGTATAGAGCAAGAGGGACCATTGAAATCAAGTCCGTCAACGTGAACCGACGGGTAATGAGGAGGTATATGATAGAAAAAGTGGTTCCTGGAATAAAGGAAGTCTGGCCCACAGATGATACTAATCCAATATTGATCCAGCAAGATAACGCAAGAACGCACATTCTTCCTGGTGATGCAGAGTTTGCAGAAGTTGTGGCTACAACTGGTCTGGACATTAAAATAATAAACCAGCCTCCAAATTCTCCTGATCTAAACGCACTTGATCTTGGATATTTCAGATCCCTTGAGTCTTTGACCGACTGTAGAGCACCCACGACTATCAAAGAACTGATTCAAGGTGTGCAGGAAGAGTTTGATGAGTATGATGCCGGGAAACTCAACAGAATATTTCTAACACTTCAGACCGTCATGGTTGAAGTGATGAACCATGGAGGGGAAAATTCATACAAAATTCCACATTTGCGCAAGGATAGATTGGAAAGGCAAGGAATCCTACCACCTAGGATTCACTTTCCCCGGGAAGTTTATGAAAATGCCATGGAGATTCTAGAGCAAGATATCATGGAGTAGTGGAGTATGTTGAGACTTGCAATGCTTGCAACCCTTGTTGTGGAGTATGTCGAGACTTGTAGTGCTATGATGAAACTTGTTTGTGGAAATGCATTCTCGAGACTTATATTGTTTGTGGATATGGATTATTTGTAAGTATGAAATGGATTATATTGTGTTGTTTGAAATGGAGTACTCCATATGTGTTGTTTGAAATGGGGGTGCAAGTTTCTAAAATTATATGCAAGCTTCTGAACTTCATGGAATGTTTGTGAACCTTATGGAAGTTTCTGAATTTTATATGTAAGTTTCTGGGTGTTGTTTGAAGTTTCTGAATTAATTCATACTCCAGTTTATTCAGGAACTACTCCAAGCAGTAGAAATTCATACTCATACTCATACTCCAACTAGTGCAAATTCAAAAACCATGGAGTACTGCAAAAATTCAAGCAGTGGTCTACAAGCACACAAACACTTCAGTTACTACTCAAAGAAGCAACTGGAAACATTGCCAAAGGCAGTTGGACTTTGTACACTTTCTCAAATATACAATAATTTACTGTAAAACCATCATCTACTCAATTTATTCAACTGTAAACATTGATAGAAGCAACTGGAATTTGTACTCAATTTACTCCGAGTTGTAAACTTTCAGTTGAAAAATGTACTCGAACATCTGCACATGGAGTGCTCAATTTAGATGAATTTTTAAACCAGTGAACAAGCCATTAAATAAGGGCTACATATATATTGTGGCTACATACATACTCCTGCTTTAAATAAGGGCTACATATATGGAGTACAGCCACAATCATCTCTGTATTCCAAATATGCTGACAGACAAGCAAAGCATTCAAATCCCTCTAGACAAGCAGAGCATATACAAAGATGAATGGCTAAAAAAGAATAAGGGCCAGCTAATGCTAACCTTACATCTAAGATCTGCTTGTGGCTAAAAAAGATATGGAGACACATTTTAATCTGAACATGGAGTAAACATACTGTACACAAGCAGTATATGCTGACAGTATGAACCATGTAGATTGTGTCATGCAAATAAACTGAAGATTGTGTCATTTTAATCTGAACCATGGAATATGTAGATTCGGCAATCAACAAATCCACATACTGAACCATGGAGTATGCCTGACGACTACAGGAACTAGGATAAGGGGGGGGGGGATATAGGGGAAGCTCACCACGCGCTCGATATGCTGGGGTCGAGGGCGGCGAGGAACGCCGGTGTTCGTTGCCGCCGTCGTCGAGTAGGACGTCCTGCTGATTCACATGCCCTTGCTGGCCTTGCACGGGCTGGACATGTTGTCGTCGTCGACCAGGCCGCCGTGCCTGCGCTCCTCCTGCTCCAGCTCACGGCGACGGGCGACGGCCTCCTACTTCATACTCCCGCTGAGTATACAACAACTTCAGATCCAGCCAGCAGCATAGCTCCTCCCGCTGGTCCTCGCCGCCGTTGGTGCCCACGCTCCTCTCGGCTTGACTAAAAAAGGCACCTTTAACTCCATCGAGAGGTGACGCGGGGCGAGCGGAAGAGGCGACGAGGGCTACGGCGACGTGGGCGAGAAGGATGCGGGCGGCGACGCGGGCGAGAGGGATGCGGGCGGCGACGTCGGAGGAGCTGGGGATTTGGGCGACGAGTCGGAGGAGCTAGGGATTTGGGCGGCGACGTCGGAGGAGCTAGGGATTCAGGGAGCGACTGGTGAGACAGTGAGTGTGGAGAGTCACGACAAGTGAGCGCAGACTGCGGAGGGGCAAAATGGGAAACAACAACATTTTCGTAGCGTTACGAAATTTCAACTACAATTTCTAAACGCTCTTATAAAAGTTTACAGAGGGAGTATTTATTTTAGGGGCGGTGTTAACGTACTTGGGAATCCACGAGTACAACCAAACCCCAGGTGACTAAACCGAGATAAAATATATGAAACAACATGATTGTAGTATATGCAAGCTAGGTGTGTGCTTGTGTAGTTTACCGCAGATCCCGATGTCGCAGCCGAAGATGGAACCCCCGATAACGGCGACCATGCACGCCTGGGCAACGGCGAACGTCATTTGGCCCTTGTACTCCACCGCCCTCTCCTTCTTCACCCCGAGCGGTGCCATGCTACCAGCCATCGTCTGGTCCTCTCCTCTTCCCTCCGGGAATTCATATACATAGTCGGAGAGCGACGGAGCGCGAGCCGCCTTTTTTTGTAGCTTCGCATAGGGGAGGGACAGGAGTGACGGGGCAAGTAACATCGCGCGATCTGTGCGCAATCTTTCGAAACGTTTCCATCGCAAGAAAACCCCGGCACTGCGCTTCAAGCTATGTATCAAGAAAGCATTTGATTCTATTTGTTGGGATTATCTTGACCTTCGTCAGCACCTTTGTTTTCCTCCGCGCTTTTGAGGATGGATATCAACTCTTCTCTTCTCGGCTTCTTCGCGAGTTCTGCTCAATGAGGTTCCTGGCACTCCCACCAAGCTTGGGAAAGGTCTGAGGCAAGGCAATCCTTACCCACTACATCACATTCTCAAGAAAGCCATTGCTCAAAGAAAGCCGCACCCTCTTGGTGGCAATGTCATGCCTATAAGAGCCTCCCTCTACGCGGATGACACAGCGGTCTTCCTTGCGCCCATCAAAACCCAGGTCATGTTTTTGCGGATACGCTTGCGCAATTTGGGGAAGTATCAGTGCTAACAACGAACAACTCTAAAAGCCTTGTTGCCCCCATTTGATGTGACTCCTTGGATCTTGATGATATTCTCAGCTCCTTCCTGGCCAACTGCACCTCCTTCCCAATTAAATATCTTGGGCTGGCGTTGTCGTCCAAGAGGCTCAAAGCAATCCATTTTCAGCCTCTCGAAGATAAGATTGCTGCACAACTTACGCCTTGGGTTGGGCCGTGTTTGTCAACTCAGTCTTCACGGCTATTGGAGTATTTACTACTTGATGGCGCTAGACCTCCCTGCTGAGGTTATGAAGAAGGCTGACTCCCTTCGGCGTGCCTATCTTTGGGCGGGTTGTGACAAGGTCAGAGGTGGAAAATGCAAAATCATTTGGGAACAGGTGTGCAAGTCAAAAGTACATGGTGGGTTGGGCATTCTAAATCTGGAAAAAATTGCGGTGGCCCTTCGAATCCGTTGGTTGTGGGCTGCTTGGACGGATCCGGCCAAACTTTGGGTCAACTCGGGAAACCCTTGTGTACAAAAGGACAAAGATATTTCGCCTCTGCCACAAAGGTTGTTGTTGGAGACGGTCGTCGAGCCTCATTTTTGGATTCTTCCTAGTTTGGATGGTATGAGACCCAAGGATATCATGCCCAAGATTTTTGACCTTTCTACAAGAAAAAACTGCTCGATGAAGAAGGCCTTGCATAATAACTTTTGGGGTTTCCAATGTTGATATTGGTGGGAACCTCACTGTCAGCCATATATCCGAGTTTGTCAACCTTTGGGGAAAGCTCTCGCTTGTCAATCTCAACCCTGAGGACACCGATTCAATTACCTGGAAAGTCATTAAGGATAGACAATATTCAGTGAGGTCGGCTTATAGTACACATGTCCTTGGACTTGTGGACACGGACATGCCTCTGTTAGTGTAGCAGAACTGGGCTCCTCCCAAATGCAATTTTTTTGCTTGGTTGGTCATCAACAATAGAGTTTGGACGGTTGACAGACACAGGCTTCAGGAAGGGGCTGGCCAAATTGTGACCTTTGTCCTCTTTGCAAGCAAATTCCGGAATGAGCGGCACACCTTCTTTTCCAATGTCGCTACACCATCCGTGTGTGGGAATGATTAAATCTTGGATCGACTTACACGATGTACATCCAGCAGACTGGGGTGGCTTGACTTCAGTCAAGGAGTGGTGGCGCGTCAACGCTTCTGGGACCTCACGACCACGATGGGCGCTGACTTCTATTATGCTATTGATTTCTTGGGAAATATGAAAAGAGAGAAATGCACGTGTGTTCCGTAAAAACGCAATTCCAGTGGGTGTGCTTGTTGCTCGAATTAAAGAGGAAGCCTCATGGTGGTGTCATGCCGGGGCGAAATATTAGTGTAATGTAATGCCGCGAGAGTGAGGATTGTAACTCGCCCGATGGCCTGACCCTAAAATCTTCTTCTTATTCAATGAAAATGACAAATCTTTTGCCTTATTTCAAAAAAAAAAAAAAACATCACGCGTTCCCATCAGGTAAAGTGTTGGCGACACGTGCGCTACTACCTTTTTCTGGTAAATCCTAGCTCGCTCGATCCGAATCGATCGACGATCGCGCCATGGGTGAACCCTAGCAGCACGATGTGGCGCCGCTATCCTCCTCGACCACGTCGACGTACATTTTGCCGATGCCGCTCGGAGGCCCACAGCCCTGTGCCTAGCACTTGCCCCGGTCGATCGCCTCTGGGGTTGGATCACATTATTCCGCTGTCCCACACGGTACGGTTAACAACAATGCGATGCTGAGCTGCTGACAAGCAAAAGAGACGTCTCGTCGCCGTCGCGTCCCATGGTACGCACGGTTCCGAGCGTTGGCTTTGGCTGCACTGAGGTGAGGTGCCGTCCCGTCCTTCACTTGGGTCCCGTCCCGGTGGTACGTAAGGTGGTGAGGACGAACCCTGTCGCATCGCATGTTTCTCTTTTCTGAGAGGAGAAGAGTCCTGTTTCGGGGAAGCATATGAGTGGTTTGAAGCTTCAACGGAACAAGTCCAGCAAGTGTGTGGCCGGCGACGGCGTGCGCGTGTCGCCAGGTTTGTGGGACGGACGCTCTGGCGGAAGAACAGTACTGCGTCCATGGACGGAGGTATCCAGCAGTGACCGTCGTGGATCTCGGACATTCGTGAACAGCCTTTACGCCCTACGAATGATTCGTCTTTGGACTATGCAAAGGCGCTGCAGATCTCCTGCTTGTTGGACGATGAAATGATTCGTCTTTGGACTATGCATGCATGTGAAGCAGGGGTGTGTTTGGTTCATAATAGCATGCCCTACAATTTTTGCCGAAATATCATACGCTGCCAAAAAATTGGTAGAGCAAATATGGGCACCAACCAAACATGCCCTAGGTCATGGCACAACGCCACATTTGTTGGACGCACACGAGAGGAAGAACAGTACGTCCAGCTACCGGCAATGATTGCTATCTTTGCAAACTATAGTAAGTATATACAAAGACGTCGTAGAGATCTCGTGCGTGTTCGGGACGAGGAAATGATGAATCGCCTATGGACTATGAAGATGCAGGCTGACTAGGTCATAGCTCATGGTCCTGAATTATTGAAATTGTATCGTGTACATCGTTGTCTGATGAGCATCATCAAGCTAACAGGTGGCTCTTTGCTTTCGCCTGTCATTTCCAGAACAATGGTGTGTGCAAGATGCATGCACTCCCAGCACGATCGAGATCGGATGCCCGAGTTTATGATTGGGACATTTCCTTTGACGATCAAACTACCTCAGTGCCGTCACATATCTTGCTGCTCCTGTAAGTACATTAAGGAGACAACAAAATACCAATTATTTGTTTCTTAATCCGTTGTCGTTGTTAAACTGGATAATTGCTCAGTCTACAAAATTAGAGTAAGAAATGGCCCAGAAAATACACGATCGTATGCGACGACCTCGTAATACTAAAGCCAGATGGCTCAAAAAACGTTTATGACAATATTTTTCAACCGTCTATGATGTCTTTCTCTCAACATGAAGGATATAATATAGTAATACGTATTGGACTTGATAGGTCGGTGGAGGTAATAAAGCACTCCATATATTCAACCTGATAGGTCACGGTCACAATGTCTATTGAGTATCACACTCATGCAATTTTTTACCTGCCAAAGTAAGCAACTCGTATCAGCTGGTGCCACGAGGTGAAGAACTTTGTTATGCGCAAATTGATTGCATATATTTTACCCTAGGCAAGTGTTATCGTTAGACATAGTCATAGATTGCACTTACATGGTGCGCTTTTTCTCCTTCTTAGAAAGTTCATTTGTAAGAAATGGACAAAAAAAACACGATCAAATGCAATGACCTTTGGTGTGTGTGATGTATTTTTTATGTGTTCCTGATCATTGAGTCTTAACGATCTTCACATGATTTTTCATTATTTAACCGGGCAATTCTCTTACTCTTAATTAATAAAATGGAGGGTATTTGATGCGGAGTGAAAGTGGAAGCTAAGATTGATGTATACTGGACTAGAGGGTGAGGGGGGGTGAATATTCCTACCAAAAACTAGACTCCAAATTTTAGGGGCCGATGAGTTCTAGACTTGCAACTAGTTGAACCTTAAGCAACACCTACACAAGCAAGCTAACAAGGTAAGACTGCGAAAAAATAACATGCAAGTAATTTATAAGGATTTGAGTTTCGAAGGATACAAACTAGAGTTGTCTCCATGATATATCCCTAGATTTGGATAGTTGATGC
Organism: Triticum aestivum; assembly: GCF_018294505.1. Classification (NCBI taxonomy): domain Eukaryota; kingdom Viridiplantae; phylum Streptophyta; class Magnoliopsida; order Poales; family Poaceae; genus Triticum; species Triticum aestivum. Next base: position 403,913,755 of record NC_057807.1, read on the forward strand.
AATCCTACAACTCAATTGTGCATGCTCGAACAACAAAGGTACTAAGATCACAAAGGTCTCGGAACAGTGGCGGATCTAGAATCTTGCCAACGTGGGGGCAAGCATGAGATATGATGGAACGGCACAAAAATGGGCATAAATGTATATAAATATGCACTAGTAAATGTAAATTTGCAAATTTTTGTGGGGCCCATGGCCCCCACCACCCCACCCTTGATCCACCATTGTCTCGGAAGCATGGGCAACAAAGAGCCCACAAAGTGCACACCACATATGCCACAATGGCTCAAGGACCACAAATGCACTAGTAGAAAAACGACTTTTAGTACCGGTTCGTAAGGACCTATAGTACCGGTTCTGGAAACCGGCACTAAAAGGTGGGGACTAAAGCCCCCCCCCCCCCCTAGTCCCGGTTCCACACGAACCGGGACTAAAGGTTTTTTTGATTTTTTTAAATAAAGCAAAAACAGCCCGCCTACTGGGCCGGCACAGTCTGCATACGACTAGAAAACTCAACCTCTAGTTGGGCCAGGATGCAGACCCGTACGGCCTAGTAGGCCCCAAAGGCAGAAGACTTGCAATAGGCCCACAAAGGCCTGGTTAGAGAGGAGCTCGACACGGTAGCCTCGACGGGGCTTATAAACCGGTGCGAGCTTCTCTCAACTAGCAAGGTGGGACTAAACATTGTGCACTACGGGTGGCAGCGCACCATGTCGGTGTCAAAACCGGCGGATCTCGGGTAGGGGGTCCCGAACTGTGCGTCTAAGGCTAATGGTAACAGGAGACTAGGGATACGATGTTTAGCCAGGTTCGGTCCCTCTCGATGGAGGTAATACCCTACTTCCTGCTTGATTGATCTTGATGATATGAGTATTACAAGAGTTGATCTACCACGAGATCGTAGACGCTAAACCCTAGAAGCTAGCCTATGATATGATTGTTGTTCCTGTCCCATGGACTAAACCCTCCGGTTTATATAGACACCGGAGGGGGCTAGGGTTACACAGAGTCGATTACAGAGAAGGAGATCTATCATTCAAATCGCCAAGCTTGCCTTCCACGCAAAGGAGAGTCCCATCCGGACACGGGACAAAGCCTTCAGTCTTGTATCTTCATAGTCCAACAGTCCGTCCAAAGTATATAGTCCGGCTGTCCGGATACCCCCTTATCCAGGACTCCCTTACACCACCTTTAGTACCGGCTGGTGGCTCCTACTGGTACTAAAGGGGGGGTCTTTAGTACCGATTGGAGCCACCAACCCGTACTAAAGGCCATGGCCCCTTTAGTACCGGTTGGAGCCACCAATCGGTACTATAGGTCACAAATGAACCGGGACTAATAGTACCATTAGTGCTGGTTCATTTACAAATCGGGACTAATGTGTCTCACGTAAAGTAGTTTTTCTACTAGTGATGTCAAGCCTTACTCAAGGATGATCTTGCACAAAGAAGGTGATCACCGGTCCTTGTCAAACTCTTCATTCCTCCCCAAAGGGGTTTCTATGCTATCAAGTGACTCCTAATCATCTAGGAGGCAAAAAAGCAAAGTCACTTGGTACGATGCCTCAAAGATCCGCAATCATACCACTTCCACGAACTTAAGAGCCGAAATCTGATCGTTAATTTGGAAAAAGTAACTAGCCTATAAGTACGTGAGAAAAAATCTCTGGAGCATTGGACGCATTCAATTTTTGCATTGCGAGAAAGGAAATGCCACTACAAAAAATATGTCAACTTGTGACCTTCTCTTAGTGACCCCAGCTGAATTGGTCGTAAATCCATGACCATTTCGCTTGGAAGAGCTCAAACCCTGAAATTGCCTTACACCAAATGGTCATAAAGCAGACAAGAGTGATCGGTGACCTTATTTCTACCTGATTACGACCAATATAAATGGTCATGAGGTTGTGAGCGTGGATGCATTGGTACTTATTGCTATGACTAGGCGTCACCTCATCAGTTTTGCCTATGTGTCATGTCCATGTGTCAATTTTTGCCCTAGGTTGTGAAGCAACCTATATTTCTGTTATTCCCAAAATTCTCATAAATTCTTTGGATCATATCTTCGTCAAATATGTCAAAAACCTTCCTCGCCTAGTTCAAATATAACTGAAAAATATTCATTTTCCTATTTTGTTCATAACAGCACTTTGTGAAGGAAGTTCTATTTATATATTCTTGATTGCCCTCAAAAATTTTGGGCACTCTTTCCTATCCAAATCATTGCCTCATGACAAAATTCAGCTCCATTTGCCTAGTAAATGTTCCTCGGCAAATTTCCAAAGTTTCTGTAAGAAGCTTTGTGAAGGAAGTACTAGCTATGCATATCCTGATGAGTTGAATTTTTGCCACATCTTCTATATGCCCATATCACAGCTCTCCACAAAATTTTAGCTCCATCTAACAATCCATGAGAGCTCACCATCTAATCTTTATTTCTAGTAATATTTTCAGTTTGTGAAGCAACTATATTTTATATTGCTTTATAATTTCTTAAAATTTACCAGGACATGACCCTGCCCATAGAACCTCACCCCACCAAATTTAAACTCATTTAATATAACCATTTCCCCTCAATATTTTTCCCAATTTTCTGTTCAGTGGAGAGCATTGTGAAGGAAGTACCATTTTTATATATCCAAATGACATGAAATTTATACAATTCCTTCATATGCCCAAATTATCACCCTCCTCCAAATTGCAGCTTAGTCAAATCATCTATGTGAGCCCAGGTTCAATTTCTATTTTATGGCCAGATTGGCACATTGCAAAGCAATTGTTATCTAGACCCCTCCTATTACCCTCAAACTTTTTGGGCACTCTTCCATACCCAAATCACTGCCACGTGATAATATTCAACTCCATTTTCCTGGTAAATCTTCCTTAGAAAATTTCCAAAGTTTCTATCTAGAGAAAAGCTTTGTGAAGTAAGTATTAGCTAGGCTTACCCAAATGATCTGAAAATTTACCAGGGCATGACCATAGCTATGTAACTTATCTACACCAAATTTGGTTTCATTTTATTTATCCAATTTCTCTCACTATTTTTCCCAAGTTTCTGTCCAAGGAAGAGCATTGTGAAGGAAGTACCAGTTTGGCATGTCCAAATAGTATCAATTTTCTACAGTGCTTTCCTATGCCCAAATAACCATCCTCCACCAAATTTCAGCTCAATCCATTCATTATTTGGAGCCCAGCTTCAACATTCATATTTATGTCCAGTGTGGTACTTTGCAAAGCAAGTACCACCTAGGCTCCTCCTTTTGAGCTGAATATTTGTGAAGACAGTCTTCTTAATAGACGATCATCCTTAGCCAAAACTCACGCCCATTGACCTCGAGTGCGCCATGGAGTCCTTCGACGAGCTCGTCAGGGAGAGTGATGACCTACGCAAGCTCCTCATGGACACCCCCGACGCTAGTTACATCACCACACATCATCTCCCTTTCCTCGCTCATATTATCATTCGATTTCATGCTTGATGCCTCCTCGTCCTCCTCCTCCACTTGTTTATCGTGCCGCTGTTAAGCTGATTGACCCTTTGGATCATTGAGCGGGAGACTGTGGTGTTCGGTGATTTAGCTCGGATTTACGAAATTTGTTGTCTCTGATGCGGAGTATTTGTTCGCTCGTGTGGTTGTAGCTGTCCAGTTGGGGATGACAAGGATTGCACTGTTACCTACATGTATCGTTTTGCTTTAGATGGCTAGATGCATGGCCGGTCAATAGGGGAATGACCTTAACGGGTTGCATAAACTATTGATCTTGTTGCTGTTGGAGTAATCTAGGATTGTTGGTCCGGTCTGTTAATTTAGAGCTCTTTTTGGTCTGCCAAGATCCTCGTCACTTTTGTGTGCAGTTGTCGTTCATTTGTTTGCTAGTGAAGTTGCTTAGTTGGCTAAATGTGTTGTTAGTTTGGTGCTTTTAATGTCAGTACAAGCAATTTGTTTTGCTCTTACGTATTTTTCAGGTTGTAGATTTCCTTACTATTTTTGTAATGATGGTCGCTTAGTTGACTGAAAGGTGTCTACATTGCTTAACTTTTGTTGAATCCTACCTTTGTAATCTTGCGTTAAATGTAGTGAGGTCACTGTATTTCCTCAACTCTCTGAATGATGCTAGATGTTATTATATTGACATTTCTTTGAATCACACAACTGATGTTTATTTTGGTAAGGGGCCACAATATGTATGCACCAATTTCTGGACCTTTACATGCTTGTCATGTAGTGGGATACAGTGAGTATCTTAGAACTTTTTTTTGCCGCTTCAATTCTTCCTTTTAGTCTTTGGCTTTATATCTCCTGTTTAGTTTTAGTTATATGCCAAATTCTCTTCTACAGAAAATTAGTTAGTTGCGTTAGTTGATGACTAATTATGTCTTCCACGGATTTTAATCACTTGATGCATATTCAGTTTGACTAGTTAGTCTTGTTACATTGTTTGTTTTTGGTCTGGCAACTGTAGTAGAGCTCCATCACCAGCAATCTCCATCACCATCATTGAACACTTTGCTTGCTTGCATGATACTCCTGTATGCTACTCCGGTGGCTACTTTGTATAATTACTAGTGAAGTGTTGTTTAACCAACCTGATCCTCCAACATTCATCTTACTCACGCGCAGCTTACTGAACAAGTGCAAGCGCTGCAAAGGGACGAGGAGATACTCAAGACCAAACTAAAAAAGCAATTCCGCCAAGGTAAAAGCACCAACCGACCCAACCATAAAAGCTCAAGTGTTTACTGATTTAATTTAATCCAGTACACACACAGCGCAGGCAGTACAAATGTTAGTCGTAACCTAAATTACCCTACTGTCTGGCTACCTTGACTATATTAACAATGTCATTCTTGGTGCTGCAGCAGAAGTAGGGCTGGACCAAAAGCTCGTAGCTCGCGAGCTTAACGAGCGCTCGATAGTTCGGCTCGTTAAGCTCGTAGCTCGCTTCTTAATGAACAGAGCCAATCATTGATTTTACCTCGTTAAGCTTAACGAGTTTAACGAGCGAGCTAACGAGTTTCACGAGTAGCTCGTTAAGCTCGTTAGTAACAACACAACACATATTTTCATATTACGTGACAAACTTTTTGTAGCACCTCAGCCCATCTATTTAATCTAATCGACATATGAGGCAACAAACTACTTTATTTATTTTTATAGTCACCATATTTCATCTTGAAAACCAAACCTACACATTCATCATGTATATCGTAACACATTATAATCTGTTAACGAGCGCTCGTGAGCGCTCACGAGCTTAACGAGCTTCAAACGAGCCGAGCCGAGTAGGATTTTCTTCTCGTTAATCTTAACGAGCTTAATGAGCCGAGCCTTAACAAGCACGAGCTTAACGAGTACGAGCTTAACGAGCCGAGCTGCTCGTTAGTCCAGCCCTAAGCAGAAGTGCAAGTCGTCGAGCCTGAAGGACACAAGCCCGGTCGGCCTCGCCATCGATTTCAACAACACAGACGCATCGAGGCAGCCGATGTTCGCCTTGAAGCCAAACTCCCTAGATTGCAGGGTGCACAAGAAGTGAACTCAGCGAGGATTGAAGGTGGTTGGGCTTCATTTGTCTGGGTGTGTGTCTACACACGCAGGTACTGTGAAGTGTTAGTTGATGGTTGATTAGTCTGTTAATCAAAGTATTCTTACATGCTGCAAACACCAAAGTTGATCATTAAAACATATGTTGCTCCTATTTTTTGAGTGAAAATGTACTAGTTATTTGCAATACAAGCTAGACATGAACCACCTCTTGCTTCTAAAGGAACATAGTATAAATTTAGACCTCATGTGTGATGTTATAGATTTATAAATTTTTCTTTGTCTTATTCCTGAGCTGGCACTATAAAATTTGCTTTTTCTTGTTGCTAATGCCATATGTCTTATGCAATCAGATTTTCTGTTTGTTATGGTAATATAAAAATATTCGTGCTGTCAAAATTTTCACAGTGCGTGCCTTTCATTTCTTTAGTTTGATTATTTCCCTTGTATTCAATATGCTTCTAATGGCTAATCCTTCCATTTTTGTTGTGGCATCTTTATTTTCATAGGTGTTGTGTGTTCTGGAAGATGGAAGAGGAAGAAAACTTATTTTGTTGAACTAAATTTTTTGTATTCTGTTTTCTTGTACATATGATTTGATAGTTTTGTATAGGAACAAGTGATACTATTTTGTAGGGCTTTATGGCCTGTGATGTAAACATATTTAGTGCTAAAATATGAAATTATTTGCAAAATTTGTTGAAAAGGAGGATGATTTGTACGAATATGTGAATGGGCTGGAAAGAGTACTCGACCAACTCCAGGACTGAATTATTATTTGAATGTATGAAAAGGCTGAATGTAAACCATAAATAGGCTGCACAAAATTGTACCTATATTCCTGAAAGGCCAAACATGCATAAAAATTGACGGGCTGACCAGTTAGGCTTGGCCCATGTAGCTGACAAAAATTAACAGAAATAAATATACTAATTGGGTTGAATTGTTGGGCTCGGCCCATATAGACACCGAAATGGACCGTGCTGATTCTAATCAACGACCTTTTCACTTGGTCGCAATTTTTCCACGTCAGCTAGCCACGTTGGATCGACATGGCCTGGGCAGACAGCTAGCGACCAAAACAGAAGGTCATAGAATCAACGGACTTTCCCATTTCTAAAGAAAGGTCGTTAATTTCAGTTTATGACGACCAGCTTTTGACCATCTGTTTTGAGTCACAAAAAGGTCGCAAATGGAAAACAATGACCATTCAGTGACCAATAGTGATGGTCAAAAGCTGACATATTTCTTGTAGTGCACACGTTCCTGGAGGATGTAAAATGCGTTCAGAGGTGCCATGTCTAGCAAGCCTCTCCAAGACACAATAACCAGAAGTAAAGAAAAAAGAAAATGTAGAGGTACCAAACAAAAAGGTGGCTCATTTCTGAGAAGATTGAGCTAGCTTGGAAGTACCAGATAAAATCAGTGTCTCAAAAGTACCGGGGTCAACATAGATACTCTCAATCGAAAAGATGGCAGAAATGTTCAAGTCGCGGTCTGGAGTGTTGGTGTCGAAACCGGCAGATCTCGGGTAGGGCGGCCGACCTATTACATCGGATCGATTGGGTAACAAGAGAGAACACACACGAAGTTTACCCAGGTTCAGGCCCTCTCTATGGAGGTAAAACCCTACATCCTGCTCTTGCTTATATTATGGAAGTATCAAAGTACCGAGTTGATCTACCTCGAGATCGTGACTTGTGGCCTAAACCCTAGGGGTATGATGAATGTATGAATGGGTGTATGGATGGCCTCTACGGACTAAACCCTTCAGTTTATATAGGCACCAGGGGTATCTAGGGTTACACATGGTCGGTTGCCATCTAAGGATATACATGCTGAATCTAACCAAATATGCTTGAAGTACACGCCAAGTTTTCGGTCGCCACATATTGAAAACCTCTGGAGTCCCCCCCCCTTGATGGGCTGGTGGTCCGGCCCATACATTAGTCTGGCTGGGCTAGGATCCCCTAGTCCAGGACATCGTCAGTAACCCCCAAACTTGTCTTCAAAGCTGAGGTTGAAATCTTCATCGAATAATGGCGTCAGCTCGATGATCTTCGGCTTGGCAGGCAAGTTCCTATTTTACCTTTGAAGTTTTAAATTTGGATCGCCGAGCTCTTCTTTGGCCAGGTGCCACCTCACGCCTCCTTGCGCGTTGTGTCATCCAGGGAATCGTGCCGCCTCGACGGTCAGACATCGAAACGTCACCTTAGATGGCCTTATTTAACCAGCGACATGCCCAAATTTGGAGGCAATCGCATCTTGGACCTCCTCCTATCCACCACCCAACACCATTCCCCCTCCCAAAGTCAAGCTTGAGGAGTTCTAGCAATGGCGAACGATGCTGGCTCATCCAAGCGCTCACACGACCCTCTCAAAGGCGATTGGGGGAGCTACTCCGTTACGCGCCTCTAGCTGAATCAACTTTCTACTCAAGGGTAATTGCTAGATCCATAATTGGCCTCAACTCGCCCGTGCCTAATATCCATTGACAAGCAGACACACGCCGTCAATTATCCCATCCCTCATGGGGATGAGCGGGTATGCTTCGTTCCCTTCCTCCTGCGCGGGCTGGGATTCCCAATCCACCCTTTCCTTCGTGGTTTGCTTGAGTTCTACAGGATTCAACTCCATCACCTGAACCCCCCCCCCCAACTCAATCTTACACATCATGGGGTTCGTCGCCCTATGTGAGATGTACCTCGAATGTGAGGCCCAGTTCGGGTCGTGGATACGATACTTCTGTGTGATGCCCTGCTCCCAACACAAGAAATTACACAAGGTAGGAGCCGCCGAGGTGTGCATAATAGCCGGAACCGGCTACCCCACCGACACTCCTCGAGAAGACGAAAAGTGGGTGTCGGAGTGGTTTTACGTGGCCGACGTACCCTTACATGTGCCAGCTCGGCCCGGCTTCCGCTCTTCTCTTTGGATCCTCTAAAGAAGCTCTATAGCTGGAGGCCACAGAGCAATGATCAACATAATGATGTTGATATGGCTCGTCTTGCAGTGAAGGTGAGGTGTCTAACAAATATAGGCCTCACCATTATTGATGTGATGGCAACAGACTTCGACCGAAGAGTCCAACCTCTCCGGCAAAGACAACATCTGTTGTGCATGTATAACAACACTGATGACACCACCCGGTCAATCTGAAGAGGCTTCGATAACGATGCAACATTTGGCACAGCCATAGCTGGCCTATACAAAGGCGAAGCCACGGACTTCGCCAAGAGGTAGTTTATAGATGATAGAGCCAGCCTCCTCCAACCCTTTCATTTATCGAGCAATATGGCTCACTCATTTTAAATATCCAATTTATTTGACCAACAATGGAGACTCTGGGTCGAGGAGTTGAAGTGCCCCGCGCTTGAGTCAGGGACCTACCGTCGAGATGTTGACCCCATTTCTCTTGAAGACGTGGAGTTGTCCATAATATATGAGTAAGGGACATTCTTCCAAGAGAGCCTTGACGGCTCCAAAGTAGCCATTACTCCGAACTTGCCGGGGATATGACCATCTTCCTCAGTAAAACCTACCCATGTTTCATCCAGAAAGAGAACTTCTGCCCTGAGCACCCTTACCTCTCTTCCTAAGGGTCGACGCTCAAAGCGCTCCCGTAGCGGTATAGCTCCTCAAGGGGAGCCCTTCAATTGCTACATATGGTGCTCCTGAATAGGGGGCAGCCATGGAGGCGGAGTATAACACTCCTCCCCTGAATAGGTAATCTTATCAAAATTGCACTTGTCTAGGAGGTTAAGTATTTTTCATGCATGACCATTTGGTTTCCTGTGTAGGCGGTCCACCGAGGCACCATTAACTGAAGGGGCGGGCAATTTGGCCCTGAAAACAGGTGGGTAGACGGTCTTTACTTCGGGAGATGCCCCCGAAGCGCCTCACTAGTCACTTTGGGAGCTTGCTCGACCACTACCTCCGAGGTTGAAATCATAATGAATCATCAATGCTGGAAGGCCACCCTAAGGAGCTCTGCTTTTGCAGACTAGGAGTTCAATGCCCTTAGCTCGATGGACGCCTACCTCGGCACCACTCGCACCATTTTTTAGAAGGCAGTAGACCTTTTGGCCAATGGTGTGCAGGTATTTTTCTTTTGGAATTCACTTTTTTCTGGGAGTAAATCGTACTCAACCGTAGTTATCCGTGCATCGAAGCTTTTATCCAAAGGGAGAACAAATTGTCGTACAGGCAGCAGCCCCCAAGACACCGGCTGGATGGTACGTCTGGTTGGTGGATTCTGTTAGTAAGATAAGAATCGGAGACATTTGTGTGAGTAGCCCCCAAGCCGTGGTGAGGTCGCATGTGATTGTATGGAGGGTTGATAAAATTTGTTGTGAATTCGCATTCAACTCGGGAGAAGAACGGAAAATTGTCTGAGGAGCTGGCTCGAACCAAGGCACAAATAGGCGCATCGAAAGCCGTGGTGTCACAGGTCAAGGCCTTTACCAAGGAAGCACATGGTAAGTGTACTTGATTTATGAAAAATTCCTATAAGGACGCGAAGTCCATGTTAAAGGATCATGCTTCCATTGCAGCAGAAGTGATTGGTCAATTGGAGAAGGATCTGAAGCAGGCCCATGAGGAACAGTTGTATGCGGAATCGCAACAACAGGCCGATCATCTCGTGTTGACTCGTTGTAAGTAAGAGGTCGCTATGTTGAAAGCAAAGAATGACCGACAAGCCCAAGAGCTTGATCTGCTGTGGGCTCGACTGGCTGCTGCCGAGGCTTAAGACCAGAAGACCAGTGAAGCTATATGCAGTAAGTGTTTCTAAAGTTTTGCAAGAAAGGATTACTAATGCGATAGCATGACTACTCCGGAAATAACATGTGGTTCGACTAGTGCTTCTGACAGGTCAGCCGAAAGAGGCCCCCGGCGCCACACCCGAAGACGCTCTTTCTTAGTTAACTCAAGAGCTTTAAAGGGCTCGGAAGGCAATGAAAGCCGTATGTAAAGCTCTATGGCCCGAGGAAAAAGTGCCTGGGGGAATGTCCGAGCTCGTCGAACATCTGAAAAGGGCTCGGCACTGTTTGCAGGCCTGGAAGATATCAGCCTATCGGGAAGGAGTGCGGGAGGCATGGGCAATGGTCAAGACCCAATATACATGTGTGAAGATGGAGCACCGTGCCGAGGTGGGCCCTGATGGTCCTGACGGGAAAGAGGTGCCGGCTAGCCCGGCATATGACGTCGTGATGCCCGCTGTGCGCTTTTTGCAGCAGGATTGTTCCTTTAAATCATTGATAGATGGTCTTGACAAGTTTTAAGATATGTGTAATGACTCTATGTATCCATGTACTTTACGTCATTCGGACTGCAGCTATTGTACAAACATTGTTAGCCAACCTTCCGCTTCTTCCTCCTTGGCCATTGGCTGAGGAGTGCTTCCTACTTCTGATCCGATCAAGTAGACCAGGTACTTCATCAAGCGAGGCAATCCAGCTATGGGGCTCCAAAAACAAAGTGGCGTAAGAAACATCTTCCAAGAAAAATAGTTCCTCCATCGATTACTTTCCTTAGGTGATCATGTATGATCGTGACGATCTGCCTGATCAAGCGAAATATGTGCATCTGAGGTAGGTGTAAAGCCATGATGTCTACTATGCAACTTTTATTCTTGTAGACGTTGTTGGGCTCCAAGTGCGGAGTTTTGTAGGACAGTAGTAAATTTCCCTCAAGTGGATGACCTAAGGTTTATCACTCCGTGGGAGGCATAGGATGAAGATGGTCTCTCTCAAACAACCCTGCAATCAAATATAGGAAATCTCTTGTGTCCCCAACACACCCAATACAATGGTAAATTGTATAGGTGCACCAGTTCAGCAAAGAGATGGTGATACAAGTTTAGTATGGATAGTTGATATAGGTTTTTGTCATATGAAAATATAAAAACAGCAAGGTAGCAAGTGATAAAATGGAGCGCAAACGGTATTACAATGCTTATAAAAAAGGCCTAGGGTTCATACTTACACTAGTGCAATCTCTCAACAGTGCTAACATAATTGAATCATATAACAATCCCTCAACGTGCGACAAAGAATCACTCAAAAGTTCTTGTCTAGCAGAGAACATAAGATGAAATTGTCATAGGGTACGAAACCACCTCAAAGTTATCTTTTCCAATCCATCGATTGAGTGATACGTCTCCAACGTATCTATAATTCTTTATTGTTCCATGCTATTATATTATCTGTTTTAGATGTTTTATATGCATTTATATGCTATTTTATATTATTTTTGGAACTAACCTATTAACCTAGAGCCCGGTGCCAATTTTTGTTTTTTTGCCTATTTTAGAGTTTCGCAAAAAAGGAATACCAAACGGAGTCCAAACGGAATGAAACTTTCGCGATGATATTTCTTGGACCAGAAACAAACCGGGAGACTTGGAGATGAAGTTGGAGATGCAACGAGGTGGCCACGAGGGTGGAGGGCGCGCCCAGGGGGTAGTGTGTGCCCCCTATCTCGTGGGTCTCTTGGAGCTCTCCTGACCTAATTCTTTCACCTATATATACGCTTATACCCCAAAACCATCAGGGGAGCCACGAAAACACTTTTCCACCGCCGCAACCTTCTGTACCCATGAGATCCCATCTAGGGACCTTTTCCGGCGTCCTGACGGAGGGGGATTCGATCGCGGAGGGCTTCTACATCAACACCATTTCCCTTCGGATGAAACGTGAGTAGTTTACCACATACCTACGGGTCCATAGCTAGTAGCTAGATGGCTTCTTCTCTCTCTTTGATTCTCAATACCATGTTCTCATTGATGTTCTTGGAGATCTATTCAATGTAATATTCTTTTGCGGTGCGTTTGCCGAGATCCGATGAATTGTGGATTTATGATTAGATTATCTATGAATATTATTTGAGTCTTCTCTGAATTCTCATATGCATGATTTGATATCTTTGCAAGTCTCTTCGAATTAATGGTTTAGTTTGGCCTATAATTAGATTGGTTTTTCTTGCAATGGGAGAAGTGCTTAGCTTTGGGTTCAATCTTGCGGTGTCCTTTCCCAGTGATAGTAGGGGCAGCAAGGCACTTATTGTATTGCTGCCATCAAGGATTAAAAGATGGGGTTTTCATCATATTGCTTGAGGTAATTCCTCTACATCATGTCATCTTACTTAATGTGTTACTCTGTTCTTCATGAACTTAATACTCTAGATGCAGGCAGGAGTCGGTCGATGTGTGGAGTAATAGTAGTAGATGCAGAATCGTTTTGGTCTACTTGACATGGACGTGATGCCTATGTTCATGATCATTGCCTTAGATATCGTCATAATTATGCGCTCTTCTATCAATTGTTCGGCAGTAATTTGTTCACCCATCGTATTATTTGCTATCTTGAGAGAAGCCACTAGTGAAACCTATGGCCCCTGGGTCTCTTTTCCATCATACAAGTTCTCTTTTCCATCATACAAGTTCTATTTTCCATCATATAAGTTCTATTTTCCATCATACTAGTTTCCGATCTACTATTTTGCAATATTTTACTTTTTCGATCTATAAACCAAAAATACCAAAAATATTTACTTTACCATTTATCTATCTCTATCAGATCTCACTTTTGCAAGTAACCGTGAAGGGATTGACAAGCCCTTTATCGCGTTGGGTGCAAGTTGTTGATTGTTTGTGCAGGTATTCTGTGACTTGTGCGTTATCTCCTATTGGATTGATACCTTGGTTCTCAAACTAAGGGAAATACTTACTCTAGTTTGCTGCATCACCCTTTCCTCTTCAAGGGAAAAACCAACGCAAGCTCAAGAGGTAGCATTGAGCCATCCCTATAAGTGTCACAAAGAGCCCTAGAGTTTGTACTAAAATAATACCATATGATACGCATCAACCAACTCTAATGTCATCTAGATACTCCAATGTCACCACAAGTACCCGTGGGTTGATTATTCGATATGCATCAAACAAATTTAGATTCATAATATACAATCCAACACAAAGAACTTCAAAGAGTACCCCCAAGGTTTCTACTGGAGAAAGAAGGATGAAAACGTGTATCAACCCCTTTGCATAGATTACCCCAATGTCCCGCTAATCCGCTAGTTGAATACCAAAACATATATCAAGTGAATCAATAGAACACCCCATTATCACCATGGGTATCCACATGCAAGACATACACCAAGTGTTCTCAAATCCAAAAAGTATTCAATCCAATAATAGTGAAACCTCAAAGGTAAAAGCTCAATTCATCACATCAAGATAGAGAGGGAGAAACACCATATGATCCAACTATATTAATAAAGATCGTGTTACATCAAGATCGTACCAAATCAAGAACATGAGAGAGAGAGGTCAAACACATAACTTACATACCCTCAGTCACGAGGGTGAACTACTCCCTCCTTGTCATGGAGACCGCCGGGATGATGAAGATGGCCTCCGATGGTATTTTCCCCTCCGTCAGAGTGCTAGAGAAGGCCTCTAGATGGTATCTCTTTTGTACAGAGGCATGCGGCAGCGGAGCGGAAGTTCTGGGTTCTTTTGGGGGGTTTTGGTATTTATAGGTTTTTTTGGCGTTGGTATCACATCAAGCGGGCCCATGGGGGAGCGACAAGCTTGGTAGGCACGCCGTGGGGGGGAGGACGTGCCCCCAGGCTTGTTGCTTCCTCATGAGGCTTCTGGTCCTTTGTAGAAGCTTCGGGGATGTCTTTCCGTCCATAAAAAATCACTGTAAATTTTCACCCCAATCCGAGAACTTTTAGTTCTGCACAAAAAAGAACACCATGGTAGTTCTGCTAAAAACAGCGTTAGTCCGGGTTAGATCCATTCAAATCATACGAAAACCATATAAAATTGTTGTAAACGTGGCATGAATACTTCATAAATTTTAGATACGTTGGATACGTATCAGTATTCCCAAGCTTAATTCCTGCTCATCCTCGAGTAGGTAGATGATAAGAGAAATAATTTATGAAGTGTGAATGCTAGCATAGTCCATAAGTTTGATCAACGATAATTTCGATCGCAACTTTTTCTTATAAAACTCATCATGATAAAGTAGCAATAAATTCACATGTTATGGTTCAAACAATGCATTCTCCTGAAACTTAACATCCTATGTTCTTAGTCATCAAACAATTGCAATTCAACTTCTTTTCAACAAAGTCTAAATAGGAGCTCCACATACTCAATTATCATATATTATTCTATGATTGCTAGTACTCAAAGAATATTTTTAGAACAAATAGCATCCATCAAAAACAAAGAAAGATAGGGGCTTAATGTTTCACCTCCCAACTCATTTATCATAGAGATAGTTGTTAACAATAATAATTCATGATCAAATATAGTTGACGGGATATATATGTATGGCTCTTTCCCCACCACATGATGCTTGCCAACTAGAGAATAATTAAGATTGAAATGAGAAGCAATACCATTGACTCTTGCATGAAAGTAAAAATTGAAAAGTAAAAGATAGGACCTTCGCAGAGGGAAGCAGAGGTTGTCATGCGCTTTTGATTTTTTTATGTGCAAGCCCTTAATGCAAAGGAACGTCACGTTATATTGCCCCTTGTGATAGCAACCTTTATTATGTAGTCCCTCACTTTTATTTCTTTACCATCACAAGTTCGTACAATGCTTATTTTCTCCTGCAATAAAAGATTAAACATATTTTAGGAGAATTTTTTATTGCTTTTTGCACCGATGACAACTTACTTGAAGGATCTTATTCAATCCATAGGTAGATATGGTGGACTCTCATGACAAGAAACTCGGTTTAAGGATTTTTTGGATGCACATATAGTATTCCTACTTAGTATGAAGTTTTGGCCAGCAAAGGTCCTAAATATGCACCACACGTTGGGGATCCATAACATTATAACTTATATGCAAATATACCCAACCATAACTCATTACGTTGTCTTCCTTGTCCAACTTTAATTTGCTCAAGTTTGAAAATAATTAATGGGTATTCACAATCATAAAAGATGTCCAAGATAATATATTTATATGTGAAAGTTTTCTTCCTCATACTAATCATTCATGAATTGCGTGTATGACCAATATTGTGATTGTCAAGATTAAATAGATTTCACTTTCTAACCCGAATGTGAAACTACTACTAGGCATGATACAAGCATATGAGATACATATAATCTCAACTTTATGATATTCAATTCATTCAACAATTTACTCTTATGATATAAGTGAAGAACGAGAGTAAATGACAAACTACTCCAAAATGATATAAGTGAAGATCAATGAGTAGTCAAACAATTAAGTAGCTATGTGAGGACTCTTTCTCATTTAAAAATTTCAAATCTTAAGTATTTTATTCAAACAACAAACAAATATAAAAGACATTCCAAGAATAACACATATCATGTGAACAAGTAAAAACTTAGACTCAACCAAAACTAACCGATAATTGTTGATGAAGAAAGGTAGGATGCCTACCGGGGCATCCCCAAGGTTAGATGCTTGAGACTTCTTCGAATATTAACTTGGGATTCCTTGGGACCCATCACTTCCTCCTCGCCCTTCAGAAGGCCCCGCCACTGCCGCCATCGCTCCCTTGAGCCCCGCTCGAGCTCCGTCCGGAGGGCTCGCTGCATGGCCTGTCGGCGTCCTTGTCAGTCTCAGGTGCGATGCGGGTCCCCTCCTCCTCACCAAGCTTGATGGCCTCGGTGGACAAGCTCCCTTCGCCTCCCACTCCCATGCGCTGGGCAGGCCCAACCACGAACTGGTCAACGACATCATCGTCAGCAGGTGCATCCAGCAGCAACATGTGGCGGGTTGAACGAGGCGTTCCCACATCAAACTCCTCCACATCGCTTTCCTCATCGTTTTCCTCCTCATCACTCTCCTCCTTCTTATCCTCCAGTACTGTTGAGGCCTCGGACTCGTCACGTCTTCCTGAGTCAGGTAGCTCCATGACCGGGTTCTCATGACGGTCGTCGTGGTCCGGCGACACCACCCCCACTGGTTGAACAACGGCATTCTCACGACGAGCTTATGCTTGTTCATATAACGGTACATCGAGTATGTGTACTTGGGAAGGTTATACACATCCTTGGGGAACATGATCCTCGTGATCTCATGCAGCATCAGCGTCTCATGGTTCTCCTGGCTCAGCCGCATCCGGTCCTTGATGCCGGAGAGCTCCCACACCGGGCGTGAGCGCCTTTGGAGTAGCACAAAACGCCCACGCAGAAACTCCCTGGCCACCATCGCCGCCGATACCTTGGCGTCCTTCAGCTCCCTCATCCTCCTCATGAGCGGCCTCGGCCTCGCATCATCAACCTCGAACTGCTCCCACCCGGGGCTCTTCTCGGCGGGCACGGTTGGGATCTAGAGGAGGGGGCTGAACTGCTTGGCATCAACATAGACCCAGCATGACCTGAAGCCTTCCACTTTCTTCAGAATCTTCATGTTAATGATGCTGCTGGCCATCTTGTTGTCGAAGTGGAATGAGGCGCATCCCGAGCATTGACCCACCATGGTGAGCCGAAGGCTGTAAAAGTTCCGAAAGAGTGCCACCGAAGGCAGCACCCCCAGGAACCCCTTGTAGAGGTAGGCAAAGATGGGGAGGACGAGGATAGAGTTGGGCTGTAGATGCAGGAGATGAATCCCATAATGGCTGAGGATGGCGAAGAGGAAGTTGGAGAAGGGTGGCACCAGACCCGCGAAGATTGTGTGAAAGAAAACAACGATCGTCATGCCTTCCATCTCCTTCGTCAACAACGAAGACGGCCAAATGTGCATTGCCCCTGACTTGTTGTAGGCGCTGGCCACCATCAGGCGAACCTTGACCAAGCCCGCCTCATCATGGATGGTGGACGGCAGCAGCGCCTGCTCCGCCAGCCCCTTTCACTTTGCAGCGGCGGACTTCTTGGTGGCTTTGGGCACCATGGAGTCGGCGAAGAGTGGAAGCAGATTGGCCGCGGGAGGAAGGAGTAGAGGAGCAGTGCGCAGGAAGGCAGGGCGTGTGAAAGGCAATAATGGCCTCTTCGCCATGCGCGGGTAGTTTTATGGCAGAGCCCGCAATTACTGAGACATCATGGGGAAGGGGGGGTGTCCTCGTCCCATCAGGCTGCCACGTGTCCCTGCCTAGGCCCGGCAGTCTTAGGCCCCGTGTCATTTCATTACTCAATGGGTGGAATGTGCGCGTCGTGGGCCCGAGGGCTATTGTCGGCCCAGTGAGAATCGAGGTACCACGGGACATCTGCCTACGTCCCAGGAAGGACACCTTGGCACAATTCAAGTGGTGGCCCACCGGCAGGCACCGTGAAGCCAGCAGCCTTGTGCGCGAGGGGCTTTCTCGATGAAGGACTTCACCAAGACCGCTGTCGGTGTCAAAACCGGCGGATCTCGGGTAGGGGGTCCGAACTGTGTGTCTAGGCGGATGGTAACAGGAGACAAGGGACACGATGTTTTACCCAGGTTCGGGCCCTCGTGATGGAGGTAAAACCCTACGTCCTGCTTGATTAATATTGATGATGTGTGTTACAAGAGTGGATCTACCACGAGATCAAGGAGGCTAAACCCTAGAAGCTAGCCTATTGTATGATTGTTGTTCGTCCTATGGACTAGAGCCATCCGGTTTATATAGACACCGGAGAGGGCTAGGGTTACACAGAGTCAGTTACAATGGTAGGAGATCTACATATCCGTATCGCCAAGCTTGCCTTCCACGCTAAGGAAAGTCCCATCCGGACACGGGACGAAGTCTTCAATCTTGTATCTTCATAGTCTTGGAGTCCGGCCGATGATGATAGTTCGGCTATCCAGACACCCCCTAGTCCGGAACTCCCTCAGTAGCCCCTGAACCAGGCTTCAATGACGATGAGTCCGGCGCGCATGTTGTCTTCGGCATTGCAAGGCGGGTTCTTCCTTCGAATAATTTATAGAAGATTGTGAACACCAGGATAGTGTCCGGCTCTGCAAAAATAAATTCCACGCACCACCATAGAGAGAATAATATTACACAAGTTCAATCTGCTGACGTATTTTGCGGCGTGACGTCACACCACTACCAAGCCTTTACTAGAATCGTTTTTATTGTACCACCTCAGCGCGTTTAGCGAAGCGGTTTCCTTGGCACGTCTTGTCGAAGCAGAGATCATGTTCCCCTTATTCCAGGATTCCCATCAATATGGACGTGGGTAACCCAACCGCACCATTGATTGTGGCGCTTGGGGGATAAGCGAGTTTTATCAGGCCGGTGGGGATGCATGTTTGTGTCCGCCCATATAAGGGGATAAAGATCCAACCCTTTTACCTGCGCCTTCTTCCTCCTTGGCTTATCCAACTCCGCGAACTCGAGCTCCAGCGCCCAAGTTTGCACTCCTCACCTCAACCTTCTCCAACTATGTCCGGAGCGGGAGGCAAGTGGATGGCCTCCTCCGTCACGGAGGGGCAGATCCAGAAGCTGCGCAACGCCGGATATTTGTCCAGCGACATCGCGCACCGGATCCCCGACGAGGGAGAGCTTATCCCCACCCCTAGGCCCCATGAGAGGGTAGTATTTCTTCCCCATTTCCTCCGCGGACTGGGATTCCCACTCCATCCCTTTGTCCGGGGGCTCATGTTCTATTACGGCCTGGATTTCCATGATCTGGCCCCGAATTTCATCCTCAACATCTCGGCATTTATCGTCGTGTGTGAGGCCTTCCTCTGCATCCAGCCCCACTTCGGCTTGTGGCTCAAGACCTTCAGTGTCAAGCCGAAGGTTGTGAAGGGCAGCCAAGCGGAGTGCGGAGGCGCCATGGTGGGCAGGATGTCCAACGTTACTTGGCTTGAGGGAACTTTCGTGGAAACCATCAAGGGGTGGCAATCGGGGTGGTTCTACATCACCGAGCCGCATGACCCTAAATGGGCAGCGGCCCCCGAATTCAGATCTGGCATCCCCACACGGCTCACCTCCTGGAAAGAGAGCGGCCGGACTTGGGGTGATTCGGAGGAGCTGACCAGACTCCAAGCCTGCGTCCAAAAGCTGGTGGACAAGAAGCTCAAGCTTGTCAACGTGGTCCAGGTCATGCTCATCCGCCGGATCCTCCCGTGCCAACGACGGGGCTTCAACATGTGGGAGTTCGATCTGACGCAGCACCAGACTTTGAGTGGGCTCTTCGACACTACGTACGAAGATGTCTGGAAGGTGCTGTTCAAGGGCGCCGAGGCTCCCGCATCCGCTACCGAAGATCACAGATTCAGCTCGCAGTGTTCAGCTGACGAGGTAAGCGATTTTATCCTTTACGGGACGCTTGTTTTCCATAGTTTGACTCTATGCGGGATCTAAACTCCCTTTCCTTTGACAGGACTAGCTGGTGAAGGCCGAGCGGACTATCTGTCCGGCCCCCTTGCCAGAGGACCCAGCGGACGCCCGCCTAACGGGGCTGCTGGCTCCGACACCCCACGTGGTACCGGAGAAGAAGGCCAAGAAGAAGTCCACGGGGACTCGGAAGAGTTCCCGTTTTCAGGTGCTATCGGATGACGACTCCGAGGCCGACTCCTCTCACCAAGGTGAGGAGGAGAAGAAGAAAGCCTCTCCCCCAGAGGGGGGAGAGAAGAAAAGGAAGGCCTCCCCAACGAGGGAGGCCGAAGGGTCCAAGAAGGGAAAAACTCTTCCCCCGGACTGCTCTGCCAATGCCAGTGACGGCGACGAGGACTGGCCTCCAAGGGCCAAGCCCCTGGCGAGATCGTGAGTATCCGGACTACCGAATAACTTCATGGTTTTTCTTTTTTGCCGCACAATGTCTTTCTAATGCCGCATACAACCCTGCAGTCCGCCCAAGGACGATCTTCCCGCTTCGTCGAGCGGGTCCTTGGGTGCATCGGATATGGATTCTCTTCCGACCGCCTCCACCCCCCGTGACACCAATGATGCCAAGGTGGGATCCCGGGAAGGGACCCGCCAGGAGAAGGAGGCCCTGGAGGTGTCGCAGGACAACCTCCCGGACTTTGCATCGGACTCGGCTCCGGATCCCATAGTGGCTCCGGAGTCCGGCGGGCGGCCCCTTCGTAAGAAGGGCAAGACCGTGACGCCGGCAGCCTCCGTCCAACCGGAGGCGCCGGATAGCTTGCTGGAGGTGCTTAATGGCGCCTCCATCAAAGAGGAACACCGCACTGTTATGAGTGCGGTGATTCAGAAGGTGCAGCTCGCCAAGAGCGGGCTGACCGAAGCCTGCAGCAGCCTTCTAACAGGCTTTGAGGTAAGAATTTTGATATATGTAAAATAGTACCGCATAGACAGTAGCCCCTGATGCTCGGTTCGGTGTTCGAAAAGAAAAGCCGGACTGAGGATCTTAAGAAGATATACGCAGGAGTCATAATAAATATGTCAATATGGGATTGCAGGCTGCGCTACTGACCTCTGCCGCACTGACTGCGGAGGTCAATACTTTGAAGGAAAGCCTCGAGCGGTCCGAAAACGAGCTCGGCCGTGCCAAGAAGCAGCTCGAGGACAAGGAAGGTGAGTAACACCTTATTAAAATTGTACCTTACAGAAAAGGATTTTGGTTGCAAAAAGAATGACAAGGATAACGTGGGTATTGCAGGGGCCACTAATGAGGTGGCGACCCTGAAAGAGGCGGTGGCCGCGGCCGAACGCAATGCGGCCGCGGAGCACACCGAGCGAGAGAAGTAGGAGGCGTGGGTGGCGGAGGTACAGCAAGAGCTCCAGGATCTCTTGAAAAAACATGAGAGCCTGGAGCCTGACTCGAAGACTCAAGAGTCTGATCTTGCAACGGCTCTTGAGAGTGCCAAAGCCGCTAAGGCCGAAGCCTACAAGGCCCTCCAAGAAATCGAGGAATTGAAGAAAATAGCAGCGGGTAAGGCATTTTTCTTGCAAAGTAAGCAAGTGAGTGTTAATTACCTGTTACTTACCCGAATTCGGAGCTCTCCAGGAACGTTCACAGATCTTCCTTGTAGCGTATCCGATGCCGCCACATTCTACCGGGCCGAGGAGGGGAGCTCAACGGACAAGGTCTTCTGGTCTCAGTATGCTGAGGCCGGACATCCGGTGCCCCTTAGCGACCAGCTGAAGCAGCTGGTCGAGCTCCACAAGGTGGCCGAACAGGCCGTGAAGGGCCTCATAGTTCGGCTATGGCCTAAGGAGGCCATGCCCGGGAGCTACTTCGGCCTGGTGCGGCGGCTGGTGGATGCGTGCCCGTGGGTTGAAGTCATCAAGCACTCCGCTTGTATTGAGGGTGCCCGTCGGGCCCTTGCCCGCGCAAAGGTGCACTGGGGCAAGCTGGATGCCCAGAAGATCGTGACGGACCCGCCGCCGCAGGGCAAGGAGCACCACACGCCCGATATGTATTATAAGAGTGTGCTGAAGGGCGCCCGCACTATTGCGGGTGAGTGCTCCAAAGATGTAATATTTGAGTAGACTCGCATTTTGTTATCCTGTGCGCTGAAAACTTAGTTCATTTGCGCTAAGCAACGCATTTTAATTTAAAATATTACCTTCTGTGCGGCTGTTTATCAAATCTGAGAGATGGCAAGTCGTCGGCTCCAGCCCCCATGCCACGAGTGTTGGGGTGTTTGGGATAAATTTGAGCACTCTAGTTCCCATATTTGGGTCCATCTAGGGAGGCGCTCAACACAACGAAGAAGGCAAACGGACTTATAATGCTTGAACACTCTCACTTAGCCATAGAATTCTATAATTTTAAATTTCGGCGAAGCCCCTAGTCTTCGGAAGGCTGAATTTGGGGCGCTATCCACGCCTGGGCCGGACAAAGTCGGCTCATCACTCTAAGCGGCATAAGTCTTTAAGGACTCGCAAAAAACATCTCGAATAGCGACCAACTCTCGCCTCATCATGATGGTCAGTTTTAGCTTTCTCCAGTGAGGCGTTAACCCAGCTCAACTGGGGCGCAATCGTAGTGGTTCTCCCAGTGCTACCTTAGCCGATACAACGGAACGTAAGGTACCAAAACATGGGAGCCGGGCAAACCCAACTATTGACCCAAGACATGATTCGGAGCTAATGCATATAATGCTATAAGTTCGGGGTGCCGCACTTGTGAAAGTGTTCGGACTTATCACACCATGATGCAGGAAACAGAAGCCCCTGGTGTATTTAGCCGTACCAAAACGTACGGATGCGACATGTCACAAATGAACATATGTATAAAAGAGAAATGCAATTGGAAGCAAAAAGGTGATGCATTACTTATTCAAGAAAAACTGCTGTAGGTGCAGAACGATACAAATGGTGCGATAAGCAAGGGATGGGACTGTTAAACATGTCCCCCTCCAGGGGTAGGCTGTGGAATGGTGCATAAAACAGATTTAATGCTCGTAATGGAGACCACCTAGATATACGTTGTAGCCTTTCTTCTTCCCTGGTTGTTGCATCGTGAGTTCGGCAGGTCTACTGCCGGACAGGGCCTCTGACGAACGGAGTCCTGTGGGTAAAAATAAAAAGGAAAAAGAAAAAAAAAGAACGACACACTTGAGAGCCCCTGGTGTGGTTGAGCCGCAGTCTGGGCCTATCGTGGTCGCGCCCCTCTCCCCATGCCCATGGTATCTTCAGAGTGTAATGGTGTACGCGAAGGACTTGTCTTGACGTTTTACAGGGGCTGGGGTTGGGGCCGCACTGCTACGCGTGCTCGGAACGTGCCAGGTGGTCTTGTTATAGGTTACTCCAGGCGCGCTTAGCTGTGTCCGGCCGCTTAACGGCTGGACTCGAAAATTGCCTTAAGAGGCTGCATTGTACTTCTGCCGCGAGAGCCGCTGTATGTTCCTCCGTGCGGAGAGAACATTCAGTGTTTCCGTTGACCGTGATGACTCCTCGAAGGCCTGGCATCTTGAGCTTGAGGTATGCGTAGTGCGGCACCGCGTTGAACTTTGCAAATGCGGTACGTCCGAGCAGGGCATGATAGCCGCTGCGGAATGGAACTATGTCGAAGATTAACTCCTCGCTTCGGAAGTTATCCGTGGATCCGAAGACCACTTCCAGTGTAACTGAGCCTGTACAATTGGCTTCTACACCTGGTATGACGCCTTTAAAGGTCGTCTTGGTAGGTTTAATTCTTGAGGGGTCTATGCCCATTTTGCGCACTGTATCCTGATAAAGCAGGTTCAGGCTGCTGCCGCCGTCCATCAGGACTCTGGTGAGGTGAAATCCATCGACGATTGGGTCTAAGACCAATGCGGCAAATCCGCCGTGGCGGATGCTGGTGGGTGGTCCCTTCGGTCAAAAGTGATTGGGCAGGAGGACCATGGATTGCACTTCGGGGCAACTGGCTCCATCGTGTATACATCCCTGAGTGCACGCTTCCGCTCCCTTTTGGGTATGTGCGTTGCGTATATCATGTTAACCGTCCGCACCTGTGGGGGGAAACCCTTCTGTCCTCTATTGTTCGGCGGTCGGGTCTCTTCCTCATCATCGCTATGCAGCCCCTTGTCATTGTTTTCGGCAATTAACTTGCCTGCCTGCTTGAACACCCAACAGTCCCTGTTGGTGTGGTTAGCTGGCTTTTTGGGGGTGTCGTGTATCTGGCACAAGCGGTCGAGTATTCAGTCCAAATTGGACAGACCCGGAGTAGTTCTTTTGAATGGCTTTTTCCGCTGACCGGGTTTAGAGCCTCTGAATCCGGCATTGACTGCCGTATCCTCACTATTGTCGCTGTTAATGCGGCATTTGTTTTTGTAACAACGCGACCTGCCATTACGGTCCTTGATATCCGGACTGCCAGAATTTTTGCTGAGGTTGTTGCTGCGTGCTAGCCAGCTGTCCTCACCCGCGCAGAAGCGGGTCATGAGTGATGTGAGGGCTGCCATGGATTTCGGATTTTCCTGTCCCAGGTGCCGGGCAAGCCACTCGTCGCGGATATTATGCTTGAAGGCTGCAAGGGCCTCCGCGTCCGGACAGTCAATGATTTGGTTTTTTTTTGGTTAAGAACCGTGTCCAGAATTGTCTGGCCGATTCGTCTGGCTGCTGAATTATGTGGCTTAGGTCATCAGCGTCTGGTGGTCGCACATACGTGCCTTGGAAGTTATCGAGGAATGCGGCTTCCAGGTCCTCCCAACTCCCAATTGACTCTGCTGGCAAGCTGTTAAGCCAATGCCGGGCTGGTCCTTTAAGCTTGAGGGGGAGATATTTGATGGCGTGAAGATCGTCGCCGCGGGCCATGTGGATGTGAAGGAGATAGTCTTCGATCCAAACCGCGGGGTCTGTTGTGCCATCGTAAGATTCGATATTCACGGGTTTAAACCCTTCGGGGATTTGATGATCCATTACTTCATGTGTGAAGCATAGTGGGTGTGCGGCGCCTCTGTACTGGGCGATATCACGACGGAGCTCAAAAGAGCTTTGTCTGTTTTGTTCGGCCCGGCCGGACTTACTGTGTCCGGCGCGACGGTTGTCGTCACGTGTCATGGGGCGCCCACGCGATCCATAGATCGATCTTGATTGTCTCGCCTTATCCTCCAATATATCTCGCAAGTCCGGAGCGTTCCCCTGTGGCTTTGTGCTCTTCGAGTGATGCCGGTGTACGGTTCTAGTGAAGGGCCTAGGGGCCTCTCTGTCGCGACCACGGGGTGGTCGGTCAGCCGTATTGTCTCCTGGTGATGCGGGTTCATACACCTCCTCCTCTAATCGGGGGAGCATCTTGCGTTTAGGGTAGCTTTTGGAGGGGCGTTCGAGCTCATGCTCTTCGGCCGCGAGGACTTTGGTCCATCTGTCGGCCAGCAGATCTTGATCAGCTCTAAGTTGTTGCTGCTTTTTCTTGAGGCTGTTCGCCGTGGCCATAAGCCTGTGTTTAAAACGCTCTTGTTCGACGGGATCCTCAGGCACGACGAATTCATCGTCGTCGAGGCTTGCCTCATCTCCGGAGGGAGGCATATAATCCTCTACCTCTTCTTCTGCCGCTCTCTCATGAGGGCTGGCGTTTCCGTCCTCCTGCGCTGGATCTTGCTGGAGTGGGTTGTCTTCGGCACTGTCCGGTGTATTATTATCTCCGGTGCCAGAATCTACATTCTTGCTGTGGCGAGATTTCGAGCGGCGCCGCTGACACCAGCGCTTGGGCTGTTTCTTGGAGGGGTCATCCTCCGCTGTTCCTTCGCCATTCCCATCCTTTGGGATATCCATCATGTATATGTCATATGATGAGGTGGCTTTCCAGTGCCCGGTGGGCGCTGGTTCTTGGTCGTCTCCGGCATCGTCGTCCATACCGTCGATGTCTTCGGAGTCGTAGTCTAGCATGTCGGTTAGATCGTCGATAGTGGCTACCAAGTGGGTGGTGGGTGGGCTTTGAATTTCTTCACCGTCCGCATCCCAACCGTCCTGACTGCAGTCCGGCCAGGGCTCTCCTGATAACGAGAGATACTTCAGCGAACTCAAGATGTCACTGAAAGGTGAGTGTTGAAAGATGTCCGCTGCGGTGAACTCCATGATCGGCGCCCGATCAGATCCGATCGGAGGGGGCGCGGGAGGTTTGGAGTCCGGCAAGGAGTCCGGCACCTCGGAGTCACGAGCTTCATGAGGGACAAGGTCAGTGTTTGGCTCTATCACCGTAGAGGTTGCAGCCCCCGAGGCGGTGTCTAGCCATCCGTCCTCGACCTGCGCAGCCGGCTCCAAATTGAAGATCGGAGCGGGTTCGAGTGCGGCCTCCAGGGTACTGTCCGGCTGCAGAGCTAAATCATGCTCGCCGTGACAGTGCGGCACGCTCGGCTGTGGCTCAAATCCATCGAGGATCAAGTCCCCACGGATGTCAGTCGTGAAGTTTAAACTTCCAAATCTGACCTGACGGCCAGGGGCGTTGCTTTCGATCTGCTCCAGTTGGCCAAGCAAATTGGCCCGCAGTGCGAAGCCGCCGAATACGAAGATTTGTCCGGGGAGGAAGGTCTCACCCTGGACTGCGTCGTTGATGATGATCGAAGAAGCCATCGAGCCTATCGGTGATGACACAGAGGAACTCTCAATGAAAGCACCAATGTCGGTGTCAAAACCGGCGGATCTCGGGTAAGGGGTCCCGAACTGTGCGTCTAGGCGGATGGTAACAGGAGACAAGGGACACGATGTTTTACCCAGGTTCGGGCCCTCTTGATGGAGGTAAAACCCTACGTCCTACTTGATTAATATTGATGATGTGTGTTACAAGAGTGGATCTACCACGAGATCAAGGAGGCTAAACCCTAGAAGCTAGCCTATGGTATGATTGTTGTTCGTCCTATGGACTAGAGCCATCGAGTTTATATAGACATCGGAGAGGGCTAGGGTTACACAGAGTCGGTTACAATGGTAGGAGATCTACATATCCATATTGCCAAGCTTGCCTTCCACGCTAAGGAAAGTCTCATCCAGACACGGGACGAAGTCTTCAATCTTGTATCTTCATAGTCTTGGAGTCCGGCCGATGATGATAGTTCGGCTATCCGGACACCCCCTAGTCCGGAACTCCCTCAACCGCCATAACAGCAAGCAGACCCGCGAGGCCTCCCTCGCGAGGCGCTGTTTCGTGATGCCTCCCGAGGATCCCACATGGCATGGGTCGTGTGCCTATCATGTGGGTAACGTCGCCGTGGCAAGAGCGAGCCTGTGCGGCCGGGCAGTTTCCCCTTTCGTGCTAAGGGAGCAGCTACGGCTGCCTGTCCCCAAAGCAAGTCCCAAAGGTTCCCCCTTTGGTGGAAGAAGACCAAGATGATTGTGCAGCAGGACGGAGATCATCTTGGAGTTCCCTGTGCGTCATGGATAACACTTTAGCAGGCAAAGACCGCCTTTTGTCAGGATAAGCACCGTCGCCTGTCCCCTTTCAAAATTGCTGCCCTATGGTAGCCTTTTCTCCCTCATATTTTGGGAAAAGAAGCCCAAGCACCTATAAAAGGGACAGAGTGGCCACCGTAGCAGAGGATCGGCTTCTTGCGCCATTATAGACCCCAAGAGCTCTTGCTCGCCTTGTAGCTCCAAGAGCACTGTCCAGAAGCAATTCCACCAAGCAGGAGTATGGTTTTACACCGCACAGTGGCCCGAACCTGGGTAGCTTGTTGTGTCCTTGTCGTGCCTAGCTCGTAGACTCCTAGACGTGAACCAAGCACCTAGAGCTTGAACCAGGGTTTTGGAGGATTTCCAACGGCTCGGAATCAATCCCCCGAAAGTAATAATATATGAATTGTATTTTTTACCTGCGATGATAATTGTGACGGAGATGCATGCCACCACCATTCTTTCCCACATGTAAGCACTCACGTCAGCATCTTTAGGGCCAATCTGTTATTAGTACTATTGAATGGTCCAAACTGACAACTGAACTACTACTAACTACCACCATCGGTGATAAAACCACGGCCGAACCCACATGGACAGCCACGTCGGCAACAACTGGCCTCATTTCTCAAAAATCTTTGACCGGTAAAACCGGCGAACCAACAACAGATTATCGTCACCAAAAATGATCATAGGTGACAAATCGACCTATCATAGGTGACGATTTATGGGTCGATTTGGGTCATCGCCGAAAATGTCCATTCATGACAAAAATGAGGTCGTGACCTATGATACAATCTTAAGAGCAAAAAAGTGGTATCATCAAGAATTTATTTATTTATTAACGATGCTACAGTGATGGTGGGGGTGATGGCCGAAAACCGTCACCAGACAGTATTCGGTGATGAAAAATATTTTTACGTGACACAAGTGGGCCATCAGAAAAGAATCTTCATTTTGTAGGGGCTGCTTGTCCTGACCTGCACCCACTATTCAAACATGGCCTCATCCGGTACCATCCGTGCAACAAACACATCTGCTTCCAATCCTCTTATGTGCACCACCTCCGCCATGACTGGCAGCTCTAGAGTTTTGTGGAAGTGCCTCTTGTTGGGAAACATAGCATGCAATTTCAAAAAAAATCCTACGCTCACGCAAGATCTATCTAGGAGATGCATAGCAACAAGAGGGGGAGAGTGTGTCCACGTGCCCTCGTAGACCAAAAGTGGAAGCGTTAACTTAACGTGGTTGATGTAGTCAAATGTCTTATCGAATCAACCGATCAAGTACCGAACATACGGCACCTCTGAGTTCTGCACACGTTCAGCTCGATAATGTCCCTCGAACTCTTGATCCAGCAGAGTGTCGCTGGAGTTGATGAGTTCCATCAGCACGACGGCGTGATGACGGTGTTGGTGAAGTGATCCATGCAGGGCTTCGCCTAAGCACTACAACGATATGACCGGAGGAGTAAACGGTGAAGGGGGGCACCTCACACGGTTAAAGCAATTGGTGTCCCTTTGGGGTGCCGCCGCCCCCGTATATAAAGGAGGAGAGGAGGTGGCCGGCCACCAAGGGGGCGCGCCAAGGGGAGGAGTCCTACTAGGACTCCACTCCTAGTAGGATTCGCCCCCCCCCCCCTTCCCTTCTCATGGAGGTGGAAAGAGGGAAGGAGAGGGAGAGGGAGAAGGAAAGGGGGCGCCACCCCCTTCCCTAGTCCAATTTGGCCTCCTCCCTTGTGGGGGGCGCAGCAGCCCCTTGTGGGCTGGTTAGCCTCCCTCCTATGGCCCATATGGCCCATATCTTCTACCGGGGGTTCCGGTAACCCCTCCGGTACTCCGGTATGTACCCGATACACTCCAGAACCCTTTAGGTGTCCGAATACTACCTTCCAATATATCAATCTTTACCTCTCAACCATTTGGAGACTCCTCGTCATGTTCGTGATCTCATCCGGGACTCTGAACAACCTTCGGTCACCAAAACTCATAACTCATATAATACATATCGTCATCGAACGTTAAGCGTGCGGACCCTACGGGTTCGAGAACTAGGTAGGCATGACCGAGACACCTCTCCGGTCAATAACCGATAGCGGAACCTGGATGCTCATATTGGTTCCCACATGTTCTACGAGGATCTTTACGGGTCGAACCGCTATGTCAACATACGTTATTCCCTTTTTCATCGGTATGTTACTTGCCCGAGGTTCGATTGTAGGTATCTTCATACCTAGTTCAATCTCGTTACCATCAAGTCTCTTTACTCGTTCCGTAACGCATCATCCCACAACTAACTCATTAGTCACATTTCTTGCAAGGCTTCATATGATGTGCATTGCCGAGAGGGCCCAGAGATACCTCTCTGATACTCGGAGTGACAAATCCTAATCTCGATCTATGCCAACCCAACAAACACCTTCGGAGATACCGGTAGAGCATCTTTATAATCACCTAGTTACGTTGTGACGTTTGATAGCACACAAGGCATTCCTCTGGTGTCAGGGAGTTGCATAATCTCATAGTCGGAGGAATATATATTTGACATGAAGAAAGTAGTAGCAATAAACCTGAACGATCATTATGCTAAGCTAACGGACGGGTCTTGTCCATCACATCATTCTCCTAATTATGTGATCCCGTTCATCAAATGACAACACATGTCCATGGCTAGGATACTTAACCATCTCTGATCAACGAGCTAGTCAAGTAGAGGCATAATAGGGACACGGTGTTTTGTCTATGTATTCACACATGTATCAAATTTACGGTTAATACAATTCTAGCATGAATAATAAACATTTATCATGAATAAGGAAATATAAAATAACAACTTCATTATTGCCTCTAGGGCATATTTCCTTCAGTCTCCCACTTGCACTAGAGTTAATAATCTAGTTCACATCGCCATGTGATTTAACACCAACAGATCACATTTGTATGTGACTAACACCCATAGTTCACATCACCATGTGACCAACACCCAAAGGGTTTGCTAGAGTCAACATTCTAGTTCACATCGCTATGTGATTAACACCCAAAGAGTACTAAGGTGTGATCATGTTTTGCTCGTGAGAGAAGTTTAGTCAGCGGGTCTGCTGTATTTAGAGCCGTATGTGCTTTTGCAATTTTTCAATGTCTACAATGCTCTGCATATAGCTACTCTAGCTAATTGCTCCCACTTTTAATATGTATCCAGATTGAGACTCAGAGTCATCTGGATTGGTGTAAAAGCTTGCATCGACGTAACTCTTTACGATGACTTTATCACTTCGAAAACCGAGAAATATTTCCTTAGTCCTCTTAGGTAACTAAGGATAACTTTGACCGTTGTCCAGTGATCCACTCCTTGATCACTATCATACCCCCTTGCCAAACTCATGGTACACAATAGGGCTGGTACACAGCTTAGCATACTTTATAGAACCTATGGCTGAGGCATAGGGCATGACTTTCATTCTCTTTCTATTTTCTGTTGTCGTTGGGTTTGAGTCTTACTCAACTTTACACCTTGCAACACAGGCAAGAACTCCTTCTTTGACTGTTCCAGTTTGAACTACTTCAAAATCTTGTCAAGGTATGCACCCATTGAAAAATCTTATCAAGCGTCTTGATCTATCACTATAGATCTTGATGCCCAATATGTAAGCAGCTTCATCGAGGTCCTTCTTTGAAAAACTCCTTTCAAACTCTCCTTTATGCTTTCCAGAAAATTCGACATCATTTCTGATCAACAATATGTCATTCACATATACTTATCAGAAAGGTTGTAGTGCTCCCACTCACTTTCTTGTACATACAGGCTTCTCCAAAAGTCTGTATAAAACCATATGCTTTGATCACCTCATCAAAACACATATTCCAACTCCGAGATGCTTGCACCAGTCCAAAGATGGATCGCTGGAGCTTTGCTCACTTTGTTAGCACCTTTAGGATCGACAAAACCTTCTGGCTGTAGCATATACAACTCTTCTTTAAGAAATCCATTAAGGAATGCAGTTTTGACATCCATTTGCCAGATTTCATAATAAAAAGCGGCAATTGCTAACATGATTTGGACAGACTTAAGCATTGATATGAGTGAGAAGATCTCATCGTAGTCAACATCTTGAACTTGTCGAAAACCTTTTGCAACAATTTGAGCTTTGTAGCTAGTAACACTACCATCATCATTTGTCTTCCTCTTGAAGACCCATTTATTTTCTATGGCTCGCCGATCATCGAGCAAGTCAACCAAAGTCCACACTTTGTTCTCATACATGGATCCTATCTCAGATTTCATGGCCTCAAGCCACTTATCGGAATCTGGGCTCATCATAGCTTCTTCACACTTCATAGGTTCGTCATGGTCAAGTAACATGACCTCCAAAACCGGATTACCGTATCACTCTGGTGCGGATCATGCTCTGTTTGACCTACGAGGTTCTGTAGCAACTTGATCTTAAGTTTCATTATCTTTATCATTAGCTTCCTCTCCAGTTGTTGTAGGCATCAGAGGAATAGATTTCTCGGATGAGCTACTTTCCAAATTGAGAGTAGGTACAATTACCTCATCAAGTTCTACTTTCCTCCCACTCACTTCTTTCGAGAGAAATTCCTTCTCTAGAAAGGTTTCGTTCTTAGCAACAAAAATCTTGCCTTCGGACTTATGGTAGAAGGTGTACCCAATTGTTTCCTTAGGGTATCCTATGAAGACGCACTTCTCCGATTTGGGTTCGAGCTTTATCGGGATGAAGCCTTTTGACATAAGCACCGCATCCCCAAACTTTAAGAAACGGTGGCTTAGGTTTGTTGCCAAACCACAATTCATACGGTGTCGCCTCAACGGACTTTGATGGTGCCCTGTTTAACATGAATGCAGCTGTATCTAATGCATAACCCCAAAATGATAGTGGTAAATCGCTAAGAGACATCATAGATCGCACCATATCTAATAAAGTGCAGTTACGACGTTCGGACACACCATTACGCTGTGGTGTTCCAGGTGGCATGAGGTGTGAAACTATTCCACATTGTTTTAAATGAAGGCCAAACTCGTAACTCAAATATTCTCCTCCATGATCAGATCGTAGAAACTTTATTTTCTTGTTACAATGATTCTCCACTTCACTCTAAAATTCTTTGAACTTTTCAAATGTTTAAGACTTGTGTTTCATTAAGTAGATATACCCATATCTGCTCAAATCATCTGTGAAGTACAAAAATAATGATACCCGCCACGAGCCTCAACACTCATCGGACCGCATACATCGGTATGTATTATTTCCAAAAAGTCATTAGCTCATTCCATTGTTCCGCAGAACGGAGTTTTAGTCATCTTGCCCATAAGGCACGGTTCGCAAGTATCAAATGATTCATAATCAAGTGATTCCAAAAGTCCATCTGCATGGAGTTTCTTCATGCGCTTTACACCGATATGACCCAAACGGCAGTGCCACAAATAAGTTGCACTACCATTATGAACTTTGCATCTTTTGGCATCAATATTATGAATATGTGTATCACCACGATCGAGATTCAATAAACCATTAACATTGGGTGTATGACCATAGAAGGTTTTATTCATGTAAACAGAATAACAATTACTCTCTGTCTTAAATGAATAACCCTATTGCAATAAACCTGATCTAATCATATTCATGCTCAACGCAAACACCAAATAACATTTATTTAGGTTCAACACTAATCCATAAAGTATAGGGAGTGTGCGATGATGATCATATTAATCTTGCAATCACTTCCAACACACATTGCCACTTCACCCTCAACTAGTCTCTATTTATTCTGCAACTCCTATTTCGAGTTACTAATCTTAGCAACCGAACAGGTATCAAATACTTAGAGGCTACTATGAGCACTAGTAAGGTACACATCAATAACATGTATATCAAATATACCTTTGTTCACCTTGTCATCCTTCTTATCCGCCAAATATTTGGGGTAGTTCCGCTTCCAATGACCATTTCCTTTGCATTAGAAGCACTCAGTTTCAGGCTTAGGTCCAGCTTCGGGCTTCTTCAGGGGAGTGACAACTTGCTTGCCATTCTTCTTGAAATTCCCTTTCTTTCCCATTGCCCTTTTCTTGAAACTAGTTCTCTTGTTTCATCATCAACACTTGATGCTTTTTCTTGATTTCTACCTCCGTCGATTTCAGCATCACGAAGAGCTCGGGAATCGGTTTCATCATCCCTTGCATATTATAGTTCATCACGAAGTTCCAGTAACTTGGTGATAGTGACTAGAGAACTCTATCAATCACTATCTTATCTAGAAGATTAACTCCCACTTGATTCAAGCGATTGTAGTACTCAGACATTCTGAGCACATGCTCATTGGTTGAGCTATTCTCCTCCATCTTGTAGGCAAAATACTTGTCAAAGGTCTCATACCTCTAGACTCAGGCATTTGCTTGAAATATTAACTTCAACTCCTCGGACATCTCATATGGTCCATGATGTTCAAAATGTCTTTGAAGTCCTGATTCTAAGCCGTAAAGCATGGCGCACTAAACTATCAAGTAGTCATCATATCGAGCTTGCCAAATGTTCATAACGTTTGCATCTGCCCCTGCAATAGGTTTGTCACCTAGAGGTGCATCAAGAACATAATTCTTCTATGCAGCAATGAGGATAATCATCAGATCACGGACTCAGCCTGCATCATTGCTACTATCATCTTTCAACTTAGTTTTCTCTAGGAACAAATCAAAAACATAGGGGAGCTACAACGCGAGCTATTGATCTACAACATAATTTGCAAATACTATCAGGACTAAGTTCATGATAAATTAAAGTTCAATTAATCAAATTACTTAAGAATTCCCACTTAGATAGACATCCCTCAGGTCATCTAAATGATACGTGATCCAAATCAACTAAACCATGTCCGGTCATCATGTGAGATGGAGTAGTCATCAATGGTGAACATCTCTATGTTGATCATATCTACTATATGATTCACATTCAACCTTTCGGTCTCCAGTGTTCTGAGGCCATATCTGTATATGCTACGCTCGTCAAGTTTAACCCGAGTATTTCGCGTGTGCAGATCTGGCTTGCACCCGTTGTATTTGAACGTAGAGCCTATCACACCCGATCATCACGTGGTGTCTTGGCATGAAGAACTTTCGCAACAGTGCATACTCGGGGAGAACACTTATACCTTGAAATTTTAGTGAGGGATCATCTTATAATGCTACCGCCGTACTAAGCAAAATAAGATGCATAAAAGATAAACATCACATTCAATCAAAATATGTGACATGATATGGCCATCATCATCTTGTGCTTTTGATCTCCATCACCAAAGCAACGTCATGATATCCATCGTCACCGGCTTGACACCTTGATCTCCATCATAGTGTCATGGTTATCTCGCCAACCATTTCTTCTACAACTATCGCTACCGCTTAGTGATAAATTAAAGCAATTACATAGCGCTTGTATTTCATACAATAAAGCGACAACCATATGGCTCCTGCTAGTTACCGATAACTTTTACAAAACATGATCATCTCATACGACAATCTTTATATCACATCATGTCTTGGCCATATCACATCACAACATGTCCTGCAAAAACAAGTTAGACGTCCTCTACTTTGTTCGTTGCAAGTTTTACGTCGCTGCTACGGGTTGCTAGCATGAACCGCACATACCTTCGGCACAAAAACCACAACAGTGATTTATCAAGTTTGCTATTTTAACCTTCACAAGGACCGGCCGTAGTAAAATTCGATTCAACTAAAGTTGGAGAAACAGACACCCGCCAGCCACCTTTATGCAGAACTAGTCGCATGTATGCCGGCGGAACCAGTCTCATGAACGCGGTCATGTAAGGTTGGTCCGGGCCGCTTCATCCAACAATACCGCCGAATCAAAATAAGACATTGATGGTAATCAGTATGAAGATCACCGCCCACAACTCTTTCTGTTCTACTCGTGCATATCATCTACGTATAGACTTGGCTCGGATACCACTGTTGGGAAACATAGCATGCAATTTCAAAAAAAAATCCTACGCTCACGCAAGATATATCTAGGAGATGCATAGCAATGAGAGGGAGAGAGTGTGTCCACGTACCCTCGTAGACCGAAAGCGGAAGCGTTAACTTAACGTGGTTGATGTAGTTGAACATCTTCTCGAATCAACCGATCAAGTACCAAATTTACGGCACCTCCGAGTTCTGCACACGTTCAGCTCGATGACGTCCCTCGAACTCTTGATCCAACAGAGTGTCGATGGAGTTGATGAGTTCTGTAAGCATGATGGCATGATGACGGTGTTGGTGAAGTGATCCGCGTAGGGCTTCGCCTAAGCACTGCAACGATATGACCGGAGGAGTAAATGATGGAGGGGGGCACCGCACACGGTTAAAACAATTGGTGTCTCTCTGGGGTGCCCCCCCCCCCCCGCCCCCGTATATAAAGGAGGAGAGGAGGAGGCTGGCCACCAAGGGGGCGCGCCAAGGGGAGGAGTCCTACTAGGACTCCACTCCTAGTAGGATTCTCCCCCCCCCTCCCTTTTTTCCTTCCCATGGAGGTGGAAAAAGGGAAGGAGATAGAGAGGAAGAAGGAAAGGGGGCGCCACCCCCTTCCCTAGTCCAATTCGGGCTCCTTCCTTGTGGGGGGCGCACCAGCCCCTTGTGGGCTAGTTAGCCTCCCTCCTATGGCCCATATAGCCCATATCTTCCACCGGGGATTCCGGTAACCCCTCCGGTACTCCGGTATGTACCCAATACACTCCGGAACCCTTCCGGTGTCTGAATACTACCTTCCAGTATATCAATCTTTACCTCTCGACCATTTCGAGACTCCTCGTCATGTCCGTGATCTCATTCAGGACTCCAAACAACCTTTGGTCACCAAATCACATAACTCATATAATACATATCGTCATCGAATGTTAAGCGTGCGGACCCTACGGGTTCGAGAACTATGTAGACATGACCGAGACACCTCTCCGGTCAATAACCAATAGCGGAACCTGGATGCTCATATGGTTCACACATATTCTATGAAGATCTTTATTGGTCGAACCGCTATGTCAACATATGTTATTCCTTTTGTCATCGGTATGTTACTTGCCTGAGATTCGATCGTCAGTATCTTCATACCTAGTTCAATCTCATTACCGGCAAGTCTCTTTACTCGTTCCGTAATGCATCATCCCACAACTAACTCATTGGTCATATTGCTTGCAAGGCTTCATATGATGTGCATTACCGAGAGGGCCCAAAGATACCTCTCCGATACTCGGAATGACAAATCCTAATCTCGATCTATGCCAACCCAACAAACACATTCGGAGATACCTGTAGAGCATCTTTATAATCACCCAGTTATGTTGTGATGTTTGCTAGCACACAAGGCATTCCTTGGTGTCCGGGAGTTGCATAATCTCATAGTCGGAGGAATATATATTTGACATGAAGAAAGCAGTAGCAATAAAACTGAATGATCATTATGCTAAGCTAACGGATGGGTCCCATCACATAATTCTCCTAATGATGTGACCCCGTTCATCAAATGACAACACACGTCCATGGCTAGGAAACTTATCCATCTTTGATCAACGAGCTAGTTAAGTAGAGGCATACTAGGGACACTGTGTTTTGTCTATGTATTCACACATGTATCAAATTTCCGGTTAATACAATTCTAGCATGAATAATAAACATTTATCATGAATAAGTAAATATAAAAGAACAACTTTATTATTGCCTCTAGGGCATATTTCCTTCACCTCTCGACGGAGCAGAACCACGAGCTAGTCGCCCTTGTGCTCAGTCTATAGGGCAGTCATGCGCACTGGATAGAGGCCAGCTTGCCAGCGAGCTCGCTGGAGGTCTTAGACGATGACCCGATGATGAAGGAGGCCTCCGACGATGAGCCAGTGTCCATGCCTGCACCGATCCATGCCGCCTTCACCATTGACCGACGCAGACGCACTTTGATATCGCCATGGCGGAGAAGAAGCCGCGTCATAGCCAGTGTCGGTGTTCCGGCAGGCGCAAGAGGAGGAGCGCTGCAACGTCGCCCTCCTCACACACCATCGCTGATAAAGGGCCTATTATACGGCAAATTCGCGAGCAACAAGGCCAAGCTGGCTGATGAGGACATCAATACCATTGTTACACCCACAGCCCTTACTACTACATATACTGAACCAATTACTAGAGCTTGTGCACGCCAATTAAATTATCAGGTACTTTCATTTCTTGGTAATGATTCTAATGTTCATGAGAATATGATGCTGCCTAAATTGGATACATTTGTTTTGCTTACAAATGAAGGGCCTAGCTTGGAGAAGGATGAACGTTGGAGCCAGAACAAGCATGGAGATGATGGCATGCGCAAGGGGAACAAGAACAGAGTTACAAGTAATGATTTCAGGACTTTGAAGCCACCATAATGAGTGCATGAAGCCTTGGACGAAATATACAAGATGCCACTTCATAAATTTCGTCCAGAGGCTATTCTAGGTGCTGCGTCACCTTATTATTGGGCCAGGCCCATGTAATTTCGAAATACATAAGTATAGGCTATTTTTAGAGTCCGTATGTATGGGGAAACAAGAGATAGGGTTAGTTTCGGACCCCTCCACCAAGGGCCACAAAATTCACCCCCTCTTCCTCCATATATACAGCCCTTAGGGCACCGTTTAGACTTTGGGTTTTGTTTAGATTAAAGTTCGCCATAGCTGCAACTTCACGTACTTCGTTTGTGTTCAACGACCAGACAAAGGCGTCACAGAACCCCACCTTGATCAATAAAGCTTTCATCTTATATTCGCAATATCCAGATTGCAATCTCAGTTTCTTGCTTGTTCTTCGTTTGCTTGCAGGAAACAGACCTTCATGGTCAGGTTGATCGTGCTCCGGCGTGGTCAATAACCTCTCGGAGTTGGTTTAGCGATTGCTAAGGCGCGACGTCCTCGCACATTCGTAGTCGGATCGTCAAAGTCGACTTCCACCAAAGCGATATCCATCATCTCATCGGAAGATGGGACACCTTAGCCTCTATCAAGTGGTATCAGATTTCCAGGTTGCTCGGTGAGATTTTACAGTTTTTCGTAGTTTAGATCGAGTCTGTTCTTCATACCTATAGTCCACGAAAAAGCCACAAAAAAATTAGGGTTAGTTCATCGTATCCGAACCAGTCTGAGCCATTGCATAATCTTTTCTGTATTTGCATTGTTGAATTTGCGGTTGCATCGTCGTGTCAAGTTGTTGGTCTTAGTATCTAGTCCTTTAGAGTTTTGAGTTCTGTTCACAAGTTGTCACGCCGCCGCCGCATCATCATCATCACCGCTGCCATATACCACCATTGTAATCACCGCTGCCATATACCACCATCGTCATCACCGCTGCCATATACCACCATCGTCATCACCGCTGCCATCTACCACCATCGACATCACCGCAGCCATATACCACATATCCACCTCCATCACGCAAATCCGAGTCCACCTACAACATATATCTGCCACCAGTCCGAGTTCCACCAGATTCATCTCCGCCACCAGTACGAGTTCCACCAGATTCATCTCTGCCACCAGTCCTAGTCTGAGTCCAGTATTTGTTGCTTTGTTTTCGACTTCCAGATCACGCCATACTCCGAGTCGTGATAGAGAAGGACTCCCGAACTTTCGTGTTACCCGCAGTAGAAAAATAGCTCCAGTTTCAAAAAAAACTAAGTCTGGAAAATTCTGGCTAGGCAGTTTCTAGACCATTTGTAGACTTTTTAGAAAAAAAATTGTTGCGGAGCAAAAAAAAGAGGAAAAAAAGTGCCAAAAAAGTGAAAAAAAAAGAGAGAAAATTCAGAGTGTGCTCCTCCCTTGTTTTCGTGCAGCGCCGTGATTTTGTTAGTGTTCTAGGCTCACGTCTCTAGCACAGTCTAGCCTAGGACCAGCACAGTACCGTCGTTGAGCGTTTATTCAACTTTGCATCTCTGAATTGATTATTGCTGACCCTTTTTGCTACCATATTATAAGCCTTCCCAGCTCCACATACATCTACGTTGTGCATTTGATTCTCCCTGGTAATCGCTCTATCCAAGCTTTGAGAGTTTTGACTACAACGGTTGCCGATCACCACCTGCTGCTGGGTAAGAACTGGTAAGAATTTGAGATTCGCTTGAAGGATTTGTGACACACCACCACCACCACCGCTTCCTAGTAGTCTGTCGAATCATATTATTTTGTGTTTCTATTGCTGCTAACCATGCCAGGATCACAAGCCAATGAGATTGACTGGGAGAACATGACAAACAAGGATCTTCATGATAAGTTTCATCAAATGTTGGGTCAACGGGTGGAAGATGTGATGGCCAGTTTTGGAAAGGCATCAGAGAGAATGGGTGACATTGAGAAGACAATTGACACCAAGTTGGATGCCAAGTTTGATGAATTACTCAAACGTCTCCCACAACCAGTTCTACGCCGCGATAAAGTAGGGCGAGCACAGCGTGTTCCTATTGAGCCAGGACAAAATTCTGGTGCCGCTGCTATGTTGTTGGTGCTTCTGTAGCTCTTGCTGTTACTGCAGAGGTGGAGGACTATTACGAGGATGAGGTTGATCAAAATCAGAACTACGTGCAGCCACCAGCACCACCACCAGCAGGTCGACCTCAGGTATATAATCGCAATGGTAGGCCTGCACCACCACCTCAGGTACGAGATCATGACCATGTTCCTAAACTGAAATTGAATATTCCACCATTTGAGGGTAGATATGTTCCTGATATATATCTTACTTGGGAGTTAGAAACTGAACAACGTTTTACATGTTTGCAATATCCCGAGGAGAGACGGG
The DNA here is from genome assembly GCF_018294505.1 of Triticum aestivum. Taxonomy (NCBI): domain Eukaryota; kingdom Viridiplantae; phylum Streptophyta; class Magnoliopsida; order Poales; family Poaceae; genus Triticum; species Triticum aestivum. Next base: position 403,953,808 of record NC_057807.1, read on the forward strand.
TTGCTGCTGCTGTTTGTGCTTTCACTAGTTTTGCATGTGTATGGTGGTCTGAACATTGTAGATTATATCCTATTCCAGCTACTTGGGCTGCTTTGAAAACTGCTATGCGTACTCGTTGGGTTCCACCATATTATCAACGTGAATTGCTTCCGAAATTGCAGTGTTTAAGACAAGGAAAAAATTCTGTAGAAGAATATTATCAGGAATTACAAACTGGCATGATTAGATGTGGTATTGTTGAGGAGAATGAAGCTATGCTTGCATGTTTTATTGGTGGATTAAATAGAGAGATTCAGACCATTCTAGAGTATAAGGAGTATACTAATATCACTCGTTTATTCCATCTTGCTTGTAAAGCTGAACGTGAAGTGCAGGATCGACAGGCATTGGCGCGCACTAACTTTTACTTCCACTGCACCAGCAACTCCATCAGGTGCCATCTCCAGCCATGATACAAGAAAGCAGGCACAACCACCATTATCTGCCAAGAGCGCACCTGTCGGGCCTGCACAGAGCTCTTCTTCTTCTATGGGATCAACAGGGCACGCAAGTGATATTATTTGTCGTCGTTGTAAGGGAAGAGGTCATTATGCGCGAGAACGCAAATCTCAGCGTGTGATGATTGCTATTGAGGATGGCGGGTATGAGTCCGCTAGTGACTATGATGAGGAGACTTTGGCCCTTATTACACGTGAAGAACATGGTGGATATGATTCTGATCATGAGACGCAATACATGGCTCCTGAAGACGCTGATAGGTATGAATGTTTAGTTTCTCAACGTGTTTTGAGTGTGCAGGTCCCACAAGCTGAGCAAAATCAGAGGCATAATTTGTTCCATACAAAGGGAGTTGTGAAGGAACGTTCTATGCACGTCATCATAGACGGGGGGAGATGCAACAACTTGGCTAACATGGAGATGGTGGAGAAGCTTTCTCTCACCACAAGACCACATCCACATCCTTACTACATCCAATGGTTCAACAACAGCGGCAAGGTTAAGGTAACACGTATTGTTTGTGTGCATTTTAGTATCTCTACATATGCTGATTATGTTGACTGTGATGTGGTACCTATGCAAGCATGTTCCTTATTACTTGGTAGACCATGGCAATTTGATAAAATTTCTGTACACCACGGTAGAAACAATCATTATATTCTTGTTCATAAGGATAAAAATATTACTTTGCTTCCTATGACTCCTGATTCCATTTTGAAAGATGATATTAATAGATCTAATAAAGCAAAACAGGAGAAAAATAAGAGTGAAAATCAGATTGTGGCAAAAGAATTTGAGCAACAAATGAAGCCTAATAGTAAACCATCTAGTGTTGCTTCTGAAATTAAATTGAAAAGTGCATGTTTACTTGCCACTAAATCTGATATTGATGAGCTCGATTTCAGCAAATCTGTTTGCTATGCTTTGTGTGCAAAGAGGCATTATTTTCATTTGAGGACGTTCCTTCCTCTTTGCCTCCTGCTGTCACTAACATTTTGCAGGAGTTCGCTGACGTCTTTCCACAAGACGTGCCACCGGGATTACCACCTATTCGAGGGATTGAACATCAAATTGACTTAATTCCCGGTGCATCACTACCCAACCGTGCACCATACCGTACCAATCCAGATGAGACGAAGGAGATTATGCGTCAAGTACAAGAGCTTCTCGACAAAGGTTATATACGTGAATCCCTTAGTCCTTGTGTTGTTCCTATTATTTTAGTGCCGAAAAAGGATGGTACATCGCGTATGTGTGTTGATTGTAGAGGCACTAATAACATTACTATTCGTTATCGTCATCCTATTCCTAGGCTAGATGATATACTTGATGAATTGAGTGGCTCTACAATATTCTCCAAAGTTGATTTGCATAGTGGATACCATCAAATTCGTATGAAACCGGGGGATGAATGGAAAATAGAATTTAAAACTAAGTTTGGATTATATGAGTGGTTAGTCATGCCTTTTGGGTTAACTAATGCACCTAGTACTTTCATGAGATTAATGAACGAAGTTTTACGTGCTTTCATTGGACGATTTGTGGTAGTTTACTTTGATGACATATTGATTTATAGCAGAACTTTGGAGGAACATTTGGAACATTTACGTGTTGTTTTTATTGCTCTATGTGATGCACGTTTGTTTTGTAACCTTGGGAAGTGCACCTTTTGCACCGACCGAGTGTCTTTTCTTGGCTATGTTGTTACTCCACAGGGAATTGAAGTTGATAAAACCAAGATTGAAGCTATTGAGAGTTCGCCGCAGCCCAAAACGGTCACACAAGTGAGAAGTTTTCTTGGCCTCGCTGGATTCTATAGGCGTTTTGTGAGAGATTTCAGCACCATTGCTGCACCTCTCAATGAGCTTACAAAGAAGGATGTGCATTTTGTTTGGGGTACCACACAGGAAGAAGCCTTCACGGTATTGAAAGATAAGTTGACACATGCTCCTTTACTCCAACTTCCTGATTTTAATAAGACGTTGAGCTTGAATGTGATGCTAGTGGAATTGGATTAGGAGGTGTGTTATTACAAGATGGCAAACCTGTTGCATATTTTTTTGAAAAATTGAGTGGGCCTAGTCTGAACTGTTCTACTTATGATAAAGAATTATATGCTCTTGTTCAGACTTTAGAGACATGGCAACATTATTTATGGCCCAAAGAATTTGTTATACATTCTGATCATGAATCTTTGAAACATATTAAAATTCAAGCTAAACTGAATCGTAGACATGATAAATGGGTTGAATTCATTGAGACTTTCCCTTATGTTATTAACACAAGAAGGGTAAAGAAAATGTTATTGTTGATGCATTGTCTCATTGCTATACTATGCTTGCACAACTTGACTTCAAAATATTTGGTATGGAGACCATCAAAGATCAATATGTGCATGATGCTGATTTTAAAGATGTATTGCAGAATTGTAAAGCATGGAGAACATGGAACAAGTTTGTCATTAATGATGGATTTGTGTTTCGTGCTAACAAGCTATGCATTCCAGCTAGCTCTATTCGTCTTTTGTTGTTGCAGGAGGCGCATGGAGGGGGATTAATGGGACACTTTGGCGTGAAGAAGACAGAGGACGTACTTGCTACACATTTCTTTTGGCCAAAGATGAGACGGGATGTTGAGCGTTTTATTGCTCGCTGCACTACATGTCAAAAAGCTAAGTCACGACTCAATCCTTATGGTTTATATATGCCTTTGCCTGTACCTAGTGTTCCTTGGGAGGATATATCTATGGACTTTGTTTTAGGTTTACCTCGAACAAAGAAGGGGAGGGATAGCATATTTGTTGTCGTGGATAGATTCTCGAAAATGGCACACTTTATACCATGTCATAAAAGCGATGATGCCGTTAATGTTGCTAATTTGTTCTTTTGTGAAATTATTCGCTTGCATGGTGTGCCCACTACTATTGTTTTAGATCGTGATACTAAATTTCTAAGCCACTTTTGGAGATGTTTATGGGCTAAGTTGGGGACTAAACTGCTTTTTAGTACTACTTGTCACCCCCAAACTGATGGACAAACTTAAGTAGTCAATAGAACATTGTCTACTATGCTTAGGGCTGTTTTGAAGAAGAATAAGAAAATGTGGAAGAATGCTTGCCTCATATTGAATTTGCTTATAATCGTTCATTGCATTCTACTACTAAGATGTGCCCTTTTGAAATTGTGTATGGTTTCCTACCTCGTGCACCTATTGATTTGTTGCCTCTTCCTTCTTCAGAGAAGGTTAATTTTGATGCTAAACAACGTGCTGAATTGATTTTAAAAATGCATGAGTTAACTAAGGAAAACATTGAGCGTATGAATGCTAAATATAAACTTGCTGGAGATAAGGGTAGAAAACATGTTGTGTTTGCACCTGGAGATCTTGTTTGGTTACATTTGCGTAAGGATAGATTTCCTGATTTGCGCAAATCAAAGTTAATGCCACGTGTTGATGGTCCTTTTAAGGTGTTGGAGAAAATAAATGATAATGCATATAAACCTGAGCTGCCTGCAGATTTTGGGGTTAGTCCCACTTTTAACATTGCATATTTGAAGCCTTATTTGGGTGAGGAAGATGAGCTTCCGTCGAGGACGACTTCATTTCAAGAAGGGGAGGATGATGAGGACATCAATACCATTGTTACACCCACAGCCCCTACTGCTACATATACTGGACCAATTACTAGAGCTCATGCACGCCAATTAAATTATCAGGTACTTTCGTTTCTTTGTAATGATTCTAATGTTCATGAGAATATGATGCTGCCTAAATTGGATACATTTGTTTTGCTTACAAATGAAGGGCCTAGCTTGGAGAAGGATGAACATTGGAGCCAGAACAAGCATGGAGATGATGGCATGCGCAAGGGGAACAAGAACGGAGTTACAAGTGATGATTTCAGGACTTTGAAGCCACCATAATGAGTGCATGAAGCCTTGGACGAAATATACAAGATGTCACTTCATAAATTTCGTCCAGAGGCTATTCTAGGTGCTGCGTCACCTTATTATTGGGCCAGGCCCATGCAATTTCGAAATACATAAGTATAGGCTATTTTTAGAGCCCGTATGTGTGGGGAAACAAGAGATAGGGTTAGTTTCGGACCCCTCCACCAAGGGCCACGAAATTCACCCCCTCTTCCTCCATATATATAGCCCTTAGGGAACCGTTTAGACTTCGGGTTTTGTTTAGATTAAAGTTTGACATAGCTGCAACTTCGTGTACTTCGTTTGTGTTCAACGACCAGACAAAGGCGTCACAGAACCCCACCTTGATCAATAAAGCTTTCATCTTATATTCGCAATATCCAGATTGCAATCTCGGTTTCTTGCTTGTTCTTCGTTTCCCTGCAGGAAACAGACCTTCGTGGTCAGGTTGATCATGCTCCGGCGTGGTCAATAACCTCTTGGAGTTGGTTTAGCGATTGCTAAGGCGCGACGTCCTCGCACGTTCGTAGTCGGATCGTCAAAGTCGACTTCCACCAAAGTGATATCCATCATCTCATCGAAAGACGGGACACCTTAGCCTCTATCACTGGCCATGGCCGCGGAGGACTCACACTTCGTTCAAGAGACACGGTTGCTCTACGAGGCTGTACGCAATGCTCGCACGACAGTGGCGAACGCGCGGGCTATCTCGGATGGATATGCCGCCAGCTGCGCCTTGTTCGCGCTGACACTGCCTGACATTGGTGTCCCTACGACGATGAGGCCAGCCCATCAACGTCCATCGTCTACCTCACCTCCATTGGTGACGGCTAGGTGATAGACTCAGGCGAGGAGTAGGGCATGGGAGATGGCAACATCTCGTGTTCCATGTGGGGCAGTCTGTGTCCCATGTCCTATGCTTCCTCGTTGGCGACCGCACCTTCACTTTCCGAGGCTCATGGTCATTGGACATTGACACTGAGGGGAAGGACAAGGACTTGGAGTATGGCCCCAATGAAGATTTAGACAAGGTTAGGGTCTGGACTCTTTTGTTTAATGAAATATGTCGAAAATGTAAAAAAATTGTCAGGTTAAATTAAAACCGTTTGTGGTTTGCATGAAATTTGATCGGTCTGTTGAAATCTCGTTCGAAACGTACACAAACACGGTTGGATGGTCGGCCCCCGTATCACAATCCACAGATGCTTCTTCCCTTCTACTAACACTGAGTGAGCAACAAGCGTACCTCATATCAAGAGGAAAGATAGCTTGTCAAGTTGGTTTCAATCTGCTTTATACTCTTAAACTAAAGAGGTGTAACTCCTTGAATTATTCAGTCAAGCACTATGTTTTAAATACTAAGAATAAAATGCATTTCGAACCCGTCCTAGTTCACAATCATTTCGTAGCACCGGGTGTGGCTGAACCATGTACGATGGGGAAGGGAAGGGAGGAAGCTTAGATAAGAGAATACCCTCTCTCATTGCTTTTGTTTAGAGAACCCTACAAGCGAGAAAAACGGTCTGGCTGTGGATAAAATATTGTGTCCTTTTTAGAGGTCCGCGTTTTAGATGCCCTTATGGCATTACAATGGTGCTATTTTAGGAGTGCCACCTATGATAAATGCTGAGGTGGAGGAAAGAGAAATCATAAGAAAAGGCTTGTTTTTTCTTAGGGTTTCGATAACTGCCACACGTGTGGTGTATCGGGTAGTTGTGGCACACGCCTCGTGTGGCATGGACAGCAACCAGCCTGCACGACCATGTTCGCGCGCGCAAAGGCACGGCCCGCACGTCCGGTGTGTGGCAACCCCGCCCGGACGTGCGAGCCAGAGGACCCAGCAGCCCGCACGATCCAGCCGTCCTGGCCTCTTCTCCCACCTCCCGAATCCCGGCTGCCGCCATCCTCTCCCACCTCTCGAACCCCTACCTCCATCGCCGGCCTTCTCTGGTTGCCATGGCAACCAGAGCAGATTCGTAGGGCAATCCCACCGCAAACCACACCCCACCCTCCCCACCCACCCCCACCCCCCACCCCCTCCCCCCCACCCCCAATCCAACAACGCTCCAAAGAAGACCAGCTACAAGCAGGTGAATCTCCCGATCTCCCTACTGCTTCTCATCCTTCTACGTGGCACAGAAAATTGCAAAATTATCGACGAGCTTGGCAACTAGATCCATCCTACAGGGGTAATACACTACATGGGTTGTGTGTCTTCGCAGTTGCCAAGTAGAGTACACTAGATCTGCCATGTACTACGTTTGAGATAACCGTAAGTTCTCTGTAGATTGATGCACGTAGTTGGTAAATGAATGGATGTGTAGGAATCCATAAGAAGGTAGAGAAAATTGAGAAATTTGGAATAATGGGGGGTGTCAAAATTAATTGCCAATGGTGTCTAACGTCAATTGCCACCTATCATTGTCGTCAACTGCCACCATGTCAACTTATTGCTTGCCATTCTATTGTAGTGGCTGATGCCATCGAATCGAACGGATAGCTAGCACCCAGATTTTAGAAAAGATAGTGGACGTACATGTCCTACTAGCCATGATATGCTGGTTGCCTACGCATAAAAATGTGATAACACTGACGTGTTAACTTCTACATGCAAGCAGCACAAGGATACATTTTTTGTGGATTGTTGATGCGTTCTTGTTCATGCAGTGATTGATAGCACAGTGGCAGAAACGAGACACGGAAAAAGAATGAGTCACGGAGATGGCACTGATCTTTTCGGTTCTCAAAGGCCAGAAACGCCCCCTTGGGATGCATCAGAATACAGTCAACTCATTTCTGCAGGGCCCTTGCTGCCGCTACTAGAACAGTACGTAGGCATTGGTATGATGCATGCAAACAAAAGAAAAATAACATTTGCCATGTTCGCGACGATCAAGATGACATTCTACTTATGTCCTACATTGTCATTTTTTGCAGGTTCTTCTGACCAAAACACACTCAGGGGGGCACCATGGCAAGTTCAGTCACAGGGCGCTAACACTGACAAATGTACGGGCAGCCAACTTCAAGTAGCTAATGTGGCAAATCAAGGTAACGCATACGAAAATAAAACATACTGGTATGAACATGAAAAATAAACTGGCAAAGGATGGCAAAAGACTCACGAGTTATGTCAGGAAAAAATGCAGAGCCTTTGTGCAGGACGTGGCATCAGGAGGCACCCATGTACCTGCCATCGACATCATACACAGGTGAGTCCATAAAAAGTGAAGTTGCGGACGATGAATTAGCAGAATGAGCATAGTTGACAACTGCAGTTGCCATCCCATAACAACTGCAGTTGCCATACCATAACAACTGCAGTTGCCATCCCTGGACAAACTGCAGTTGCCATCCCTGGACAAACTACAGTTGCCACCCATGGACAACTGCAGTTGCCATCCATGGACAACTGTAGTTGCCATGCATTACCCATCTAATACCATGCTTACAGGTTATTACGATGCTTCTACCCCGACAAACGTCTCATGGCAAGCTTCACACAATGCAGATAGAGCACATCAATTTGGTGTTACAGACCACACAATATGGGCACATGCAGCACAGCAAGGTAAAATGAAAAATTTGCATAGTGAGCTCGAGACCATAATATAAAAAAATTGATGATAGAACACACTAGTTTGCCATGTGTTGGCGGCAGTATTTGCCATGTATGCAGGACTACAGCTGCCATGCACATAGAATCAAAGTTTTCGTACTGAAGAATGAGCTGGTTGCCATGCATGACTGCTGCAACTACTGAAAAACCAGTAGCTGCCATGTTTGTTGGACAGTAGCTGCCATGACTAGACAACTACAGTTGCCATGCATGTCAACATGCAGACTAACAGCTTGCTTGTTTTGAATGATGTCATGCCAAATCACTTAAAGTTGATGTACTCTGTTACGATAAACATGTCATTCAAGAAAAAGATCTTACGCTTGTCCCTGTTTTTTCTGTTACAGGGCATCTACTGACTGCAACTACAGTGAACAGTGGCGCAGGGGCATCTACTACGAGAAGCTCTGAGCGCACGGAAGATGCAGTCCTCCAGCCAGCCACAAGTCATGCCGCAAACAATACCGAGTCAGAGTCAGAAATGGCAATCATTCCTGCAATGCCGACAAGCACCCCTTTGAACACAAGCACTGGGAACACTCAAGTAGATCAAACTGCCACCGATACTGAAGTGAATCATGAAACTGATGACCAAGTGCAATGGGATGAATATGGTGGGCAATCAGAGATCATGGTACCTCAGCCACCGTACGTTGGGCAGAGATTTGAATCGTTCGAAGAAGCAAAGGAATTCTACCAGACATATGCAAAGTTCCATGGGTTTGCGGTCAACACCGAATACCATAGGAAGATTAAGAAAACAAACAAGTACACCAGAGGTGAGATGAGGTGCCACAAGGCACGAAGGAATAAGAAGGGGAAAGGTGTTGCGCCTGTCGTTTCGGAACAAAAGAGAGGAATCATTCTCAAGACGGAATGCCCTGTCCGGTGTAAGCTAAACGTAGATGGAGCACAGTGGGTGGTCACTGAATATTTTGACGAGCACAACCACCAACTCATAAAGAAGTTCGACCTGGTGAAGTTTCTGACTGCCCACAGAGGATTCACCCCACTCGAGAAGAAATTCATAAAGTTGCTACATGATTGTAACGTCGGTCCATCAAGAATGGTGCAGATACTATCACTCATCCACAGCAAAAATGGCACTCTGAGTAGCATGCCCTACATACCAGCTGACGTCACAAACCTAAAGGAAAAATACCATAGAGAGAGCAAGCTGGCTGACGTAGAAGCCACGATGGCCTACTTCGATGAGAAAGCGAAGGAAGATCCAGATTTCTTCAATAGGATAAGATTGGACGATGAGGACCGTGTCAGGAATATGTATTGGGTGGATGGTGCTGCAAGAAGAGCCTACAAACATTTCCGAGATTGCATTTCATTCGATGCGACGTATCTCCCTAATATGTACAAGATGTCGTGCGCTCCATTCATAGGAATAAACAACCACAATCAGTCGTTGCAGTTCGGATGTGGGCTCTTTCAGAACGAAGACACGGATGGGTATGTTTGGTTGTTCAAGACCTTCTTGGAGTGCATGGATGGCCTTGCACCGATGAACATAATAACAGACCAGGATTTTAGCACGCGCGCAGGCATAGAGGAGGTCTTTCCGTTGGCAATGCACAGGCACTGCAGGTGGCACATTATAAAAAAGGCTGAGGAGACGCTAGGACCGTTCTTTGCTGACCGTCCAGAGCTGCACAAGGCATTCGAGCTGTGAGTGGACCACAGCTTGACAGTGGAGGAGTTTGAAAGGAGCTGGATGGCCATGATTGAAACATATCAAGTACAAGACAATGAGACTCTTGCTAGCCTGTGGGAGAAGCGAATGTACTGGGTGCTGGCCTACTTCATGCAGTGCTTCTTCCCATTTCTACAGACTACGCAGCACAGCGAGGGGTTCAATGCTGTTTTGAAGCGGTACGTGAGCCCTGGTAACTCATTGCTTCAGTTTGCCAAGCAGTACACAGCTTTGCAACAAAAAATACTGGGATCTGAGCTACAGCAAGAAGCGAACACCGCGCTAAAGCAGCCAAAATTGCTAACATATTTACTGATGGAGAGGCAAATGAGCAAGATATACACCAGCAAGATCTTTAACAAGTAAGTCAGTTGTGTTACAGTCTTATTTGCGCAAAGCACGCAGGCAGTAGGTGCCATATAGAATGCAATGCAGTTGCCATGATATGTGGTTTCCATGTTTAATGAAAATACTGTTTGCCATGCTTACTCACCTGCAGTTGCCATGTTTAGTGAACTACTGTTTTGTCATGCTTAATCAGCTGCAATTGCCATGTTCAATGAAATGCACTTGCCATGTGTAATACATTGTACTTCCAAATGGGCATGTTGGTATGCAAATGGCAATGCCAACTGAAAATGTTATGCATTTGCCATGTTTACTGAACTGCATTTACCATGTTTGCTAAAAATGCAATTGCCATTTTTACTGAGAATACAAATGCCATGTTTACTCAACTAAGGTTGCCATGTTTAATAAATGTAGTTGCCATGTTTTATGCACTGCGCTTCCAGTGGGGGTGTTTGTATGGAAATGACAATGACCAGTTCAAAATGCATTGCAGTTGCCATGTCTAATGCACTACAGTTGCCATGTCTAATGCACTGCAGTTGCCATGTCTAATGTACTGCAGTTGCCATGTCTAATGCAATGCAGTTGCCATGTCTAATATACTGCAGTTGCCATGTCTAAGGCACTGCAGTTGCCATGTTTAATGTACTACAGTTGCCATGTTCAAACGAAATGTACTTCTATAAGCCACAATAACATAATGTGCTACAAAAAACGGCACACCATATTTTAACAAAAAAAACATAACTTGCAGATTCCAGGAAGAAATAAAGCGCGCCAGCATGTTCACGGCTTTCCAGGTGGACGAACATACGTTCAAAGTGTGTTCTATTTTGGGCATGTCAGATTCAGAACCTGATGACCCGGACAAAGGAAGGAACTACTTCGTGAAAGCCTCGATCGGCTAAGGCAAATACTACTGCCAATGCTGCAAGTTCGAACGGGACGGCATTGTATGCTGTCACATACTAAAAGTAATGGACATGAACGCGGTGACACGGATGCCCCACCATTTCATAAGGCAGTGATGGACTCGGGACGCTGACGATGCGTTGGCGCCGCAAACAACAAACGCAGTTCTGGCTGTGCATGACGAGAGAGCGGAGTCAACCATGGAAGCCGTGAGGCATGTTGTGCTGACAAAGAACTATGCTGAGCTAATTGATGAAGCATGCAAGAGTGATGAGACAGCAAGAGTCGCAGAAAAACACAGGAAGGCCCTGAAAAGATAGCTTGATGAGATCAAGAAGAGGAAAGCTGAGGAAGCCTTACACCGGTTCCCCCGCACGTCAAGTGTGCCTTCGTCCACAGGGCCATCGTCAGAAAACTCTGAGATAGGATCTGGAACAGCAAGCACACAAACCCAGGTCAGGACCCGCCCCGTTCCATCACAAAGGGGCGTCCAAAAGAGATAAGATACAAATCGGGATTGAAGATTCAAGCAAAACACAAGAAAACAAAAAAAGGGACAGGCAATCCGTAAGCAACATTGGGGCGCTATGACATGGTCCTTGTGGACATTTTGTTTTGTAACCTAGATGTTGTGAATTTTTTGTTAAGTTGGGAGAATGACTCTTGAGGGGCATCAGAAGTTGAAGGAAAATACGTTGAATGGATAAATGCAGTTGCCATGTTATGGGTACTTAATCTGCCATGTTATGTGTAGTTAATCTGCCATGCTATTTTATACTAAATATGCCATGATATTTTGTACTGGATCTGCCATGATATTTTGTACTGGATCTGCCATGTTAATTGTACTGGATCTGGCATGTTAATTGTACTGGATCTGCCATGTTAATTGTACTGGATCTGCCATGTTAATTGTACTGGATTTGCCATGTTAATTATGTTGAATCTGCCGTGTTGTTTGCACTGAATCTGCCATGTTAGTTGTACTGCAATATGACATGGTATTTGTAATGACTCTGCATCGCCAAATGAAAAACGACGACGACTTTCACTAACCATATCTGATGAACTACATTTTGCCATGTTTTAAAACATCGTAGACGCATTAGTAGCAGCAAACTGTTGCTACAAACGATGAAACCATAATAATAATGATAAACATAAAACGTATATGATGTCACGCCTAAATAGGTTCACATCCACACATATATTATAGAAAATATTCAAATGTCGCTCACACACCACCACTACATACTAGGCTACGCGGGGTTGCAGTCGTAACATAGCACACGAACATAGTTTTGACAAAGAAACAAAAGATAGTACCTTACATTCCTCAGGAACAGAATGTAAGGTATGCGTCAGGTGTGTAACGCCACGTGATCACTTGTACTTCTTGATGTCTTTCTTCACAGCTTCCTCCACGAACTCGCGTGCTCCAGACCGCTTGTTGAAATCTTCATTCGTCAACCAGTTCCATGTGTAAATTTTCGGGAGCTCAACGACCATTGCAGCTGTGACAGCGGGGACAAGTCTACCTTCCCACTTTGCAAAGTATTCCAACATGTGAAAGCCACAGTCCGTCCTGCACAAGAAAAAGAATAAGGTGAACTCGCAAAAAGGACAGACATACAAATGATAAACTTCAATTCAGATGTAACAACATGAAGGAGGGGGGTAGGAAATTACGTGTTCCCTTGATTCATGGTCGCCACATACTCAATCCGGAAATGTCTGATCTGGACCTTTGAGTTTTCGTAGTGACGGTTCCATGCCTCTTTGACGTTGTTGATGAAGAATTCAGCATGCGAAGTAAGGTCTGCAACAGTTGCCGAACGCATTGAATCAAGCACCTCAAAGCATTGGTTCTTCAGGTCAAGACAGATCACATAATGGTGACCACACTTGTCGTGTGGGTCGTGTGGTGCAAGCTCCTGGAACATGGGGAACATGACCTGCATGTAAAAGTGAAGGAAATGAGAAGCAGAGTTCACATGAAGAACAGTAGAGGGACAAAAAAAAGTTGTCGTCCATGTATGAACAAAATTTGTTGTGTATTTTACTTTGAAGTTGCCACATAGTTTGCACGGGATGCAAAAAATCAAAAAGTCAGTTTGCACGGCAGCTGATGCCACATGAAACATCTGGCACATGAACAAAAGTGCAGATGATGGCAAAAAAAACATTCCAAGTGGAAAAAAAGTTCAAATAGGGAAGGAGAACTCACATATTTCTTCACTGTGAGCTTGAATTCACCGTGTTGAGCAAAATTCTTCCTCAGGATTTTGTGGTGGAAGTCACCATCCCATATTTTGCAGGTCACACTGTAATGCATGATTGTTTTGTCGGGAGACATATCCATATGCTTGTTGATGTAGTCAATCCCGCACGCAACTACATTCGTCGACATTTTACCGTTTGGCCTCACGGACTCGGCAAGATCACCCAAGTCGACGTACGTCGATTCGCATTGAATAACCTTGGTTCTGTCCAAACATGAGCTGTATGAAAACAATATAGCATGAAAGAATCATGTCTACTGACTAAAACGTAAGAGGATCATGTCTAGAAAGTACGAAGAAGGTGAATGGTAAAAAAGAGCAAAGCAAAATGAGATATTATGTGGTGAGGTCATTTACGCTTTCAGTTCCTTCATGTCCTTGTTGCTGGCCCTCGCATTACCAAATCGCTTGACAATATCGTACAGCTGGGTCTGTTCCTTTGTGGCCCTGACTTCAGGCTCGTAGTCTTCCGTAGGGGGTGGATGAACTACCCTCTGCTGCCTCACAGAACCAGGGGTGGCACTCCTAATGGTATCCTCAGATACCGTCTCTACATGCACATTGGAACTTGATTGCCCCTGACCTCGTGAGGACCTCCTCTGCAATGCTGCCTCCTCAATCCTACGGTAAGCTTCATCAAGAGACGGCGAAATCTCCTCAGGGGTGCCTGCAAGGATCAAAATGTGGTTTAGGATACCTGAAAAACAAAACAAAAGTAGAGCGAATAGAAAAAGGTGCATGATATGTAATGTAGATACAAAAATTGGGGAGTTGCCATGTGGAGGCAAATCCAGTTGCCAGGTGTATTGCATTGTAATTGCCATGTGAAAGCAACTGCAGTTGCCATGTTATGCGAACTCCAGTTGCGATGTGAAGGCAAATCCAGTTCCCAGGTGTTTTTTGCACTATAATTGCCATGTGAAGGCAACTACAGTTGCCATGTTGTTCCAACTCCAGTTGCCATGTGGTTGCCGGATGAGAAATGCAGCATGGAAACAAAAAATGCAGGTGACATGCTACAGCAAATCCAAATACAAATATATATAGCATTATAGTTGCCATGTGAGAACAAGTACACTTGCCATGTTTTATCAACACCAGTGCAAAATGTGCTTGCCCTAATGGAAACTACAGCATGGCAACAAAAATGTAGGTGAGATGGTGTAGTAAATTCGATTGCCATCTCATCACATGTCAGCTGCCATCACATATGAGAAACCAAAAAAAGGAAAAATTTGATTGGGATAAAATTCATATTGCACAGGTGTATAAAAGAAAAAAGAAAAATGCAGAAGAAAATGTACCTTGGACGATCGGCTCTGCGAACTTGACAGCCTTCCTGCCCTTAACCATTGGTTGCGCCATCATTGCGGGCATGCCTCCCGAAAAAGCAAAGGCAACTGGCATAGGATCTTGAGCCACTAGTTGATCTTGACTGACGCCAAGGCTGAAGCTCGGTGGGGTGAAGGCCATTGGGTGCCTCTCATTCCTACTGGCCGGACCAAGAACAACTTGCGGGGCAGAATCCAACGGTGAAAGATCAAAAAACATATCTGAATCAGCCGCTGCAGAATCATCAGGCTTGTCAATAGGGCGGGGCGTGCTGTCAGTGGTGACGCACGTAGATTTGTTGACAATCCTCTTGTTAGGGCTGTAGGGGACACCGATGTTGATTGGGAGTTTGGAAGTGCGCAGATTTAAGCTGGGGATTTCCACTGTGGGTAAAGGCGCAGTCTGCTCCGGACGTTCACCTTCATCACTCGTGCCCGGCTTGGCACCTGCATCAGTTGTACTCTGGTCTTCTGGTTTCTCCATAACATTGCTTTTGGCAGTTGGCGGGAACAGTGTGGACGCAGGGACGTAACCAGACTCATCTCTGCTGCTCCTAGCTGCAGCTGGTGCATTGGATATGACTGTTGATTGCTTGCGGGGGCTACGACGCCTAGGTGGAAGACCACCACGCGGAACATTGGCCTGAGCAATATCTGCACCGCCAGGAGCTAGAGCTGTTGTGCCAAGACTCTCACCTGCAGATGGCATGTCATTATGAACTGCCGCCTCAGCAACTTCTGTCATGGGCACAGGAGTGCCACCACGCACGCGATTGAAATCAGTGTCAGAAGACCGGGAATCTTCTTTGCTTAGGTTGGTCTCGGGAGCGTCCACTTCAACGCTTGCTGATGGGGTGGCATGCCTCACAGCAGCATCCTTCATTGCCAGAAGAGTTGGCAATATTTTAGCTGTCCTGGCAGATACCGACTCGTCACTCACCGATGTACGGACGCCTGTTGTTCTAACCTCCACATCTGCAACAGTCGGAGATGGTCGGCCACTTGCGTCAGAGTTAGTGGGAACAGTTGACGGTGCAGCAGCAGTTTTGTCTCCTGGTGCCTCATGAACATCTGAGTTGCCCCCTATTGACAACTTTGAATGAAGGCGTTCGAGTGGGTCCCTACTGATATGCTTGGCCCGCGTGTAGTAGTTTTCTTCACCCGGCAAAAATGAAAGCACATGAAAAATGTATTAAAAATGAACAAAGAATATTTTTCCATGGTAGAAATCTAAAAAATAAAAAATAAGTGGAAAAGCTGATAGTTGCCATGTAAGGGGAATATGAGTTGCCATGTGGCATAGTTAGCAGTTGCCATGCAAATCCAGCAATAGTTGCCATGTTGGCCAACTTGAAGAATGCTAAAAATGTCTGATCTGCCAGTAATGCAATTTCAAAACTAGGTATGGGATGAGCACACAAGCCAATGGAAAAGATGGCAGTTGCCATGTAGGTACAGTAAAGAGTTGCCATTTGGCCTAGATAGCAGTTGCCATGTAAAAACAAGTAGGAGTTGCCATGCACTCATAAAAGGGAAGGAAAATCATTTTGAAAAACAGCAGTTGCCATATGGGGATGATGACAGAAGCCCATGTGACAAGCTAAACGGATGCATTGAAAAATTAAAAAATTTAGCACTATGTCAATGAAAGCGCATGGAAAACCTACTTCTTGACTGGCTTTCTCAGGTCTGGCAACACTACAGGATCCCAGGTGTTGGACGTCGTCGTACGAGGAGATGACCTGGTGGAAGGGGTGTCACCAGCAATGGGGGCACCTTTGTTCAACCGAGCAGAAGCACGGGTTGCCGTTGGTGCCTGTTTCTTCGTAACTGCTCGTCCACCAGTTGTCGCCTCCCTGCACGTGTAAGTTGGAGGGGAAAAAAGGTGGCAATTGTCAGACAGCAAACTCGTTGCCGCGCTTAGTAAAATCAAGTGCAAAAAGGGATCATTCTGTTCCAAAAAATATGGACAAAGCAAAAAAAACTAAAATTAAAGTCGAACCTCCTCCTGGTAGCCACGGGATCAGTCCTAGACCTCTTGTCAGGAGAACCCTGCCCAACATCCTATGGAGCCCTCCCCTCTTTGATGGTAACACCCCCTCGCCTCTCGCAGCCGTATGTTCTTTGAATTTCTCCGGTGGGGGGACATCTGGTGCATCCTTCCCCTTGTTAGCACCTGCACGAACTTCAGCATGTTCATCATCATCGGTGTCCTCTTCCGCGTTCTCCATGTCATCGTCGTCATCCTTGCTGAGACCAGCGTCTCCATCTAGTTCATCTTGTGTGTCAGCAAGCTCTTGGGAACTGTTGTAGTCATACCGGCCACGGCAACCAGTTGGCCGATGTGTCCGTTCTGGGACAAATGAAGTGAACTGCCTCGCAACCACGTCACTGTCAGAGCCACTAAGAGACGTCCACCCCTCAACCAACTTCCTGAGCAAGCCGGTCATTCCGGATGCAAACTTCCCAATTAGATGCTCAACAGGTGCCCTTGCATGTGCACGAAACAAAGAAGGATAAATAACCACCCATATTACAGTCACTTGCGCGACATCAAAAATAATCCAAGGCAAAACCATAGATGTAGATCTTTTGATTACCTCAGTAGGGCAAGACGAAGCTGAGTGCATGTCCATCCACTTTCCAAAGTTTTGAGGCCCCCCAAACACGTTGTAGTCTATAGCATGCTTGGCCATCAGCTGAAAAAAAACAAAAAAAAGCTAGGATGTAAGAGAGAGAATGATGAACACCAACTAGCAGTTCATGTGTTGTAAAAATGGAACAAAAAAAGAAGACGTGAATGTAAGTTTCAGCACGAACGACAGAGTTGCCATGTGGAGTGAGACATGGATACTATGCGCAGACAGCCATGGCTAACAAAGGTAGTCATCTCTTGTAAACCACAGACGGTTGCCGCATGTCAAATTTGTAAGCATGCCGTGTAGAGAAAGAAACCAAAACTAACCTGCAGTTTTCCATATTTGGTATCAGTTACCCTGTCTGCAGCAAGCACAGCCTTGACAGCGTTGATAGTCCATGCAGAAACAGCAAACTTATGCGTAGGCGGCGGGCCTCCTGTCCCAGTGAAATCCACGATGGACAGATCAAGACAGTCGACGTACATGAGCTGATGTACAACAATTTTAAAAAGAAATAAAATATCAGTTGTCATCATGGTACTTTGCGGAAAAAAAACAGGATAATCTATGTTCCCATGATAATCAAGCTGAAGTGCATGAAAAACAAAAAAAGAAGAAGTTGCCATCTGTATGTGCTAATTGCCATCATAATGTAATGGCAGTTGCCATATTGTAATGATGGCAGTTGCCATATTGTAATAATGGCAGTTGCCATATTTTCATGATGGTAGATGCCATCATAATATGATGGCAGTTGCCATCTTGTTATGATCAGGTTGCCATGCATGAATAAAAGGGTGTTAAAAAAGAGTGTTCACAGAAAAGACTCGTAAAAAAATACCATTAAATGCAGTCGACAACCCTTTTGGTACATCTTGTTTGAGAATGCGTCGTGCAGGAAGTCGGCTATGAACTTACACCAATTCATGTTCTTCACATCTTCCAGTTTTGCCTGCACCGCACAAAATTTCAGGATAACGAGTTGCCGCATCAGAAATTGAATGGAAAAAACATCAAAAAACACTAGCAATGACTAGCTTTACACATGACATCGGAGCAAAAAGATTGAAGGAAAATAAAGTAGTAAAGATGGATCATTCACCAGTATGGGGAAGCATTTGTTTCTTGGGCGAAGAGAAGTGGTCGGCGCGAAAACAGCTGAGATGAGTACATGAGTAGCTTCATCTTAAAAACATCTCCATGGGTTGTCATGGCCTGCAGCGAATCTGCCAGTATAGACGTGTTGGGCATGGATTCCAACCCAGGAAACAAACGGGGGAACAACGCTTCCTCGATCTTGTTATTGACCTTGTACGGGACTTTGATCTGTCCACGAGGCACTCCCAAAGTGTAGAACACGGATTCCTCGTTCAACGGTAGTCTTCCACGTCCCGGAATCACAAATTCCCTGGAGGCGGGGTCGTAAATCTCACCAAGCCAGTCGCATACAGGGTTGACAAGATTCGTTCACCGGACATTCATCAGAGCCTGCATACCCATCTCAGCAGCAGCTCCCTTCTGATCATCGGTAAATCTGTCAGTCAATGTAGTCAGTCGTTCTTGGGAGGCTCTGTTGCGAATATGTTTCTTCTTTTGCGAAAAACAGACAAAAAGGATCAGTTGTTGCCATGTTTTGCATTGTCATTAAATTTTAGTTCATGACAAGACGACCGCAAAGCTCGAGGTGGCAACCAATAACATATGCAGGAGGAGGAGGGGTGTGTGGACTGTTACCTCATCGCCCTCTTTTCTCTGTCCAGTTGCCTGATTATGCTGTGGTGGATCCATGAAATCATCATCATCGTTCTGACGATGAACGCGAGCCATTCTGCTGAGGTAGGAATAGACCAAATTGTCACGGTGGAAAATGAAAACAGAATGCAGGAAGTAAGCAGTTGCCACATAACAGAAAAATGTCAACTAGTGAATGCAAAATATCGCATGAACACGCACGCACCCCCTGTGATTGTCGAAAACATAAATGTGGCAATTAAGCACATTGATTACATTTGAAAAAGTGTGCGGATCGTAAATGCACTTGAAAACAAAATGTTGAAGTTGCCATGTTAGCACAAGATAGTACTTATTAAAAGTCACAGAATCCTCCACTGCACAAAGCCTAAGATGTGGCAGCTCACACCCTGTCCTAAACACACCAAATGAATTGCCATGTGTTCAGCGGCAAAAATGTGCTTGGTTGAAATTGCCATGTTAAAATGTAACACATAATACAGAAAAGCAATGAAAAAGATCTAATGAAGAACCAGAAAAATTGCCACAGTGTGTTCAGATATTGCAGGTCATCATGGCAAAACACGAAAATTGCGTCTGCCGTACAATGAATTTGCCACATTATACCCTATACTGACTGTAATATGGCAACAGACATGCTGTGGTCAGACAAAATAGTTGCCACATGGGAAGCATATGTATGGCATCTGACACAATTGATTTGCAAATTAGTTGCCATGTTATGAAGCCAATTTACCACATTATCATGTCTACAATATGACAACGGACAAGGTGTGTTCACATTCTATTTGCCACAAGAATATACTATCCAGGTGGCAACAGACACAGTTGATGTGCAGATTAGTTGCCATCCAGTGCAATTGGTTGCTGAAACTGCAGTGACTACCAATTAACTACACTTTACAATTCATACAGTGTGGCAACTATCACAGTATTTTTAGGAAATTAGTTGCCACATGGAAAAGCATGTTTGTGGCAACTATCACAGTAATTCAGAAAATTAGTTGCCACATGGGAAAGCATGTTTGTGGCAACTATCACAGTCAATCAATAAATTAGTTGCCGCATGGGAAAGCATGTTTGTGGCAACTACAACAGTCATTCAGGAAGTTAGTTGCCATACACTCATGATAGTTACTCAAGCTACCACGTTTGCCTTCATACTGCAGTTTCAGAAACACTAAACTAGATCTAGGGTTCAATGTCAACTGTAATGACTTGAAATTCAACCTCAAAATTATCCCCGAACTGATCACAAATACCAATTCGAATCAATGCGCAACCAACAGACCGGAAAACAACGGCCCAATCCCAAGGCACAACCAGTGTGTGTCTCTGGACAGGCAAAACCACACAGGCGAGACCGCCGCCGCGGCGGTGACGAAACTGCCCAGTGCCACCGAAAACGGCAAGCACAGGACTCCGCCGCCGGCGGGAACACCGACGCATTGCCAAATCGCCTGAATCCCTACGAATCTCGAGCGAAGCATCGAACGGGGAGGGAAGGGGGGAAAATGCAGGCAAGGATTGTGAGAGTGGGAGCGAGCATTACCTTCAATCTGCAGGCGCTCCGGCGAAGCCGCTCCGGTCCGGCGAGCACCACCGACGGCCGCAAACACCGTCGACTCTTACGCCTCCGCCGTCGCCTTCTCCCCTCGTCTTCTCCCCCAATGGTTTGAAATGCGAAGTGGGTTGTGCGAGTGACTGCGGGGATGAGGAAATGGAGACGTGACGGGGAGGGGGGCGAAGTGCGCGACGTGTTTGACGTCAACCACGGTCGGCGCGTGGCGTGCGGGCGCATGGCAGTTCCACCGCACGCCCCCGGGTGGCAACCGCTGACCGCGGAGGGGCAGCCGGCGTGCGGGCGACCTGTCTCACGCACCACACACACGCCTTGTCCTACGTGGCACAGAAAATCGACCAGACTGTGCCAAGATTCGTGCAAAACGTACTGGACGGTGATGGATGCGTGTAGTCGAGATGGTGAACGCCCACACGTGTGGGCGTTAACATTTCCGTTTCTCTTATTGAAGAGATGATCTCTTAGAACAATATTGTGTCTCACCATATTTTTAGGAATAGCTAGTTATTGAAGATAAGACTAAGATATAACTCATTCTAGACATACTTCTTTGTCATCTCTAAATTACATGTAAGACTTAAGATAAGATTGTCTTATCAACCATTGTAGATGCTTAGTGATCCGTTTATTAGAATGCACAGATAGGAGTGCTTGCCTCCATCGGTCGAAAGAGACCGAGAGAGCACAGGTCAAATACACAAACTGGCATCCCGTACAAAACACTGGAGATGACTAACACCACACTAGTACCACTATATATGTGCATGTGCGTCTCCTTAGGCACGCTAGGACAAATGGTGATCACGCCCTGCGCATGCTATCTAAGCGTACGTACGACGCGTGCATGTGCTCCTATCAAAACATTCATTGTCGTTGATAATGATCTTCACTTGTGAACGTTGCAATCAGCTCCTGCAAGAGCACTATCCCCATGGCCGTCACCGGATCCCCAGCCGTCCTCGAGCGGCATCGTCGGCATTGCCGGCATGATGTTCTTCCAGAATCTATACTTGCTCCAGAGCAGCACCATCTCCTCGATCGGCACGCCCTTGGTCTCCGGCAGGAAGACATAGACGAAGGCGGTCATGACGGCGATCCAGCCGGCAAAGAAGATGAAGATGGCGTACTTGAAGACGCATAGCAGCGACAGGAACGCCTGCGCGATGACGAAGGTGAAGAAGAGGTTGACGGCCACCGTGATGCTCTGCCCCGCCGACCGCGTCTCCAGCGGAAAGATCTCGCTCGGCACCGTCCACCCTAGCGGACCCCACGACCACCCGAACGCGAGCATGAAGAGGCAGATCACGAAAACCACCGCGGTCGAGCAGCCACGCGATAGATGCTTGTCTGAGCCGAACTCCACCCCCAGTATCGCCGCCACGATCACCTGGCAGATGATCATTAGGATGCCGCCGCTGATGAGGAGCTTCCTCCTACCGAGGCGGTCGACGGTGGCGATTGAAATGAGCGTGGAGAACAAGAGTACGGCGCCGGTGAGCATAGACGAGTAGAGGGACCAGCTGGCGCCGAAGCCCATGCTCTGGAACAGCACCGGCGCGTAGAACAGGATGGAGTTGATGCCCGTCAGGATCTGAAACGCCGGCATGCACACGGCCATCACCAGCTGCGGCCGGTTGCGCCGCTCGAGGATGTTCCGGAACGGATGCTTGATGGTGTTGGCCAGTTCACTCGCCTCCGCCATGTCCGTGAACTCAGCGTCGACGTCTGTGGTGCCACGGATCAGCTCCAGCACGCGCCGGCCCTCCTCAACGTGCCCGCGCTCGATGAGGCTATTCGGCGTCTCCGGAAGGAGGAACCCGCCCACCGTCATCAACAGCGCCGGTGCTGCCACGAGGCCGAGCGAGAGGCGCCACCCCCACGGCTTGATTTTCTGCGTACCGTAGTTGATCATGTTCGCCGAGAAGATGCCAAGTGTCGTCGCGAGCTGGAACATCATGTTCAGCCCGCCGCGGAGGTGCGCCGGCGCCATCTCCGATAAGTACAGCGGCACAGCCTATGATGGCATCAAGAACTTTGTTAAGTGGCAATTCTATAAGCACATGCAATCGCTCACTCTCCGTATGTGTGAGCTTACCACACCTGATTGCCGAAACCGATGCCGACGCCAAGCATGACGCGGCCGAGGATCAACGTCGTGAGGTCCGCAGCCGCCGCATTAAGGGCTGCGCCGATGAGAAAGCTGATGCCGCCGCAGATAATGCTGGCACGGCGGCCGTAGTTCCTTGTCACCGGCGCGGCCGCAAGTGTAGAGACTTGGCCGGAGAGATAGAGGATGGAGGTGAAGGCGGAGAGGGCCTGGTTGTCGTACTTGCAGTAGTTGTTTAGGGTCACCAAGTTCTTTCGCCGGAACACCGCCGGGAAGAACCTCTCGAGGAACGGGTCCATGGTGTTCACTCCTGTTATTTGCGCAACAAGTGAGACATGGAATGACATGAACACATTAAAAAAGAAGAAAAAAAACCCACAAAACAAAGGGGAAAAGGTAATTTTGTAGCCCAAACCATTTGTCTGATCCGTCTCATAGGGATTCTCCCGTTAGTGCATGCATGGAAACAACCTCATAAACTGTCGTGTGTGGTCATATGCCTTGTCACATAACTTGTGATGTCAATTGACATCACAAGTTGTCTAGAACTCGATCGCTTAAATAGTTTGATGTTTATGAAAATAATTCACACAATTATGAAGAGTTTGGAATTGAAATCAAAGTTTCAGATCTGGCACTGGCACTGCAGCGTGCTACGTGATTACCCTACTAGTCGTCTAAAAGCATGCGTTGTGAATGTCTTCTGCTGCCTCAAAACACTCTCCTTCCTCTCATAGGAGGTCTCCATATGTTTGCAGCTTTCGGCCTCTAAGCATGGTAGCCTCTTGTCCCTTCCAACTAGAATAATCGAGTTGTCCCCAAGTGACTCGACCGGGATAAAAGAAAAAGAAGGAACAACATGATCATGATTGTTCATGCACCTAGCTAGCTAGGTGGGTGCGTACGTACCGGAGATCCCGATGTCGTAGCCGAAGATGGAACCCCCGATGGCGGCGACGATGCACGCCATGGCGACGGCGAACGTCATGTGGCCCTTGTACTCCGCCGCCCTCTCCTTCTTCACTCCCAGCGGAGCCATGCTGCCAGCCATCTCCTGCTCCTCTCCTCTCCTCTCCTGGAACTCAAGTCAAGCTAGGGTTGTACCTACGTTAAGCCGAAGGAACAAGAGCTCTCTCTACACATAGCATAAGCGATGCGGGCGCTAGCTTTTGTAGCTCCTCAGAGGGGAGCGACGGCAGTGGGCAGTGGGCAGTGGCGGGGGCGAGTGACACCGCCATCACATCAGGTGTTTGCGACACGCACGACGCCGACATGGCCTCCTGGCCAGCTCGCGCCGGTCGATCACTGATCGCGCCATCAAGGCACTGAGCGGGAGCGTGTGCACGTGGCGCCTCTCTCTGCGCGCCTCGCGTCGACGTACATTGCCACCCGGATGTTTTATTTTCCTCCGATGTATGTAAGGTGTCCCACACTGGGCCCCCAATTTCATAACGAAATTGAGTGGCTCGCACATCACCCCACCAGTACAGTCCAAGAGAATTTCGCTCCATATAGCGATCAGGGGCGGCAAAAGAATATACAGCTAATAAAGCAAGACCATAACCAGCAGAGAGAAAACGGAAAGTGCATGAATTAGGATGCTGATTGGTTGCTGTCAACAATTGACATGCCAAATGTTGACAAGTCTGAAAAATAGGCTACCAAGTGATTTTTGTCAACCTCTAAACAAATTGTCAACTTTCGACAACGTTTGATTTTTTTTTATTTTTTCAATAATGCAGCCTTGTCAAATATTGGTATCGACTCCTCGACACAAGATTCCAGCCATTATAGTTGTTTCAGAGCCAGGGGTCGCTCCACACTATGATAGCATGGAAACACTTTCAGACAGAGCATCCTATAGGGTAGGGAATAGAGATCAGCGGACGGCTACATTGTCAGCCTCCTCGACACAAGATTTCAGCCATACGATCATAGCTTACCAGTCTCTGCGAGAGAAAAATTCAGCCATGCAGTCGTACATCGCCAACTCCTCCACACAAGATTCCAGCCATGCATTCACCCAAAACATCTTAGAGCATCTACAGCCGGATCTCTCAAACTCGCCTCATACGCATTGTCCGGTCACGATTTTTTGAACCAGACGGGCACCTTAAATGGCCTTCAAACGCTCGGGCTGACCAGCACCCTCAATATCCAGCCCAAATATGAGGCGACCGGACACGCCCGTCACGTCGGACCAGACAGCCCAACCCCACCTCAAATTGCACCAAATCCACCCCCGAGCTGCCAGATCCATTTGCTCTCTCCTCTCTTCTTCCTCCTCCGCGCCATCGGGCTCGCAGCTCCACCGCCGCGCGTGCTCCGCAGTCATTCGTGGCCTCTACGCCGGCAGCTCCGGCAGAGCAGTACTCTCTCCCGTCCTCGCCGCAGGGGACTTCGTCTCCGGCCGGGACGCCATCGCGGTATTGCCCGGCAACTCTTTGGCCGCCTAGCGCTTTATGTGTCCGACACATTGTCTGACCCGATTTTTTGTAATTTTGTTAGAGAAAATGATGGATTCCGATGCTTCGCCGGAGGAGGAGTATGGACCGATGGAGCTTGACCAAATCATTCAAGATGAGTTCTTCGATTCATCGGATTCGGACGAAGAAGTGGACATGATTATGCTCATGGGCATGCAAGAGGAAATGGACCGCCAAGTGAAGCATACTCTCAACTTCAAGGGCTCAATCAAAGTAAGAAGAGTGATCAACCGGGATAGCGTGTCCGGAGCAAAGCTACTATACGGAGACTACTTTGCTACCACGCCTGCTTTCCCGGATGATCCATGGTTGCGCATTGTCGAGTGAGTGGAGGCACACGACGACTACTTTAAGCTCACAAGGGATTGTTGCGGAGAACTCTCTTTCTCTCTCAAGCAGAAGTGCGTGGCTGCTCTGAGGATGCTTGCACTTAGAACTGATGTCCATGTCATTGGTGAGATGGTTAGGATGGGGGAGATCACGTGCTTGAAGACTACTGTCAAGTTTGCCCGTGCCGTGGTGGAGGTGTTTGGACCTGAGTATCTCAGAGAACCAAATATGCAAGATACAGAAAAGTTGTTGGCTATTGGACATGCAGGGGGTTTCTAGGAATGCTCGGCTCAATTGATTGCATGGATTGGCAATGGAAAAACTGTCCCAAAGGTTTGGGGGGAATGCATCACGGTCACACCAGAGAGGCCACCATCATACTAGAACCGGTGCCATCACATGATTTATGAATTTGGCATGCTTTCTTTGGAATGACGGGTTCTCACAACGACATCAACGTGCTTTAACAATCTCCAGCGTTCAGGAGGCTTTGCAACGGTGAATCACTGCCGTGCAACTACACCGTCAACGGCCGAGACTACAACATAGGGTATTATCTTGTCGATGGTATCTATCCTCAGTGGGGGGCGTTTGCCAAGACCATATCCGAGCCGCGTGGAAAGAAACAGAGCCACTTTGCAACAATGCAGGAAGCGGCTTGAAGATATGGAGAGTGCATTTGGTGTGCTTCAAGCTCGTTGGGGAATTATGCGGAGCGCTTCAATGATGTGGAAAATAGAAACTTTGTGACAGCTGATGACATGTTGTATTATTCTGCAGAATATGATTGTCGAGGATGAGGGTGATGGTGTAGCCCAAACCCATGATTTCGAAGCACCTGGAGAACAAGTTGAAATCCCAGAAGATCAAGATGCGGCTCAGCTGATGAACTTTCTGCAGATGCATCAGAATCTTCGAGATCAGCAGGTGCACACGCAACTACTCAATAATCTTGTGGAGCACATGTGGACCCATAATGGCAACCAAGAAGCCAATGCGTGAGTTTGGCACTTAAAATAAATTTTATGTAAACACTATCTATGCTTCGTACCAACATTTGCTATTTACGTGCGACATTGGCTTGTACGATCAACGTGCATGTATTTGTATGGGTTTGAGAGTCTAGATTTGAAATATGTGGATGCGGGGATGAAAATATGAGGGGTCGTGTGGATGCGCCAGCGGGCGTGTTCGGGCGCGTCCACTGACGTATAGAGGGTCGAATTTGCCAAGTCCAACCGTAGATACTCTTATGTGCCGCCAAGGACATTTTTGTTGTCCCCTACGGCCAGCGCCTTTGTAGCACTTCTCGCAAAGAAAAAAAAAGGCCTTTGTAGATCACCTTGCGGGAGTTTCTGCCCCAAGTGTTTAACAACGGGCATGGAAATGAAACTACATTAGTATGGTCGCTAGATTTAACACCTTGATTTGTTGAGTTTTCCAAATATAGTCTTGAAAATAGTAGCCCCTATCATGATTCATGACTACCTTGCAATCTCTATCTGTGAAAGTGGGAAACTAGCTGCTAGCTACAAAGATCGACAAAATTGCTGAGCTTCTTGTTAATACATGAGGAAACACTAGCTAAGTTTTTTCAAAGATTGATGTGGGGGTCTTCCGGAATGTATCCACCATGCCAACCATCATCATGAATTTAGCTAGGTTTTCCAGATTATTATGACACCAAAAGATTTAGTTAGGGGTTCAGAAACAACAGAAGCGCTCAAAAAGGGATGGCGTCCCTCCTTATGCTTACCTCGTGAGAAATATGAACGAGCGAAATGTGAGGATCTTGCCGAATGTATCCACCATGCCAACCATCATCACAGGTAAGATTAGGTCGAAAGCTGCTTTTTGGTGCTGGTGGAGGCTAAATGTTTGAGTTAATTGATGCCATGGAAGTGGACTCTTGAGTGTGTTGTTTCTATACGGCATGTGTACTTTTGTGTAAAACTCTTCTTAATTAAAGAATGAAGGCAAAGCTTTTGCCTCCCTTTTTTGCAAAATAGTCAAACATTCATGATATTTTCGGCGAAAAAGGATCGAGTGTTCTTCTATAAAAAAACGGGAAGAAATGACTTTGGCGGTAATGTGGGCGGAAAAAAAGCAACATTTTTTTGCGGGTAAAAAAGCCAACACTATATTGAAGTTATTACTCACACTTTTTGTCCTTCAAATTTTCTTTTTCCTTTTCTTTTTGCTCAAAAGTCGATGGTAATTATTCATCCATGAAAAAATTTATATACGGGTAGAACATAAGAGAGAGGCGTTTTGGAGGCCGAGCTCCATGGAGGCCTTTATTTTTGAAAAATTCAAATTCAAACTTTTATGGTTCGAAAATTTTTGAAAAAAAATATGGTTGTATGTAAGGATGTAACCCACATGTGTGTAAAAATTCATGATGAAATACCTTGAGTTACTACCTGTACAAAAAAGACAAATTCATGACATGGGAGGATGAATATTATCATGTGTTAAACAACCTTAGATTTGTCCTTTTTGCACAGCCCTTATTTCAATGTATTTTGAACTAAAAATTTACACACATGTGTGTTATGCCTTCATGTATATCTGTATTTTCTTTCAGAATTTTTTAAATACAAAAATATGAATTTGATGAAATTTCAAATTTGAATTTGGAGGCCTCACTGGAGGCCGAGCTCCAAAAGGGATTTCCGTAGAACATAAGGTCGAGTTTATTGCCAAGAATTTTTGGACTCTTTTCACAATTTACAAAAATAAAATTGGCATGCCAGGTGGCTATGCACCCTTTTTTTTGCCAGGTGGCTATGCACCCGGGAGCCAAGCGGCATTTTCTGATAGTCGCGCGCTATTTTGCTGTCTTGCACCGTGTGGTTACCAATAATGCGATGCTGAGTTGCTGACAAGAAAAACGTCTCGTGGTGTCACGTCCCATGGTACGGCACGGTTCCCATTGTGCGCTGGCTTTGGCTGCACTGACTGAGGTGAGGTGAGGTGCCTTCCCGTCCTTCACTTCTCTCGGACGAACCCTGTCTGTCGTTTCTTTCTCTTTTCTGAGAGGAGCGGAGTCCTGTTTCGGGGAAGCATCCAGCCCGCTGAAACTTCAACGAGGCAAGCCAGCAAGTTTGTGGGACGGACACTCGGGCAGAAGAACAGTTCGTCCACGGACGGACGGAGCTATCCAGTATCCACCGGACCACCAGTGACCCGTCGTGGATCCCGGACCTTCGTGGGGAGCCTTTACGGCCCCTCGCCCGCGATGATTACGATCTTGACGTACGTAACAGATCTCGTGCGTGTTCCGGACGATGAAATAATGATTCGTCCATGGACTATGCATGCAGGTGGTGAACTAGGCCATGGCAAACGGTCATGATATATTATTATTATCCTGACGGGACAACGGAACTGAATTATTGGAATTCGCATCGTGTGCATCGTTGTCCAATGAGCATCCCCTTTGCTATCGTCTGTCCTATCTGGAAGAAAGGCGTGAGCGAGATGCATGCACTAGCTACGAGCGCGATCTAGATCGGATGCCCGAGGTTACGAATGGGACATCTCCGTGGGTGCGCGGGCACGATGCCATACATATCTTGCTGCTCTTGCAAGTAAATCAAGTTTTAGCTCCAGCATTGAACTTCATGCCCTATTGGCATTCCCGCAAAACAAAGAATAACCTCCTTTGATTTGGAGGAATTTTATAGGGATTTCATAAGATAGGATTTCTGTGGAAAAAATTTCTTTAGTGCCCTCTGGTTTGTAGGAATAGAATCATATTCCTACAAAGGAATTCTTCCTATCCGCCACATTTCATAGAAAAATAAACATTAGCCTAGACTCAATGGAAAAAATCTTATAATGTAAATCAAAGGACATCTCTTTTCCTATTTCTACTCATAGGATTTAAGAAGCATGCCATCTTATTTCCTATGACTTTTCTATTCCTATGATTTTTCTACCCTATGAACCAAAGGATGCCTAAAGGAAAAAATTAGCCAAGGAGACAATGAAATGTCTTTCTCTCAACCAAAAAAATGCCATTGGTCGTCGTTAACACGCGTAATATTTGTTCGGTCTCAAAAACTAATGAGAAGAAATGGCCCAAAAAAGTACATGATCGTTTGCAATGACCTCATATTGATACTGGCATCAAAGCTAGATATGGCTCAAAAACCCGCCCGGGACAAGATTTTTCAACCATCTTGGATGCCTTTTAATCAACACGCGGGATAATACAATAATACATATAAGACTTGGTAGACCGGTGGAAGTAATAAAGCTCTTCATATATTCGACATGATAGGTCACAGTCACAATATCTATGGAGTACCACACCCACGTGGTTTTCTTTTACCCTACAAAGTAAGCACATCATATCAGATGTCGGCACAACGTGACCATTTTATGCACAAACCGATTGCCAATATTCTAAACATGGCAAGGTTTGTCTTTAGACATAGAGCAGTTTTGCTCAACCTCAAAAGTAATGAATATGAAATGGCCCCAAAATCACACGAACGTCTGCAATGACCTCATATTATCCCTGCAAAAAATATTATCACCGACTATTAAAGCCAGACAACGTCTCAAAAATCATACGTGATAACATTTTCTAATCATCTATGATGGCTTTTTGTCGGATACAAACAACAATATGATAATATGTATTGGGCCTGATAGGTCACATTCACAATATCTGTTGAGCATCACACTCACTTGATTCTTTTTACAATAAAAATAAATTAAATTGCAACCAATGTGCTACAAGAGGTTCTGATTTTCAAGCAATGAACTGGACATCATCTATTGTAGCCAGCAAAAACTTACAGAAAAAGCTAGCCAACGAGATAACAAAATGTCATTTGTTTCTTAACCCTTTGTCTTTGTTAAATCAGTTAATGTTTACTTAGTCTGACAAAATTAATGAGTAAAAAATGGCCCAAAAAAGTTCAAGATCGTCAGCAAAACCTCATATTTACCATTAAAGGCAGACGGCTGAAAACCCCATTTGTAACAACATTTTTTTATCATCTGTGATGACTTTTTAGTAACACGAATGACAATATAATACTCCCTCCATTTCAATATGTGGTGCATATAAAGTTTTGCATAAGTCAAACATATCTATGTTTAACCAACTTTATAGAAGAAACTATCGACATCGAGAGTATTTAAAAAGTCGACATCTACAATATTAAATAATTAAAATATAAAAGTACATTTCATTATGGATCCAATAATACTAATTTTGTATTGTGGATGTTGTTTTTTAATAGTATAAATTTGGTCAGCCTTTGACATGTTTGATTTTTAAAAAACCTAATACACACTACATTTTGGAACGGAAGTAGTATGTACTCTCCTTATTTCTTTTTACTCTGCATATATGATTTGTTTCAAGTCAAACTTTGTAAAGTTTGATCAAATTTATATTAAAAATTATCAACGTCTACAATGCTAAAGATATACAATATAAAGTTAATTATATGGTGCATATAATGATATTGGTTTGATATTCTGAATGTTCTTTTTTTCTATAGTCTTAGTCAAACTTGAAGAAGTTTGACTTAAGATAAAATTATATGCAGAGTAAAAAAAGAAACGAAGGGAGTATTGGACATGATAGGTCGGTGAAGGTAATAAAGCTCTTTGTATATTCAACCTAATAGGTCACAGTCACAATAATACTCTTAGTATCACACTCATGTAATTCTTTTTACCATACAAAAGTAAGCAGCTCATATCAGCTGTTGCCACGAGGTAAAGAACTTTGTTATGCACAAACTGATTGCCGATATTTTAAACTGAGCAAGTGGCATCAGTCAGAGATCGTAGTTACATGGTGCGTTCTACCAGGAGCACGTCGGCAGGGTATACAAGTTCTGTTAGCGAAACCCACCAAGAAACATTTATTAGCATCTGCGAATCGATCTACATTGGACCCGTCTTCAAAAGACAGAACTTAATGTTACACCTAACGCAGAAAGAGACAGAAAATAAAATATCAGCACGCACAATAAATCGTCGAAACAGCGCAAAAAGATACTCCCTCCGTCCGGAAATACTCGTCGGAGGAATGAATGTATCTAGATGGCCGGACGGAGGGAGTATACTGTTAAAAAACACCACAAAAAGCTTAGGAACTAAAGTGTAAGCACATGTGTGGTACAGTAGAAGATCAACTTGCATGGAATGATGGAAATACCAAGCACTAAATTACTGCAACAAAGACTCGCCCTATATTATGATTCACCCTTTTTCATGCTAGTTGAGGAGTTACTACTTCAGTTTCCTATGAGCCACAGAAGTAGTCGTACGGGCAATCTGTCTTGATCAATGATTTTCAAGTCTAAATATTTAAAATGATATTGGAAATCAAAGCTCTAACAGTATGACTGAAGGTATGTCTAAAACGTCACTTATTGTGTGAGCTGGGAGGAGCAACAGCGAACATGTAACCACGTCCTCACCATGCAGAAGAAAACTGGAGGAAGTAAATCGCCCATATAATACTCCCTCCGTCCCACAATATAAGAATGTTTTTCAAGCTAATACTTACAGAGGGAGTACTTCTTTAGGATAAGCAACAAACTCTTGCATTTATTCAGTTCCTAAATCCACCATTTCTCTCTTCCTGCACGTACAGTCACAGTTAGCCTGTCAGGAAGCTTGGCTATCTAAGAAATTATGCACTGCAGTAAAGCCATTTAAGATATGTTTTATGTCCTGATTAAGTAAAAAAGAAAGGTCAATTTTAGGAGGAAGTAGGAGCATACCATTAACTTATATTGAACTTTTGGTCTTGCCTGTTGTCTGAAGCTATGAATGGTAATGAAGGCTTGCCAGCATAATCTTCAAAAGAATCACAAGACAGTAATATTACCTGCAATCTAATTCAGTAAGAAAGCAACCTAAAGCATAGGCACTCAGGCGGCATATCAATCTGCATTTTATTTCTGGATGTAACAGTAGATATGCAGCATCTTTGCACTAAAACATATGCATCAACTCTTTATACTACTCAGAACTGCACATTGTGGAATTGGAGCAGGAGCACCGAACATTTAGCATGCACATAGTGGAATGGAGCAGGTACACCAAGAGGTTCTCCCATCCATTGTTCCATTATAAGCTCCTCACAGGAAGAAAATATCTCTTCTAAAATTGCCAAAATGAAATCTCTTCTAAATATATTCTTGAGTAGAAAGCATTCAGGTCGTTCAGGTAACAGCACAGTAAAGTTACGGAAGAAATAACCATACATAACAAAAAAAACGAAGCAATGGGATTACTGGTAATAAAGCAAACATTCAGAAGTTGCAGCATGAGCAAAATTACAGAAACTAAAGCAATAATATTTCTTGACAATACATCCTTCAATTAACCAGAGTAACTTCATGCCGAGTGACGAATGAAATTAAATTACAAAACTGTTACAACAATATACTGCTACCGATGAACCTTGGTTGCTTCATTGCTACCCCGGAGAAGAGTAGGCCATTTTTGTTTGCACCTGATGACTCCATATCTCAATTCCTGGACGCCAGCTTCAAAGGTGGATCCCAGAATTCCCCGTGTTAGAATATGTTCTTCACGATGCGGCCGTCTGGTTTCCGCCAACCCAATACTGCTTCACAGCATACAAGATCTTCTCGCGCACTAGAGGGCCGTCCTCGTGGTCAACTAGCTTCGTGTTCCATCTCATGCCCCGAGCGAGTTTGTTCACCTTTGTCAAGACATCGACATCGTCACGCATTATAACAGCGCCTTCAGGCCTCAAGATGCGGTCCATCTCAAGGAGGATGTCTTCCATGCTGCACCTGTTTGGTTTTAACATACAGAAAGAATCAGCATTGGCAATCTTACTAATTGTTATACAAGGTGACAAAACTGATGACACGGGACAGGAGCAACTTACTTATTGCTATACAAGGTGAAAAGGCCACTAGCGTGGATAAGATCATAGGTTCTTGGATAAGTAGAGAAAGCTTCACACCTGACATGAAATTGTGAGACGTGTCAGTAAGTTCATGACAACAACTTTACTGAGTCGAGATTCGAGCATAACAAGGCATACCAGTCATGGTAAATGCCAATCAATCCTCGCTCATAAACAGCCCCCAGGGTTGCAATCTTTGCAATGGTTGGCACCACATTCATCACCCAAGATTTTGGGGACTCAATCGCCGCAGCAAAACCCCCAAAACCTGCATTCATGTCCATGATGTTTCTGTACCTACCAGTAAGTAGATACTTGTTCACATTGCTATAAGCCTTCACATGCTTCTTCCACATTTTGTTGTCTTTCTGATATGCCTGAGATGAAACCCCTGGAATTAACCCATTAGAAATTCTTGGAGGAATTGCGTTGAGCCTGCTTGGGAAGGGCTCGATTGCTCCTCCGGCAACTTCACTTGGATTTTCTACATCAGGAAGAGGTGTAACACATGCCTTCATCTTCTTGTACCTGGTGTTGCAAGAATAAGTGAAAATTAGGATAGGACAGAGGTTATATAAATTATTAACCAGAACTTCTAACAACATATTAATACATCAACACATCTAAGTAGGCAAAGCGAAAATAATGCATTGACCAGACAGTATACCTATTGATGCTAGACTATCGTAATATATACTCTGAATCCTGCTAAAGGATATTAAGCTAAAGTTAGCAATTCTGTCTAATAGATTGTTTCACAAAACTACTGTAGAAACATACCAGACATCATCTGCATTTGTTGATTCACACATCTGCACAGTTGATTCTTCTAGCCTAGAAGGACAGGACTCAGTATTTACTCTTTTCCTCCATATTGCCGTCTCACCCTTCTCCGAGACTTTCTCCCAACATAGAAGCTTAGCCATTTCCTCTATCTTGTTCTGCTCTGCCTCAAGATCCTCCTTTGTACGTTGCCAACCCTTGTAGTTCGCCTTCCAGTTAATTGGAGGACCTGACAGCACCCAGTATCCACCAGGTCTTAGAACCCTATCAACTTCCATCATATAGAGTCCATCTGCATATCAGCAAATACAGAAAAAAAATGAGAAGTAGAACAAGGACTGCATCAAAATGGCACAAGGTATTTACGCAATAACAAAATGTATCAAGCCCATATATTGGATGCACAGTATAGAAGGATACATGATTAGAGGCTCACCATTCATTCCCCATGGAATCAAGCACCTAGAACAATGAGCCATATCAAAGGCTCTTGATGGATAAGGGAGTTTAATTGTGCCAAGAACACCAATAACAGCTGGGACACCTCTCTCCAGAGCAAACTGTACTTGGGCTTCGTGTGAATCTCTGGGTGCAAACGACATGGCTAAAACATTCCTCTTTAACAAGTAAGCTCCCCAACTAGCCACCTGAAAAAATTCAGAATTTTAGGACATGAACAAAGTCAGAAGAAGCTCACGAAGTAGCAGTAAGCAATATACAGTTTGATACTCCGCTTACCCCGCAACCAGTGTCCAATGCAGTCCTGACGGTTCCGTTGGCAATCGGTATAACTGATGCCAATTGATCAATGTACTTATCAGCACCTTGAGGGAACTGAGTCCCTCCACCAGGGAATCTGAAAACGTTGCCCTCATACTGCACCCAGTTCTGTATGGCTTTCTCGACAGTCAAGCTCTTATAGGGACAATTCGCGAAAGGAACATAGTCCCGACTTTTGGGCCATGGGAATGGAGCAACATATCCCTTAGGCGGTGGTACCAGGCAGTGCAACTTTTCTTTCTGCGGTGGGCAATGCCGCTCTCTGTAATTCATGTTCTCCCGAGGAAATTTCATAGCTCTGTTTTGATCTTGGCAAGGTGTATAGTCTGTGAAGCGGTCCGGGCATGGCTTAAACTTCTTCACCGGCGAAACCAGATCGCGGGAGCTGCCTTGTTTAGAATGGTGTGTGTCGAAGCTGAGGTTCGGTAAGATGGTGCAATCGGTCCGCTTCGTGATCTCCAGGGCAATGCTGTCCCCCTTTCCGAAGCCACTCTTCTGCCACGCCCCGAGGATGTAGAAGAAGCAGCACAAGCCAATCACTATGCATATAGACACAGTGCTTCTAGTCCTGTTGTCCGCAGGACCCCCCTTGACGGCCATTATGGTTTATCCTGAGAATTGCACACTGAATAAGATTGTCTTTTTTTACTAATTATGGTCCATTACATATATTTTTTTCCTAAACCTGATGCAGCCCCAATTTCAAGTCTTTTTTTTTTGCGGGGAACCGCAATTTCACCTGACGCAATCATAGACGGGCGATAATAAACAGGAAAGAAAGCATGTGGCTTTCGTCTATCACATCGGTGTATCCTAACAACCAAACTTACCAAAGTTGTAGAAACAACAGATCTCTAAAATCCCACGCCATGTCGGCAGCAGGAGAAATGAAGCGTGAGGCTCACAGGGGTGGATCTAGGTGGCGTCGAGATCAGTGGAGGGGCGAATTAACCACGGGATGAAAAGAAAACAAGCTCATACCTCACAACCCAATGTCGAAAGACTGCGATGTGGCGACGGGAGGAAGGACGGAGCTCGGAGCTGAGGAAGCCGCCGTAGAGGGCTTGAGGCGCGGGCAGCTGCTCGCGGGGGAGAATGGTTCGCCGGCCGGATCCCGGGTTACCGCCAGCTCCTAGGCGAACGGCAGCTTCCGCGGCGCTGCTGTAACGGCTGGGAGAGAACCCGGGGCCAAAATCTCGGGGTTTTAGAGCTGGGTTTCCCCCGATTTTCCGAGGGCGGTGGGGATTCGCCCAACCCCGAGCTTGACAGTTCTGCTCCACCTCCACCGACGGGTCGGGGAGAACCGAGGGAGTATGTTTTTCGCCGTTGGATTTCTGGGGAGAATAAAGCGGAAAGGCGATAGAAATCCTGGGCTTTGGGGCCGTCGCTTTCGTGGATACAGATCTGTCTGCTGCCGCCCTACGGGGTTCGCGGATCAAGCACGCCCGTTTACCCGACTGGAAGATTCTCAACAAAAAAAAACGACTGGAAGATACTCTTCTTTTTGCATTATTAACCATTAAATTAAATCCCAAACACTTGATACCACAGCTCGAACCAACTACAAGTCTATTAGACCTAAGAAGAAAAAGACTCAAACACTAATTTTTTTGGGAAACAACCTGATAACACTCTTCAAATTACATATAGTTAAAATGAAGGAGACAAGCACAAGCTACCAGAATGGAAAATAATTCAAAACATTGCAAACAAATGTATGAAAATTACTGTGTATACCTAATAATTAAGAGTCAAATTAAACTGGTGCGGCAACACGCGTCATCAATGATCTAAACCTTACAAGTGCTTCCCCTACCCCAAGAGAATCAACTTCTCAATAAAACCATCCCTCGCCGGCCAAAATATCTTATTTTCGTCTCAAAATAGAGCAAACGTTGAGAGGTTGCAGACGAGCATGAGACAGGGGATACTGGAGGCTACCACTCGATGCATGTGCTCCCTAAATTGTCAGCGATCACTAAGATTGCCTCGGTTGCTCCATCACCGAAAAGGGAAAGAAACTAAGGGAGCAAAAGAGAAGGAAAGAAAGGAGCGGGAGGAACGGTTGGGCGCAGTTGGACCAGGCGGGGGCGCTCGGCTGGCTGCGGCTCACCGGGTGGGGGTGCACGGTTGGGCTGGATGCGGCTCAACTAGCTAGGTCGGAGGTGCGGTTGGTCTAAGTGCGGTTGGACGTGATTGGGTTTCGTTCAATCATCCCAAAGCCGAAGCAGACCAGAAAAAAATCAAAGGATAAACTAAATCAACGAGCATTGGATCAAATATAATAATAGTTTGTGGCATAAGTTTGTCTGAATTGGATAAAAATGTGGAAAGAAAATGCTAAATGGGTGATTGTTGTCACAAACATGAATCTAGGAGGTAAAAAAATGAAATTCACTCAAAAAAATCTTATAAATGTGATCAATTTTTGCTAAGTTTGACTTATAAAAAATTAAAAAATATGTTTATTATACATTTGAGAACGGGTTCGGGTCAGGCATGGGCCACGCGTTTGTTTGGAGCAACTCTGGCGCTCCGTTTCTAGAGGTACTATTTTTTTCTTGCATTTTAAATTCCTTGTTAGGGTACAAGGATCCGGCATCCGTACCAATAATTTGGAGGTAAGAAAAATCTCCCATACGCTTTGACTCGCCTACTATACCCAGCTGCAGTACAATGAAATTGCGCCATGACCTAACCAGACGCGCCAACGCACGAACTTAAATTGTGTGGGGTCCCTGGCCGGTGACCAGCACTTATGGGGTCACGTGCCCACTGGGTACCGAGTGAGTAGTGAGGCAGTGACAGTGAGTGGGTTTGGTTGTCGAGCATGAGCGTGCAGCGCGCCTCGTGAGCACGGTGGGGTTTGAACCGATCGATCGCCGACGTCCGGCGCGGCGCGAGCCCGTCGGTGGTGAGTGCGTCCGTCAACCCGAAAAAAA
The DNA here is from genome assembly GCF_018294505.1 of Triticum aestivum. Taxonomy (NCBI): domain Eukaryota; kingdom Viridiplantae; phylum Streptophyta; class Magnoliopsida; order Poales; family Poaceae; genus Triticum; species Triticum aestivum. Next base: position 403,991,760 of record NC_057807.1, read on the forward strand.
GAAGAGTGCGTCGGTCCAGCTAGCGAAGAATGTCCAAAGCAGGGGCCTGAATTTGTTCCGCCAGCACGTTGCCGTTTGCCGCGAATCCTATGTGACGCACAATGCGTAGAATTGTCCACGCTTCGCACAGGGACAAGGGCATCCGGCGAGTAAATGGTCCGGCCCATGTTAGCGCTACGAAGAGGTCTCCCATTCTGTTTTTTGGAATCTTCTGTAAGGTTTCAGTCTGGGTTTTCACCAGTTTGGCAAACCTTCGACGAGGTTCTTGAACCGGTTTTCTGTTTTTTTTTATTTACGTTTCTTCTTATTTTTATATTTTCCCTTTTCAATTTTATTTTATTTTATTTATTTATCCCATAATTTGTAATATTTTTTTGTAAAAACAATTAATAATATAGTTTTTTTGACCTTTTTATGATTTTTTGGGGAAAATGGCTTTTTCATACAAATGTTCAGAATTTCAGAAATATTCATGTTCTCAATTTTGCGTGGAAGGCAAGCTTGGCGATTCGGATGTATAGATCTCCTTCTCTGTATTCGACTCTGTGTAATCCTAGCCCCCTCCGGTGTCTATATAAACCAGAGGGTTTAGTCCGTAGGACAAGAACGACAATCATAACCATAGGCTAGCTTCTAGGGTTTAGCCTCTACGATCTCGTGGTAGATCAACTCTTGTAATACTTATATCATTAAGATCAATCAAGCAGGAAGTAGGGTATTACCTCCATCGAGAGGGCCCGAACCTGGGTAAACATCGTGTCCCCAGCCTCCTGTTACCATTAGCCTTAGACGCACAGTTCGGGACCCCCTATCCGAGATCCGTCGGTTTTGACACCGACATTGGTGCTTTCATTGAGAGTTCCACTGTGTTGCCACGATAAGGCTTGATGGCTCCTTCAATCATCAATAACACTACGGTCCAGGGTGAGGTTTTCCTCTCCGGACAGATCTTCGTATTCGGCGGCTTCGCAGTGCGGGCCAACTCGCTTGGCCATCTGGAGACGATTGACAGCTATGCCCCTGGCCATCAGGTCAGATTTGGAAACTTGAACTGCACGGCCGATATTCACGGAGACTTGATCTTCGATGGATTCGAGCCTGTGTCAGGAGCGTCGAACAGTCACGACGCGCATGACTTAGATCTGCCCTCGGACGGTATTCGGACTATCGCACCTGCAGCTGCCCCGGACTTCAATCTGGAGCAGATCGCGCCATCCGAAGACGGGTGGATGGATCCCGCCCCGGAGGCCGCACATTCATCAGCGTTGGAGCCGAACACAGACTCCACCTCTAAGGAAATCTATGTCACCGGACCCCCGGACTCGTCTCCGGTCTTAGGATCCGGACCGCGTGCGTCCGTGCCTATCGAATCAGATTGGGCACCGATCATGGAGTTTACCTCCGCGGATATCTTTCAACACTCACCCTTGGGTGACGTGCTAAATTCATTAAGGTCTCTCTCTTTGTCAGAAGACTCTTGGCCGAACTATGTCCGGCTCGAGTGGGATTCGGATGACGAAGAAATTCGCTACCCACCCACCACCCACTTAATAGCCACTGTCGACGACTTAACTGACATGCTTGGCTTCGACTCCGAAGACATCGATGGCATGGACGTCGATGCGGGAGATGATATAGAACCACCGCCCACGGGGCGCTGGACAGCTCATATGATACATATACATGATGGACACACCCAAGGAGGACAACGGCGACAAAAAGGATGCAATGGAGGATAATCCCCCCGGGTAGAAACCAAAGCGACGGCGCAGGCGCCGGTCTAAGTCCAGCCACAGTAAAAATAGCGATAACAACGCAAGAAAAATTGACACCCCGGTCGACTCCAAAGGCAACAGCGACCATATGGATCCAGCGATGGAGCAGGAGGAGCCAGGTCACGCCAAACATAGCCTGGAGCTGACGCCCAATCACGGCGATCCCGAGGGTCAAACTCATCAACCTGCCTTCGGAGAGGAGGACAGTTCGGACGATGACGCACTCATCATCCCGGAAAAACGTTTGGAACAAGAGAACTTCCACAGAAGGCTTATGGCCACTGCGAGGAGCCTAAAGAAGCAGAAGCAAAGGCTTAAGGCCGCGCATGATACGTTCAACCGCTGATGGAACAAAGTGCTAGACACTGAAGAAAACACATGGCGATGATCGCCACACAAAGAGCTACCCAAAGCGCAAGCTGCTGCCCGAATTCGACGATGAGGCCTTAGAGCCCATCCCGCCGAAGAATAATACGGCCGATCAGCCGGACCGACCACCTCGTGGCCGCGACAGAGCAGCTACTGACACTGCACACAAGCCATGTAACGCCCCGGATACAACTTTCATATTCGTAACTCCAACTCTTGCCTTTTCCGGAGATGCGATATGTTATTTCCTTCGTGGTTGGGTTTTTGTCTTTTGTTTTGCATTTTGTTCTTGTCATGCATCTCATCTTATAGCATCATGCGCATTGCATCTGCATGTTTTCATAAAACTTGCACCCGTGTTTAGTTGCCGCTTCTCTCCTTTATCTTCGCTGACCGTTCCGAGCCAAACCACACTCTTGCACACGATCGCCTTGTCTCTCTACACAACCACGACCCTTCTTGCCGTGTCCGAAATTTTCCCGGACCCGGTCCGGGCGGTCATGACTAACAAGTCCGGATCATCCTCCAACATCTATAAAACATCTTCGTTTTATTATTTGGACTACCCTAGTCTATTCTTTCTCGGGCGTCCGATCTCAATCGGGTGATCCAAATTCCTTCCCTTCCCCTATATATAGTCTAACCTCATACCTATTTTGGACTAAACCTAGCCCTAGCCCTCGCCCTCCATTCCCGTGCAGCCGCCGCCGCTCCTTGTTTTCCGCGCCTGGCCAGCCCACAGCCGCCACCTCGCACCACTAGATCCACCACACCACAGCCAACTACCCAGTGCAGCTCCCCACCGTCGATCTGGAACGTCAGATCCAGATCGAAAGGCCCCGCCGTCCCAGTTCATCCAGCAGCCTCGCGCAGCGCCGCGAGGCCTGAGCGCCTCGTCCCCTCGTCTCGTGCCTCGATCCAGGATGGATCGGGAGCAACTCCGCCCTTCGCCAACCGCCGGCGACCAGGATCCGCACGTCTTGCCCATTGCTTCTCCTTCCATCCCCGCTTTCCTCTAGCTCTCTCTCCCTCTCACTTCTCTCTTTCTCTTGTCTCCGTCCCGTAGGAGTCCCCATCCATGGCGCCAGGAGTAGAGCGCCCCGACCAGCTCGTCACCAGTTCGACGGAGCCACCCGCTGGAGCCGAGGCTGGCCCCTTCTTAGTTCGTCGTGCCACGCAGGAGCTCCCCACCACCGGATCGGGTCGCCTCCGCCCGTTGACCGCACCGCTACCATCGTCCTTGTGCCGCTGCCTGGATCCGCCGTCCCCACGCCTCTCGCTGACCTTCCTCTCCGCCTTCCCCAAGCCGCACCCTCGCTGGCCGGAGTTCTTGCTGCCGCCATCGTCGTTCGAGGCCAGCGCCTCACCTCTGCTTCGAACCAGGGGGGCGATGCCTCCACTGCCCGTGTTGACCGAGCACAGCGCCAACCGGCCTCATCTTCACCGACCGGGCCGAAGCCCATGGGTGAGGCCACACCCCAGCGCCCCCTCCTCTGTTTTTTTCTCCTGTTGGGCCAGCTTGTTTCAGCCCGTTAAGTTTTTTTTCCTGTCTGCGATTTTATCAATTATCCAGTGATTTACAGTTTTACAGAAAAACCCTTGAACTTCATGCATATAATAACTCATGAACCGTGCATCATATTAAAATGTTTTATATATGAAAAATGCTTAGAATTTCTTCTAGTCTCACATTATGCCACTTTCATCCATGTTTAAAATTTTTAAATTGTTGTTTGCATTAATTTGCATAAATGCCATGTTAAAATGATTTATTTCATAACTAAATAACCGTAGCTCCAAATTTAATAAACTATATATGTAAATGGGGTGGAAAATGCCTAGTTTAACATGGTGGAGTTTATTTTCCTGTCTAACAACAATAAAATATATTTTAGGGCAGAACAGTACCAAATCTAAAATATGCACATCGGGATTTTTCGGAATTGTTGTTTGTTATTCCGGCCTCATTTAAACTTGTCTAGATAGGTAGTTTTTCACATGCTTCACCCCTTGCCATGTTTAATAACATTTAATATTGTTGAGTAGCATAACCGAGAGTGAACCAAATACTTGAATGTGGTGTTTCGTCCATATGCAACTTGTTGCAAATTGAGCTCCACTTAACTTGTAGTATTGTTTGTTGCACTTTGCCATGCCATGCCTCCTTAAACCGGACATGCATCATACTTGATTGTGCATCATGCCATGTTTATGCTTGTGTGTTTACTATATTGTGTGTTTCTTCTCGATAGTTCCTGTTTCGTTGCGATCGTGAGGATTCATTCGTCTACGCTTGGTTCGGCTTCATCCGTTCATCTTCTTCATGGACTCGTTCTTCTTCCTAGCGGGATTTCAGGCAAGATGACCGCTACCCTGGATCTCACTACTATCATTGCTATGCTAGTTGCTTCGTTCTATCGCTTTGCTGTGCTACCTATGACTTGTTCCTCAAGCCTCCCAAATTGCCATGTCAGCCCCTAACCTTTTTCACCCTTCCTAGCAAACCGTTGCTTGGCTATGTTACCGCTCTGCTCAGCCCCTCTTATAGCGTTGTTAGTTGCAGGTGAAGTTGAAGATTGCTCCATGGTGGACAGGATTATGTTGGGATTGAAGGAAATATGCCCTAGAGGCAATAATAAAGTTATTATTTATTTCCTCATATCATGATAAATGTTTATTATTCATGCTAGAATTGTATTAACTGGAAACATGATACATGTGTGAATACATAGACAAACATATAGTCACTAGTATGCCTCTACTTGACTAGCTCATTAATCAAAGATGGTTATGTTTCCTAACCATAGACATGTGTTGTCATTTGATTAATGGGATCACATCATTAGGAGAATGATGTGATTGACATGACCCATTCCGTTAGCCTAGCACTATCGTTTAGTATATTGCTATTGCTTTCTTCATGACTTATACATGTTCCTGTAACTATGAGATTATGCAACTCCCGTTTACCGGACGAACACTTTGGGTGCTACCAAACGTCACAACGTAACTGGGTGATTATAAAGGAGTACTACAGGTGTCTCCAAAGGTACATGTTGGGTTGGCGTATTTCGAGATTAGGTTTTGTCACTCCGATTGTCGGAGAGGTATCTCTGGGCCCTCTCGGTAATGCACATCACTATAAGCCTTGCAAGCAATGTAGCTAATGAGTTAGTTACGGAATGATGCATTACATAACGAGTAAAGAGACTTGCCAGTAATGAGATTGAACTAGCTATTGGATACCGATGATCGAATCTCGGACAAGTAACATACCGATGATAAAGGGAACAACATATGTTGTTATGCGGTTTGACCGATAAAGATCTTCGTAGAATATGTAGGAGCCAATATGAGCATCCAGGTTCCGCTATTGGTTATTGACCGAGAATAGTTCTAGGTCATGTCTACATAGTTCTCGAACCCGTAGGGTCCGCACGCTTAACGTTACGATGACAATTTTATTATGAGTTTATAAGTTTTGATGTACCGAAGGTTGTTCGGAGTCCCGGATGTGATCACGGACATGATGAGGAGTCTCGAAATGGTCGAGACATAAAGATTGATATATTGGAAGCCTATATTTGGATATCGGAATGGTTTTGGGTGAAATCGGGATTTTACCGGAACACCGGGGGGTTACCGGAACCCTCCCTGGGGTTAATGGGCCTTAGTGGGCCATGAGGGAGAAGAGGAGCCAGGGCAGGCCGCATGCCCCCTCCCCCCTTAGTCCGAATAGGACAAGGAAGGGGGGGCCTTTCTTCTTTCCCCTCCCCCTTTCCTTCTCCACCAAGGCAAGAGGGGGGAGTCCTACTCCCGATGGGAGTAGGACTCCTCCAGGCGCACCCCTAGAGGGCCGGCCGCACCTCCCCCCTCCTTTATATACGGGGGCAGGGGGGCACCCTAGGACACACAAGTTGATCTACATGATCGTTCCTTAGCCGTGTGCGGTGCCCCCCTCCACCATATTCCACCTCGGTCATATCGTCACGGAGTTTAGGCGAAGCCCTGCGCCGGTAGAACATCATCATCGTCACCACGCCGTCGTGCAGACGGAACTCATCCCCGACACTTTGCTGGATCGGAGTCCGGGGATCGTCATCGAGCTGAACGTGTGCTGAACTCGAAGGTGCCGTACGTTCGGTACTTGGATCGGTCGGATCGTGAAGACGTACGACTACATCAACCGCGTTGTCATAACGCTTCCGCTTACGGTCTATGAGGGTACGTGGACATTACTCTCCCCTCTCGTTGCTATGCATCACCATGATCTTGTGTGTGCGTAGGATTTTTTTTGAAATTACTACGTTCCCCAACAGTGGCATCTGAGCCAGGTTTTATGCGTAGATGTCATATGCATGAGTAGAACACAAGTGAGTTGTGGGCGATACAAGTCATACTGCTTACCAGCATGTCATACTTTGGCTCAGCGGTATTGTGAGATGAAGCAGCCCGGACCGACATTACGCGTACGCTTACGCGAGACTGGTTTCACCGTTACGAGCACTCGTGCTTAAAGGTGACTGGCGGGTGTCTGTCTCTCTCACTTTAGCTGAACCGAGTGTGGCTACGCCCGGTCCTTGCGAAGGTTAAAACAGCATTAACTTGACGAACTATCGTTGTGGTTTTGATTCGTAGGTAAGAACGGTTCTTGCTAAGCCCGTAGCAGCCACGTAAAATTTGCAACAACAAAGTAGAGGACGTCTAACTTGTTTTTGCAGGGCATGTTGTGATGTGATATGGTCAAGACGTGATGCTATATTTTATTGTATGAGATGATCATGTTTTGTAACCGAAGTTATCGGCAACTGGCAGGAGCCATATGGTTGTCGCTTTATTGTATGAAATGCAAACGCCCTGTAATTGCTTTACTTTATCACTAAGCGGTAGCGATAGTCGTAGAAGCAATAGATGGCGTAACGTCAACGATGCTACGATGGAGATCAAGGTGTCGCGCTGGTGATGATGGTGATCATGACGGTGCTTCGAAGATGGAGATCACAAGCACAAGATGATGATGGCCATATCATATCACTTATATTGATTGCATGTGATGCTTATCCTTTATGCATCTTATCTTGCTTTGATTGACGGTAGCATTTTAAGATGATCTCTCACTAAATTATCAAGAAGTGTTCTCCCTGAGTATGCACCGTTGTGAAAGTTCTTCGTGCTGAGACACCACGTGATGATCGGGTGTGATAGGCTCTACGTTCAAATACAACGGGTGCAAAACAGTTGCACACGCAGAATACTCAGGTTAAACTTGACGAGCCTAGCATATAACAGATATGGCCTCGGAACACGGAGACCGAAAGGTCGAGCATGAATCATATAGTAGATATGATCAACATATTGATGTTCACTGTTGAAACTACTCCATCTCACGTGACGATCGGACATGGTGTAGTTGATATGGATCACGTAATCACTTAGAGGATTAGAGGGATGTCTATCTAAGTGGGAGTTCTTAAGTAATATGATTAATTGAACTTAAATTTATCATGAACTTAGTACCTGATAGTATCTTGCTTGTCTATGTTTGTTGTAGATAGATGGCTCGTGTTGTTGTTCCGTTGAATTTTAATGCGTTCCTTGAGAAAGCAAAGTTGAAAGATGATGGCAGCAATTACACGGACTGGGTCCGTAAGCTGAGGATTATCCTCATTGTTGCATAGAAGAATTACGTCCTGGAAGCACCGCTGGGTGCCAGGCCTGCTGCCGATGCAACTGACGACGTTAAGAACATCTGGCAGAGCAAAGCTGATGACTACTCGATAGTTCAGTGTGCCATGCTTTACGGCTTAGAACCGGGTCTTCAACGACGTTTTGAACGTCATGGAGCATATGAGATGTTCCAGGAGTTGAAGTTAATATTTCAAGCAAATGCCCGGATTGAGAGATATGAAGTCTCCAATAAGTTCTATAGCTGCAAGATGGAGGAGAATAGTTCTGTCAGTGAACACATACTCAAAATGTCTGGGTATAATAATCACTTGATTCAACTGGGAGTTAATCTTCCTGATGATAGTGTCATTGACAGAATTCTTCAATCACTGCCACCAAGCTACAAGAGCTTCGTGATGAACTATAATATGCAAGGGATGGACAAGACTATTCCCGAGCTCTTCGCAATGCTAAAAGCCGCGGAGGTAGAAATCAAGAAGGAGCATCAAGTGTTGATGGTTAACAAGACCACCAGTTTCAAGAAAAAGGGCAAAGGGAAGAAGAAGGGGAACTTCAAGAAGAACAGCAAACAAGTTGCTACTCAAGAGAAGAAACCCAAGTCTGGACCTAAACCTGAGACTGAGTGCTTCTACTGCAAGCAGACTGGACACTAGAAGTGGAACTGCCCCAAGTATTTGGCGGATAAGAAGGATGGCAAAGTGAACAAAGGTATATGTGATATACATGTTATTGATGTGTACCTTACTAATGCTCGCAGTAGTACCTGGGTATTTGATACTGGTTCTGTTGCTAATATTTGCAACTCGAAACAGGGACTACGGATTAAGCGAAGATTGGCTAAGGACGAGGTGACGATGCGCGTGGGAAATGGTTCCAAAGTCGATGTGATCGCGGTCGGCACGCTACCTCTACATCTACCATCGGGATTAGTTTTAGACCTAAATAATTGTTATTTGGTGCCAACGTTGAGCATGAACATTATATCTGGATCTTGTTTGATGCGAGACGGTTATTCATTTAAGTCAGAGAATAATGGTTGTTCTATTTATATGAGTAATATCTTTTATGGTCATGCACCCTTGAAGAGTGGTCTATTTTTATTGAATCTCGATAGTAGTGATACACATATTCATAGTGTGGAAACCAAAAGATGCAGAGTTGATAATGATAGTGCAACTTATTTGTGGCACTGCCGTTTAGGTCATATCGGTGTAAAGCGCATGAAGAAACTCCATACTGATGGGCTTTTGGAATCACTTGATTATGAATCACTTGGTACTTGCGAACCGTGCCTCATGGGCAAGATGACTAAAACGCCGTTCTCTGGAAATATGGAGCGAGCAACTGATTTGTTGGAAATCATACATACTGATGTTTGTGGTCCAATGAATGTTGAGGCTCGCGGCGGGTATCGTTATTTTCTCACATTCACAGTTGATTTGAGCAGATATGGGTATATCTACTTAATGAAACACAAGTCTGAAACATTTGAAAAGTTCAAAGAATTTTAGAGTGAAGTGGAAAATCATCGTAACAAGAAAATAAAATTTCTACGATCTGATCGTGGAGGAGAATATTTGAGTTACGAGTTTGGTTTACATTTGAAACAATGCAGAATAGTTTCGCAACTCACGCCACCCAGAACACCACAACGAAATGGTGTGTCCGAACGTCGTAATCGTACTTTACTAGATATGGTGCGATCTATGATGTCTCTTACTGATTTACCGCTATTTTTTTGGGGTTATGCTTTAGAGACGGCCGCATTCACGTTAAATAGGGCACCATCAAAATCCGTTGAGACGACGCCTCATGAACAGTGGTTTGGCAAGAAACCAAAGTTGTCGTTTCTTAAAGTTTGGGGCTGCGATGCTTATGTGAAGAAACTTCAACCAGATAAGCTCGAACCCAAATCGGACAAATGTGTCTTCATAGGATACCCAAAAGAGACTGTTGGGTACACCTTCTATCACAGATCTGAAGGCAAGATTTTTGTTGCAAAATTTAGATCCTTTCTAGAGAAGGAGTTTCTCTCGAAAGAAGTGAGTGGGAGGAAAGTAGAACTTGATGAGGTAACTGTACCTGCTCCCTTATTGGAAAGTAGTTCATCACAAGAACCGGTTCCTGTGACAACTACACCAATCAGTGAGGAAGCTAATGATATTGATCATGAAACTTCAGATCAAGTTTCTACTGAACCTCGTAGGTCTACCAAAGTAAGATCCGCACCAGAGTGGTACAGTAATCCTATTCTGGAAGTCATGTTACTTGACCATGATGAACCTACAAACTATGAGGAAGCGATGATGAGCCCAGATTCCGCAAAATGGCTAGAGGCCATGAAATCTGAGATGGGATCCATGTATTAGAACAAAGTATGGACTTTGGTTGACTTGCCCGATGATCGGCAAGCCATTGAGAATAAATGGATTTTTAAGAAGAAGACTGACGCTGATGGTAATGTAACTGTCTATAAAGCTCGACTTGTTGCAAAAGGTTTTCGACAAGTTCAAGGGGTTGACTACGATGAGACTTTCTCACCCGTAGCGATGCTTAAGTCTGTCCGAATCATGTTAGCAATTGCTGCATTTGATGATTATGAAATTTGGCAAATGGATGTCAAAACTACATTCTTGAATGGATTTCTGGAAGAAGAGTTGTATATGATGCAGCAAGAAGGTTTTGTTGATCCAAAAGGTGCTAACAAAGTGTGCAAGCTCCAGCGATCCATTTATGGAATGGTGCAAGCATCTCGGAGTTGGAAAAAACGCTTTGATAGTGTGATCAAAGCATATGGTTTTATACAGACTTTGGAGAAGCCTGTATTTACAAGAAAGTGAGTGGGAGCTCTGTAGCATTTCTGATATTATATGTAGATGACATATTATTAATTGTAAATGATATAGAATTTCTGGATAGCATAAAGGGATAGTTGAATAAAAGTTTTTCTATGAAAGACCTCGGTGAAGCTGCTTATATATTGGGCATCAAGATTTATAGAGATAGGTCAAGACGCTTAATTGGACTTTCACAAAGCACATACCTTGATAAAGTTTTGAAAAAGTTCAAAATGGATCAGGCAAAGAAAGGGTTCTTGCCCGTAGTACAAGGTGTGAAGTTGAGTGAAACTCAATGCCCGACCACTGCAGAAGATAGAGAGAAAATGAAAGATATTCCCTATGCTTCAGCCATAGGCTCTATCATGTATGCAATGTTGTGTACCAGACCTGACGTGTGCTTAGCAATAAGCTTGGCAGGAAGGTACCAAAGTAATCTAGGAGTGGATCACTGGACAGCGGTCAAGAACATCCTGAAATACCTGAAAAGGACTAAGGATATGTTTCTTGTATATGGAGGTGACAAAGAGCTAGTCGTAAATGGTTACGTCGATGCAAGCTTTGACACTAATCCGAACGATTCTAAATTGCAATCCGGATACATGTTTTTATTAAATGGTGGAGCTGTAAGTTGGTGCAGTTCTAAACAAAGCGTCGTGGCGGGATCTACATGTGAAGAGGAGTACATAGATGCTTCGGAAGCAGCAAATGAAGGAGTCTGGATGAAGGAGTTCATTTCCGATCTAGGTGTCATACCTAGTGCATCGGGACCAATGAAGATCTTATGTGACAATACTGGTGCAATTGCCTTGGCAAAGGAATCCAGATTTCACAAGAGGGCCAAGCACATCAAGAGACGCTTCAATTCCATCCGGGATCAAGTCCAGGTGGGAGACATAGAGATTTGCAAGATACATAGGATCTGAATGTTGCAGACCCATTGACTAAGCCTCTTCCATGAGCAAAACATGATCAGCACCAAGACTCCATGGGTGTTAGAATCATTACTGTGTAATCTAGATTATTGACTCTAGTGCAAGTGGGAGACTGGAGGAAATATGCCCTAGAGGCAATAATAAAGTTATTATTTATTTCCTCATATCATGATAAATGTTTATTATTCATGCTAGAATTGTATTAACCGGAAACATGATACATGTGTGAATACATAGACAAACATATAGTCACTAGTATGCCTCTACTTGACTAGCTCATTAATCAAAGATGGTTATGTTTCCTAACCATAGACATGTGTTGTCATTTGATTAATGGGATCACATCATTAGGAGAATGATGTGATTGACATGACCCATTCCGTTAGCCTAGCACTTGATCGTTTAGTATATTGCTATTGCTTTCTTCATGACTTATACATGTTCCTGTAACTATGAGATTATGCAACTCCCGTTTACCGGAGGAACACTTTGGGTGCTACCAAACGTCACAACGTAACTGGGTGATTATAAAGGAGTACTACAGGTGTCTCCAAAGGTACATGTTGGGTTGACGTATTTCAAGATTAGGTTTTGTCACTCCAATTGTCGGAGAGGTATCTCTGGGCCCTCTCGGTAATGCACATCACTATAAGCCTTGCAAGCAATGTAGCTAATGAGTTAGTTACGGAATGATGCATTACGTAACGAGTAAAGAGACTTGCCAGTAACGAGATTGAACTAGGTATTGGATACCGACGATCGAATCTCGGGCAAGTAACATACCGATGACAAAGGGAACAACGTATGTTGTTATGCGGTTTGACAGATAAAGATCTTCATAGAATATGTAGGAGCCAATATGAGCATCCAGGTTCCGCTATTGGTTATTGATCGAGAATAGTTCTAGGTCATGTCTACATAGTTCTCGAACCCGTAGGGTCCGCACGCTTAACGTTACAATGACAATTTTATTATGAGTTTATAAGTTTTGATGTACCGAAGGTTGTTCGGAGTCCCGGATGTGATCACGGACATGATGAGGAGTCTCGAAATGGCCGAGACATAAAGATTGATCTATTGGAAGCCTATATTTGGATATCAGAATAGTTCCGGGTGAAATCGGGATTTTATCGGAACACCGGGGGGTTACCGGAACCCTCTCGGGGGTTAATGGGCCTTAGTGGGCCATGAGGGAGAAGAGGAGGGCCAGCCAGGGCAGGCCGCGCGCCCCCTTCCCCCTTAGTCCGAATAGGACAAGGAAGGGGGGGGGGGCGGCGCCCCCCTTTCCTCTTTCCCCTCCCCCCTTTCCTTCTCCACCAAGGCAAGAGGGGGGAGTCCTACTCCCGATGGGAGTAGGACTCCTCCAGGCGCACCCCTAGGGGGCCGGCCGCACCTTCCCCCTCCCTCCTTTATATACGGGGGCAGGGGGCACCCTAGGACACACAAGTTGATCTACGTGATCATTCCTTAGCCGTGTGCGGTGCCCCCCTCCACCATATTCCACCTCGGTCATATCATCGCGGAGTTTAGGCGAAGCCCTGCGCCGGTAGAACATCATCATCGTCACCACACCGTCATGCTGACGGAACTCATCCCCGACACTTTGCCGGATCGGAGTCCGGGGATCGTCATTGAGCTGAACGTGTGCTGAACTCGGAGGTGCCGTACGTTCGGTACTTGGATCGGTCGGATCGTGAAGACGTACGACTACATCAACCGCGTTGTCATAACACTTCCGCTTACGGTCTACGAGGGTACGTGGACATTACTCTCCCCTCTCGTTGCTATGCATCACCATGATCTTGCGTGTGCGTAGGATTTTTTTTGAAATTACTACGTTCCCCAACAGGGATATCACAATATCTCTTATATTATTAATGCATCTATATACTTGGTAAAGGGTGGAAGACTCGGCCTTATGCCTGGTGTTTTGTTCCACTCTTGCCGCCCTAGTTTCCGTCATACCGGTGTTATGTTCCCGGATTTTGCGTTCCTTACGCGGTTGGGTGATTTATGGGACCCCCTTGACAGTTCGCTTTGAATAAAACTCCTCCAGCAAGGCCCAACCTTGGTTTTACCATTTGCCTCACCTAGCCCTTTTTCCCTTGGGTTTCCGGAGCCCAAGGGTCATCTTTATTTACCCCCCCCCCGGGCGAGTGCTCCTCTGAGTGTTGGTCCAAACTAGAGCACCGTGCGGGACCATTCCTTGGCAACTTGGGTTACGTTGGTTCCTGTACGCTTCGCTTATCCGGTGTGCCCTGAGAACGAGATATGTGCAGCTCCTATCGGGATTTGTCGGCACATCGGGGCGGCTTTGCTGGTCTTGTTTTACCATTGTCGAAATGTCTTGTAAACCGGGATTCCGAGTCTGATCGGGTCTTCCTGGGAGAAGGTATATCCTTCGTTGATCGCAAGAGCTTATCATGGGCTAAGTTGGGACACCCCTGCAGGGTATAAACTTTCGAAAGCCGTGCCTATGGTTATGTGGCAGATGGGAATTTGTTAATGTCCGGTTGTAGATAACTTGACACCAGATCCGAATTAAAACGCATCAACCGTGTGTGTAGCCGTGATGGTCTCTTTTCGGCGGAGTCCAGGAAGTGAACATGGTTTTGGGTTATGTTTGACGTAGGTAGGAGTTCAGGATCACTTCTTGATCATTGCTAGTTTCATGACCGATCCGCTTGCTCTCTTCTCGCTCTTATTTGCGTATGTTAGCCACCATATATGCTTAGTCGCTGCTGCAACCTCACCACTTTACCCCTTCCTTTCCCTTTAAGCTTTGCTAGTCTTGATACCCATGGTAATGGGATTGCTGAGTCCTCGTGCCTCACAGATTACTACCACAACAGTTTCAGGTACAGGTTATGCGATGATCATGACGCGAGAGCGACGTTTGCTTGTTTCGGAGTTCTTCTTCTACTTCTTCTTCGGTCAGGGGATAGGTTCCAGGTCGGCAGCCTGGGCTCGCAGGGTGGATGTCGTTTGAGTTTCTGTTTGTGTTTCATCCGTAGTCGGATGATGCTCTTATGTATTGTGATGATGTATTCGTGTGGCATTGTATGCCTCTTGTATGTATCCCCATCTATTATGTAATGTTGATGTAATGATATCCGCCTTGCAAAAGCGTTTCAATATGCGGTTCTATCCTTGGTGGGACCTTCGAGTCTCTTTAGGATAGTATCGCATACTGGGCGTGACAAGTTGGTAATCAGAGCCTCGACCGACCATAGGAGCCCCCTTGATTGTTGGCCGTTGTTGAGTCTAGAAGAAAACTATTTTTGAGTCTTAGGATTATATATATATCGGAGAGTAGGATTCTTTTTACTCCTCAACCCCCTTCGTCGCTCTGGTGAGGTCTCCTGACGTAGATGTTTTGACTTTCCTCTCCTCAAATTTCACAAAAAAAATTAGGATCACGCGGGTATCTTGGAATCGTTCCGATGGTTTTGTGATGAGAACATTGTTCTTGGTTCCTCCTGTCTTTTATGTGGTAGTGACCCGGGGAGTTGAGCTTCGAGGTGTTGTCGTCACAATTTTATCATTGCAGTTCTAGAATACCTGAGTTTTGCCGACATCGAAAATCTCTTTTATGCAGTTGTTGGTGAGATAACCTCGACGCCACCCAATACTGGGGCGGGAGTTCGGGAGTATTGCCATAGCTCGTATAACGGATGCTTTTTGAAGGTTGAGGTACGTGATTTCCGGAGTTTTCTTGGTTATGTGTTGACGGATGGATACAGCTGGATGTAGGGATTGTTAGTTTGGGTGAGATATATTGCTTCCCCTGTATCCCCAACACCAGATTGCATAACCAGAAAGTTTCGGGAGTTTTATAGGTGGGAATTCAAGTAG
The DNA here is from genome assembly GCF_018294505.1 of Triticum aestivum. Taxonomy (NCBI): domain Eukaryota; kingdom Viridiplantae; phylum Streptophyta; class Magnoliopsida; order Poales; family Poaceae; genus Triticum; species Triticum aestivum. Next base: position 404,007,219 of record NC_057807.1, read on the forward strand.
CTCCTAGAATATCTTTCTGAAAAATGCATGATATGGGATTGGGTAAATCTCTATCATATTTATTTGTTCCGGCTTATTCTGCAAGCCAATCCTTTGTTTTGTTTTATTTGTGGTATTCGAGTTGCTTCGATGTCAAGTGTTGATCCATACGTTCCCTAAATGGTGTTCTCATATTTCTATGGGAGTGCTAATCCTTCTTGATCATCGAGGTTGTCATGTCAATTCTTTTTCAACCGGTGTGCTTCTTTTCAAGTGGATCCGATCATTTCAACATCCGCAAGATCAATTCTAAGTTTTCTCAACGGTATCCATTCCATCTGCCCCAAGTTGCCTTTGTTTATTCCCGCCCTCCCACCCTTTTTCTTCAAGGACTCATATTTCTTAATCAAGTATCCATTTTATGGATGTGAAGTCTCTTCATTTTTTCTTTCAATGTTCTTATCCGGTGATTTCCCATGAAGATGCTCAACAGTTTCAAGTTCATCATTCTTCATTCTCGTATTCTTTTCCGGTGGATCCAATTCAAGCTTTCGGTGTTTATCATATCCATTTCCTCTTTTCAAATGTTTTTCCATGTCAGTGCACCTCTTAATTGTTCATCTCTCTCTATTCTTATCCGGAGTGCTCAAGATATCTCAGAAGAATCAAGTTCCCATTCTTAATCCGTTTGAGTTACTTCAAGGTTTTTCTCTCATTCAAGCTATTTAATTCTACCGGTGCAATCTCTATTTCAAGCAATCCTTCAATGATGTTTCTTTCCAGTGGGACCTAACCCACAGGTCTTTTCCCAGGATCTTACCCGACTCTTCTAATTATTCCGGAGTTATTCTTAAATTCTATTCAAGTGTGACGTAAGAATGGATTCCATCAGTCACATGCCTTCTCCAAGATCGCTTTCAAATTCTTTTCATTGTTGGCTCAACCTCTTCGCTTTTTATTCTCCCGGAGTATCTCAGTAATTTTGGTGGTGTTTCTTGTCGTCAGTAGAAGATTGAAGAAGAGTTTTTCCTCTAAATCTTGTCCCTTCTCTTGAAGATTCATAGTTCTAGCTTTATGCCATCCTCTCATAATTGTTTTCTATTGTGAGAATTCTTTTCAACCATCCGACGCATTTCACGAGTTGCTTCCTTTCTCGATCATCTAAAGGCCATCATTTCTGAATATTACTCATTCTCAGCTTTCAGCTGTTGTTCTCCAAATCTTACCGGTGGATCGTTCAAGTATACTCTTTAGTCAGCTCATGATCTCTTCGTTCTCATGTATCTAAACCCCCTCAAGCATCTTCATTCGTTTTCCAATTCTTCTCGGTGAATTGTGCCTTTGCTATGTTCATTTTCAGTTCTTACGGTGGTTCGTTCAAGATTTCACTTCCTTTGTTATCATATCAATTCATTCGTTGTTTCCAATCCCACCGGTGGTTCTATCAATACCTTCTCAAGTTTACGCTATATCCCTCTTAATCCTTTCTACGAGAATAAGTAGTATGCCAAATCCGTTGCTTGTCATCAATTTAAATTGGTGAAGGATAGGCATAACGTAATTCTTATTATTGTTTCATCCAAGTAATCTAGTTTCTTCTTTCCAGAGTTGTTCATCATGTCACATTTCCCGGTTCGAGATGTTTCATCTTTTCGTTTCCGGAGTTCCAAGTTTTCTCTGTTATATCATCGCAAAGCTCCATCTAAATCATCGCAAGGCTTCACCTTGTGTTTTCAACTTCTCTTTCTTTCTATCATCCTTTCATTACCGGAGTTCTTCATGGAGGCTCTACATGGTGGTTCGTCAAGGATTCTTTTCATTCTTCAATTGTTCTTCGAGATTTCTCTCGAAGCTATGATCCGCCAAGCTACACTCTAAAATAAACATGGTGCTCAACACATGTTTTATTTTGAGGAGCTCAAGTATTCTTCATCTTGCATTCCAAAGTGCAATTCTTTCTACCTTATCTTTTGAGGTGGTGTTATGTCACTCTTGACAATTTCCATTCATGTTTCTCGATTCACATGTTGTCAAGAATGAGGTATTTTAAACCCATCGTTTTCTTCCTTGGAGTTATCTTGTGTCATATTTCACTTAAAGCCTTCCATTGGGAATGTTGCTATTTGTGGTGCTTATCAATGATCCAAGTTATCTCTTTATCATCTTTGTGGAAGAAGTGTTCATCTCTTCGTCGATCTAAAGCAAGCAATTGTTTCCTTTAGTGGTCGGTTGTCACCTCATAATGTTGAGATGTTTCCATAAGCCCACTACAAACTTATTCTTTTCGTTGTTGGTCTTCCAACAACTTTGTTCTAACCTTCTTGCAAGGATGCTTTCCAAATTCAATTGTGGTAGGAGTTGTCATTTCCTTCTTCGTTCCCTTTATCACAACGATCTAGCATCTATTCTTTCATTTTGGAGTCATTGTGATGCTGCGCTCTTCACCCATCACCTCGTTTTGTCAAGATCATGTTCTTTTCATGCTTATCCATTTAACCGGCGTGTCGTGTTTTCATTCGAGTTCTCTCATCTTATGAAGTTTTGCCTCCTTCCTCAACCGGAGAGCTGTCTGGAATCTTTCTTACCCCTTGTGCCATTCTTTCAATAGTTTTGGAGGTAGTGTGTTGTTGATTTCATCAAGTATCATCCCATCTTCTCAAGTTCATGTTCTAGTCCTTCCATGTTCAAACGGAGTGCTGCTCGAATTCTTCCTCTCTCATCTTGTTTTAACCGGAGTGGTTTCGAACTCTATCTTGTCCATTAAACTCTTGATTCATGTCTTTACAACCGTCAAGTTCTCGTAATGTTCCTTGTTCCTTTTTTCCTACGGACTGTTTGCAATCTTGTTCATCTCTGTTGTACTCTTTCTTTTTAATTGCTCAACCTCTCAAGGTTCGTGGTTTCACTCGTTCGTCAAAGAAGCAACTTAGTTTTACCCTTCTCTTCCTCTTTCTTTTCCCTCTGGTGCCATCCTAGATCTCGGGACGAGATCCTCTCGTAGTGGTGGAGTGTTGTAACGCCCCGGATACAAATTTCCATATTCGTAACTCCAACTCTTGCCTTTTCCGGAGATGCGATATGTTATTTCCTTCATGGTTGGGTTTTTGTCTTTTGTTTTGCATTTTGTTCTTGTCATGCATCGCATCTCATAGCATCACGCGCATTGCATCTGCATGTTTTCATAAAACTTGCACCCATGTTTAGTTGCCACTTCTCTCCTTTATCTTCGCTGACCGTTCTGAGCCAAACCACACTCTTCCACACGATCGCCTTGTCTCTCTACACAACCACGACCCTTCTTGCCGTGTCCAAAATTTTCCCGGACCCGATCCGGGCGGTCATGACTAACAAGTCCGGATCATCCTCCAACATCTATAAAACATCTTCATTTTATTATTTGGACTACCCTAGTCTATTCTTTCTCGGGCGTCCGATCTCAATCGGGTGATCCAAATTCCTTCCCTTCCCCTATATATAGTCTAACCTCATACCTATTTTGGACTAAACCTAGCCCTAGCCCTCGCCCTCCATTCCCGTGCAGCCGCCGCTGCTCCTTGTTTTCCGCGCCTGGCCAGCCCACAACCGCCACCTCGCACCACCAGATCCACCACACCACAGCCAACTACCCAGTGCAGCTCCCCACCATCGATCTGGAACGTCAGATCCAGATTGAAAGGCCCCATCGTCCCAGTTCATCCAGCAGCCCCGCGCAGCGCCGCGAGGCCCGGGCGCCTCGTCCCCTCGTCCCGTGCCTCGATCCAGGATGGATCGGGAGCAGCTCTGCCCTTCGCCAGCCGCCGGCGACCAGGATCCGCACGTCTTGCCCGTTGCTTCTCCTTCCATCCCCGCTTTCCTCTAGCTCTCTCCCCTCTCACTTCTCTCTTTCTTTTGTCTCCGTCCCGTAGGAGTCCCCATCCATGGCGCCAGGAATAGAGCGCCCCGACCAGCTCGTCACCAGTTCGACGAAGGCACCCGCTGGAGCCGAGGCCGGCCCCTTCTCAGTTCGTCGTGCCACGCAGGAGCTTCCCATGGCCGGATCGGGTCGCCTCCGCCCATTGACCGCACCACTACCGTCGTCCTTGCGCCGCTGCCTGGATCCGCTGTCCCCACGCCTCTCGCTGACCTTCCTATCCGCCTCCCCCAAGCCGCACCCTCGCTGGCCGGAGTTCCTGCTGCCACCATCGTCGTTCGAGGCCAGCGCCTCGCCTCTGCTTCGAACCAGGGGGGGCGATGCCTCCACTGCCCGCGTTGACTGAGCACAGCGCCAACCGGCCTCATCTTCACCGACCGGGCCGAAGCCCATGGGTGAGGCCACACCCCAGCGCCCCCTCCTCTGTTTTTTTCTCCTGTTGGGCCAACTTGTTTCAGCTTGTTAAGTTTTTTTCCTGTCAGCGATTTTATCAATTATCCAGTGATTTACAGTTTTACAGAAAAACCCTTGAACTCATGAACCGTGCATCATATTAAAATGTTTTATATATGAAAAATGCTTAGAATTTCTTCTAGTCTCACATTATGCCACTTTCATCCATGTTTAAAATGTTTAAATTGTTGTTTGCATTAATTTGCATAAATGCCATATTAAAATGATTTATTTCATAACTAAATAACCGTAGCTCCAAATTTAATAAACTTTATATGTAAATGGGGTGAAAAAATGCCTAGTTTAACATGGTGGACTTTATTTTCCTGTCTAACAACAATAAAATATATTTTAGGGCAGAACAGTACCAAATCTAAAATATGCACATGGGGATTTTTCGAAATTGTTGTTTGTTATTCCAGCCTCATTTAAACTTGTCTAGATAGGTAGTTTTTCACATGCTTCACCCCTTGCCATGTTTAATAACATTTAATATTGTTGAGTAGCATAACCGAGAGTGAACCAAATACTTGAATGTGGTGTTACGTCAATATGCAACTCATTGCAAATTGAGCTCCACTTAACTTGTAGTATTGTTTGTTGCACTTTGCCATGCCATGCCTCCTTAAACCGGACATGCATCATACTTGATTGTGCATCATGCCATGTTTATGCTTGTGTGTTCACTATGTTGTGTGTTTCTTCTCGATAGTTCCTGTTTCGTTGTGATCGTGAGGATTCATTCGTCTATGCTTGGTTCGGCTTCATCCGTTCATCTTCTTCATGGACTCGTTCTTCTTCCTAGCGGGATTTCAGGAAAGATGACCGCTACCCTGGATCTCACTAGTATCATTGCTATGCTAGTTGCTTCGTTCTATCGCTTTGCTGTGCTACCTATCACTTGTTCCTCAAGCCTCCCAAATTGCCATGTCAGCCCCTAACCTTTTTCACGCTTCCTAGCAAACTGTTGCTTGGCTATGTTACCACTCTGGTCAGCCCCTCTTATAGCGTTGTTAGTTGCAGGTGAAGTTGAAGATTGCTCCATGGTGGACAGGATTATGTTGGGATATCACAATATCTCTTATATTATTAATGCATCTATATACTTGGTAAAGGGTGGAAGACTTGGCCTTATGCCTGGTGTTTTGTTCCACTCTTGCCGCCCTAGTTTCCGTCATACCGGTGTTATGTTCCCGGATTTTGTGTTCCTTACGCGGTTGGGTGATTTATGGGACCCCCTTGACAGTTCTCTTTGAATAAAACTCCTCCAGCAAGGCCCAACCTTGGTTTTACCATTTGCTTCACCTAGCCCTTTTTCCCTTGGGTTTCCAGAGCCCAAGGGTCATCTTTATTTACCCCCCCCGGGCGAGTGCTCCTCCGAGTGTTGGTCCAAACTAGAGCACCGTGCGGGACCATTCCTTGGCAACTTGGGTTACGTCGGTTCCTGTAAGCTTCGCTTATCCGGTGTGCCCTGAGAACGAGATATGTGCAGCTCCTATCAGGATTTGTCGGCACATCGGGCGGCTTTGCTGGTCTTGTTTTACCATTGTCGAAATGTCTTATAAACCGGGATTCCGAGTCTGATCGGGTCTTCCTAGGAGAAGGTATATCCTTCATTGATCGCGAGAGCTTATCATGGGCTAAGTTGGGACACCCCTGCAGGGTATAAACTTTTGAAAGCCGTGCCCGCGGTTATGTGGCAGATGGGAATTTGTTAATGTCTGGTTGTAGATAACTTGACACTAGATCCGAATTAAAACGCATCAACCGTGTGTGTAGCCGTGATGGTCTCTTTTCGGCGGAGTCCGGGAAGTGAACACGGTTTTGGGTTATGTTTGACGTAGGTAGGAGTTCAGGATCACTTCTTGATCATTGCTAGTTTCACGACCGATCCGCTTGCTCTCTTCTCGCTCTTATTTGCGTATGTTAGCCACCATATATGCTTAGTCGCTGCTGCAACCTTACCACTTTGCCCCTTCCTTTCCCTTTAAGCTTTGCTAGTCTTGATACCCATGGTAATGGGATTGCTGAGTCCTCGTGGCTCATAGATTACTATAATAATAGTTGCAGGTACAGGTTATGCGATGATCTTGACGCGAGAGCGATGTTTGCTTGTTTTGAATTTCTTCTTCTGCTTCTTCTTCGATCAGGGGATAGGTTCTAGGTCGGCAGCCTGGGCTAGCAGGGTGGATGTTGTTTGAGTTTCTGTTTGTGTTTCATCCGTAGTCGGATGATGCTCTTATGTATTGTGATGATGTATTTGTGTGGTATTGTATGCCTCTTGTATGTATCCCCATCTATTATGTAATGTTGATGTAATGATATCCACCTTGAAAAAGCGTTTCAATATGCGGTTCTATCCTTGGTGGGACCTTCGAGTCTCTTTAGGATAGTATCGCATATTGGGCGTGACAAGCCAACACACGATTTACATGAGCTCCTAGACAAAAAGGCTGGTGCGACCAGGTCCATCTATGGATCTAGAGGACGTGCTCCGGCGCAAGATCATAGCCACCAAAATGATCATATTGATCGAATACCAGTTCGGAATCAACCCTGAACACAACAACCATCTATAACATGCCACGACACATCCAATTACAGGGGCGCTGCACACCCCCTGTGCTTCACTGATGAAGTGCTGGATCATGAATTTCCATAGGGATTCAAACCCGTAAACATAGAGGCATACGACGGAACGACAGACCCTGGGGTCTGGATTAAGGACTTTATCCTTCATATCCACATGGCTCGCGGAGATGATCTCCACGCCATTAAATACCTGCCCCTCAAGTTGAAAGGACCAGCTCAGCATTGGTTGAAAAGCCTCCCCGAAAACTCAATTGGAAGTTGGGAGGAACTTGAGGATGCTTTCAGGGCCAATTTTCAAGGGACCTATGTCCGACCTCCGGATGCAGACGATTTAAGTCACATAATCCAACAACCCGGAGAGTCAGCCCGTAAGCTTTGGAACAGATTTCTCACTAAGAAGAATCAAATTGTTGATTGTCCGGATGCCGAAGCCCTGGCGGCCTTTAAGCATAGTATCCGAGATGAATGGCTCGCCAGACACCTCGGCCGAAAACCAAGGACAATGGCGGCCCTAACAAGCCTTATGACCCGCTTTTGCGCAGGTGAGGACAGCTGGTTGGCCCATAGAGGCACCAGCGACCCAGGCACATCCGAAATTAGGGATGGCAACGGGAAGCCACGATGCAATAAAAACAAGCGTCGAAGCAATGAAGAGAGTCCGGACAACACGACGGTCAATGCCGGATTCAGGGGCTCTCGAACCGGTCAACGGAAGAAGCCGTTTAAAGGCAACAAAGATGGACCGTTCAGCCTGAACAAGGTCCTGGACAGATTATGTCAAATTCATGGCACCCCCGAAAAACCTGCGAACCACACCCACAGAGAATGTTGGGTCTTCAAGCAGGCCGGCAAGCTAAATGCCGAACACAAAGGAAGGGAGACGCCAAGTGAAGACGAGGATGAGCCTCGCCAGCCGAACACCGGGGGACAGAAAAAAATTCCCACCAGAAGTCAAAACAGTGAATATGATCTATGCAACTCATATATCGAAGAGAAGGCGCAAACGCGTACTCAGAGACGTATACGCTGTAGAGCCCGTCGCCCCCAAATTCAATCCTTGGTCGGCCTGCCCGATCACTTTCGATCGCAGGGATCATCCGACAAGTATCCGGCATAGAGGATCGGATGCCTTGGTTTTTGACCCAATAATTGATGGATACCATCTGACACGAGTCCTTATGGACGGCGACAGTAGTCTTAATCTGATATATCATGACACTGTCCGCAAGATGGGGATAGACCCATCAAGAATCAGCCAAAATAACACTACCTTTAAAGGAGTAATATCAGGCGTTGAGGCCCGTTGCACGGGCTCCCTCGTATTAGAGGTTATATTCGGTTCTCCCGACAACTTCAGAAGCGAAGAATTAGTCTTCGACATCGCTCCATTCTGAAGCGGCTATCACACGCTACTCGAAAGAGCGGCCTTCGCTCGCTTCAACGTTGTGCCGCACTATGCCTACCTTAAACTCAAGATGTCCGGCCCATGTGGCGTCATCACAGTTAGCGGAAACACAGAACGCTCCTTAAGAGCAGAAGAATATGTGGCGGCTCTAGCAGCCGAACACTAATTAAGCGGCCTCTTCAACCAGAATACTGATCGGTCATCAAGACCGCGGACACGGTTAGACGAGTCCGGCACACCGCCAGCGGTAATAGCACAGATAAACCTGAGCTGGGGTCTATAGATATACCTACATAGGCGGTGCTAGGGGCTGCAAACATGTAACAAAGCCCACAGTTCGGCTTGACCTTATCAATATAACAATATATTTCATTTTCATGATTCATGGAGAATAACCAATTTCTCGCACGATTACCCTAGACTCTTTTACCCGAGTTCTCCTTTTTTTTACAGATGATCATCGTGCTACACCCTTCCAGGATATGGCACAAGGAGACAAAGGCGCAGACGTGCAGCAGGGCCTGGTGGAAATGTGCCCTAGAGACAATAATAAAATGGTTATTATTATATTTCCTTGTTCATGATAATTGTCTATTGTTCATGCTATAATTGTGTTATCTGAAAATCGTAATACATGTGTGAATACATAGACCACAACATGTCCCTAGTAAGCCTCTAGTTGACTAGCTCGTTGATCAACAGATAGTCATGGTTTCCTGACTATGGACATTGGATGTCATTGATGATGGGATCACATCATTAGGAGAATGATGTGATGGACAAGACCCAATCCTAAGCATAGCACAAGATCGTGTAGTTCGTTTGCTAGAGCTTTTTCAATGTCAAGTATCATTTCCTTAGACCATGAGATCGTGTAACTCCCGGATACCGTAGGAGTGCTTTGGGTGTACCAAACGTCACAACGTAACTGGGTGGCTATAAAGGTATACTACAGGTATCTCCGAAAGTGTCTGTTGGGTTGACACGGATTGAGACTGGGATTTGTCACTCCGTATGACGGAGGGGTATCTCTGGGCCCACTCAGTAATGCATCATCATAATGAGCTCAATGTGACCAAGTGGTTGGTCACGGGATCATGCATTACGGTACAAGTAAAGTGACTTGCCGGTAACGACATTGAACGAGGTATTGGGATACCGACGATCAAATCTCGGGCAAGTAACATACCGATTGACAAAGGGAATTGTATAGGGGATTACTTGAGTCCTCGACATCGTGGTTCATTCGATGAGATCATCGTGGAACATGTGGGAGCCAACATGGGTATCTAGATCCCGCTGTTGGTTATTGGCCAGAGAGTTGTCTTGGTCATGTCTGCGTGATTCCCGAACCCGTAGGGTCTACACACTTAAGGTTCGGTGACGCTTGGGTTGTAGAGATATTAGTATGCGGTAACCTAAAAGTTGTTCGGAGTCCCGGATGAGATCCCGGATGTCACGAGGAGTTCCGGAATGGTCTGGAGGTGAAGAATTGTATATAGGAAGTCCAGTTTCGGCCACCGGGAATGTTTCGGGGGTCACCGGTATTGTACCGGGACCATCGGAAGGGTCCCGGGGGTCCACCGGGTGGGGCAACCTATCCCGGAGGGCCCCGTGGGCTGAATAGGGAAGGGAACCAGCCCCTGGTGGGCTGGTGCGCCCCCCTTGGGCTTCCCCCTGCGCCTAGGGTTGGAAACCCTAGGGGTGGGGGGCGCTCCACTTGGCTTGGGGGGCAAGTTCACCCCCCCTTGGCCGCCGCCCCCCTCCCTTGAGATGGGATCTCTAGAGGGCCGGAGCACCCCCTAGGGCCCCTATATAAAGAGGGGGGAGGGAGGGCAGCCGCACCCTAGTCCCTGGCGCCTCCCTCTCCCCCCGTACCACCTCTCCCTCTCGCTGAGCTTGGCGAAGCCCTACCGAGATCGCCACTACTTCCACCACCACGCCGTTGTGCTGCTGGATCTCCATCAACCTCTCCTTCCCCCTTGTTGGATCAAGAAGGAGGAGACGTCTTCCCCAACCGTACGTGTGTTGAACGCGGAGGTGCTGTCCATTCGGCACTAGGATCTTTGGTGATTTGGATCACGACGAGTACGACTCCCTCAACCCCGTTCTCTTGAACGCTTCCGCTCGCGATCTACAAGGGTATGTAGATGCACTCCTCTCTCTCGTTGCTAGATGACTCCATAGATTGATCTTGGTGAAGCGTAGAACTTTTTTATTTTTTGCAACGTTCCCAAAGAGGGCCCTGCTCAAAGGTTTCTCTCTAGATTAAGCCCCTACGTAAACCTTATTTAATGTCTCTTGTTTCTTGACATCCCATGGGTACTACACCCACGAGGGATACTGGCGTTATTGGCATTTCGCCACGTCAAATTAATGCGCGTACCTGGTAATTCGGGGTTCATTATCGAGGGCGTTACTCAGCCCGGTATATGTTATAAAGTCTGAATACCTTCGGGAGTGTTCGGCGTCGCGAGTTTGGCCTTATATGCATCAGCTCCGAATCATGTCTTTGGTCAAATGTTGGGTTTGCCTGGCTCCTGGGTTTGCTACCTTACGTTCTGTTTTATCGGCTAAGGCGTCCAAAGGAGAACTACTGCGATTGTGCCCTGGTTATTCCGGATTAGCACCTCATTAGAGAAAGCCGAAAACTGACTGTCATGATACAGCGAGAGACTAGTCAACTACTTGATGACTTATCGGAATCTTTGGGATTCCTCCGCATTAACGAAGGACTGGTTTCCCGGTCATGTACGTACGCACACCGAATTCGGCTTAACGCGGAAGTACCAGGGGCTATATAGTAGCCCCACTGTCAAACTCCTATGGCTAAGTGAAAGTGTTAAAGCAATATAGTCCGATTGCCTAGTTCGACGCGCGATCACCTCCTTAATGGACCAAGGCGTTGGATCAAGTGTGATTACGTGCCTTTTGCGAACACCCCCACATTGTATGCGTGGGGCTGAAGCCGACGACTGCAAACTTTTAGGTTATATACATACACAAACGGCCGCACAAGAGGCACTACAATACTTTAGGGCAAAAGTATAAAAACAGCCTTTATAATCAAAATAACATTGTTTTTACAATTGAGATATATGTCACTCGAACATAATACTCTTCGAGCACTGAGCCTCTATTAAACAGGCGCCTTCTAGGACTTGGTCAAAATAATGCTCGGTCGGGTCCTGGCCTCTCGCATGACCCCGGGTTGCAATATCCATGGCCTCCATATCCGCCCAATATGTTTTAACACGGGCAAGAGCCATCCGCGCACCCTCTATGCACACCGACCTCTTCACAGCGTCGATACGCGACGCAGTGAAGGAATTGTTGCACTAAACCAAAATAATTGTCCGGCCTTGGTCCACTCGGCCATAGATGGTCTACGACAGACCTCATGGCAAGTTCGGACAACCTATGGAGCTCAGCCCATACAGCCATCCTTTCATTCAACGGCAGCGGACGCGCCAGGGAACTGAACTGCGACCAGAATAACCTTTCTACCTCATGATCTTTCTGATCTTTGAAAAACTCATTCGCATCAACAGTACTTTTGGCCAGGTCCGCATACGCATCTGCAACACTCCATAACTGGTCCAGAGGAGCATACTTTGGATCTCCGAACTTCATCCACAACAAAAAGGGCTTCCCAGCCGTGATATCTCCGGCTTGTCGAAGTTCCTGCCATGCAGCTCTGATTTCAGAGCGAGTTTCCTTGGCTGCCCCTAAGGCCTTCTTCAGGTCAGCCGCTTTTGCTTGGCTCTCCTTTTCAAGGAGCTCATATCGGTCGACGGCATCTCTCAGCTCAACAGCCATCTTGGCTAGTTTATATTTGCTCTGTCGATGAGCAGCCTGTTCGGCTCTTAACTCTTCGGCCGTCTTTAGGGCAGCCGCATCACTTCTCCTGGCTTGTTCCTTGGCTAGGGCAAGTTCCGCCCGAAGGGCCTCCATGGCAGCAGCCCCATCTGCAGCCACAACATATTATAGATACTAGCATCATGCTCCTCTTAAATATTAGCTGACAAAAAGATAAGCAGCACATACCCTGTGCCTCATCAAGCCGCTTTTTCACAAGCGCGATGTCGGCATCCGCCACATCAAGTTGTCACCTTAGTTCGGCGAACTCAGCAGTCCGGCCAACCGCCAGGCACTTAGCCGTCTGCACATAACGCAACGCGATCATTACCTGGGAATATGATCCTCTGTTTGCCGCCTCCGCTGTCAACCAGAGTCTCAGGGGCTACTATCTATACGGAGCACACCTAGAGCGTGTGGTACAACCGAAAGATTACATATTTCTTTGCGTACCTCAAAGCCTCTGAGCAAGCTTGTAAAAGCTTCATTCAACCCGCTTTTGGCAGATGAAATCTTCTCAAATACCGTACCCATTAAAGTATGGTGAGCCTCTGAGAGAGCAGCTCGCTCCAGAAGGCCTGTCAGTGTGTCCGGCTCTGCCGGACAGTCCCGGACTCTTCCTATTGCCCTCCTTGGGAGCCGAACACTCCGGGCTTCAGGTGGCCGAAGCACTGACTTCTGGCCTTGACGGATTAGGAATCCTACGTGACGACACCTCGGGGTCGCCCGCCCCGTGGGGCGGGGAGGCAGGTGGAGTTTCACTCTCCATCATCTCCGGAAGAAGATCCCCCGAAGACGAACTCTATTGAGAAGGGCTATAAGCCGGACTGCAAGAGATAGGTCCTGGTTATTGTTCTCGGAGGAAAAGCAGTATATATTTATTAAAATACTTTTAATTAACTTACAGCTCGGTGGAGGGCTGGCCCATTTGCGGGCGTTATGCAGCGAGGACGCCCTCTGGGGTGGGGCTCCCTGGCGAAGGCTTCTTCCCTAGTTTGGACGCCTTTGCTTCCAGGTCTTTGGAGGCAGCCCTTTTCTTCCCGCGGGGGAAGGGAACTTGAGATTCACCTCCCCGATTATCCTCCTTCGTGGAGACATTAATCCCCCCTGTTTGGATGTACAATGTATGAAGCTCGTTTTCAGCTTCTCCACTCTTCCCTTCATCCTTCCCTGATGGTACTTGATTCAGGCGCGTTTAAGCATCCTGGTTAACCCAGGATTCGGTGAGCCTTCGGGAAGCGGGGCCGGACACCTGATCCTCTCCGCCTTGCTGAGCCAATCCTGGCCGCAGATAGTTTTCAGAATAATGTTGTGATCAATATGAATAGAGTGTTCAGTTGTAGAGTTACTTACTTGGGTATCTGGACGATTACAGTTCAAACCCACATCCTCGGTGGTGTCCGGACACTTTATGCGTGATCCGAAGAATAACCAATACATCCCTTCGAGCGTCATGCCGAAGAAGTGCTGAATAGTTCGCGGTCCTTCTGGGTTGAACTCCCACATCCGGAGAGGTTGACGTTTGCACGGCAGGGCCCGACGGACTAGCATTACCTGAATTATTTTAATGAGGCTGACATCCCTCTCAAGAAGATCCTGAATACGGCTTTGCAATGTCGGTACGTCATTAGCAGGCCCCCAGTCCAGTCCCACATTGGCCCACAACGCTAGTTGAGGCGGAGGGCTCGAGCGGAAGGCAGGGGCAGCCGCCCACTTTGTGCCTTGGGGAGCTATGATGTAGAACAACCTCCGTTGCCATAAATCGGACACCTCCGGGAAGGAACCTTCTGGCCATGGGGCATCGGCGCTTTTGCTTATTACAGCGCCTCCGCACTCTGCGTGTCGCCCATCGATTACCTTCGGCTTTACATTGAAGGTCTTGAGCCATAGAGCGAAGTGTGGGGTGATGTGGAGGAAGGCTTCACACACGACGATAAACGACGAGATGTGAAGGATGGAATCCGGAGCTAGATCATGAAAATCTAACCCGTAAAAAAACATGAGCCCCCTCACAAAGGGATCAAGATTGAAGCCTAAGCCTTGGAGGAAGTGGGAAACAAATACGACACTCTCGTTGGGTTCGGGAGTGGGGATGACCTGCCCTTGGGTAGGAAGCCTGTGCCGGATTTTGGCGGTTAGATACCTGGCCTCCCTGAGCTTGTCAATGTCGTCCTCTGTGATATAGGAGGCCATCCACCGACCTTGAAGGTTGGATCCGGACATGATTGAAGGTCCGAAGTGCTTAAGCCTGAGCTTTGGGTGTTGGAACTCGAGGTGGGGGAAGGAGAAAGCATGGGAAGAAAGGGACAGGCATCGGTCCCTCTATAAAGGGGGTGAATATCAAGCGTCCTCAGCGTGACCATTTGGGACTTGCCTAAAATTGAGGAATCATACCAACACACGTAGTTGGGTTACCCACGCCCGTATTGATGAGAATCCCGCGATAAGGGGAACGCGATCTCTGCTTCGACAAGACGTGCCAATAAAACCGTCCCGCAACACGTGGGCAGGTTGGGAAAAACGGTTCGTAGTGACCGGGCCACGTCATGATGTCACGCTAGGAAAAGCTGTCACCAGATTGGATTTGTGGAACATTATGCTCTCTATAGTGGTATGTGGAATTTATTTTGCAGAGCCGGACACGATTCATGTGTTCGAAGTTTATCTTGGAGCATTCGGAGATGGAACCTGCCTTGCAATGCCGAAGACAATCTGCGCACCGGACTCATCATCATTGAAGCCTGGTTCAGGGGCTACTCAGGGAATCCTGGATTAGGGGGTATTCGGACAGCCGGACTATATACTTTGGCCGGACTGTTGGACTATGAAGATACAAGATTGAAAGACTTTGTCCCGTGTCCGGATGGGACTCTCCTTTGCGTGGAAGGCAAGCTTGGCGATTCGGATGTATAGATCTCCTTCTCTGTAACCGACTCTGTGTAACCCTAGCCCCCTCCGGTGTCTATATAAACCGGAGGGTTTAGTCCGTAGGACAAGAACGACAATCATAACCATAGGCTAGCTTCTAGGGTTTAGCCTCTACGATCTCGTGGTAGATCAACTCTTGTAATACTCATATCATCAAGATCAATCAAGCAGGAAGTAGGGTATTACCTCCATCGAGAGGGCCCGAACCTGGGTAAACATCGTGTCCCCAGCCTCCTGTTACCATTAGCCTTAGACGCACAATTTGGGCCCCCCTACCTGAGATCCGCCGGTTTTGACACCGACAATGTCCCACTCAAATTCCAATATAGAGCCCGCACATTTACACAACCCTTTTCTCCTCCCGTGCTATCTATCTCCCGCTCCCAAAGTCGTTGACGCCCCCCCCCCAACGTCATCCAGGTCTTGTCGGAACCTTGCAACAATACCCCATCCATTTCGTACGTGGATACTGTACTCTCCTGGATTCGGGCATTCGGCCACCATTCAGATACCATCCGCCCCATGGACACCTCCCATGGCCGACAACGCACCCGACAAGTTCAGACATGACACATGTCGTGGTGCATTTTGTTACATTCTCATTATTTACTTTGAGGCAAACACAATGGATTCAGACGATGAGCACTTCTATGTCGAGTTCATGGGTTCATCTTCATCCGATGATGACCAATATGAGTATGAAATGACGATGATGAGGGCGATTCTTTGAGAAACAGAGCGTGCAGAGAGCATGTCCTCAACTTCAAGGCTTCAGCAAGGAGACGTCAAGTGTTGAATCGTAATAGGGCATGAGGGCATATGAATCGGCATGACGACTACTTCGCCCTTATTGTGCTATTCGAAAGCTATTTCTGACATAGATTTTGGATGCAATGACCATTGTTCATGTGCCTCTACTCAGATGACAGGGCCTATGATGGCTACTTCAAGCTGAAGAAGGATGCCATTGGTCGCATTGGTTACTCAAGTCTCTATAAGTGCACAAATGTTATGAGGATGCTTATATATGACACAACCTCGGATTTGTGGGAGGAGTACCTCTGGATACCTGAGAGCACATGCTTGGAGGCCGTGGTTAGATTTGATACTAGAGTGATCAAGGTGTTTGGACCGAAGTAATCGAGAGAACCAAATGTCGAAGACACAACAAGGCTCATGGCACTTGGAGAATCACGGAGGTTTCAAGGTATGCGCGGATCCCTGGATTGCATGCACATGAAATGGAAGAACTGACTAGATGATCAACAAGGTAAATACCACAGACATCATAAAAAGGTCATCATCATTCTCGTGCATCACACGACATATGTATTTAGAACTCTTTGTTTGGGGTGTGATGGCCTCACAATGACATCAACATGTTGCAGCGGCCTCATCATTCACAAGGCTGTGTGGAGCTCTTGCGTGTAACTATATCATCAATGGGCATGAGTACAATATGGAGTACTAACAACCTTTGCCAATACCACCTCTGAGACAAGAGGTAACAAAAAAGTGACATTTTGTTGCAAGACAAGGAGTTAGAAAAGATGTATGGAGAGAGCATTAGAGTGCTCCAAGCCCATTTGTAGTTGTACATAGACATGCTAGATAATCGGATCCAGAGACATTGTGAGAGGTGTTGACAATTTGTATAGTCATGCATAACATGATTGTGGAGGGTGAGGGTGTTCGCCATGGTTTGGAGTTTCAATAGATGTGTGATCTTATCTAGATCCGACGGCATTTGAGGAATTTCTTTATCAGATTCATAGTCCACAAACTCATACACAGTTTGAGAATAATATGGTTGAACATTTTCGACGTTTTGTATAGACAACTAGAACATGTGTCTGAACAAGTGAATTCAAAACTTCATATTTGCATCGTAATATTTTTGTCTTGCTTATTATTGCATATGAATATATATCTCTGAGTTAATAATGCACTATGGTATTTGTGTCTCATTATGTTCAATATTCAAACTATAAGAGAAAAACATATGGTTCCAAATTTTTATGACTTGGTTGGATGGCCTCCATTCTTTTTCTTTTTTCTTTGGAATTTGGATGGACTCCATCCATCTAACTGTATGTGGACACATTAGAATGTGTCCACAAACATCATCACCATCGCTGGAAAGACCATGAATACCCTCATCCCATTGCGCGTGACAAAGCCTCGTCTACGAGTGCGCTAGGATAGACCCATAAGAGCATCTCCGATATAAAGATGTAGATGTAAAAGTAATTAACATTTGCATCTTCAAGGCCCAAAAACCTCTCTTCAACAGATGACGTAGATAAAAAAATTTTACATCTCCACATTTCTGAGATTAGAACATCTCGCGGTGCAAATTTGCATCTCCACCTACACGAGATGTAAAAACGCCAGCCGCGCGCGCACCGCCCAACTGCCATCATTTCACTTCCGCCCGCCCGCCTGCCTCCGCCGCCGGTGATTTCTGCCCAGAAACGCCGCCGCCGCCTCCCACCTATCCATCCCCGACCCCATCGTGACCCCGCCGCACATCCCCATCGCCGGTTGTTGGGGAACGCGATAATTTCAAAATTTTCCTACGATCACGCAAGATCTATCTATGTGATGCATAGAAACAATAGGGGAGAGTGTGACCACATACCCTCGTAGACTGAAAGCGGAAGCGTTAGTTAACGCGGTTGATGTAGTTGAACGTCTTCACGATCCAACTGATCCAAGTACCGAACATATGGTACCTCTGCGTTCAGCACACGTTCAGCACAATGACGTCCCTCGTACTCTCGATATAGTTGAGGCCAAGGGAGAGTTTCATCAGCACGATGGCATGTCAACATTGATGATGAAGTTATCGGCGCAGGGCTTCGCCTAAGCGCTACGACGATATAACCGAGGTGTGTAACTGTGGAGGGGGGCACCGCACACGGCTAAAAGATCAACTTGTGTGTTCTACGATGCCCCCCGCCCCCGTATATAAAGGAGCAAGGGGGAGGCCGGCCGGCCCTCCTAGGGCGCGCTCAACAAGGGGAGTCCTACTAAGACTATTAGTCCTAGTAGGATTCCACCAAGAGGGAGAGAGGGGGAAGGAAGGAGAGGGAGAGGGAGAAGGAAAGGGGGGCACCGCCCCCCCTTCCCTAGTCCAATTCGAGCCCAAGGGGGAGGGGGCACGCGGTCTGCCCTGTCCGCCCCTCTCTCTCTCCACTAAGGCCCATGTGGCCCATTAGTTCCCCGGGGGGGGGGGGGGGTTCCAGTAACCCTCCGACACTCCGGTTTTATGTGAAACTTCTCCGGAACACTTCCGGTGTCCGAATTGTTGGAAATAAGCCCTAGAGGCAATAATAAAATGGTTATTATTATATTTCCTTGTTCATGGTAATTGTCTATTGTTCATGCTATAATTGTGATATCCGGAAATCGTAATACATGTGTGAATACATAGACCACAAGATGTCCCTAGTGAGCCTCTAGTTGACTAGCTCGTTGATCAACATATAGTCATGGTTTCCTGACTATGGACATTGGATGTCATTGATAACGGGATCACATCATTAGGAAAATGACGTGATGGACAAGACCCAATCCTAAGCATAGCACAAGATCGTGTAGTTTGTTTGCTGGAGCTTTTCCAATGTCAAGTATCATTTCCTTAGACGATGAGACCGTGTAACTACCGGATGCCGTAGGAGTGCTTTGGGTGTACCAAACGTCACAACGTAACTGGGTGACTATAAAGGTATACTACAGGTATCTCCAAAAGTGTCTGTTGGGTTGACACGGATCGAGAATGGGATTTGTCACTCCGTATGACGGAGAAGTATCTCTGGGCCCACTCGGTAATGCATCATCATAATGAGCTCAATGTGACCAAGTGGTTGGTCAAGGGATCATGCATTGTGGTACGAGTAAAGTGACTTGCCGGTAACGAGATTGAACGAGGTATTGGGATACCGACGATCGAATCTCGGGCAAGTAACGTACCGATTGACAAAGGGAATTGTATACGGGATTACCTGCATCCTCGACATCGTGGTTCATTCGTTGAGATCATCGTGGAACATGTGGGAGCCAACATGGGTATCCAGATCCAGCTGTTGGTTATTGGCCGGAGAGCTGTCTCGGTCATGTCTACGTGATTCCCGGACCCGTAGGGTCTACACACTTAGGGTTCGGTGACGCTAGGGTTGTAGAGATATTAGTATGCGGTAACCCGAAAGTTGTTCGGAGTCCCGGATGAGATCGTGGACGTCATGAGGAGTTCCGGAATGGTGCGGAGGTGAAGAATTGTATATAGGAAGTCCAGTTTCGGCCACCGGGAAAGTTTCGGGGTCACCGGTATTGTACGGGGACCACCGGAAGGGTCCCGGGGGTCCACCGGGTGTGGCCACCTATCCCGGAGGGCCCCGTGGGCTGAAGAGGGAAGGGAACCAGCCCCTGGTGGGCTAGTGCGCCCCCTTGGGCCTCCCCTGTGCCTAGGGTTGGAAACCCTAGGGGTGAGGGCGCCCCACTTGACTTGGGGGGCAAGTCCCCCCCCCCCTAGGCCACCGCCCCCCTTGAGATTAGATCTCTAGGGGGACGGCGCCCCCCTAGGGCCCCTATATAAAGAGGGGGGAGGGAGGGCAGCCGCACCCTAGTCCCTGGCGCCTCCCTCTCCCCACGTACCACCTCTCCCTCTCACTGAGCTTGGCGAAGCCCTGCCGAGATTGCCGCTACTTCCACCACCACGCCGTCGTGCTGCTGGATCTCCATCAACCTCTCCTTCCCCCTTGCTGGATCAAGAAGGAGGAGACGTCTTCCCCAACCGTACGTGTGTTGAACGCGGAGGTGTTGTCCGTTCAGCACTAGGATCTTTGGTGATTTGGATCACGACGAGTACGACTCCCTCAACCCCGTTCTCTTGAACGCTTCCGCTCGCGATCTACAAGGGCATGTAGATGCACTCCTCTCTCTCATTGCTAGATGACTCCATAGATTGATCTTGGTGAAGCGTAGAAATTTTTTATTTTCTGCAACGTTCCCCAACAGTGGCATCATGAGCTAGGTCTATGCGTAGTTTCTACACACGAGTAGAACACAATCTTGTTGTGGGCGTAGATGTTGTCAATTTTCTTGCCACTACTAGTCTTATCTTATTTTGGCGGCATCATGGGATGAAGCGGCCCGGACCGACCTTACACGTACGCTTACGTGAGACAGGTTCCACCTACTGACATGCACTAGTTGCATAAGGTGGCTAGCGGGTGTCTGTCTCTCCCACTTTGGTCGGACCGGATTCGATGAAAAGGGTCCTTATGAAGGGTAAATAGAAATTGGCATATCACGTTGTGGCTTTTACGTAGGTAAGAAACGTTCTTGCTAGAACCCTATTGCAGCCACGTAAAAACATGCAGCAACAATTAGAGGACGTCTAACTTGTTTTTGCAGCATATGCCTTGTGATGTGATATGGCCAAAAAGGTTGTGATGAATGATATATATGTGATGTATGAGATTGATCATGTTCTTGTAATAGGAATCACGACTTGCATGTCGATGAGTATGACAACCGACAGGAGCCATAGGAGTTGTCTTAATTATTGTATGACCTGCGTGTTAATGAATAAACGCCATGTAGTTACTTTGCTTTGTTGCTAAACCGTTAGCCATAGTAGTAGAAGTAATAGTTGGCGAACAACTTCATGGAGACACGATGATGGAGATCATGGTGTCATGCCGGTGACGAAGATGATCATGGCGCCCCGAAGATGGAGATCAAAGGAGCAATATGATTTTGGCCATATCATGTCACTATTTGATTGCATGTGATGTTTATCATGTTTCTTTTGCATCTTATTTGCTTAGAACAATTGAGGGAGTTCCGGACTAGGGGGTGTCCGGATAGCCGAACTATCATCATCGGCTGGACTCCAAGACTATGAAGATACAAGATTGAAGACTTCGTCCCGTGTCCGGATGGGACTTTCCTTGGCGTGGAAGGCAAGCTTGGCGATACGGATATGTAGATCTCCTACCTTTGTAACCGACTCTGTGTAACCCTAGCCCTCTCCGGTGTCTATATAAACCGGATGGCTTTAGTCCATAGGACGAACAACAATCATACCATAGGCTAGCTTCTAGGGTTTAGCCTCCTTGATCTCGTGGTAGATCTACTCTTGTAATCCACATCATCAATATTAATCAAGCAGGACATAGGGTTTTACCTCCATCAAGAGGGCCCGAACCTGGGTAAAAACATCGTGTCCCTCGTCTCCTGTTACCATCCGCCTAGACGCACAGTTCGGGACCCCCTACCCGAGATCCGCCGGTTTTGACACCGACATTGGTGCTTTCATTGAGAGTTCCTCTGTGTCGTCACCGATAGGCTCGATGGCTTCTTCGATCATCAACAACGATGCAGTCCAGGGTGAGACCTTCCTCCCCGGACAGATCTTCGTATTCGGCGGCTTCGCACTGCGGGCCAATTCGCTTGGCCAGCTGGAGCAGATCGAAGGCTACGCCCCTGGCCGTCAGGTCAGATTTGGAAGTTTGAACTTCACGGCTGACATCCGCGGGGACTTGATCCTCGACGGATTCGAGCCACAGCCGAGCGTGCCGTACTGTCACGATGGGCATGATTTAGCTCTGCAGCCGGACAGTACCCTGGAGGCCGCACTCGAACCCGCTCCGATCTTCGACTCGGAGCCGGCTGCGCAGACCAAGGATGGATGGCTAGACACCACCTCGGGGGCTGCAACCTCTACGGCGATAGAGCCGAACACCGATCTTGTCCCCCATGAAGCTCGTGACTCCGAGGTGCCGGACTCCGGACCTCCCGCGCCCCCTCCAGTCGAATCCGATTGGGCGCCGATCATGGAGTTCACCGCGGCGGACATCTTTCAACACTCACCTTTTGGCGACATCTTGAGTTCGCTAAAGTACCTCTCGTTATCAGGAGAGGCCTGGCCGGACTGCGGCCAGGACGGTTGGGATGCGGACGACGAAGAAATTCAGAGCCCACCCACCACCCACTTGGTAGCCACTGTCGACGATCTAACCGACATGCTAGATTACGACTCTGAGGACATCGACGGTATGGACGACGATGCCGGAGACGACCAAGAACCAGCGCCCACCGGGCACTGGAAAGCCACCTCTTCATACGACATATACATGGTGGATATCCCAAAGGATGGGAACGGCGAAGGAATAGCGGAGGATGACCCCTCCAAGAAACAGCCCAAGCGCCGGCGTCAGCGGCGCCGCTCTAAATCCCGCCATAGCAAGAATGAGGATTCCGGCACCGGAGACAATAATACACCGGATAGCGCCGAAGACAACCCACTCCAGCAAGATCCAGCACAGGAGGAGGGGGACGCCAGCCCTCATGAGAGAGCGGCCGAAGAAGAGGTAGAGGACTATATGCCTCCCTCCGGAGACGAGGCAAGCCTCGACGACGACGAATTCGTCGTGCCTGAGGATCCCGTCGAACAGGAGCGTTTCAAACGCAGGCTTATGGCCACGGCAAACAGCCTCAAGAAAAAGCAGCAGCAGCTTAGAGCTGATCAAGATCTGCTAGCCGACAGATGGACCGAAGTCCTCGCGGCCGAAGAGCATGAACTCGAACGCCCCTCCAAAAGCTACCCCAAACGTAAGCTGCTCCCCCGATTAGAGGTGGAGGCATATGATCCCGCTTCACCAGGAGACAATACGGCTGATCGACCACCCCGTGGTCGCGACAGAGAGGCCTCAAGGCCCTTCACTAGACCCGTACCCCGGCATCGCTCGAAAAGCACAAGGCCACAGGGGAACACTCCGGACCTGCGCGACATATTGGAGGATAAGGCAAGACAATCAAGATCGATCTATGGATCACGTGGGCGCCCCACGATACGTGACGATCACCGTCACCCCGGACACAGTAAGTCCGGCCGGGCCGAACACAACAGACAAAGCTCTTTTGAGCTCCGTCGCGATATTGCCCAGTACAGAGGCGCCGCACACCCACTGTGCTTCACAGATGAGGTAATGGATCATCAAATCCCAGAAGGGTTTAAACCCGTCAATATTGAATCTTATGATGGCACAACAGACCCCGCGGTCTGGATCGAGGACTATCTCCTCCACATCCACATGGCCCGCGGAGACGATCTCCACGCCATCAAATATCTCCCACTCAAACTTAAAGGACCAGCCCGGCACTGGCTTAACAGCTTGCCAGCAGAGTCAATCGGGAGTTGGGAGGACCTGGAAGCCGCATTCCTCGATAACTTCCAAGGCACGTACGTGCGACCACCAGATGCAGATGACCTAAGCCACATAATTCAGCAGCCAGACGAATCGGCCAGACAATTCTGGACACGGTTCTTAACCAAGAAAAACCAAATCGTCGACTGTCCGGATGCCGAGGCCCTCGCGGCCTTCAAGCATAACATCCGCGACGAGTGGCTTGCCCGGCACCTGGGACAGGAAAAGCCGAAATCCATGGCAGCCCTTACATCACTCATGACCCGCTTCTGTGCGGGTGAGGACAGCTGGCTAGCACGCAGCAACAACCTCAACAAAAATTCTGGCAGTCCGGATATCAAGGACCGTAGTGGCAGGTCGCGTCGCTACAAAAACAAACGCCGCATTAACGGCGATAATAGTGAGGATACGACAGTCAATGCCGGATTCAGAGGCTCTAAACCCGGTCAACGGAAAAAGCCATTCAAAAGAACAACTCAGGGTCCGTCCAATTTGGACCGAATTCTCGACCGCTTGTGCCAGATACATGGCACCCCTGAAAAGCCAGCTAACCACACCAATAGGGACTGTTGGGTGTTCAAGCAGGCAGGCAAGTTAATTGCCGAAAACAGCGACAAGGGGCTACATAGCGACGACGAGGAAGAGACCCGACCGCCGAACAATAGAGGACAGAAGGGTTTCCCCCCACAGGTGCGGACGGTGAACATGATATATGCCACGCACATACCCAAAAGGGAGCGGAAGCGTGCACTCAGGGATGTATACGCGATGGAGCCAGTTGCCCCGAAGTTCAATCCATGGTCCTCTTGCCCGATCACCTTTGACCGAAGGGACCACCCCACCAGCATTCGCCATGGTGGGTTCGCCGCATTGGTTCTAGACCCAATCGTCGATGGATTTCATCTCACCAGAGTCCTGATGGACGGCGGTAGCAGCCTAAACCTGCTTTATCAGGACACGGTGCGCAAAATGGGCATAGACCCCTCAAGGATTAAACCTACCAAGACGACCTTTAAAGGCGTCATACCAGGTGTAGAAGCCAATTGTACAGGCTCAGTTACACTGGAAGTGGTCTTCGGATCCCCGGATAACTTCCGAAGCGAGGAGTTAATCTTCGACATAGTCCCGTTCCGCAGCGGCTATCATGCCTTGCTCGGACGTACCGCGTTCGCAAAGTTCAACGCGGTGCCGCACTACGCATACCTCAAGCTCAAGATGCCAGGCCCTAGAGGAGTCATCACGGTCAACGGAAACACTGAACGCTCCCTCCGAACGGAGGAACATACAGCGGCTCTCGCGGCAGAAGTACAAAGCAGCCTTTTAAGGCAATTCTCGAGTCCGGCTGCTAAGCGGCCGGACACAGCTAAGCGTGCCCGGTGTAACCTACAACACGACCACCTGGCACGTTCCGAGCACGCGTAGCAGTGCGGCCCCAACCCCAGCCCCTGTAAAACATTAAGACAGACCCTTCGCGTACTCCATTACGCTCTGAAGATACCATGGGCATGGGGCAAGGGGCTCGACCACGATAAGCCCAGACTGCGGCTCAACCGCACCAGGGGCTCTTAAGTGTGTCGTTTCTTTTCTTTTCCTTTTATTTTTTACCCACAGGACTCCGTTCGTCAGAGGCCCTGTCCGGCAGCAGACATGCCGAACCCACGATACAACAGCCAGGGAAGGAGAAAGGCTACAACGAAAATCCAGGTGGTCTCCATTATGAGCATTAAATCTGTTTTATGCATTATTCCGTAGCCTACCCCTGGAGGGGGACATGTTAAACAGTCCCATCCCTTGCTTACCGCACCACTTGTATCGTCCTGCACTTACAGCAGTTTTTATTTGAATAAAGCAATGCAGCACATTTTTGCTTCTAATTGCATTTCTTTCTTACACATATGTTCATCTATGACATGTTGCATCCGTACGTTTTGGTACGGCTAAATACACCAGGGGCTTATGTTTCCCGCGTTATGGTGTGATAAGTCCGAACACTTTCACAAGTGCGGCACCCCGAACTTATAGCATTATATGCATCGGCTCCGAATCATGTTCTTGGGTCAATAGTTGGGTTTGCCCGGCTCCCATGTTTTGGTACCTTACGTTCCGTTTTATCGGCTAAGGTAGCACTGGGAGAACCACTGCGATTGCGCCCCAGTTGAGCTGGGTTAACGCCTCAGTGGAGAAAGCTAAAACTGACCGTCATGATGAGGCGAGAGCTGGTCGCTGTTCGAGAGGTTCTTTGCGAGTCCCTAAAGACTTATGCCGCTTCGAGCGAGGAGCCGGATTCTGTCCGGTCAAGGCGTGGATAGCGCCCCAAATTCGGCCTTCCGAAAACTAGGGGCTTCGCCGAAATTTAAAATTATAGAATTCTATGGCTAAGTGAGAGTGTTCAAGCATTATAAGTCCGGTTGCCTTGTTCGTTGTGTTGAGCGCCTCCCTAGATGGACCCAAAAATGGGAACAAGAGCGCTCGAGTTTATCCCGAACACCCCAGCACTCGTGGCATGGGGGCTGAAGCCGACGACTTGCCATCTCTCAGATTTGATAAACAGCCGCACAGAAGGTAATATTTTAAATTAACAAGCGTTGCTTAGCGCATATGAACCAAGTTTTCAGCGCACAGGATAACAAAATGCGAGTCTACTCAAATATTACATCTTTGGAGCACTCACCCGCAATAATGCGGGCGCCCTTCAGCACACTCCTATAATACATCTCGGGCGTGCGATGCTCCTTGCCCTCTGGTGGGGGGTCCGTCACAAGCTTCTGGGCATCCATCTTGCCCCAGTGCACCTTTGCGCGGGCAAGGGCCCGACGCGCACCCTCGATACAGGCGGAGTGCTTGATAACTTCAACCCACGGGCACGCGTCCACCAGCCGCCGCACCAGGCCGAAGTAGCTCCCAGGCATAGCCTCCTTAGGCCACAGCCGAACTATGAGGCCCTTCATGGCCTGTTCGGCCGCCTTGTGGAGCTCGACCAGCTGCTTCAGCTGGTCGCTAAGGGGCACCGGATGTCCGGCCTCAGCATACTGAGACCAGAAGACCTTCTCCGTTGAGCTCCCCTCCTCGGCCCGGTAGAATGCGGCAGCATCGGACACGCTGCGGGGAAGATCTGCGAACGCTCCTGGAGAGCTCCGAATTCGGGTAAGCAACAGGTAATTAACACTCACATGCTTACTTTGCATGAAAAATGCCTTACCCGCTGCTATTTTCTTCACCGCCTCTATCTCCTGGAGGGCCTTGTAGGCTTCGGCCTTAGCGGCTTTGGCACTCTCAAGAGCCGTTGCAAGCTCAGACTCTCGAGTCTTCGAGTCACGCTCCAGGCTCTCATGTTTCTTCACGAGATCCTGGAGCTCTTGCTGTACCTCCGCCACCCGCGCCTCCTGTTTCTCTCGCTCGGTGCGCTCCGCAGCCGCATTGCGTTCGGCCGCGGCCACCGCCTCCTTCAGGGTCGCCACCTCGTTAGTGGCCCCTGCAATACCCCAGTTATCCTTGTCATTTTTCTTGCAACCAAATCCTTTTCTGTAAGGTACAATTTTCATAAGGTATTACTCACCTTCTTTTTCCTCGAGCTGCTTCTTGGCATGGCCGAGCTCGTTCTCGGACCGCTCGAGGTTTTCCTTCAAAGTTTTGACCTCCGCAGTCAGTGCGGCAGAGGTCAGCAGCACAGCCTGCAATCCCATATTGACATATTTTCATGACTCCTGCGTTTATCTTTCTAAAGATCCTCAGTCCGGCTTTTCTTTCCGAACACCGAACCGAGCATCAGGGGCTACTGTCTATGTGGTACCATTTTACATATATTGAAATTCTTACCTCAAAGCCTGTTAGAAGGCTGCTGCAGGCTTCGGTCAGCCCGCTCTTGGCGAGCTGAACCTTCTGAATCACCGCACTCATAACAGTGCGGTGTTCCTCTTCGATGGAGGCGCCGTTGAGCGCCTCCAGCAAATTATCCGGCACCTCCGGTTGGACGGAGGCAGCCGGCGTCGCGGTCTTGCCCTTCTTCCGAAGGGGTCGCCCGCCGGACTCCGGAGCCACTATGGGTTCCGGGGCTGAGTCCGGTGCAAAGTCCGGGAGGTTGTCCTGCGACACCTCCGGGGCCCTCTCCTCCTGGTGGGTCCCTTCCTGGGATCCCACCTCGGCATCGTCCGCATCACGGGGGGTGGAGGCAGTCGGAAGAGAATCCATATCCGACGCCCTTAAGGACCCGCTCGACGAAGTGGGGAGATCATCCTTAGGCGGACTGCAGGGTTGTATGCGGCATTAGAAAGACATAATGTGACGGAAAACGAAAACCTTGAAGTTATTCGGGAGTTCGGATACTTACGATCTCGCCAGGGGCTTGGCCCTTGGAGGCCAGTCCTCGTCGTCGTCACTGGCGTTGGCGGAACAGTCCGGGGGAAGAGTTTTTCCCCTCTTGGACCCTTCGGCCTCCCTTGTTGGGGAGGCCTTCCTTTTCTTCCCTCCCCCCGCTGGGGGAGAGGCTTTCTTCTTCTCCTCCTCGCCTTGGTGGGAGGAGTCGGCCTCGGATTCATCGTCCGATAGCACCTGAAAACGGGAACTCTTCCGAGTCCCCGTGGCCTTCTTCTTGGCCTTCTTCTCCGGCACCACGTGGGGTGCCGGAGCCAGCAGCCCCGTTAGGCGGGCGTCAGCTGGGTCCTCTGGCAATGGGGCCGGACAGATAGCCTGTGCGGCCTTCTTCAGCCAGTCCTGTCAAAGGAAAGGGAGTTTAGATCCCGCATAGAGTCAAACTATGAATAACAAGCGTCCCGTAAAGGACAATATCACTTACCTCGTCAGCTGGACGCTGCGAGCTGAATCCGCGATCTTCGGTAGCGGATGCGGGAGCCTCGGCGCCCTTGAACAGCACCTTCCAGACCTCTTCGTACGTAGTGTCGAAGAGCCCATTCAAAGTCTGGTGCTGCGCCGGATCGAACTCCCACATATTGAAGCCCCGTCGTTGGCACGGGAGAATCTGGCGGATGAGCATGACCTGGACTACGTTGACAAGCTTGAGCTTCTTGTCCACCAGCTTTTGGACGCAGGCTTGGAGTCCGGTCAGCTCCTCCGAATCGCCCCAAATCCGGCCGCTCTCTTTCCAGGAGGTGAGCCGTGTGGGGATGCCGGATCTGAATTCGGGGGCCGCTGCCCATTCGGGATCACGCGGCTCGGTGATGTAGAACCACCCCGATTGCCACCCCTTGATGGTTTCCACAAAGGTGCCCTCCAGCCACGTAACGTGGGACATCCTGCCCACCATGGCGCCTCCGCACTCCGCTTGGCTGCCCTTCACAACCTTCGGCTTGACACTGAAGGTCTTGAGCCACAAGCCGAAGTGGGGCTGGATGCAGAGGAAGGCCTCGCACACGACGATAAACGCCGAGATGTTGAGAATAAAATTTGGGGCCAGATCATGGAAATCTAGGCCGTAGTAGAACATGAGCCCCCGGACAAAGGGATGAAGTGGGAAGCCCAGTCCGCGGAGGAAATGGGGAAGGAATACTACCCTCTCATGGGGCCTGGGGTGGGGATGAGCTCTCCCTCTTCGGGGAGCCGATGCGCGATGTCGCTGGACAAGTATCCGGCGCTGCGCAGCTTCTGGATATGCCCCTCCGTGACGGAGGAGGCCATCCACTTGCCTCCCGCTCCGGACATATTTGGAGAAGGTTGAGGTGAGATGTGCGGGCTTGGGCGCTAGAGCTCGAGTTCGCAGAGATGGATAAGCCAAGGAGGAAGAAGGCGCAGGTAAAAAGGTTGGATCTTTATCCCCTTATATGGGCGGACAGAAACACGCGTCCCCACCGGCCTGGTAAAACTCGCTTATCCCCCAAGCGTCGCGATTGATGGCGCGGTTGGGTTACCCACGTCCGTATTGATGGGAATCCCGGAATAAGGGGAACACGATCTCTGCTTCGACAAGACGTGCCAAGGAAACCGCCTCGCTAAACGCGCTGAGATGGAACAATAAAAACAATTTGAAAGGCTTGGTAGTGGTGTGACGTTACGCCACAAAATACGTCAGCAGATTGAACTTGTGTAATATTATTCTCTCTACGGTTGTATGTGGAATTTATTTTGCAGAGCCGGACACTATCCTGGTGTTCACAATCTTCTATAAATTATTCGGAGGAGGAACCCGCCTTGCAATGCCGAAGACAATATGCACGCCGGACTCGTCGTCATTGAAGCCTGGTTCAGGGGCTACTGAGGGAGTTCCGGACTAGGGGGTGTCCGGATAGCCGAACTATCATCATCGGCCGGACTCCAAGACTATGAAGATACAAGATTGAAGACTTCGTCCCGTGTCCGGATGGGACTTTCCTTGGCGTGGAAGGCAAGCTTGGCGATACGGATATGTAGATCTCCTACCTTTGTAACCGACTCTGTGTAACCCTAGCCCTCTACGGTGTCTATATAAACCGGATGGCTTTAGTCCATAGGACGAACAATAATCATACCATAGGCTAGCTTCTAGGGTTTAGCCTCCTTGATCTCGTGGTAGATCTACTCTTGTAACCCACATCATCAATATTAATCAAGCAGGACGTAGGGTTTTACCTCCATCAAGAGGGCCCGAACCTAGGTAAAAACATCGTGTCCCTCGTCTCCTGTTACCATCCGCCTAGACGCACAGTTCGGGACCCCCTACCCGAGATCCGCCGGTTTTGACACCGACAACGATGGTAGTAAATAAGATGATCCCTCATAATAATTTCAAGAAAGTGTTCCCCCTAACTGTGCACCATTGCGAAAGTTCGTTGTTTCGAAGCACCACGTGATGATCGGGTGCGATAGATTCCAACGTCCACATACAACGGGTGTAAGACAGATTTACACATGCAAAACACTTAGGTTAACTTGACGAGCCTAGCATGTACAGACATGGCCTCGAAACACAAGAGACCGAAAGGTTGAACATGAGTCGTATGGAAGATACGATCAACATGGAGATGTTCACCGATGATGAGTAGTCCGTCTCACGTGATGATCGGACACGGTCTAGTTGAGTCGGATCATGTATCACTTAGATGACTAGAGGGATGTCTAATCTGAGTGGAAGTTCATTAAATAATTTGATTAGATGAACTTAATTATCATGAACTTAGTCTAAAAACCTTTGCAAAATGTCTTGTAGATCAAATGGCCCATGCTCATGTCAACCTCAACTTCAACGCGTTCCTAGAGAAAACCAAGCTGAAAGATGATGGCAGCAACTATACGGACTGGGTCCGGAACCTGAGGATCATCCTCATAGCTGCCAAGAAAGCATATGTCCTAGAAGCACTGCTAGGTGAAGCACCCATCCCAGAGAACCAAGACGTTATGAACGCTTGGCAGTCACGTGCTGATGATTACTCCCTCGTTTAGTGCGGCATGCTTTACAGCTTAGAACCGGGGCTCCAAAAGCGTTTTGAGAAACACGGAGCATATGAGATGTTCGAAGAGCTGAAAATGGTTTTCCAAGCTCATGCCCGAGTCGAGAGATATGAAGTCTCCGACAAGTTCTATAGTTGTAAGATGGAGGAAAATAGTTCTGTCAGTGAGCACATACTCAAAATGTCTGGGTTGCACAACTGTTTGTCCCAGCTGGACATTAACCTCCCAGACGAGGCGGTCATTGACAGAATCCTTCAGTCGCTCCCACCTAGCTACAAGAGCTTTGTGATGAACTACAATATGCAGGGGATGGTGAAAACTATTCCTGAAGTATTTTCAATGCTGAAATCAGCGGAGGTGGAAATCAAAAAGGAACATCAAGTGTTTATGGTCAATAAAACCACTAGTTTCAAGAAAGGGAAGGGTAAAAAGAACTTCAAGAAGGACGGCAAGGGAGTTGTTGCGCCCTGTAAGCCAGTTGCAGGGAAGAAGCCAAAGAATGGACCCAAGCCTGAGACTGAGTGCTTTTATTGCAAAGGGAAGGGTCACTGGAAGCGGAACTGCCCCACATACTTAGCGCACAAGAAGGCCGACAACACCAAAGGTATATGTGATATACATGTTATTGATGTGTACCTTACCAGTACTCGTAGTAGCTCCTGGGTATTCGATACCGGTGCGGTTGCTCATATTTGTAACTCAAAACAGGAGCTGCAGAATAAGCAGAGACTGGCGAAGGACGAGGTGACGATGCACGTCGGGAATGGTTCCAAGGTCGATTTGATCGCCGTCGGCACGCTACCTCTACATTTACCTACGGGATTAGTTTTAAACCGCAATAATTGTTATTTAGTACCAGCTTTGAGCATGAACATTGTATCTGGATCTCGTTTAATACGAGATGGCTACTCATTTAAATCCGAGAATAATGGTTGTTCTATTTATATGAGAGATATGTTTTATGTTCATGCCCCACTGGTCAATGGTTTATTCTTAATGAATCTCGAACGTGATGTTACACATATTCATAGTGTGAATACCAAAAGATGTAAGATTGATAATGATAGTCCCACATATCTATGGCACTGCCGCCTTGGTCACATTGATGTCAAACGCATGAAGAAGCTCCATACAGATGGACTTTTGGAGTCTCTTGATTTCGAATCATTTGACACGTGCAAACCATGCCTCATGGGTAAAATGACCAAGACTCCGTTCTCCGAAACAATGGAGCGAGTAACCAACTTATTAGAAATTATACAGACTGATGTGTGCGGTCCAATGAGCGTTGAGGCTCGCGGTGGCTATCATTATGTTCTCAGTCTCACTGATGACTTAAGTAGATATGGGTATGTCTACTTGATGAAACACAAGTCTGAGACCTTTGAAAAGTTCAAGGAATTTCAGAATGAGGTAGAGAATCAATGTGACTGAAAAATAAAGTTCTTACGATCACATAATGGAGGAGAATATTTAAGTCACGAATTTGGTACGCACTTAAGGAAATATGGAATTGTTTCACAGCTCACGCTGCCTGGAACACCTCAGCGTAACGGTGTGTCCAAACATCGTAATCGCACTTTATTGGATATGGTGCGGTCTATGATGCCTCTTACCGATTTACCGCTATCATTTTGGGGATACGCTTTAGAGACAGCTACATTCACTTTAAATAGGGCACCGTCTAAATCTGTTGAGACGACACCGTATGAATTATGGTTTGGGAAGAAACCTAAGCTGTCGATTGTAAAAGTTTGGGGATGTGATGCTTATGTCAAGAAACTTTAACCTGAAAAGCTCGAACCCAAGTCAGAAAAATGTGTCTTCATAGGATACCCTAAGGAAACCATTGGGTATACCTTCTACCTCAGATCCGAAGGCAAGATCTTTGTTGCCAAGAACGGGTCCTTTCTGGAGAAAGAGTTTCTCTTGAAAGAAATAAGTGGGAGGAAAGTAGAACTCGATGAAGTACTGCCTCTTGAACCGGAAAGTAGCGCAGCACAGGAAGATGTTCCTGTGGTGCCTGTACCGACTAGAGAGGAAATTAATGATGATGATCAAGGTACTTTGGATCAAGTTACTACTGAACTTCGTAGGTCCACAAGGACATGTTCCACACCAGAGTGGTATGGCAACCCTGTCCTGGAAATCATGTTGTTAGACAATGGTGAACCTTCGAACTATGAAGAAGCAATGGCGGGCCCAGATTCCAACAAATGGCTTGAAGCCATGCAATCCGAGATAGGATCCATGTATGAAAACAAAGTGTGGACTTTGACAGACTTGCCCGATGATCGGCGAGCGATAGAAAACAAATGGATCTTTAAGAAGAAGACAGACGCGGATGGTAATGTTACCATCTATAAAGCTCGACTTGTTGCTAAGGGTTATCGACAAGTTCAAGGGGTTGACTACGATGAGACTTTCTCTCCCGTAGCAAAGCTGAAGTCCGTCCTAATCATGTTAGCAATTGCCGCATACTATGATTATGAGATATGGCAAATGGATGTCAAAACGGCATTCCTTAACGGCTATCTTAAGTAAGAACTGTATATGATGCAGCCGGAAGGTTTTGTCGATCCTGAGAATGCTAACAAGGTATGCAAACTCCAGTGATCCATTTATGGGCTGGTGCAAGCATCTCGGAGTTGGAACATTCACTTTGATGAGATGATCAAAGCGTTTGGGTTTATGCAGACTTATGGAGAAGCCTGCTTTTACAAGAAAAGTGAGTGGGAGCTCTGTAGCATTTCTCATATTATATGTAGATGACATACTTTTGATGGGAAATGATATAGAACTTTTGGACAACATTAAGGCCTACTTGAATAAGTGTTTTTCAATGAAGGACCTTGGAGAAGCTGCTTACATATTAGGCATAAAGATCTATAGGGATAGATCGAGACGCCTCATAGGTCTTTCACAAAGTACATACCTTGATAAGATATTGAAGAAGTTCAATATGGATCAGTCCAAGAAGGGGTTCTTGCATGTGTTGCAAGGTGTGAAATTGAGCTCGGCTCAATGCCCGACCACGACAGAAGATAGAGAAAAGATGAGTGTCATCCCCTATGCCTCGGCTATAGGGTCTATTATGTACGCCATGCTGTGTACCAGACCTGATGTAAACCTTGCCGTAAGTTTGGTAGGAAGGTACCAAAGTAATCTCGGCATGGAACACTGGACAGCGGTCAAGAATATCCTGAAGTACCTGAAAAGGACTAAGGATATGTTTCTCGTTTATGGAGGTGACGAAGAGCTCGTCGTAAAGGGTTATGTCGACGCTAGCTTCGACACAGATCTGGATGACTTTAAGTCACAAACCGGATACGTGTATATTTTGAATGGAGGGGCAGTAAGCTGGTGCAGTTGCAAGCAAAGCGTCGTGGTGGGATCTACATGTGAAGCGGAGTACATGGCAGCCTCGGAGGCAGCGCATGAAGCAATCTGGATGAAGGAGTTCATCACCGACCTAGGAGTCATACCCAATGCGTTGGGGCCGATCACTCTCTTCTGTGACAACACTCGAGCTATTGCCCTTGCCATGGAGCCCAGGTTTCACAAGAAGACCAGGCACATCAAGCGTCGCTTCAACTCCATTCGTGAAAATGTTCAAGATGGAGACATAGATATTTGCAAAGTGCATACGGATCTGAATGTCGCAGATCCGTTGACTAAACCTCTTCCGCGAGCAAAACATGATCAACACCAGAACTTGATGGGTGTTCGATTCATCACAATGTAACTAGATTATTGACTCTAGTGCAAGTGGGAGACTGTTGGAAATATGCCATAGAGGCAATAATAAAATGGTTATTATTATATTTCCTTGTTCATGGTACTTGTCTATTGTTCATGCTATAATTGTGTTATCCGGAAATCGTAATACATGTGTGAATACATAGACCACAACATGTCCCTAGTGAGCCTCTAGTTAACTAGCTCGTTGATCAACAGATAGTCATGGTTTCCTGACTATGGACATTGGATGTCATTGATAACGGGATCACATCATTAGGAGAATGATGTGATGGACAAGACCCAATCCTAAGCATAGCACAAGATCGTGTAGTTCGTTTGCTAGAGCTTTTCCAATGTCAAGTATCATTTCCTTAGACCATGAGACCGTGTAACTCCCGGATGCCGTGGGAGTGCTTTGGGTGTACCAAACGTCACAACGTAACTGGGTGACTATAAAGGTATACTACAGGTATCTCCGAAAGTGTCTGTTGGGTTGACACGGATCGAGACTGGGATTTGTCACTCCGTATGACGGAGAAGTATCTCTAGGCCCACTCGGTAATGCATCATCATAATGAGCTCAATGTGACCAAGTGGTTGGTCAAAGGATCATGCATTGTGGTACGAGTAAAGTGACTTGCCGGTAACAAGATTGAACGAGGTATTGGGATACCGACGATCGAATCTCGGGCAAGGAACGTACCGATTGACAAAGGGAATTGTATATGGGATTACCTGAATCCTCGACATTGTGGTTCATTCGATGAGATCATCGTGGAACATGTGGGAGCCAACATGGGTATCCAGATCCCGCTGTTGGTTATTGGCCGGAGAGCTGTCTCGGTCATGTCTACGTGATTCCCGAACCCGTAGGGTCTACACGCTTAAGGTTCGGTGACGCTAGGGTTGTAGAGATATTAGTATGCGGTAACCTGAAAGTTGTTCGGAGTCCCGGATGAGATCCCGAACGTCACGAGGAGTTCCGGAATGGTGCGGAGGTGAAGAATTGTATATAGGAAGTCCAGTTTCGGCCACCGGGAAAGTTTCGGGGTCACCGGTATTGTACCGGGACCACCGAAAGGGTCACGGGGGTCCACCGGGTGGGGCCACCTATCCCGGAGGGCCCCGTGGGCTGAAGAGGGAAGGGAACCATCCCCTGGTGGGCTGGTGCGCCCCCTTGGGCCTCCCCTGCACCTAGGGATGGAAACCCTAGGAGTGGGGGGCGCCCCACTTGACTTGGGGGGCAAGTCCCCCCTAGGCCGCCGCCCCCCTTGAGATTAGATCTCTATATAAAGAGGGGGGAGGTAGGGCAGCCGCACCCTAGTCCCTGGCTCCTCCCTCTCCCCACGTACCACCTCTCCCTCTCGCTGAGCTTGGCGAAGCCCTGCCGAGATCGCTGCTACTTCCACCACCACGCCGTCGTGCTGCTGGATATCCATCAACCTCTCCTCCCCCCTTGCTGGATCAAGAAGGAGGAGACGTCTTTCCCAACCGTACGTGTGTTGAACGCGGAGGTGCTGTCCGTTCAGCACTAGGATCTTCGGTGATTTGGATCACGACGAGTACGACTCCCTCAACCCCGTTCTCTTGAACGCTTCCGCACGCGATCTACAAGGGTATGTAGATGCACTCCTCTCTCTCGTTGCTAGATGACTCCATAGATTGATCTTGGTGAAGCGTAGAAATTTTTTATTTTCTGCAACGTTCCCCAACATGAATATAGTCGTCCAATATATCAATGTTTATGTCTCAACAATTTCGAGACTCCTCGTCATGTACGTGATCTCATCCGGGACTCTGAACAAACTTCGGTCATCAAAACACATAACTCATAATACAAATCGTAATCGAACGTTAAGCGTGCGGATGCTATAGGTTCGAGAACTATGTAGACATGACCGAGACACATCTCTGATCAATAACCAATAGCGGAACCTGGATGCTCATATTGGCTCCTACATATTCTACGAAGATCTTTATCGGTCAAACCGCATAACAACATACGTTGTTCCCTTTGTCATCGGTATGTTACTTGCCCGAGATTCGATCGTCGGTATCATCATACCTAGTTCAATCTCGTTACCGGCAAGTTTCTTTACTTTCTGTAATACTTCATTCGGCAACTAACTCATTAGTCACA
Source organism: Triticum aestivum (assembly GCF_018294505.1). NCBI lineage: Eukaryota > Viridiplantae > Streptophyta > Magnoliopsida > Poales > Poaceae > Triticum > Triticum aestivum. The sequence goes on from NC_057807.1 coordinate 404,043,818, forward strand.
TTGCTTGCAAGGCTTATAGTGATGAGCATTAGCGAGAGGGCCCAGAGATACCTCTCCGAAACACGGAGTGACAAATCCTAATCTCGATCTATGCCAACCCTACAAACACCTTTGGAGACACATGTAGAGCATCTTTATAATCACCCATTTACGTTGTGACGTTTGATAGCACACAAAGTGTTCCTCCGGTATCCGGGAGTTGCATAATCTTATAGTCCGAGGAACATGTATAAGTCATGAAGAAAGCAGTAGCAATGAAACTGTAACGATCATAATGCTAAGCTAACGGATGGGTCTTGTCCATCACATCATTCTCCTAATGATGTGATCCCCTTCATCAAATGACAACAATTGTCTATGGTTAGGAAACATAACCATCTTTGAATAATGAGCTAGTCAAGTAGAGGCATACTAGGGACACTATGTTATGTCTATGTACTCGCACACATGTACTAAGTTTCCGGTTAATACAATTCTAGCATGAATAATAAGCATTTATCATGAAATAAGGAAATAAATAATAACTTTATTATTGCCTCTAGGGCATATTTCCTTCACCAGCCGCACCGTCATAGCTGCCGACGACCGCCCGCCTCCGCCACTGGTTATTTGTGCTCGGAAATGCGACCGTCGCCACCTGTCCGTCCATCCCCGACACCGTCGCAACACCGTGGCCTACCCTCTCCGCCAGCCACGCCGCCCTAGCCGCCGACGACCCGTCGATTTTAGTCCACTCCGCCAATGACCGTGCGACCGATTCGGATATTCGCCGGAGCTCCTCCGGCCGTAATGGTAGTAGCAGCTCACAGTCGCCTTCACTGGTAGCCGCTGCCGGCCACCGAAGCTAGTAGGGCAGCTGCACGACCACCGCAACCCGTCGTGTCGGTGGTTTCTCGGTTGTTTCTATTGCCGTTGCGTCGTCGCGAGCGTAGTCCTCCGGCAGCCACGCGACCGTTGAGAGGCTGTTGAAGCACCCGTCACCCACCCCGGATCTTTGTGCTGCCCATCAACACTTCGACCCGCCGCCGGCCGGTTTCTCCACCTCGCACGCAATGTGTTCGAGTAAATTATTTGTTGGAGTAAGAGGTTTACATCACCAAATATATGTCATCTATTGGAGTTGCTCTTTTACATCTCCGTTTTGTATCTCTTGGAGTTGGCACTTTTTTGAAGATGCAAAAACACTTTTTGGAGATGTAAATCTTTATCTCTAAATTTGTAGAAGATGCTCTAAGGAAACGGTTTTCCCTCAGTTTTCTCCCGACAGAGCTATTTTCCTTTAGGACCCCTAAAAAACTATTATTCTTTAGGATATTTTATTGGGGGGTTAACTCAGTGATGGAACTTTGCAGTGGCCGTTTTCCGCGTGATGCATCGATATAGTCCAAGGCGGCGCCCATCTCCACGGCCAAACGCTCCAAGGCGGTGGTGACGACCCCGGTGGCTCAAGAGCGGGTGAGTGCTCGAGCGAAGGGCGCCAAGGGCACCCTTCCTGCTCTTCAGCGTGCTCAGCTTTTGGTGGCTCAGAAGAACATGGAGATCGAAGGTAACCCCATACCCCGTTTTACGATTTTTGATGATTATTCAGATGAGCGCCTCGGTGGTATTTTAGCGGATAGTGGGGTAGATTTGTCTGATGAGGGGGAGGCGCGTGAGCTCCTATCTCTCATCCGGGCTAAAGAAATTGCACAAGCCGCGCTGGCCCAGGCAGCGGCGGCCCGTGTTGCGCCGGCAGCAGAAGAAGCAGGGGCTTCTCTGTTGCCTGTTGCGCGGCCCGATCGGGTGGACACAGCAGCAGGGGCTGCGCCGTCCCCCTCAGCCCGTGGTCCTGTCAAGACACGGCGCGTGGCCAAAGCGGTTACCGCCCGCGGTATCCGCCTCTGCAACCGCATAATCTAATGCGTTTCATTTTCTGGAACATCCGAGGCTTCAGCCACGTTGGGAGGCGGACCCAGCTAAAAGAATTCGTTCGCGTTGAGGATATCGATGTCGTTGGCTTGCAGGAAACCATTAAAACTGAATTCTCTCACCGAGACCTGCTAGCCATCGATCCTCTCGAGCGCTTTGTATGGCACTGGGTGCCTGCGGTGGGTCACTCGGGGGGCCTACTTCTTGGGGTCAGCTTCGTTTGTTGCGAGGTGGTGGCGTGGGATGCCGGTCGTTTCTTCGTGTCGGCACACGTTTGCCATCGTGCAACCCTCCACGAGTGGGAGGTTATCGTCGTGTATGGCCCGGCTGATCACTCGCTCTCTCAGGAGTTCTTGGGGGAACTACAGGAGAAGGTTGCGGCCTTAGGTGTGCGCAACCTGCCACTGATCGTCGGGGGGGATTTCAATTTAATCCGTTCGGGAGCGGACAAGAACAATGGGATCATTAACTGGACAAGGGTGTCCATGTTTAATAACGCGATCGCGTCTATGGCCCTTAGGGAAGTGGCCCGCGTGGGCGCTCGATACACTTGGACAAACAAGTAGTTGACACCAGTTCGGTCAGTGCTTGACCGAGTGTTCATGTCCGCGGAGTGGCAAATGCTGTTTCCCATGTGCTCTCTACACGCTGAAACGAGGATCGGGTCGGATCACGTCCCTCTAATCCTCTCCTCGGGGGAGGATAGGTTAAAACGAAGCCCCCGGTTTTTCTTTGAGACTGCATGGTTTGAGCACCCGGATTTCGAGCAACTCTTCCTCTCCAAATGGGAGACTTGTGTTGCACGGATCGGGTACATGCGTGGGCCCATGGAATTCTGGATTGCCGCAGGGGCGGGGATGCGTGCGGCTCTAAAAGGCTGGGGGGCCAACCAGGGTCGTGAGGATAAGTTGCTCCGTGCGCGTTTGGTCGCAGACCTCGCCCGTATGGATGCAGCTGCGGACTCTCAGGTCTTCTCGGAGAAAGACTGGGCCCAGCGCTACGCCGTTGAGGCCCAAGTAGAGGCTCTCTTACGGGCTGAGGAGGAGTATTGGCGTAGGCGCGGAGGAATCAAGTGGACGCTCAAGGGGGACGCGAACACACAATATTTCCACGCCTATGCTAACGGCCGGCATCGTAAATGCGCCATCCTAAGACTGCAATCTGAGCAGGGGCTCCTTTTGCGTCAATAGGATATTGTTTGACATATTTACGACTTTTACATTCAGTTGATGGGCACCAAGGAGGAGGCCCGGGCTCGGCTGCGGTCGGATGTTTGGGACCCCGCGCTGCGGGTCTCGGTCGAGGAGAATGAAGGCTTGGGCCTCGCCTTCCTTCCCCAGGAGATCGACCAGGCCGTCCTTGGGATGCGCTCTAACACCACTCCGGGTCCGGATGGGTGGCCGGTGGCGATGTTCAAAAGGTTTTGGCAAGTGCTCAAGGGACCTATTTTCGAAGTTCGTAACGGGTTTATGCGTGGTACAGTAGACATCTCCCGCCTTAACTTTGGGGTTCTCTCTCTTATTCCCAAAGTCCAGGGCGCGGACAACATTAGACTCTTCCGCCCTATAGCACTTATCAATGTCCCGTTTAAGATTTGTTCTAAAGCTTGTTCTACGCGCTTATCTCCGGTTGCTCATCGTATTATTAGTAGGAATCAGTCGGCTTTTATTCGTGGTCGCAACATTTTGGAGGGACCGCTGGCCCTCCAAGAAATCGTTCACTCGCTCAAACACTCTCGCCAGCCGGCGATTCTTTTAAAATTAGATTTTGAGAAGGCGTATGATCGAGTGAACTGGGAGTTCCTCCGACAAACCCTTTTGGATCGAGGATTTTCGTCGGTTTGGGTCCACCGTATTGATGCAATTGGTCTCGGGAGGCCAAACGGCGATCGCGATCAATGGAGAAGTAGGGAACTTCTTCCGCAACAAACATGGGTTGCGTCAAGGGGACCCAGCCTCACCGTTGCTTTTCAACTTTGTGGCGGATGCCCTGGGCGCCATGCTAGACAAAGCTCGCGCAGCTGGCCACATTAGGGGAGTGGTCGGTAACCTGATCCCAGGAGGCGTGTCACACTTGTAGTATGCGGATGACACTCTTCTCCTTTTTGAACCGGACGCCCACAATATCGCCACGGTTAAGGCCATCTTGCTGTGTTTTGAACTCATGTCCGGGCTAAAAATTAACTTCCAAAAGTGTGAAGTGGTGTCCATAGGGATGGACGGGGCCGAAAGTGAACGGGTTGCCAACTTGCTTAATTGCAAACTTGGGAAGTTTCCGTTTACCTACCTCGGCCTCCCAATCGCAAAGAAGAAATGCACGATTGCCGATTGGGAGCCTCTCACCACTAAGGTGGCGGACCGGGTATGTCCGTGGAGAGGTCGATTTATGTCTTTAGGGGCAAGACTAATCCTTTCCAACTCCAGCCTCTCATCCCCACCTATGTTTGCCATGGGTATGTTCTTGTTGGCTGATGGGGTCCACACGAAAATGGACACCCCGCGGGCACATTTCTTTTGGGAAGGAGCGGACCCTAAACGGAAATACCACATGGTTAAGTGGCATGTTGTTTGCAGACCTAAAGCCCAGGGGGGCCTCGGGATCATCAACTCTAAGTTGATGAACATAGCGCTTATGTGTAAGTGGATCTGGATGTTGTCCCAGGGAGGGACCGGCCTCTGGATTGACCTCCTTCGTGCCAAGTATTTCCCACAAGGGAATTTCTTTGAGGCAACACCGCAGGGGTCCCCATTCTGGACCTCCATCCAAGCCCTCAAACCATACTTCGCCAGGGGTGCGAGGTTCACGGTTAATAACGGCCGCTCCATGCGTCTTTGGCACGACGTTTGGACAGGCCAGCAGCCCCTTTGGTCGGAGTTCACCCATCTTTACTCCATTGCGGTTGAGCCCAACCAATTGGTTGCTTCGGCCCTTAGTGCCACTCCGCGCCCAATACACTTCAAAAGGGAGCTTGCGGGACAGGAGCTGGCAGATTGGGATCGCCTCCGGGCTCTGTTAGCAAATGTGCATCTGTCGGAGTCCGCAGACGTGGTCTCCTGGAGACTTTCGGGTTCTGGCAAGTTCACTGTCAAGTCCCTATATCGTGAGTTATGTCGCGGCCATGCGCCTATGGCAGCCACGGGGCTTGGGAAGGCGCGAATCCCACTAAAGATTAAGGTCTTCCTATGGCAACGATGCCAAGATCGCCTTCCTACCTCTATCAATATAGCTAAGCGCAATGGCCCCACTTCCGGTCCTTGCGCTTTGTGTGCTGTCGCGGAAGATGCTGACCACGCATTCTTCCGATGTCCTTTGGCGCGCTTTGCTTGGAGTGCGGTCCGTGAGGCCGCTGGGATGGATTGGGATCCACGCTCACGCTCTGAGCTTGTGTCTCTTTTATCCTCGATCCAGGGATCTCTTCGCCGGATCATGTGGACGTGCGCCTCGGCCATGTTATGGGCCTTATGGAACATTCGTAACAAGCTTACTATTGAGGGAGTGTTTCCCTCTCACCCCGCTGATGTTATATTCAAATGCATCTTATTCTTGCAGCAGTGGGCGCCGCTGGGAAGGCAACAGGACTCTGATCTACACCGACAAGCTATCGCTCGACTTCGCTTCGTCTACTCCGCGTCTCGAGCTCCGTCTCCTCCGTCTGCTGCCTCATAGGGATGGGCAGTCCTTTTGGTGTTGTTTCCCCCCGAGCCTGCGCGCTCGTAAGTTTGGCTGGTTAAGCCATGTACTGCTCTTTATATCGCCGTCGTGACCTTTGTGGCATGCCTTAGAACTTGGTGACCTCCGTCTGTTTGGATGTTTCGTTTATGTACGCTGCCTATGTTGAGGGCTTTATTAATTTAAAGCCGGACGTCCCTGACGTCTATGTTCTAAAAAAATGACCGGCAGGGTTTTGTTTAAACATTGTGGTCGAGAAACTAGTTGTGCAGCTCATGAGCTAGCTAAATTTTGCTTTACTAATAATAATTCTTGTAACTGGGTTGATGATCCTTCTGTTTTTCTAGTTGACAAGCTGGTAACAATGTAAGATTGTAAGTGTAGTTTAAATTTTATGGGTTAATAATTCTTGTAACTGGGTTGATGATCCCTCGCCGCCGGCGCGTAGAGGGGCCGACGAGGGATGATGGACTTCCCTGCCGGCGTTTCGGCGGCTACGTGCGCCTCCACGGTGCAGCTCCGTACAGATCCAGCCAACTGTTGGTTCGAAGTGGTGTGACTGCTGACGAAAATGTTGATTTCGGTTAGGGTGATGGCGGTGTCGCAGGCGTCGTTTCCTTGTCGAAGGCATCGTCGTCACCTAGCTCCGGCTGCTCCTGGGGAAACCCTAGATCTGGGACTCCTAGATCAGATGGTGGCAGTGCCTTCAGTGTCGTCCTCCCTCATGGTGCATCATTGCTGGCTGGAGGGAAGAGGTGGAGCAGTGTTGCATCTACCGTATCGACGCAGCGGGTCTCGGCGGAATGGCGTGGTGGAGTCTCAGCGATGGATGCATGTTGATGGGCGCACGCAAGATGGTGGTGCTGTTTGACATCATGCTGACGTCGACGACAATTGGGCCTACAAGGTCAATGTGTTGGTCCCTCCCGAGGATAGGACGACGGAAGATGTCGGCAGTGGACTCCAGAGTGTGGGCATGTGGTGTACCCTAATGGTCTGCTAGACCAGTTAGTGCTCTCGGCTTACCATGAAACGGCTTGGTGAGGCCATCAGATTAGATGGTGTGTGTTGGTGTGAGGTTAGGTCACACTATCAAACTTGTAGGTGTAGTGACAGACATCTCCGTGAAGATGGCTTTAGGTTGATCTACGTATTTGTTTTGTCAGATTTTATTGATAAAGATGGTTGTGTGCATTCTTGGACGCGGGTTTCGACCTTTTTTCTTTCTTGAAAAGGTCGCTCTTTGAGGGCAGTGCCCACCGGCGCATCTCGTTTCAAGGCGGGGGTTCCGGCAAGTTGCCCTCGTTTCCTCTCATGCCCGGGCTCGGTGGACCGGCGTCATCTCGAATGCAGAGTGCAGAACAACCAACACGACCGGCGCCCCACTCTCTTAGGATTACACGATTTACTACGTGTATTGTAGTGCTACAACAACTGCGTCGGCGTGCCTCCAACGTGCAACAAACTGTGTTTGAACCCACGATACAACCGCGTGCGCCGCCAGAGAAGAGGCGGACGCATGCGACATACTACAACAACCCAGATCTCGATCGAGTTCTTACACCGGCGTCGCCGGAAGCGGCAAACCTGCTACATGTAACCGCCCGGCTCCGGCCTGGCTGATCGAGCAATGGCTTCAACGGCGAGGCAGAATCCTGCAACTAGGGGCACTTGGGGTGTCCCTCCTTGGTCTTCCAGTCGTTGTAGCAGGCGCACTCGTCCTTGTGGCCGTAGAAGCCCGACGGCACGCACAGGCAGGTGTTGCAGCACTTGTTGCAGAAGAAGAGGCACGGCTTCCTGTACTTGGTGTCGCTGCACCGGTACTCGCACGCCGGCTTGCACTCTGCAGTTCATGCGCCGCAACATCAACAACTAGTCCAACTCACATTACATTTCGTTTCATCTCAGGCGAAAACAGCAGATTCAGATTCACATATGAGCAGGAAGAGCAACTCACGGTATATCTTGAGAGTGCCCTGTCCTCCCTGAAGAAAGAATTCGGAAAGGAGAAGAAAAACACACGATCAGCAACAGATCTATCCCCAAAATCTCTTTTAAAACGTGCAACAGAAAGCCGTGGAAGCATATACCTTGCTCACTCGGTACACATTATCCTCATGCTCTTCAGTCCCTGACGCAAACACCTGATCACAAAATATGCCATGTAAGCATCCCAAGCAAGACGAACAGTTTGGCTTCTCGTCGTGCATACCGCCCGGCGGGTGGATCACCAGAGATCTCACCTTGTGTTCGGCGATGATGGAGACGGCAAGAAGCGCGACGGCGAGGAGGACGAGCAGCCTACCAGCCAGGGCCATTTTGCTGAAGCGTGCTGGGCTGCCAAAAGAGAAGACGCTGGCCAGTGAAGTGTAGTGAAGCAGCGGCTTCTGGGCTGGGCAGAGTGAAATGGATCTGAGGACGTATTTATAGGCAATAGGTGTTGATTCAAGAAGTTTTGAACATTTTATACCGTGAAAACGAGCTAAAGCTGGACGGAAAAGCCAAGTATTGCAGAGCCCAACATGCGTCAAAAGCAATGCATCGACATATGCTAGATACTCATGCCATGTTCATCCCATCTACAGTATTAAACCTTTTTTGCTGCATATGAGGCCGGACAGATTCGATCTTGCTTAATCTTCTCTCTCTCTCTCTCTCTCTCCCACTTGCATGGTGGATTACTAATCTGATCAGAGTATAAGGCTAGACTAGGAATAGTGCTAGCTGCGCAACACACGCAATGCGATGCATGCCGACGGCTCTGGCATTGACGGAATTTGCCGTCCAGTCCCGGGCACAGATCCGGGCGTTCTCTGACCCCAGAATTTTCTATGATTTTCGCGCCTCAGATCGGCGCAGAATCATATTCTAGCTAATTAGGCCTAGAGCCCCATACGGATTACGGAGGGCGGCGCTGAAATGCCGGTGCTTTGGGGCGTCGCCTAGCTGCGTGCATGAGTGCGTGCACGTTACACTACACAGCTTGGCGCGCCCGCATGTGCCCCTTCACGTGGGGAGCCTGCCCGGAAACGCTAGCAAAAGTCGCGAGTGAGACGAGCTCTCGTGGTAGAATTTGTAAGAGCATCTCCAGCCGTTTCAGGAGGGCTAAAAATCGTGACCCACCGGTGCTAACCCGCACGCTGGGGGCGTGATGCCCCCCAGTCGTGGCGTCCATTTTTTTGAAAAAGTTGAATGCCGCGCAAATACGACTTAAATTTAACGCAAACATTGATGAGTTCGTTTAAATTTAAACATATTTTACAAACAAAAAAACTAATAGGGGCTGCCCCTCGCCGTCTCCATCGCCGCTCCTCGCCGTCTGCCTCGCCGCTCCCCGCCGCCCGCCGCCCGACCTTGCAGTTCTACATGCCGAGGAGGCTGTAGAACCGCGTGTAGTCGCCTCCGCCGCCGTCCCTGCTGCATCCCTCCCCCCGTTGGCGCGGCGGGTTGGACGGCTCGGGGGCGTCCTCCTCATCGTCGCTGTCGAGGATCACGACGCCGTGCTCGTCCTCGCGCCCACGCTTGCGGGCTTCGATCTCCTCCAGGGCCCGACGCTGCCGGACCATCTCGTCGCGGAGGTAGTCGTCCCGCGCTCACTGCAGGGCGTCCTCGTCGGAGAAGCTGCGACGGGCTATCTCCTCATACTCCGCGGGGAGGTCGGGCTCCGGCTTGGGCTCGACGAGGACGAAACGGTCGGATGGGGGGTGGAGTCGCTGATGCGGACGCCGGAGCTGCGGGTGCGCGCGCTGACAGGCGTGTCCTGGGGCTCCGGCTTGACGGGGCGGAGGCAGGGAGAGCCCGACGAGCGGCCGGACGAGGAGGAGGACGCGCCGGGCCGCTCCATGCGCCTCGGCGTCCAGGAGCTCCCACGGCGGCGTGAGAAGGACGGGGGAGCTGGGTACTCGAGGCGCGGTGTGTTGCTGCCCTCGATGTACTCGAGGACGGCCTCCAACGTTCGGCCGGACACGCCCCACCACCGGCGCCGGCCCTCGGAGTTGAGCCTGCCGGAGGCACGACGCCGTTCGTCGCCTCGAGCTGCTCGGCGTGGCGGCGGCGGAAGTAGGGCTCCCAGAGCGGGCTGTCAGGGGTGTACCGCGGGCCTTCCCTCGCCGCCCGCGGCAGGGATGCGCGGATACGTGCGATCTCCGCATGCCGCCCCGCCCCGGTGAGTGGTGGTGGCACCGGCACGCCGCCGGCGCTGATCCTTCACGCCCCGGGCATCCGCATGTCCGGCGGGGCCGGGTACTCGGCCTCGAAAAGGAGGCGAACCTCCTCCTCGTGGAGATGGCGGCGCCCGAAGCCATTCTCCGCCGCGCCGTCACCTGGGAAGCGCTCGGCCATCCTTCTGAACTGGAGACGGCGAGAGGAGGAAGGGGGAGAAATGGGCGCGTCGGCGATGGAGTGTCTGTACGTGTCTCCGGCGCGCTGGTGGTCGGCTTATATAGGCGGAGGCGCGGCGTGGTAGGCTTGGCCGGTGCGTTACGCGTGGTGGGAGGCGTGGCGGGCGAGGGGACGCCCGTCGCCCGGCCTTCACTGCGCCGCCCGTGAGGCATCAATGGAGGCTGACCGGCGCGGCAGCGCGCGCAGCTTTGGCATTGATTCGCCGCGGGAAACAAGGCGATGAGGACGACGAAGCGGCGAGAAGAGAGTCGAGTCGCTGACGCGGCTGGCACACGGCGCTTTCGCGCCAAAAAATATTTGCCCGGCGCTCCCGAGTGCCCCCCAGCGCGCCGGGTTCGGGTTGGGTCCGCCGGCGCCAATTTCGGCCTGAGCCGGCGAAAAATGGACCCCTGGGGGCGCGACTGGGCCGATTTTTTGGCGCCGCGGCCGGAAAAACGCCTGGGGGGCCTTGTTTGGGGCGCGGCTGGAGATGCTCTAACGATATCTCCTAGGCACACCCTCAAACAGCCAGCTCCCGGCCATCATACTCCTAAAACTAGGTTTCGAGAAAGCGTATGACCGCGTGAGCTGGAATTTTTTGCGTCAGGTCCTACTTAGCTAAGGTTTCTCGGCTGTGTGGGTATACCGAGTCATGCAACTGGTCACGGGTGGCCAGACTGCGATCTCGGTTAACGGGGAGATTGGGAGTTTCTTCCGGAATAGGCAGGGATTGCATCAGGGCGACCCCATGTCACCGCTCTTGTTCAATTTTGTGGTTGACTCCCTTGCGGCTATGCTTCATAACGGGACCACGGCTGGCCACATCAAGGGAGTGGTCGGCCACCTTATCCCAGGGGGTATTTCGCACTTACAGTACGCAGACGACACCATGCTACTGTTTCATCCGGACGCTCACAGTATTGCAATGGTGAAAGCTGTGCTGCTGAGATTTGAGCTCATGTCCGGGCTCAAAATCAACTTTCACAAATGTGAAATGCTGTCTATGGGGATAGATAGCAAGGAGGGGCAGGGTTCTGACCTTCTCAACTATAAAGTGGGAAAGTTCCCCTGTACGTATTTAGGCTTACCTCTAGCGCCACGCAGAGTGACGATAGATGAGTGGGCTCCGTTAACTGGGAAAGCGGGGAAGAAAGTGAGCTCTTGGCGTGGTAAGTTCATGTCTTCCGCGGCAAGGCTTGTCCTCACCAACTCTAGCCTTTCCTCGCTGCCTATGTTCGCTATGGGCTTGTTCCTGTTGGCTGAAGGGGTTCATGCCAAGTTGGACACGTCGCGTGCTCGTTTCTTTTGGGAAGGAACGGGTCTAAAGCGCAAATACCACATGGTCAAATGGGCGGCGGTCTGCAGGCCCAAGTCCTTGGGAGGGCTGGGCATCATTAATACTAGGCTACAGAATATAGCGCTAATGTGTAAATGGATCTGGAAGTTATCGCAAGGGGCGACGGGCCTATGGGCTGACATCCTTCGCGCCAAGTACTTCCCAACTGGGAATTTCTTTGAAGGGGAAGCAAGGGGCTCCCCTTTTTGGCAAGATCTGCAGGCCATCCGACCCGCTTTTGACCAAGGGCCCCAGTTTAACATTGGTAATGGTCGCTCCACCCGATTCTGGTTGGATTTCTGGGTGGGCGCCCGACCACTCTGGGAAGAGTTCCCAGAGCTGTACGCCTTAGCGGTGCGGCCTAAAAAAAGGTGGCTGAGGCTCTGGCTGCCCCACAGGCCGTAGCTGAAAGATCGTGGATGTCGCCTAGAGGGGGGGGGGGTGGGGGGTGAATAGGCGCTTTAAAATAATTACGGTTTAGGCTTGAACAAATGCAGAATAAACCTAGCGGTTAATTTGTCAAGCACAAAACCTAAAACAACTAGGCTCACCTATGTGCACCAACAACTTATGCTAAGCAAGATAAGCAACTATGAGATAGCAAGATATATGACAAAGAACAATATGGCTATCACCAAGTAAAGTGCATAAGTAAAGGGCTCGGGTAAGAGATAACCGAGGCACGCGGAGACGACGATGTATCCCAAAGTTCACACCCTTGCGGATGCTAATCTCCGTCTGGAGCGGTTTGGAGGCACAATGCTCCCCAAGAAGCCACTAGGGCCACCGTAATCTCCTCACGCCCTCGCACAATGCAAGATGTCGTGATTCCACTAAGGGACCCTTGAGGGTGGTCACCGAACCCGTACAAATGGCAACCCTTGGGGGCGGTCACCGAACCCGTACACTTTGGCAACCCTTGGGGGCGGTCACCGAAACCCGTCAAATTGCTCGGGGCGATCTCCACAACCTAATTGGAGACCCCGATGCTTGCCCGGAGCTTTACACCACAATGATTGAGCTCCGAACACCACCAACCGTCTAGGGCGCCAAGGCACCCAAGAGGAACAAGCTCTAGGGTACCCAAACACCCAAGAGTAATAAGCTTCTCAAACTTCACTTCCACGTATCACCGAGGAGAACTCAAACCGATGCACCAAATGCAATGGCAAGGGCACACAGAGTGCCCAGGTCCTCTCCCAAATCCCACCAAAGCAACTAATGCTAGGGAGGAAAATGAGAGGAAGAACGAAAGAAGAACACGAAGAACTCCAAGATCTAGATCCAAGGAGTTCCCCTCACATAGAGGAGAAAGTGATTGGTGGAAATGTGGATCTAGATCTCCTCTCTCTTTTCCCTCAAAAACTAGCAAGAATCCATGGAGGGATTGAGAGTTAGCAAGCTCGAAGAAGGTCAACAATGGGGGAAGAACACGAGCTCAAAGGATAAGACTCAATGGGGAAGAAGACCCCCTTTTATAGGTGGGGAGAAATCCAACCGTTATCCCCTCACTCAGCCCGCACGACGCAGTACTATCGCACGGAGCTGCGGTACTACCGCGGTTGGCTGCGGTACTAACGCTGCAGGTTGCGGTACTACCGCATGTGCAGTACTGGCCAGATGAAGACTTGTTGCACAGGGCAACGAGCGGTAGAACCGCCGGAGTGGTACTACCGCGCGCCCCTACGGTACTACCATAAGGCAGGCAACACTAGGCGCAGAGAAAGTACGGAAGTAAAAAAATTACTTCCGTACCTACTTCCGCTGAGGGAGGACCTGCGCAAAACTCTGGCACGGTACTACCGCACACGAAGAGCGGTACTACCGCGTAGGGAGCGGATGTAAAAAATTACATCCGCCCCTACTTCTGCTCATGCTGCTAAGCCTGGCGAGAGCCCACGGTACTACCGCGCCCGCGGCGCGGTACTACTGCGTAGGGCGCGGATGTAAAAAATTACATCCGCCCCTACAACCGCTCGAGCACCTGCGCCTGGCCTGAGGCCACGGTACTACCGCTCCCACTGAGCGGTACTACCGTGAGTACCTACAGTACTACCGCAGGGGACTGCGGTACTACCGCTCCGGAGAGCAGTACTACCGCATGCCCCAGATCAGCAACACTAGGAGTCCTTCATTTTGCAGAGAAGACAACAAAGGGAAACAATAAAACCAGAACTGCCATAACTTCTGCACATGAGCTCCGAATTGAGCAAACTCAAGCTTGTCGGATACAAGACAACGAGTAGCATCAAAACATAGAAGAGGCAGGGGAGGTATGCCTAACAAGCAAAGGAGTGAAACCTCCAACAGAGAAGAACCGGCATACCCTCCAACATCGAAAACATCATAGAAGACGCATGTGAACTCCGTTTTCGATGAACTCGAGCTTGTCATAAAAATGACCATAAGCTCCAAAAATCGCAAGGAGAAGAACCAAACAAGAACCAATAAAGATGATGCAAGGATGCAATGGTTTGAGCTCTCTACGAATGATACGATCAAGCAACTCATTGAGAGCCCCCCTTGATAGTATGGCAATCGATCCTAAAACCCGGTCTCCCAACTACCACCATGAGACTGGTAAAATAGAAAACCTATCAAGGGCAAACCTCTGCCTTGCACAAAGTCCACTTGAGCTAGATGATGATGATCTACTCCTCCTCAAGACGGACCACCTTTCTTGATTGTGTTGGCTTGATGAAGACTAGTTGATTGCTCCCCCATACTCCACTATGGGTGAGCCACTCTTCCACTCATCTTCACAAGTCCATTGTCACCACAATGGATGGCAAGCTTCAAGCACTTGATCTCTTCGTGATGCATCACTTGAACTTGCACACCGCAACCTAACCCCACAAAGAACTCTCACGAAGACCATGGGTTAGCACACAAAGCGTAATGGACAATGCTTACCATACCATGGGATCACTTGATCCCTCAGTACATCTTGTGCACTTTGTGTGTTGATCAACTTGATTCACTCTTGACTTAGTCTTGATCAACCTTGAATCTTTCCAACTCTCTTCATTTGGATGATGTCTTGAAGGTAAACATGAATGATCACACAATCTTCTTCTTCAAGACATGCTTGCACTAAGCTCAACACTCACATGACCAATCTTTGGATAATTCCTTAATAGCACCTTGGTCAACTCATAAACTCCTTGAAACCAACACATGGACTTCAAGAAAAGCCTATAGACAAATCCTTCAAATATAACTCAAGACAACCATTAGTCCATAGAGATTGTCATCAATTACCAAAACCAAACATGGGGGCACCGCATGTTCTTTCAGTAGCTTTCTGCCGAAACCTCAACATGCAGGAAACAACAAGGTGGGGGGCTTTGTTAGACTTGATAACCACCGCGACGCTTACTGACGAGCCAGACAGGGTGTCGTGGCACCTCAATGCCTCTGGGAGGTTTACCGTTAAGTACTTATACCATAAACTGTGCCAAGGGACGATACAACGAGAGGTGAAAGGACCGTGGCAAGCACGAGTTCCGCTCAAGGTCAAAGTCTTTCTTTGGCAACTATTTCGGGATTGTTTACCCACATCCAATAACATAGCAAAATGGAATGGCCCGGCCACGGGCATGTGCGCACTGTGTGGGAACACCGAGAACGTGAACCACGCCTTCTTCCTCTGCCCGCTCGCGAGGTTTGCGTGGAGTGCAGTTAGGGAGGCCGCCGGGGTTGCTTGGGACCCGAGATCCTCTTCCGAACTCGTGGACCTCCTACATTCAGTGTAGGGTCAACCCAAGCGGGTGATCTGGACTAGTATAGGAGCGATGCTTTGGTCCTTATGGCTTACTCACAACAAGTTTACCATTGAAGGCTCGTTCCCGTTGCACCCGGCTAACATAATATGCAAATACTCTATCCTATTGCAGCAATGGAGTCCGTTGGTGAACCAGAAGGACACTGATCTCATGAAGCTTGCGCAAGTCCGGGTGCACATAGTGTTTATGTCGGCTAGGGAGCTGGCGATGCCTACCTAAGGGTGGGGCATCTCTTTTGTTTTGCGAGCCTGCGCGCTCCTGTTCATGGGCTTTAGCCTTGTAATCACCTCACAACCCGACGTTTGGACCCTTTCTAGACTCCGTTTCGCATTGCCGTGGCTTTTGGTTTTATGTGTAACGTCCGATCGTTTGACACTCTGCCTGTTCGTTGTGGGCTTTATTAATTTAAAGCCGGACACTCCCAGCGTCTTCGTTCTAAAAAAATCCAGCCAGCTCCGGGCCATATAGTACCGGACGTGTTGTGTCATTCAACATGAACCTGTATCGGTCCGTTCGACAGTTCGAACGCATCTTTTCCTGTAAATTCAAAGCAAAGTAGGCAATGTGTGTGCGTGTGTTTGGGGGGGGGTCCGGACCGCCACCACATAGGATTCCGACACCCCGGCCCATTTAAATTTCTTCCTGGTTCAGTTCTCTTTCATTCCCCCCCCCCTTACTGCAGGAATCCGGTGCGTCAGCCTCCCACAAACGGCAACGTCTGTCGGTAAAGAGTAATTCGGCAAACAACTACTTTCTCATCGGCTTTTCATCAGGCTAGCAACAAAGACTTTATCGTCAGCCAAATAAGTCTTTGCCGCCAGGCATATACCAATGTCGGAACCCTAATCCTAAAGTCACACCGATCTAGCATGTACCACATCATATCACTTTGCGGCCTCACGCACGGTACTCCCATGGTTGCAGCCTTACCTTGGCCGGGACCGTTTGCACCTTTTCCCTCATGTATATGATTGTGTCGCTAGCATTCATATGATGGAGAACCTTGGCTGACATGACTAGTCGTAAACCAAGGTGGCACAAACTTACAGGGATATGCATACATGACCCAGCAATGCACGTGTCGGTCAACAGCGAGTGTAACCGAGTCATAGCGTGGCTATAAAGGACTCCAGTAAACACCGCGTGACATTTCCTCATAGGGACAGACACGGGAGCAAAGAAGGACACATGCCGGTCAATCCAAGTGTTCATGTTGGAAGAACTAGGAGGCATTTCCCCATAAGGAAGGCTACCAAGAATAAACGACTAGGTGTCGGATCCCACACATACCAAAGCATTTCAATAACATACACACAATATGCTCAATATACATAGATACAACATGACATCACAACATAACTCTACAATTCAAAGTGTTTCTTTAAAAGGCTCCGAGGAGTCATACATAGCATGATATTACAAACATGGGTCTCATGACCCAACATACACCGTCATACAAGCAACAAGCGGAATCATAAACCTGTCTGAGTACTGACAGCTGAAAAAAAGATGTCTAGAAAGCATGTCTACCTACAAGACCATCCATAGGAACCATACATCTGTCTGGGATTCCCAAGCTAATCGGTCAACGTCGATCTCATCGTAGAAATCTAAAGTGAGACTGAAGTCTCCTTTGCAAAAACATAAATTAAGCAAACGTGAGTACAAATGTACTCAGCAAGACTTACATCAGAACTATCTACTTATGCATCAGTATCAACAAGGGGGTTGTGGAGTTTAACTATAACAAGCCAACTTTGACTCAGTGGATATCATGTACAACGACTACCAGTATTTTGTTTGAGGTGAGAAAGCGCACATGAGTCCACATATTCACCACATCAATACACCACTATGGATCCGCTCCCATCTCCCTACGAGAAGGCCATCCATAGCACTCACGCTTACCTTGCGCATTTTAGAGTACCCACTTCAAGTTATCTGTGAACCATATAAGCTTTCCAAGTAGTCCATATCTGAGAACACGACTATCCGAATAGATCATTAATAACCTTGCAGGGGTGTACTTCATCATACGCGCTCTTACCACTTACCACCATGTACACGTCATGTATCTCGGCAACCTTCAAGCGGAGGCCTGGCGAGGGTGTCGGCCATGACCTGACTAACCGCACAAGACTCTACTCCAGATTTACCGCCTATTTGAGGTTGTATCCGCAAAGAAAGTCCGGATGAGGTTTCACTCACGGCCTCCAAGCCCACCAAACGAGTGCCACTTGGTACATCAGGCCACGGTGTATCTACTGCATCATAGCCCACCCCTAGGGTCAGCACTACGCATGACCTCCAACACATATCCTACAAACACCAGAAACTAGTTGCAACTCCTGGACAGAGATCAACGCGATTAATAAGTCCATAGGGGCACTTAAGCATTCCAATGTGTGGTAGTAATTGTCTTGATTCACAAACACATAACTCAGTTCCTAAGGACGGTTTCACTGAGACAACCCACCATGTACTCTGTGGGAGTCTTGGACTAGGGGGTCCTCGGGCGTCCAGTCTATTAATGTGGGCCGGACTGATGGGCCGTCAAGATACAATACAGAAGATCACCTCTCGTGACCGGTGGGGACTGCATGGATGGCAAGTATAGGTGTACGGATATGTTATTCCTTTCTGTAAAATCGACTTTGTACAACCCTAAGCCCCTCCGGTGTCTATATAAACTGGAGGGTAGATCGGATGCAGGATCACAACATTGCTAGGCTAGCTATCTAGGGTTAGACGAATCAATCTCGAGGTAGATCAACTCTTGTAACCCCTATACCCTCAAATATAATCAAGCAGGAGTAGGGTTTTACCTCCATTAAGAGGGCCCGAACCTGGGTAAACATTGTGTCCCTTCTCCATAGCTACCATTGATCCTCAGACACACAGCTTGGCCACCCCTACCCGAGATCTGCCGGTTTTGACACCGACATTGGTGCTTTCATTGAGAGCTCCGCTGTATCGTCGATAGAAAGATCGATGGCTCACCTCTTCATCAACAATGATGTTGCGTCCATGGAAATTTTCCTTCCTGGGCAGGTTTTTGTGTTCGGTGGCTTCGTGCTTCGTGCCAACTTGATCAGCCGCATCGAGCAGGTCGATAGTTACGCGCCCGGCCACCAGATCAGGTTTGGAAAGCTGAACTGTGTCGCTGACATCCAAGGAGACCTAGTCTTCGACGGGTTCGCGGCCTCGGCCGCCACTCTGTGTCCCCGCCGAGAAGACTCTTCAGATCCCCTGTCAGATCCCGTCCAGGGGTCGACATCAACACCTGCCTCAGCCTTAGATCCGGGGCAGGTCTTATTGTTCGAAGATGGGAGCATGAGCCCCACCAGACTTCTTCCCCTTGTGGAACTCCCGACCGAAGACCCAGATGCAATCTTAGACTTGGCTCTGGGCGATTATCTTGAACTGCCGAGATCTGCACTCAGCGGGTCCGATCAGGCGCCCCATGCTAAACTCTGCCCAGCAGATCCGCAGTTTCCGGTCCCACTTCCGCTCTTAGACAAAGCATTGGGTTTGATGTAGTCTCTCACCATCACAGAGGCCTTACCTCTGAAATGTACCCATCTTGGACTGGGGGCTGAGAGCGGGGAATTTTATGTTCCACCCACCACCCACTTAATAGCCACTGTCGAGGACTTAACCGACATGTTGGACTATGCGCCTGAAGACATCGACGACATGGACGACGATGCCGACGCTGAATCAAGCTAGGTCCCACCCGTTATGGGGCGTTGGACGGCCACCTCAACCTACGATGTGTACATGGTGGACACTCTGAAGAACGACGATGATAACCCGAGCCCAGATGAGGACAAACCCGTCGATAAACCACCAAAGCGCCGACATCAGCGGCGCCGCTCACGATCACGTCGGGCGAAGGATAGTAATACCGGCACCGAAGACAACGAGACTCCGGATGGTGTTGAAGATCCCGAATACCCTATCGAGCCCACATCCTAACAGGACGAGCGGGAAGAGGGTGGATATAGTCCCGAACGCGCTGACAATGAAGATGAGGAGGACAACAACTATATGCCAGAATCCAAAGAGGAGGTTAGCATTAGTGACGAAGACTTCATTGTCCGAGAGGAACCCATCGACCAAGAATGCTTTAAGCAATAGCTCATTGCTACAGCCTGGAGCCTGAAGAAGAAGCAGCAACAGCCCAAAGTCGAGCAAGACACGCTGAATGAAAGGTGGACTAAGATCCTGGCCGCTGAGGAATACGGCCAAGAGCGACCTGTCAAAAGTTACCCTAGGTGCAAGCTGCTGCCTTAATTTGATGACGAAGTCCTTGAAGCAATACCGTCGAAATACAATTAGGCAGATCAACCAGACCGACCACCACGTGGACGGGATAAAACGACATATCAAGCCAAACACCAACCCGCACCCCCTCGCCGAAGAGGCGGGGAGACGGCAGCCGCGGGATACACGTATGACTTGCAACGTGGCCTAGCCAATAAAGTTGGTCAGACTAGATCAATCTACGGATCAAGGGGCCGTGCCCCGACGCGAGACAATGGCTATGACGCCCGGCATGACGACCGTTACTATGTTTGGGATCAGAACCGAACTCGGATGTCAGCCGATCTCCGCCGCGACATTGCGCGATATAGAGGACACACACACCCTATGCTTTAGCGATGAGGTCATGGAGCATCAATTTCCGGAAGGGTTTAAACCCGTAAACATCGAACAATACGAAGGAACGACGGGTCCGGCCGTCTGGATTGAAGATTTTCTGCTCCACATTCATATGGCTCGAGGAGATGATCTCCATGCCATTAAATATCTTCCTCTAAAGCTGAAATGACCAGCACGACATTGGCTAAATAGCCTCCTACAGAACTCCATTGGAACATGGGAAGACTTGGAAGATGCTTTTAGGGCTAACTTTCAGGGCACTTATGTCCGGCTACCGGATGCTGATGACTTGAGTCACATAATTCAGCAGCCAAGTGAATCAGCTGGCAAGCTTTGGAATCGGTTCTTAACTAAAAAGAACCAGATCGTAGACTGTCCGGACACCGAAGCCTTAGCGGCCTTTAAGCACAGCGTCCGTGACGAATGGCTCGCCTGACACCTTGGGCAGGAAAAGCCGAAGACCATGACAGCCTTAACGACACTCATGACCCGCTTCTATGCGGGCGAAGACAGCTGGTTGGATCATAGAAGCAACAACTCAGGCGACCCCGGCACCTCTGAAGTGCGAGACAGCAATGGTAAACCTCGCTGCAATAAAAACAAACATCAAAATAACAACAACGACGACGCAGATGATACGACTGTCAATGCCGGATTCAGCGGTCCTAAGTCCGGTCTGTAGAAGAAACCATTCAAAGGCAACAAAGACGGGCCATCCAGCTTAGATAAAATCCTCGAGAGGCCCTGTCAGATTCATGGCACACCCGATAAGCCTGCAAATCATACCAACATGAACTGTTGGGTTTTCAAACAGGCCGGTAAGTTAAATACCGAACACAAGGGGAAAGGGCCTGCAAGCGAAGACGATGATGAGCCCCATCAGCCGAACACCGGAGGTCAGAAGCAGTTTCCCCCGAGGTGAATACAGTGAACATGATATATGTCACTCATATCCCCAAAAGGGAGTGCAAACGCGCACTACGGGACATCTATGTCGTAGAGCCTGTCGCTCCCAAGTTTAATCCATGGTCAGCCTGTCCGATCACCTTTGATCGCAGGGTCCACCCAACCAGTATCCGTCACGGGGGTTCAGCCGCCCTGGTTCTTGATCCAATCATTGGCGGATACCACCTCACTAGAGTCCTTATGGATGGAGGAAGCATTCTCAACTTGATCTATCAAGATACTGTCCGTAAGATGGGGATCGACCCATCACGAATCAAGCCTAGTAACACTACCTTTAAAGGTGTGATACTAGGAGTGGAGGCCCGCTGTACGGGCTCAATCACACTAGAGGTAGTATTTGGCTCCCTAGATAACTTTTGCAGCGAGGAGTTAATCTTCGACATCGTCCCTTTTTGTAGTGGCTACGACACACTACTCGAACAAACTGCTTTCGCCCGCTTTAATGCAGTCCCGCACTATGCTTACTTGAAGCTCAAAATGTCTGGACCTCATGGCGTTATTACAGTCAATGGTAATATGGAGCACTCACTCCGTACTAAAGAGCACACCGCGGCCCTTGCAACCGAAGCGTATAGCGGCCTTATCAAGCCAAACAGTTCACCAGCCAATAAAGCCAACAACGTACCCTAAGGAGCCCGGTCCGTGCATAATAGCGATAAATCAACGGATCTGGACATTGATTAGTAGTTTGGCCTCTGCCGATCACCCTACTAGGTTGCGGCTTATGTACCGCGCGTACACAATTACACACTAAAAACCTTGGGCGGCACCGAAGGCACACTACGGAAGAGGTCCATTACACGGCTTGACCATAGGTGGACCACATTAATCTTTTTTTCCCTTTTAACACATGTTCATCAAGAGCCCTACTTGCAGGATGGTTGTCGGAGGAGACCCTTTTAAGGCTAGCGCTTCTCAACCATCAAATACTCCTCTCAAAGGACTCACCACTGAGGATAAAAGGCGCAGATGTGCGGTGATATGTCTCCAATGTATCGACTTTTTCTCACGCTTTCCCTCTTGTTTTAGACTCTAATTTGCATGATTTGAATGAAACTAATCCCAGACTGGCACTATTTTCAGTAGAACTACCATGGTGTTGTTTTTGTGCAGAAATAAAAGTTCTCGAAACGGAACGAAATTTTGCGAGGAATCTTTATGGAATAAAAGAGGTTTTTTGGAGCCAAGACCCACCAGAGAGGGGCCCTTGGGTGGGCACAACCCACCAGGGTGCCCCCCCTCTCCTGGCGCGCCCAGGTGGGTTGTACCCACCTGGTGGCCCTGCTGATGATGCCCCTGACACTATAAAATCAAATTATTCCAGAAAAAACCAGGGAAAAAGAATTATCGGGATCCACGAGACGGAGCCGCCACCAAGCCTTGTTCTTCCTCGGGACGGCAGATCTGGAGTCCATTTGGGGCTCTGAAGAGGGGTATCTTCGATCTTCATCATCACCAACACATCTCCATCGCCAATTCCATGATGCTCCCCACCGGGAGTGGGTAATTCCTTCGTAGGCTCGCTCGTCGGTGAGGAGTTGGATGAGATTCATCATGTAATCGAGTTAGTTTTGTTAGGGCCTGATCCCTAGTATCCACTATGTTCTTAGATTGATGTTGCTATGACTTTTCTATGCTTAATTCTTGTCACTTTGGGCCCGGGTGCCATGATTTCAGATCTGAACCGTTTATGAATTCATCATTATATCCATGGTTTAGATCCGATCTTGCAAGTTATAGTCACCTACTACGGTTATGATCTGACAACCCCGGAGTGAGAACAACCGGGCCCACTCTCGGTGATGACTGTGGTTTGAGGAGTTCATCTATTCACTATGTGTTAATGCTTTGTTTTGGTTCTCTATTAAGAGGAGGCCTTAATATCCCTTAGTTTCCAATATGGACCCCGCTGCCACGGGAGGGTAGGACAAAATATGTCATGAAAGTTCTTTTAATAAAGCATGTATGACTATTTACAGAATACAAGCCTACATTATATCGATGAACTGGAGGTAGTGCCGTATCGCCCTAGGTTATAACTGTCACATGATGAATATCATCCAACAAGTCACCGATCTAATGCCTATGAATTTATCATATATTGATCTTGCTAAGTTACTACCGTTGCTACTGCTATCGTTACTGCTACAATATCACTGCTATCACTGTTACTGTTACCGTTACTACTGCTGCTATCATCAAAACTATCAAACTACTGTGCTACTAATCACTTTGCTGCAAATAATTAATCCCCAGGTGTGGTTGAATTGACAACTCAGTTGCTAATACCTTCAAATATTCTTTGGCTCCCTTTGTGTCGAATCTATAAATTTGGGTTAAATACTTACCCTTGAAAACGGTTGTGATCCCCTATACTTGTGGGTTATCAAAACGTTTTTCTGGCGCCGTTGCTGGGGAGCATAGCTATATTTGTTGAGTCACTTGGGATTATTATCAATTTATCACTATGAAGAATCTGAAGGATCCAAAGACTAAGATATTTCCCTCAAAGACGAGGGGAGGTAAGGAACTGCCATCCAGTTCTGCTTTACATTCACCTTCTGTTATGAGTAAACTTGAAACACCACCAACACATGGTATTAATTCTGATATGTCACAAGTTATTGATGATGCTAGTACCATGCTTGATAATGATGATGTGCCACTTGGTAAATTTATTGATGAACAAATTGCTAGAGTAATACAACATGATGTTGAATCTGATGATGAGCATGAAACTGAAACTCCTGAAACACTTGCTAGAGCTATCCCTCCTATATATGAATTGCCTAAGGTACCGGAAGGCTATGTTATGAGTGAAGAGGCAACTAGAGATATTCTTGCTTGTAAGGATAGAGATGATCTAGAGAAATTATTACACAAGTATAAAGAAAAATCTCTGAATGCTAGAATGAAATGTGACCCTAAGTTTGCTACTTCACCTATTGCTATTGGTGATAAGGATTATGAATTCTCTATCGACACAGAGTTAATTACTTTGGTTGAATCTGATCCTTTCCATGGTTATGAAACTGAAACTGTTGTGGCATATCTTACTAAGTTGAATGATATAGCCACCCTTTTTACCCATGATGATAAAAATCGATACTACTTTATTCTCAAATAATTTCCTTTCTCATTAAAGGGTGATGCTAAAGCTTGGTACAATACTCTTACTCCTGGTTGTGTGCGTAGTCCCCAGGATATGATTTACTACTTCTCTGAAAAATATTTCCCTGCTCATAAGAAACAAGTTGCTTTACATGAAATATTTAACTTTGTTCAAACTAAAGAAGAGAGTCTCCCATAAGCTTGGGGGAGGATTTTTCAGTTACTTAATGCTTTGCCTAATCATCCTCTTAAGAAAATTGAAATACTTGATATCTTCTATAATGGACTAACCGATGCTTCTAGGGACTCCCTAGATAGTTGTGCTGATTGTGTTTTCAGGGAACGAACTATTGCTCAAGCTGAAGAATTATTGAATAACATATTGAAAAATTATGATGATTGGACTATTCCTGAACCACCGCCTAAATCCACTCCGAAGAAGAGGGGTATATTTTATCTCGGTCCTGAAGATATGCAAGAGGCAAACAAATCTATGAAGGAAAAAGGTATTAAGGCCGAGGATGTTAAGAAATTACCACCTATTGAAGAAATACATGGGCTTGAAGCACCACCACCACCCAAGGTGGTAGAGGTAAAATCTTTAACTAAGTTCAATGATAGTGATGATCTTCATAATAAACATCCTAGTTAATGCCTTTATGAGTTTGACAAGTACATTAGAAAGCAAGATCACTTCAATGCAAATGTTATGAAACAATCGATATATGATTCTGATATGATTGCTCGCTTGAGTGACTTGTTATTTAGAATCTCAAATGATGTCAGAGGTGTTGGAAAACATGCTTCTATGGTTCAAACCCGGTTAGAACAAGTTGCTAAATCATAAAGAGAATTACTTGACGAAATGAATCATAATATACATGACTTTGTTGTTAGAGTTGCAACTAGAGCAGGTAAAATGACCCAGGAACCACTTTATCTTGAGGGATACCCAAAAAGAATTGAACAAGATTCGCAAACAAACAACACTAGTGCACCTATTCCTTTTAAAAAGAAAAAGAAAAAGAAAAAGAAAAATGATAGGACTTTGCATGCTTCTAGTGAACCTGAAATAGACAAACCTCCTGATAATAAAAATGAAACTTCTATCTCTGATGCTGAAACTCAATCTGGTAATGAACATCCACCTAGATAATGAAAATGATAATGATGAGGTTCATGAAGACACTCAAACAAATAATGATAAGGAACCAGATAATGATGTTGAGATAGAACCACCTATTGATCTTGATAACCCACAACCTAAGAATAAAAGATATGATAAAAGAGACTTTATTGCTAGAAAACACGGTAAAGACAGAGAACCGTGGGTTCAAAAACCTATGCCTTTTCCACCCAAGTCAACTAAAAAGAAAGATGATGAAGAATTTGAACGCTTTGTTGAAATGCCGAGGCCAGTCTTTTTGCGTACTCGCTTGACTGGCATCTTAAAAATGCCTCCTTATGCAAAGTATATGAAAGACATCATCACAAATAAGAGAAAAATACCGGAAGCTAAAATCTCCACTATGCTTGCTAATTATACTTTCAAAGATGGAGTACCTAAAAAACTTGGAGATCCAGGTATACCAACTATACCTTGCTCTATCAAAAAGAATTATGTGAAAACTGCTTTGTGTGATTTAGGAGTTGGTGTTAATGTTCATGCCTTTCTCTTTATATAAAAGACTTGACTTGAATAAACTCACACCTACTAAAATATTTTTGCAAATGGCTGATAAATCAACTACCATACCTATCGGTATCTGTGAGGATGTCCCCGTTGTTGTGGCTAATGTTACTATTTTGACTGACTTTGTTATACTTGAGATACCTGAGGACGACAACATGTCGATTATCCTTGGTAGACCCTTCTTGAATACTGCAGGGGTTGTTATTGATTGCAATAAAGGCAAGGCCACTTCTCATATTAATGGTAATGAGCATATGGTGCACTTTCTAAAGAAACAATTCCAAGTGAATGGTATTAAGGTTATTGAAAAATCTCCGACAATCACTATTGGAAGTTTTCAAATACCTCTACCTACTGTTAAAAAGAAATATGAAATGCTTATTGTTGGGGAAATGTATATCCCCATTGAGGTAACTTAGTGATTTACGAAAGTTCTCCAGTTTCATGCTAATCGAAAGTGCTTGTTAATAAGACCTGATCAACCTTATTAATGAATCATTTTTGAACGGTATGAAGTTGATGAATTTAGTAATCACTACCTTCTGTCCCTAGCTTTTGTTTCCTGTTTTTATTAGTTAAATAAAAAATGCCATGTTTTGTTTGTTTTCTGAATTTCCCGTGCAATAAAAAAATGACCCAAAAATAAAAGTTCTCAGAATGCTCTGAAAACCTGATATGATTTTTTCTGAATATTTAAGAATTTTTGGTGCAAATAACACGAGAGGGAGGTGCACCAGGACCCCCAAGCGCACCCTGGTGGGTTGTGGTCCCCACGTGCCCCCCCTCACTTATCTCTTTAGCCCACATCACCACTCACCTCCAGAAAAAAATCCCCACTGCTCTCTCTCCCGTGTTCTTGAGCTCAAACCCGCGGATTTCGATCTCTTAGATCAAAGCTTCATTTCCAAAACTGTTTCGGGGGATTGTTGCTTGGTACATGACTCCACCATTTGTCCAATTAGTTTTTGTTTTAGTGGCTTATACTTTGAATAATTAGCTACTCTTGGTGCTGCTGTAGATGAGCTTGCATGATGAATTCTTAGTGTTCTAAGTAGTTTGAATGCTTTCTATGGCCTGTATGTATCCCTAGGAGTAGTTGCTATCAATTTTGGGAAGTTTTGTTGACAAATTTTTGTCACCTCAAAAAAATTTATTTCGGAAAATTGTACGCGGACACGATGAACCTATTTGGAAGGACATCCTTGAATAGACGATCCTCGAGGGCATATTCTAGTGACAGTTTTGCTCGCCGGTCTTATGTGGAACCAAGTGAAAGTTCCACATGTGATGCTGCCACCAAAACATGCTTATGGCCTTGTGATGAATATATGGTGCGTGTGGGCATTAAGGAGGAATTTGAGCAATATGTTCACAACGCTGGCCTTGGTCCCTACCTTTCAGATAAGTGTGAACAACGCCAACTTCTTAGTGAGTCATTTGTCAAAAGATTTACATTTTTCCCTCGTGAGTCTAGGTCGTCTTTTATGCTTTATGATAATCCATTTACCACCTGACTGGAGAAGTTTGCTTACCATTGCAAACTGCCCTATTGGGGTTCGCTTGATGAACCACCGAGGGCTGAGTATGAGTCTTTCTTGACTAGCCTTTGTTACGGTGAAAATAGGGGAGTGATACAAGGCAGAATAAAGAGCATCCACTTTCCTGCAATTCAGTATTTTGCATTATTTAACGGGAAATGCATAGTAGGCAAGCAAGACTGTAGCACACTTTATGTGCCAGACTTGAGCCTCATTCACACCGCTCTCACTGGTGAATGGAACTATAACCTTGGAGCGATTGTTGCACGTAGACTTCAAAATAATGCTAACGGTGGCTGGTTCTATGGGGGAATTTATGCCACACGTTTGGCATGAGAGCTCGGTGTTTCACCTTTGCACTTTGACCCTATCCTACCCGCAGTATTTAGACTTTGACACCTTAAAAGATCATAAGATCCTCAAAGGAAAAATTCATGACTTCACTTATAATTTGTTGTTTAACCAAACCTCTGTTGTGCGTACACATTTGCATGTGCCTGCTCTTTTTGACTATCACATCAAGGGGAGATATATTTTTCTTGAGAGCGAGGACCGAGATCATAACGCAGCAGTGGTGGCAGCACGGCGTGCTGAGGCATCTGCACCGAGAGCCTCTATGACCTTCCACGCAGACTTCTACCCTCGAGGCTACTGATCGACTGCCAAGTTAGGCCAAAAGCCTAAGCTTGGGGGAGTACATGTTCCCACCGACATTACATTCATGTCCACATATTTCATTAGCCTAAGCTTAGATTTATTTTCTTGCTTTCTTCTTGTGTGTTTGAAAACCTTTAGAAAAGACCAAAAAAATTAGTTGTACTAATTTACTTTATATGCATGCTTAGTAATAGTATTAAAAAGAAAATCCAAAAAGATTTCCTTGTTCGTCTTTTGCTTGTTGGGAGCTTTCCCGTGTAAATAGTTTTTCTCTTTTTGCTTTTCCTTTTATTTTCCTGTTCTAGAAAACCAAAAACTCCAAAAATATTTCAGTGTGTTTCTCTGAACTTATTTTCTTTTTATTCGAGTCTTACCAAGGAGAAGACCACGATGAAAATGTTGAGTGGCTCTCATATGAATAATTGTTGAACTAATAGGAGCACATTTTACCCTGTCTTCTCCTATTGAATAAAATGTTTGCAGATTCCATCTTAGTCCATGACACTCTTGCACTATTATTATTTTCATATCATTCGGTCATGCAAGTGAAAGGCCATAATGACAACATCCGGCGAACTGGCCGTGGCAGGGAGAAACTGGTATGGACTCGACTTGTTCTGTTTTTGTAAATATGTTTAACCTAGTATCCATGATTCAGCCCATTATGATTAAACATGTTTGCAATGACAATTAGAGATTATAGTTTCTCATGCCATGCATAAGTAGCTGGGAGTTGATAATGATTTATCTTGGATATCAACATAGCGTTAAAATGATTGTGATGTAGTATGATGATATGGTATCCTCACACATGTTAATGCATGTAGTTGAATCAAAACCAACATAGCCTCTATGATATTTATGTTCATGGTGTCCATATCCTACTCATGCTAGTGTCCAATGTTACTTATGCATAATGCATGGTTATGATCGTTGTTGCTCTCTAGCTGGCCGCTTCTCAATCTAAATTGCTAGCCTTCTCCTGTACTAAGCGGGAACTCTGCTTGTACATCAAAAACCTTGAACCCAAAGTTATTCCAGATGAGTCCACCATACCTACCTATATGCAGTATTACCCTGCCGTCCTAAGTAAATTTGCATGTGCCACCTCTAAAAACTTCTAAAAATTATCACTTTTTGTGTGACTGGATCGTTCGTGGAACGACAGGAGGTGGTCGGTATCTTCCATGCTAAGCGGGTTATTCTCAGGTCGAATGTTTATTCACTCGCCATCGCACGAGAAAATGGGCGGCAATAGGGATGCCCAGTCCCCAACTGCAAACATGAAAAAGAGTTCATCCCTGAAATAATCAAACAAAAACTCCCAATGGAGTCAAAACCTTTATATTTCCGTTTGGGAACCGCCACTAGCATGCTTAGCATGGAAGATATTGATAACTGATGGCCGTGAAGTGAATAAGAAGGGTGCAGATCCCAAAGTATCATTTATCTCTGTTTTAAAAATTGAGCTCTGGCACCTCTGCAAATCACTGCTTCCCTCTGCGAAGGGACTATCTATTTACTTTTATGTTGTGTCACCACCTTCTAAAACAAGCGCCAGAAACTGAGTAGAGCACAACTGTCATGATTTACATGCTAATGTTGGGTGCATCATGACTGGATTTTTTCTACCATGAATTACAATGTTTAGTCGCTGCTTGAACTTTGGAGGTGCTCTGCATTTATGTTTTGCGGTCTCAGAAAGGGCTAGCGAGATACCACTATTGTCATATTATATCATGGTTGTTTTGACAACGTGTTGCTGTTTGAGATATTTTATTATTGCTCGCTAGCTGATTATGTCATTGATATGAGTCATTATAATCTTTAAATGTTATTGTTCACATGGTTAGTTATATTTTTGGCTGAAAACCTGGGTGTTGTTTAAGCTTATTTATGCAAACAAGAGCAAAAGAGTTCATAAAAGTTTTTCTTTCTCACTTTCAGTTTATCAACTGAATTGCTTGAGGACAAGCAAAGGTTTAAGCTTGGGGGAGTTGATACATCTCCAACGTATCAACTTTTTCTCACGCTTTTCCTCTTGTTTTGGACTCTAATTTGCATGATTTGAATGTAACTAACCCCGGACTGACGCTGTTTTCAGCAGAACTACCATGGTGTTGTTTTTGTGCAGAAATAAAAGTTCTCGGAATGGAATGAAACTTTGCGAGGAATTTTTATGTAATAAGAGAGGATTTTTGGAGCCAAGACCCACCAGAGAGGGGCCCCTGGGTGGGCACAACCCACCAGGGCATGCCCCCCTCTCCTGGCGTTCCCAGGTGGGTTGTACCCACCTGGTGGACCAATTGACGATCCCCCTGTTACTATAAAATCACATTATTCCAGAAAAAATCAGGGAAAAAGAATTATCACGGTCCACGAGACGAAGCCGCCGCCAAGCCCTGTTCTTCCTCAGGAGGGCAGATCTGGAGTCCATTTGGGGCTCCGGAGAGGGGGGATCTTCGATCTTCGTCATCACCAACACATCTCCATCGTCAATTCCATGATGCTCCCCACCAGGAGAGAGTAATTCCATCATAGGCTCGCTGGTCGGTGAGGAGTTGGATGAGATTCATCATGTAATCGAGTTAGTTTTGTTAGGGCCTGATCCCTAGTATCCACTATGTTCTTAGATTGATGTTGCTATGACTTTGCTATGCTTAATGCTTGTCACTTTGGGCTTGGGTGCCATGATTTCAGATCTGAAACGTTTATGAATTCATCATTATATCCATGTTTTAGATCCAATCTTGCAAGTTATAGTCACCTACTACAGTTATGATCCGACAACCCCGGAGTGACAACAACCGGGCCCACTCTCGGTGATGACCGTAGTTTGAGGAGTTCATGTATTCACTATGTGTTAATGCTTTGTTCTGGTTCTCTATTAAAGGAGGCCTTAATATCCCTTAGTTTCCAATATGGACCCCGCTGCCACGGGAGGGTAGGACAAAAGATGTCATGCAAGTTCTTTTAATAAAGCATGTATGACTATTTACGGAATACATGCCTACATTATATCGATGAACTGGAGCTAGTGTCGTATCGCCCTAGGTTATAACTGTCACATGATGAATATCATCCAACAAGTCACCGATCCAATGCCTACGAATTTATCATATATTGTTCTTGCTAAGTTACTACCGTTGCTACTGCTATCGTTACTGCTACAATATCACTGCTATCACTGTTACTGTTACCGTTACTACTGCTGCTATCATCAAAACTATCAAACTACTGTGCTACTAATCACTTTGTTGTAGATAATTAATCTCGAGGTGTGGTTGAATTGACAACTCAGTTGCTAATACCTTCAAATATTCTTTGGCTCCCTTTGTGTCGAATCTATAAATTTGGGTTAAATACTTACCCTTGAAAACGGTTGTGATCCCCTATACTTGTGGGTTATCATGCGGCAGGGCATCATTAGAGTTTCTTTTTCGAAATATGATTTTTAGGCCCTATGTTAGACTTTCCCTTATGTAAAATCTTTTCTCTCTGGGCATGTCACATGATCTTAATATTGAACAATATTGCCTGTCATCGACGTATCAATAAAGGTATAAAAGATGCAGATGATTATTACCTTCGTGGTTGGGTTTTGGTTTTTTCATTGTCATCTGCACTCCCCCTTACGATCGACTGACATATATGGCTCGACACAGTCTTCATACCAGGGGCTGTATTCGGCCTCGCAAAATTATTAAGTCCGAACACCTATGGGGAACTCTTCGGCGTCCCGGATATGGCATTATACGCATTGGCTCCGAGTCATGTCTTTGGTCTATAGTTGGGTTGCCCGGCTCCTGTGTTTGCCACCTTATGTTCCGTAAGTTCGGCTAAGGTAGTAAAGGGAGAACTACTGCGATTGTATTTCTGGTTCATCCAGTCAAGTACCTCAGTAGATAAAGCCGAAAACTGACTGTCATGCAAGCGAGAGCGGGTCAGTGATCCGGTGACTTAGTGTTATACTACAAATCATTCGTGATTTATGCCGCGTTATACGAGGGGCTGGGTTTTTGACCAGCCGTGTTGCAAAGGTGCCGCACTCCGGATTGCTAATCATGCAATGAGGGGTTAGTACTAGCGCCACCAATGGACTATTATGGCTAAGTGAAAGTACTAAAGCCGCATAGTCTGATTGCCTAGTTTACTCCGCAAGACGCCTCCTACATCGGACCAAGGCGTTGGATTAAGTGATGTCATGCGTTCCCGAACACCCCTGTAATATTTACGTGGGGGCTGAAGCCGACGACTGGTAAACTTTCAGACATATAAATGGCCAAAATAGGAGGATAAACTGATCATAAAAAGCATAACCATTTTTTACATCATGAGTTCATTGCATGAATCTTACAAACTGGACACAACTACTCAAATATAATGTCCTTGGAGCATTGGCCTTCTACAATACGGTCTCCCTCGAGGACCTCGTCGAAGTACCACTCCGACCGCCGGTGCTCCTTGCCCTCAGGTGGCCCTGTGGTGGAAATCTCGATGGCCTTCATCTTTGTCCACTACACCTTGACACGGGCCATCCGAGCACCTTCAATACAGGACGACCGCTTAAGGGCATCGATCCGAGGAAGCGCCTCGACCAGCCTCGTCACGAGTCCGAATTGGCTGCTAGGTATGGCCTCGGACGACCATAGACGGACTATTACGTCCTTCATGGCCAGTCCAGCCACCCTATGCAGCTCAGACAACTGGTTCAGCTGGTCGCTCAGGGGCACTGGAAGCTCTGGTGCAAGGTACTATGACCAGAACAATTTCTCTGTGGAGCTCCCCCTCTTCGGCTCGAAAGCATGCGGCGGCATCCGCAATACTCCTTGGAAGATCCATAAAGGCGCCTGGAGAACTCCGAACTCGGGTTAGTAAAATATATCTCCTACTGGTATATCTACTCTGCATGATAAAGGCCTTACCAGCCGCAATCCGCCTTGGCTCTTGGATCTCCTGGCGAGCGCCCTGGGCATCAACCCAAGCATCCTTCAGTCTCTCACAAGCTTTAGTGAGCTTGGACACCTGCTCCGAACTCTTCTGCTTGAAGAATTCGCATTTAGTGATGGCGTCCTTGAGCTCTTTTTCGACCTCGCCCACCCGCGCCTTATGTCATCGGCGGGTGGTCTGCTCCTCCTCCAAATTTTTGGCCAATTTGTTCATGACCGCCTTACTCGCCTCCGCCTCCTTCTTGGCTTCAGCGAGGACGCTCTTGAGGGACTCGACCTCATTGGCGCAAACTGCAAGTATATTTATAACTTTTTTTGTTAGTTTAAAACGACTAACATATATACATTTTTTGGATATACCATTAGATATATATGATCAAACTCTTCAATGCACGCATACCTTGCATCTCCTCAAACCGCTTGTTGATGCGGACCACTTCTTCATCGGCCAGTCGCAGCTTCTGAGTGAGTTCGGAAACTTCGGTGACCTGGGCGCTCGCCGCCAACAAGGAAGCCTATTATACAATAGAGTTATACATCACCTCTTCCAAACACTATGTGATCCTCTCTCCGGCTTCACCAAAGCCGGACAGAGTCTCAGGGGCTACTATCTATACACAGGCATATTCCTTAATTAAAATTGGTTAGAAAATTACATTGCATACCTCAAAGCCTATTAATAGGCTAGTAAAGGCTTCGTTCAGCCTGCTTTTGGCGGACTGAATCTTCTAAACCACCATACTCATCAGGGTACGGTGCTCCTCCATGATGGAAGCATGACGAAGTGCTTCAGCCAAAGTAACCGGCACCTCCGGATTGGTGGAGGTCACCGGTGGAGTCGATGCTCCCCCTCCTTCAAAGGGGGTCGCTCGCCCGATTCTGGAGCCATATGGGTCTCCGGAATAGGGTTCGGCAGGGGGCCGGATTGGTCATGGCCCATGTCATCAGTCTCCATGGGGGTTGGTCCCCCCATGTCTTCGGCAGCCGAGGCATTACCCTATGGCGCCGTCTTGGCAGCCTCCCGCAGCTCTCCATGGCCTGGAGAGGCTCTTCGGGACAAAACTTCGATGTCGTCCATAGCGGTTCGCGAAGAGGCCCACGGAGACGTCTCGCTCTCCACCATCCCCGGCTCCAGCGAGTTCCCCGGAGATGATGATAGTTGGGGGAGATCACATGCCAGACTGAAACACACAATACAATGTATTAAAAACTACAATACTGAATACCGATATATGTAAGGCATCCTTGGATACTTACGAATCGGCCAGGGGCTTCGACCTGGGGCGCCGCTCGAGGATGGCTTCGACATCCGAATCCGAGTCATCCGAGAAGGACATCTTCCCCCTCTTGGACGCCTCTGCCTCTGGGTCTACGGAGGCCGCTCTTTTCTTCATCCTCCCCTTAAGGGGAGAATCGCTCTCTCCATCCTCCTCCTTTTCATCTTCATCTCCCTCGTGGGACGAGAGGGCTTCGAAATCCCGGACACAACGTCCGGAGTACCTTTACGGTGGGGGTCGCTTTTGGCCTCCTTGCCCTTCTTCTTGGCCTTCTTCTCCAGTGCTTGGTATGTCAACGGGACCAGCATCCTCATCAGCAGAGGATCAGCTGGGTTTTCGGGCAGCAGAGTCAGACACTTGATCCGCTCCGCCTTCTTCGTCCAGCCCTGATTAAAGGATGGAAGTCTTAGTATACCCTTTCGATTCCTGACCTAAGTTATGTTCGGAAACTAAAAAACTTACCGGGGAGGCTGGGTGAGCACAGTCGTGGCCGATGTGGTCAGTCGTCTCTGGCCCCTACTTCTGGGCCTTGAAAAGCAGCCTCCAGATATCTTTGTGCATCGTGCCGAAGAATCGCTGCAGAGTCCACGACTCTTCCGGGTTAAACTTCCACATATGGAGAGGCCGGCGCTGGCAGGGAAGGGTCCGGCGAAATAGAATCACCTGGACCATGTTAGTGAGGCTTGTGTTCTTTTCTATAATGTTTTTGATGCGCTTTTGCAGCATCAACACCTCGTTGATCGACCCCCAATCCATACTCTTGTTGATCCACAACGCGAGCCGCATTGGGGGTCCAGATCTAAACTCATGAGTGGCTGCCCAGTTGGCGCCACGAGGTTCGGTGATGTAGAACCATTCCTATTGCCATACCTTGACAGTTTCCACGAAGGCCCCTTTGGGCCAGGTGACGTTGGGAAGTTTGCTCACCATAGCACCTTCGCAGTCTGCGTGCTGCCCATCCATCACCTTTGGCTTCATGTTGAAGACTTTGAGCCAAAAGCCGAAGTGGGGGTGGGGGGTGGGGTGCGGAGGAGCACCTCGCACACGATGATAAACACCGAGATGTGGAGGAAGGAGTTTGGGGCTAGATCATGGAAGTATAGCACATAATAGAACATGAGGCCACGGACAAAAGGGTGAAGTGGGAACCCTAGTCCACGAAGGAAGTGGGGGACAAATACCACCCTTTCGCCGGGCTCCGGAGTGGGAATGACCTGCTTCTTGGCAGGGAGCCTGTATGGAATGTCCGTACCGAGGTACCCCACCTCCCAGAGCTCTTTGATGTCCTTATCCTTCACGGAGGAGGCCACCCACTTGCCTTGAGAGCCGGATCCGGACATGGCTGGAGAGGTTGGTGGCTGTGGGGAGGATCGAAGCATGAGTGTTAGAGCTCGAAGATGGGAAGGTTAAGGAAGAAGAAGGCGTGGGGTAGAAAAGATGGATTTTTATCCGCTTATATAGGCCGTGAATACCGAGCACCCACCTCACCAGCCTTAAAACCTCGCCTGTTCCCGATGGGGTATGCGCCGCAGTCGGTTGGGTTACCCAAATATCATTGATATGCAATCTCGTATTAAGTGGGCACGATCTCTATTTTGATAGGACGTGCCAATGATGCGCCTCGAAACACAGAACACGGGGTGTGAAAACGGTTCAAGATGCCGAAGGGTCAAGTCTGACGCTTCATCGAAAAAAGTTGTCAGTAAAAGACACTATTCCTATATTTTATATATCCTGCCTTCGCGGCTAAGGGTTGTGTTTATTATAAAAAGCCGGATACAATTCTTTTACAGAGGAGAGCCGATGTGTATTCTTTAAGGAACCCGCCTTGCAATGCTGAAGACAACCTGAACGCCGAATATATCATCATTGAAGACTGGTTCAGGGGCTACTGTGGGAGTCCTGGACTAGGGGGTCCTCGGGCATCCGGTCTATTAATGTGGGCCGGATTGATGGGCCGTCAAGATACAAGACAGAAGATCACCTCTCGTGTCCGGTGGGGACTCCCGTATGCGTGGATGGCAAGTATAGGTGTATGAATATGTTATTCCTTTCTGTAAAACTGACTTTGTACAACCCTAAGCTCCTCCGGTGTCTATATAAACCGGAGGGTAGATCGGAGGCAGGATCACAACATTGCTAGGCTAGCTATCTAGGGTTAGCCGAATTGATCTCGAGGTAGATCAACTCTTGTAACCCCTATATCCTCAAATATAATCAAGCAGAAGTAGGGTTTTACCTCCATTAAGAGGGACCGAACCTGTGTACACATTGTGTCCCTTTTCCATAGCTACCATTGATCCTCACACACACACTGCCAGTTTTGACACCGACATACTCCTACATGGCCTCTCACCGCTACCTTTACCAAATCATGTTCACACACTTAGCTCTCAATAGTAGGACATGTTCATCACCACTCCAAACCATCCAACAATACCGCCGAATCAAAATAAGACATTGGTTGTAAGCAATATGACGATCACCGCCCACAACTCTTTGTGTTCTACTCGTGCATATCATCTACGCATAGACCTGGCTCGGATGCCACTATTGGGAAACGTAGCATGCAATTTCAAAAAAATTCCTACGCTCATGCAAGATCTATCTAGGAGATGCATAGCAACGAGAGGGGTAGAGTGTGTCCACGCACCCTCGTAGACTGAAAGTGGAAGTGTTTGCTCAACGCGGTTGATGTAGTCGAACATCTTCTCGTTCCGACCAATCGAGTACCGAACGTACGACACCTCCGAGTTCTGCACATGGTTCAGCATGATGACGTCCCTCGAGCTCCTGATCCAGCAGAGGGTCGAAGGAGTAGATGAGTTCCGTCAGCACGATGGCGTGGTGACGGTGATGGTGATGTGATCCACGCAGGGCTTCGCCTAAACACCGCGAGAATATGACCGGAGGCGTAAACTGTGGAGGGGGGCACCGCACACGGCTTGGAGAAATTGGTGTGTGTGTTCTAGGGGCGCCCCCCTCGTATACAACAGAGGGAGGGAGAGGAGGTCGGCCCTAGGCGCGCCCCAAGTGGGAGGAGTCCCACTTGGACTCCTAGTTGGATTCGCCCCCCCCCCCCACCTTCCTTTTATCGAAGGGGGAAAGGGGGAAGGAGAGGGAGTAGGAGAAGGAAAGGGGGGCGCCGCCCCCTTCCCTAGTACAATTCGGCCTCCTCCCTTGTGGGGGGCGCACCAGCCCCTTGTGGGCTGGTGAGCCTTCCTCCTGTGGCCCATATCTTTCCCCGGGGGGTTCCGGTAACTTCTTTGGTACTCCGGTATGTACCCGATACATTCCGGAACACTTCCGGTGTCCGAATACCACCTTCCAATATATCAATCTTTACCTCTCGACAATTTCGAGACTCTTCGTCATGTCCGTGATCTCATCCGGGACTCCGAACAACCTTCAGTCACCAAAACACATAACTCATATAATACATATCGTCATCGAACGTTAAGCGTGCGGACCCTACGGGTTCGAGAACTATGTAGACATGACCGAGACATCTCTCTGGTCAATAACCAATAGCGGAACCTGGATGCTAATATTGGTTCCCACATATTCTACGAAGATCTTTATCGGTCGAACCGCAATGTAAACATATGTTATTCCCTTTGTCATCGGTATGTTACTTGCCTGAGATTCTATCGTTGGTATATTCATACCTAGTTCAATCTCATTACCGGCAAGTCTCTTTACTCGTTCCGTAATGCATCATCCCGTAACTAACTCATTAGTCACATTGCTTGCAAGGCTTCATATGACGTGCATTACCGAGAGGGCCCAGAGATATCTCTCTGATACTCGGAGTGACAAATCCTAATCTCGATCTATGCCAACTGAACAAACACCTTCGGAGATACCTGTAGATCATCTTGATAATCACCTAGTTACGTTGTGACGTTTGATAGCACACAAGGCTTTCTCCTGTGTCCGGGAGTTGCATAATCTCATAGTCAGAGGAATGTGTATTTGACATGAAGAAAGCAGTAGCAATAAAAACTGAACAATCATTATGCTAAGCTAATGGATGGGTCTTTTCCATCACATCATTCTCCTAATGATGTGATCCCGTTCATCAAATGACAACACATGTCTATGGCTAGGAAACTTAACCATCTTTGATCAACAAGCTAGTCTAGTAGAGGCATACTAGGGACACGGTGTTTTGTCTATGTATTCACACATGTATCAAGTTTCCGGTTGATACAATTCTAGCATGAATAATAAACATTTATCATGAATAAGGAAATATAAAATAAAAACTTTATTATTGCCTCTAGGGCATATTTCCTTCAGTATCCCACTTGCACTAGAGTCAATAATCTAGATTACATTGTAATAAATCTAACACCCATGGAGTCTTGGTGTTGATCATGTTTTTCTCGTGGAAGAGCTTAGTCAACGGGTATGCCACATTTAGATCCGTATGCATTTTGAAAATCTCTATGTCTCCCTCCTTGAGCAAATCTCGGATGGAGTTGAAGCGTCTCTTGACGTGTTTGGTCTTTTTGTGAAATCTAGATTCCTTCGCCAAGGAAATTGCTCCAGTATTGTCACGAAATATTTTCATTGGACCCGATGCACTAGGTATTACACCTAGATCGGATATGAACTCCTTCATCCAGACTCATTCATTTGCTGCTTCCGAAGCAGCTATGTACTCTACTTCACATGAAGATCCCTCCACGACACTCTGCTTGGAACTGCACTAACTGAGAGCTCCACCATTCAATAAAAATACGTATCCAGTTTGTGACTTAGAATCATCCGGATCAGTGTCAAAGCTAGCGTCGATGTAACCACTCACGACAAGCTCTTTTTCACCTCCATAAACGAGAAACATATCCCTAGTCCTTTTCAGGTACTTAAGGATGTTCTTGACCGCTATCAAGTGATCCACTCATGGATTACTTTGGTACCTCCCTGCTAAACTTATATCAAGGCACACATTAGGTCTGGTACATAGCATAGCATACATGATAGAACCTATGGCTGAGGCATAGGGAACGACTTTCATTTTCTCTCTATCTTCTGCAGTGGTCGGGCATTGAGTCTGACTCAACTTCACACCTTGTAACACAAGCAAGAACCCTTTCTTTGACTGATCCATTTTGAACTTCTTCAAAACTTTATCAAGGTATGTGCTTTGTGAAAGTCCTATCAAGCATCTTGATCTATCTCTATAGATCTTGATGCCCAATATATAAGCAGCTTCACCGAGGTCTTCCATTGAAAAACTTTTATTCAAGTATCCTTTTATGATATCCAGAAATTCTACATCATTTCCAATCAACACTATTTCATCCACATATAATATTAGAAATGCTATAGAGCTCCCACTCACTTTCTTGTAAATACAGACTTCTCCAAAAGTCTGTATAAAACCATATGCTTTGATCATCTCATCAAAGCGTATATTCCAACTCCGAGATGCTTGCAGCAGTACATAAATGGATCGCTGGAGCTTGCACACTTTGTTAGCACCTTTAGGATCAACAAAACCTTCTGGTTGCATCATATACAACTCTTCTTTAAGAAATCCGTTAAGGAATGCAGTTTTGACATCCATTTGCCAGATTTCATAATCATAAAATGCGGCAATTGCTAACATGATTCAGACAGACTTAAGCATCGCTACGGGTGAGAAAGTCTCATCATAGTCAACTCCTTGAACTTGTCGAAAACCTTTTGCAACAAGTCGAACTTTATAGACAGGAACATTACCATCAGCGTCAGTCTTCTTCTTGAAGATCAATTTATTCTCTATGGGTCTCCGATCATCGGGCAGATCCACCAAAGTCCACACTTTCTTCTCATACATGGATCTTATCTCAGATTTCATGGCCTCAAGCCATTTATCGGAATCTGGGCTCATCATAGCTTCTTCATAGTTCGTAGGTTCGCAATGGTCAAGTAACATGACTTCCGGAACATGATTACCGTACCACTCTGGTGCGGATCATGCTCTGGTGACCTATGAGGTTCTGTAGCAACTTGATCTGAAGTTTCATGATCATTATCATTAGCTTCCTCTCCAGTTGGTGTAGGCATCACGGGAACAGATTATTGGGATGATCTACTATCCAAATTGAAAGAAGGTACAATTACCTCATCAAGTTCTACTTTCCTCCCACTCACTTCTTTCGAGAGAAACTCCTTCTCTAGAAAGGTTCCGTTCTTGGCAACAAAGATCTTGACTTCGGAGTTGTGGTAGAAGGTGTACCCAATTGTTTCCTTAGGGTATCCTATGAAGACGCACTTCTCCGATTTGGGTTCGAGCTCATCAGGCTGAAGCCTTTTGACATAAGCATCGCATCCCCAAACTATAAGAAACGACAGCTTAGGTTTGTTGCCAAACCACAGTTCATACAGTGTCGTCTCAACGGATTTTGACGGTGCCCTGTTTAACGTGAATGTAGTTGTCTCTAATGCATAACCCCAAAACGATAGTGGTAAATCGGTAAGAGACATCATAGATCGCACCATATCTAATAAAGTGCGGTTACAATGTTCGGACACACCATTACACTGTGGTGTTCCAGATGGCATGAGCTGTGAAACTATTCCACATCTCTCCCTAATAATAAAGCACAGATTGACTTTGTCGGGTTCACCGTCACAATACGCTTCTGCCCAGTCGTAATACGCTTTTAAGATTCATATAGACAAAATCGTAATATGAATGAGATGATACTAATTTGGGGATGTCCTATATACGTACATATTGTTTTCACATGTTGTCCAATATTATTAAGGCGGCGTAGGCCGTCTCGGTCGTGTGGAGGTGCGGCTGCTCGGCGAGGCTTCGGCGGGGCGCGGCTGGGAGCGGTGCATTGGCGAGGCTTCATCGAGGGAGCGGCTGTCGCTAAGGAGCGGCGCCGGTGCTCCCAGACTTCGGGCCACGCACCTGGATCTGGGCCGGCGGGCGGTGACATCATGCATGCATGGATGGATCAAGTACGCTGGCGGTGACCTTGATGGCCAACAAATTAAAGACGGGATCTTGAACCAAGCAGCTAACGTATGTCATGGGAT
The DNA here is from genome assembly GCF_018294505.1 of Triticum aestivum. Taxonomy (NCBI): domain Eukaryota; kingdom Viridiplantae; phylum Streptophyta; class Magnoliopsida; order Poales; family Poaceae; genus Triticum; species Triticum aestivum. The sequence continues at coordinate 404,084,793 of NC_057807.1, forward strand.
GGATCACACCAGGCACCAGTGCACCCATGGGTGGGCGCCGTACAGCACGGCGGTCGGCACTGTTGACGCAAGGTACGTACCTGTCGGCCGGCCGTACATCATGGCCTTTGAAGATTGAACCTGTTCGTGGCGGCGAGCACAGACCACGCACGTCCACACCGACGCCCAACTCCGAGAGCGCAGCTGACGTCGATGTCCAAAGACATAAATATAGGAGCTTGAACCCGCTGGGTGATGCTCATGGAGGAACGACTACAGAACCGCCACGACGGACGCACCCATGGTTGCCGCGCCAGCCGGCCAGCACCGGCGACCCACGTATGGTTGCAACATCGCTGTGTCGAACCGCATAACCGGCGAGCAAGGTGAATGTGAAGGGCCAACTCCGGCCGAGAGTGCGAGGGGATGAAGCTGGCGGTCGTGGAGTGTTGATCCGGCCGGCCTGCCATGTATTGTATAACACTATAACCCTTGAAGAATCTACGAAAATGAATGTCCAAGACTTGAGGAGGTGATTCACCGTTGGATTCCTTGTGTTGTTTGAAGAGAATAGAAGAAAATAAGAAACGAGACGAGATGGTTGGGTTGGGCATTGTGCAGGCGGACCGCACGATGGAGTGCACGGGCGTCGTCGCGTGTCAAACAAGCTGTTGTGCTAGCTAGATCCGCACGTTCTCGCTCCGCAGTCGCCAAATCCAGACGAGATCGACAGGATCCACTCTCGGGTGAGGTTTCTCTCTCTGTAAGTCGTTGTCGCGACCCAAGGAAACTCCAACAAACTGAGTACATGTCGGCAGCCTGCGGGTCGGCGGATCGGCTCCGGCTGCCTCCACCGTCACCTCCTCCTCCATGAACTATGCAGCCCGGACGCCCAAGGTGATCGCGTGTTGTGAGTGCGTGTTGGTGTGTGCTTCTCCCTTTGTACTGTTGATCATGGGGTGGTGCTTCTCCTCTCCCTCTCTCGGATCAGTAACTGCATTATTCCCAAATAAATGTGTGCTTCTGTTCATATTCTGTCCACAACATGTTTGATGTTATGCTTATGAGGAGTTGAATTTCATTCTTTTTTCAGGTTCTTCTTTGGTGTATCAGGCCCGGTGTAATTTGTTTTCAAAAGTGAGCTTGTTGTACAGTCCAATTCATCTGGGAAAATTAACTTATGGACAGTTGTTAATGATGTTGCTTGCATTTTTTTGTCTAACAAACTAGCTGCTTAAATTTTGGATATAAACATTGAGTAGGTGCTGAAATGTTTTGCTAATAATAGTTTCCAACTTGCTTTTAGCAGAACTACAGAACTATAAAAATATATCAAAACTATTATAGCTCAATCAATTTGCATATTTTAATTATGTGCACTCAATGGATTTGGTGTCCAGGACATGGACTTAAGATCAAGTTCGTTTATGTGCTGATGTTCTTCGATAGAATAATTGTTCTTCTCCTTTAATGTGATGCGCCGTTGACTTATTTTTTTAGATGCTCACATACACACACAAACGACATCCAGCAGGCGCTTGGAACACCCGGCAGATTGAAAGCATAGAAGCAAAGCTTTCCAATACGAGGCCACGATGCTCGACAGAGATGTAGCCAATATGCGCCCAATCCTTATTTCTTGATGTTGGAACAACAAGTAAGAGCATGTTCATGTTTACTTATTATGTTTTTTGAGAAATTTATGGGATTTACAAGTTGAAATTATTGACTGCTTCAAAAGATGTTTTAACCAAAACTGTTTACACGATATTTCTCTGGTTCTGCATTCATGGAATTGCTAAAAAGGTGAGCAAGTTCAGTGATACTTTTGTTCCTATTAATATTTCGTCCAAGGTGCCAGTTTGTTTTTTCACTTGATGATCTCCTAATGTTGAACTATCCATGTACTTATCTTTAAAGTTCTGTTGTCTTTCTAATTCTCTATCTAATAATAAAGCACGGACTGCTTCTGCCTGTCTGTCGCACCTTTTTGCAAAAAAATCGAACCGTTATTTTGCATTTTTTGAAAACTCTCTGGCCTTTTATAGGTAATTCATTTGCGGATCATATTTAAGTGAAACAAATTCTTTTCTAAATTATCCGTATCTTTTAAAGCGTAACTCCGATTTGAACATGTTATATATGAAATTTGATTACAAAAATATGTAGAATATGAATATGAGATTATTTTTACATGTTAAGTATTTTTATGTATTATTTTGGAAGAAATTTAAGTCAAACCAATGATTTTCTAAATCATCCGTATCTTTTAAATGTTAACTCTGATTTTAACATGTTATATTATTAGAAAAATGTGTGGAATCTGAATATGATGTTAATTTTACCTTTTAAATATTGTTTTGGAAGCAAACTTATAATCTATAGCACGATCCATTTTTCTTTCATGTCGGAGGTGATCCAGATTGCAAATAAACACCAACTATAACCATACAGGGAAAAAACATCGATTACTACACATGCATACCTCTGAAAAACATCACTGGAAAAAACAACAGATTTTTCATCGTGAGAGTGAGAGAAAGCGAGAGAGGGAGAGGGAGAGAGAGAGGGAGAGGGAGAGGGAGGAAAGAGGGAGAGAGAGAGAGACGCCTTACAATTAACCACATTCAAACATGTTTTGGTTTGTGTGAACACTGAGGCCACCGCCGACGAGGGTGAGAAGGAGAACAAGCGGCAACAAAAATATGATGCCTCGCTAAAATAAAGGAGATGGGCCTATTATGGTATGGTTGTTGGGTTAAGAGCGTGTGTTATAAATTTTTTTCGCCCGTTGCAACGCACGGGCTCTTTTGCTTGTTGTTTTAAAAGAAGGTCAAACTTGTAACTCAAATATTCGCCTCCACAATCAGATCATAGAAACTTTATTTTCTTGTTATGGCGATTCTCCACTTCACTCTGAAATTCTTTGAACGTTTCAAATGTTTTAGACTTGTGTTTCATTAAGTAGATATACCCATATCTTCTCAAATCATCTGTGAAGGTCAGAAAATAACGATATCCGCCACGAGCCTCAACATTCATCGGACCGCATACATCGCTATGTATTATTTTCAATAAGTCATTAGCTCACTCCGTTGTTCCGGAGAACGGAGTTTTAGTCATCTTGCCTATAATGCACGGTTCACAAGTATCAAATGATTCATAATCAAGTGATTCCAAAATTCCATCTGCATGGAGTTTCTTCATGTGCTTTACAACAATATGACCCAAACGACAGTGCCACAAATAAGTTGCACTATCATTATCAACTTTGCATCTTTTGGCATCAATATTATGAATATGTGTATCACCATGATCAAGATTCAACAGAAATAGACCACTCTTCAAGGGTGCATGACCATAAAAGATATTTCTCATATAAATAGAACAACCATTATTCTCTTATTTAAATGAATAACCGTCTCGCACTAAACAAGATCCACATATAATGTTCATGCTCAACGCTGGCACCAAATAACAATTATTCAGGTCTAAAACTAATCCCGAAGGTAGATGTAGAGGTAGCGTGCCGACGGCGATCACATCGACCTTGGAACCATTCCCGACGCGCATCGTCACCTCGTCCTTAGCCAATTTTCGTTCGATCCGTAGTCCCTATTTCGAGTTACAAATACGAGCAACCGAACCGGTATCAAATACCTAGGCGCTACTACGAGAATTAGTAAGGTACACATCAATAACATGTATGTCAAATATACCTTTGTTCACTTTGCCATCCTTCTTATCTGCCAAATACTTGAGGTAGTTCCACTTCCAGTGACCAGTCCCTTTGCAATAGAAGCACTCAGTTTCAAGCTTGGGTCCAACTTTGAGTTTCTTCCCGGGAGTGACAACTTGCTTGTCATTCTTCTTGAAGTTCCCCTTCTTACCCTTGCCCTTCTTCTTGAAACTGGTGGTCTTGTTGACCATCAACACTTGATGCTCCTTGATTTCTACCTCCGCAGCCTTTAGCATTGCAAAGAGCTCGGAAATAGTATTTTAAATCCCTTGCATATTGTAGTTCATCATGAAGCCTTTGTAGCTTGGTGGCAGTGACTGAAGAACTCTGTCAATCACACAATCATCTGGAAAATTAAATCCCAGCTGAGTCAAGTGATTATGGTACCTAGACATTCTGAGTATGTGCTCACTAATAGAACTGTTCTCCTCCATCTTGCAGCCATAGAACTTGTTTGAGACTTCATATCTCTCAACTCGGGCATTTGCTTGAAATATTTACTTCACCTCTTGGAACATCTCATATGGTCCATGACGTTCAAAACGTCTTTGAAGTCCCGATTATAAGCCGTAAAGCATGGCACACTGAACTAACGAGTAGTCATCAACACGCGACTACTAGGCATTCATAATGTCTGCAGTTGCTGGGGCGGGTGGTACACCTAGCGGTGCATCAAGGACATAATTCTTCTGTGCAGCAATGAGGATAATCCTCAAGATACTGACCCAGTCCGTGTAGTTGCTACCATCATCTTTCAACTTAGCTTTCTCTAGGAACGCATTAAAATTCAAGGGGACGGTAGCACGGGCCATTGATCTACAGCATAGATATGCAAAAACTATCAAGACTAAGTTCATGACAAATTAAGTTCAATTAATCATATTACTTAAGAACTCCCACTTGGACAGACATCCCTCAAGTCATCTAAATGATACATGATCCAAATCAACTAAACCATGTCTGATCATCACGTGAGATGGAGTAGTCATCAATGGTCAACATCTCTATGTTGATCATATCCACTATATGATTCATGTTCGACCTTTCGGTCTGTCCAGTGTTCCGAGGTCATGTCTATACATGCTAGGCTCGTCAAGTTTAACCCGAGTATTCCGCATGTGCAAAACTGGCTTGCACCCGTTGTATTTGAACGTAGAGCCTATCACACCCGACATCATGTGGTGTCTCCGCATGAAGAACTTTCGCAATGGTGCATACTCGGGGAGAAAACTTATACCTTGAAATTTAGTTAATGGATCATCTTATAATGCTACCACCGTACTAAGCAAAATAAGATCCATAAAAGATAAACATCACATGCAATCAAAATATGTGACATGATATGGCCATCATCATCTTGTGCTTTTGATCTCCATCACCAAATCAAGGTCATGATCTCCATCGTGACCGGCTTGACACCTTGATCTCCATTGTAGCGTCGTGGTCGTCTCGCCAACTATTGCTTCTACGACTATCGCTACCGCTTAGTGATAAAGTAAAGCAATTACATGGCGTTTGTATTTCATACAATAAAGCGAAGACCATAAGGCTCCTGCCAGTTGCCGATAACTTCTACAAAACATGATCATCTCATACAACAATGTATATCACATCATGTCTTAACCATATCACATCACAACATGCCCTGCAAAAACAAGTTAGACGTCCTCTACATTGTTGTTGCAAGTTTTACATGGCTGCTACAGGCTTCTAGCAAGAACCCTTCTTGCCTATGGCACAAATCCACAACCGTGATTTATCAACTTTGTTGTTTTAACCTTCACAAGGACCAGCCGCAGTCAAATTCGATGAACTAAAGTTAGAGAAATAGACACCCGCCAGCCACCTTTATGCAAAACTAGTTGCATGTCTGTCGGTGGGACCGGTCTCATGAACGTGGTCATGTAAGGTTGGTCCGGGCTGCTTCATCCAACAATACTGCCGAATCAAAATAAGACATTGGTGGTAAGCAATATGATGATCACCGCCCACAACTCTTTGTGTTCTACTCGTGCATATCATCTACGCATAGACCAGGCTCGGATGCCACTGTTGGGAAACATAGCATGCAATTTCAAAAAAATTCCTACTCTCATGCAAGATCTATCTAGGAGATGCATAGAAACGAGAGGGGGAGAGTGTGTTCACGTACCCTCGTAGACCGAAAGCGGAAGCGTTTGCTCAACACGGTTTATGTAGTCGACCGTCTTCTCATTCCGAATGATCGAGTACCGAATGTACGACACCTCCGAGTTCTGCACATGTTCAGCATGATGACGTCCCTCGAGGTCTTGATCCAACAGAGGCTCAAAGGAGTATATGAGTTCCGTCAGCAAGACGGCGCGGTGACGGTGATCGTGATGTGATCCGTGCAGGGCTTCGCCTAAGCACCGCGAGAATATGACTGGAGGCGTAAACTGTGGAGGGGGATGCCGCACACGGCTTGGAGCAATTGATGTGTGTGTTCTAGGGGCGTCTCCCTCGTATACAAAGGAGGGAGGGAGAGGAGTCCGGCCCTAGGCACGCCCCAAGTGGGAGGAGTCCCACTTGGACTCCTAGTTGGATTCGCCCCATTCCTTTAATCGGAGGGGGAAGGGGGGAAGGAGAGGGAGTAGGAGAAGGAAAGAGGGGTGTTGTCCGCTTCCCTAGTCCAATTCGGCCTCCTCCCTTGGGGGGGGGGGGCGTGCAAGCCCCTTGTGGGCTGGTTAGCCTCCCTCCTATGGCCCATATCTTTCCCCGAGGGGTTCCGGTACTCCGGTATGTACCCGATACATTCCGGAACACTTTTGGTGTCTGAATACCACCTTCCAATATATCAATCTTTACCTCTCGACCATTTCGAGACTCCTCATCATGTTCGTGATCTCATCCGGGACTCCGAACAACCTTCGGTCACCAAAACACATAACTCATATAATACATATCGTCATCGAACGTTAAGCGTGCGAACCCTACAGGTTCGAGAACTATGTAGACATGACTGAGACACCTCTCCGGTCAATAACCAATAGAGGAACCTGGATGCTAATATTGGTTCCCACATATTTTATGAAGATCTTTATCGGTCGAACCGCAATGTCAACATATGTTATTCCCTTTGTCATCGGTATGTTACTTGCCCGAGATTCGATCGTAGGTATCTTCATACCTAGTTCAATCTCGTTACCGGCAAGTCTCTTTACTCGTTTCGTAATGCATCATCCCGTAACTAACTCGTTAGTCACATTTCTTGCAAGGCTTCATATGATGTGCAATACCGAGAGGGCCTAGAGATACCTCTCCGATACTCGGAGTGAAAAATCCTAATCTTGATCTATGCCAACCCAACAAACACCTTCAGAGATACCTATAGAGCATCTTTATAATCACCCAATTATGTTGTGACATTTGATAGCATACAAGGCGTTCCTCCGGTGTCCGGGAGTTGCGTAATCTCATAGTCGGAGGAATATGTATTTGACATGAAGAAAGCAGTAGAAATAAAACTGAACGATCATTATGCTAAGCTAATGGATGGGTCTTGTCCATCACATCATTCTCCTAATGATGTGATCTTGTTCATAAAATGACAACACATGTCCATGGCTAGGAAACTTAGCCATCTTTGATTAACGAGCTAGTCTAGTAGAGGCTTACTAGGGACACAGTGTTTTGTCTATGTATTCACACATGTATCAAGTTTCCGGTTAATACAATTCTAGCATGAATAATAAACATTTGTCATGAATAATAAATATAAAATAACAACTTTATTATTGAATCTAGGGCATATTTCCTTCAGTAATGAGCCCCAAACTAATTGGACATGTCAGCTGGTCGTAGGTTAACCGCCGTGACATCAGCTGACGGCGGAGGCACGCCAGGATGACTGCTCCGGCGCCCGTCCGATACACGGAGGGGTTCTACAGGGAGCTTGCACTCGCGCGCATCCCTGGGTGGTCTTGGGGGTCTATGGGGTGGCCGAAATTGAGCCCGGCGGTAAGGTCTTGGGGTGACCCGGGTTCAGCGAGGTCGGGTTCGGCGCTAGGGTGTACGGGTGGAGGAGCTGGTGGGTGTGCTCAGCTAAAAAAATATGCCCTAGAGGCAATAATAAAGTTATTATTTATTTCCTTATTTCATGATAAATGTTTATTATTCATGCTAGAATTGTATTAACCGGAAACATGATACATGTGTGAATACATAGACAAACATATAGTCACTAGTATGCCTCTACTTGACTAGCTCATTAATCAAAGATGGTTATGTTTCCTAACCATAAACATGTGTTGTCATTTGATTAATGGGATCACATCATTAGGAGAATGATGTGATTGACATGACCCATTCCGTTAGCCTAGCACTTGATCATTTAGTATGTTGCTATTGCTTTCTTCATGACTTATACATGTTCCTGTAACTATGCGATTATGCAACTCCCATTTACCGGAGGAACACTTTGGGTGCTACCAAACGTCACAAGGTAACTGGGTGATTATAAAGGAGTACTACAGGTGTCTCCAAATGTACATGTTGGGTTGGCGTATTTCGAGATTAGGTTTTGTCACTCCTATTGTCGGAGAGGTATCTCTGGGCCCTCTCGGTAATGCACATAACTATAAGCCTTGCAAGCAATGTGACTAATGAGTTAGTTGCGGGATGATGCATTATGTAACGAGTAAAGAGACTTGCCGGTAACGAGATTGAACTAGGTATTGGATACCGACGATCAAATCTCGGGCAAGTAACATACCGATGACAAAGGGAACAAAGTATGTTGTTATGCGGTTTGACCAATAAAGATCTTCGTAGAATATGTAGGAGCCAATATGGGCATCCACGTTCCGCTATTGGTTATTGACCAAGAATAGTTCTAGGTCATGTCTACATAGTTCTCGAACCTGTAGGGTCCGCACGCTTAAGGTTTCGATGACAGTTATATTATGAGTTTATGAGTTTTGATGTACCGAAGGAGTTCGGGGTCCCGGATGAGATCGGGGACATGACGAGGAGTCTCGAAATGGTCGAGACGTAAAGATCAATATATTGGACGACTATATTCGGAGTTCGGAAAGGTTCCGAGTGATTCGGGTATTTTTCGGAGTATCGGAGAGTTACGGGAATTCGCCGGGGAGTATATGGGCCTTATTGGGCCATACGGGAATAGAGGAGAGAGGCCAAAAGGAAGGAGGCCTGCGCCCCCCCTCTGGTCCGAATTGGACAAGGGGCGCAGCCCCCCTTTCCTTCTTCCTCTCCCCCTCTTTCCACTTCTCCTACTCCAACAAGGGAGGTGGAATCCTACTAGGACTAGGGAGTCCTAGTAGGACTCCACACTTGGTGCGCCCCCTCCTAGGGCCGACCTCCTCCCCCCTTTCTCCTTTATATACGGGGGCAGGGGCACCCCATGACACACAAGTTGATCTACGTGATCGTTCCTTAGCCGTGTGCGGTACCCCCTCCACCATATTCCACCTCGGTCATATCGTGGCGGAGTTTAGGCGAAGCCCTGCGCCGGTAGAACATCATCATCGTCACCACGCCGTCGTGCTGACGGAACTCATCCCCGACACTTTGCTGGATCGGAGTCCGGGGATCGTCATCGAGCTGAACGTGTGCTGAACTCGGAGGTGCCGTACGTTCGGTACTTGGATCGGTCGGATCGTGAAGACGTACGACTACATCAACCGCGTTGTCATAACGCTTCCGCTTACGGTCTACGAGGGTATGTGGACAACACTCTCCCCTCTCGTTGCTGTGCCATCACCATGATCTTGCGTGTGCGTAGGAATTTTTTTGAAATTACTACGTTCCCCAACAGTGGCATCCGAGCCTAGGTTTTATGCGTTGATGTTATATGCACGAGTAGAACACAAGTGAGTTGTGGGCGATACAAGTCATACTGCTTACCAGCGTGTCATACTTTGGTTCGGCGGTATTGTTGGATGAAGCGGCCCGGACCGACATTACGCGTACGCTTACGCGAGACTGGTTTTACCGCCGTGCTTTGCACACAGGTGACTAGCGGGTGTCTGTTTCTCCAACTTTAGTTGAACCGAGTGTGGCTACGCCCGGTCCTTGCGAAGGTTAAAACAACACTAACTTGACGAACTATCATTGTGGTTTTGATGCGTAGGTAAGAACAGTTTTTGCTCAGCCCGTAGCAGCCACGTAAAATTTGCAACAACAAAGTAGAGGACGTCTACTTGTTTTTGCAGGGCATGTTGTGATGTGATATAGTCAAGACGTGATGAGATATAAGTTGTTGTATGAGATGATCATGCTTTGTTGAAGTTATCGGCAACTGGCAGAAGCCCTATGGTTGTCTCTTTGTTGCATAAGATGCAAGTGCCAAATATTTGCTTTACTTTATCGCTATGCGATAGCAATAGTTGCAAGAGCAATAGTTGGCGAGACGACCATGTGACGACACATTGATATAGATCAAGATGATGAAGATCATGGTGTCGTGCCGATAACGATAGAGATCATGACAGTACTTTGGAGATGGAGATCAAAGGCGCAAGATGATCATGGCCATATCATGTCACATATTTTGATTGCATATGATGTTTATCTGTTATACATCTTATTCTTTTTTGTTTGACGGTAGCATTATAAGATGATATCTCACTAATTATCAAGAAGTGTTCTCCCTGAGTATGCACCGTTGTGAAAGTTCTTCGTGCTGAGACACCATGTGATGATCGGGTGTGATAGGCTCTACGTTCAAATACAATGGGTGCAAAACAGTTGCGCACGCGGAATACTCAGGTTAAACTTGACGAGCCTAGCATATAATAGATATGGCCTCAGAACACGGAGACCGAAAGGTCGAGCATGAATCATATAGTAGATATGATCAACATATTGATGTTCACCGTTGAAACTACTCCATCTCACGTGATGATCGGACATGGTGTAGTTGATATGGATCACTTAATCACTTAGAGGATTAGAGGGATGTCTATCTAAGTGGGAGTTCTTTAGTAATATGATTAATTGAACTTAAATTTATCATGAACTTAGTCCTGGTAGTATTTTGCAAATTATGTGTAGATCAATAGCTTGCGTTGTTGCTTTCATATGTTTATTTTGATATGTTCCTGGAGAAAATTGTGTTGAAAGATGTTAGTAGCAATGATGCGGATTGGATCCGTGATCTGAGGTTTATCCTCATTGCTGCACAGAAGAATTATGTCCTTAATGTACCGCTAGGTGACAGACCTATTGCAGGAGCAGATGCAGACATTATGAATGTTTGGCTAGCTCAATATGATGACTACTTGATAGTTTAGTGCACCATGCTTAACGGCTTAGAATCGGGACTTCAAAGACGTTTTGAACGTCATGGACCATATGAGATGTTCCAGGAGTTGAAGTTAATATTTCAAGCAAATACCCGAGTTGAGAGATATGAAGTCTCCAACAAGTTCTATGGCTAAAAGATGAGGAGAATCGCTCAACTAGTGAGCATGTGCTCAGATTGTCTGGGTACTACAATCGCTTGAATCAAGTGGGAGTTAATCTTCCAGATAAGATAGTGATTGACAGAATTCTCTAGTCACCATCACCAAGTTAGTAGAGCTTTGTGATGAACTATAGTATGCAAGGGATGACGAAAATGATTCCCGAGCTCTTCGTGATGTTGAAATCGACGAAGGTAGAAATCAAGAAAGAGCATCAATTGTTGATGATTGACAAGACCAGTAGTTTCAAGAAAAGGGCAAAGGGATAGAAAGGGAACTTCAAGTAGAATGACAAGCAAGTTGTCACTCCCGCGAAGAAGCCCATAGCTGGACCAAAGCCTGAAACTGAGTGCTTACACTGCAAAAGAAATGGTCACTGGAAGGGAAATGCCCTGAATATTTGGTGGATAAGAAGGATGGCGAAGTGAACAAGAGTATATTTGATATACAAGTTATTGATGTGTGCCTTACTAGTGTTTATAGTAGCCCCTGAGTATTTGATACTTGTTCAGTTGCTAAGATTAGTAACTCGAAATAGGAGTTATATAAACAGAGACTAGTTGAAGGGGAAGTGACGATGAGTGTTGGAAGTGGTTCCAAGATTGATATGATGATCATCGCACACTCCCTATACTTTCGAGATTAGTGTTAAACCTAAATAAATGTTATTTGGCGTTTGCGTTGAGCATGAATATGATTTGATCATGTTTATTGCGATACGGTTATTCATTTGAAGTTAAAGAATAATTGTTATTCTGTTTACATGAATAAGACCTTCGATGGTTATACACCCAATGGAAATAGTTTGTTGGATCTCGATCGTAGTGATACACATATTCATAATATTGATGCCAAAAGATGCAAAGTTAATAATGATAGTGCAACTTATTTGTGGCACTGACGTTTGGGTCATATCGGTGTAAAGCGCATGAAGAAACTCCATAAACATGGATTTTTGGAATCACTTGGTTATGAATCATTTGATGCTTGCGAACCATGCCTTTTGGGAAAGATGACTAAAACTTCGTTCTCCGGAACAATGGAACAAGCTACTGACTTAATGGAAATAATACATGCCGATGTATGCGATCCAATGAGTGTTGATGCTCATGGCAAGTATCGTTATTTTCTGACCTTCACAAGATGATTTGAGCAGATATGGGTATATCTACTTGATGAAACATAAGTCTGAAATAGTTGAAAGGTTCAAAGAATTTCAGAGTGAAGTGGAAAAATCATCATAACAAGAAAATAAAGTTTCTGCGATCTGATCGCGGAGACGAATATTTGAGTTACGAGTTTGGTCTTCAATTAAAACAATGTGGAATAGTTTCACAGCTCACGCCACCTGGAACACCACAACGTTATGTTGTGTCCGAATGTCGTAACCGCACTTTATTGGATATGGTGCGATCTATGATGTCTCTTACTGATTTACCATTATTGTTTTGGGGTTATGCATTAGAGACAGCTGCATTCATGTTAAAAGGGCACCATCTAAATCCGTTGAGACGACATCGTATAAACTATGGTTTAGCAGTAAACCTAAGCTGTCGTTTCTTAAAGTTTGGAGTTACGATGCTTATATGAAAAAGTTTTTCAACCTGATAAGCTCGAACCCAAATCGGAGAAGTGCGTCTTCATAGAATACCCAAAGGAAACTATTGGGTACTCCTTCTATCACAAATCCAAAGGCAAAACATTCGTTGCTAATAATGGATCCTTTATAGAGAAGGAGTTTCTCTCGAAAGAAGTGAGTGGGAGGAAAGTAGAACTTGATGAGGTAACTGTACCTGCTCCCTTATTTGAAAGTAGTTCATCACAGAAATCTGTTCCTGTGACTACTACACCAATTAGTGAGGAAGTTAATGATGATGATCATGAAACTTCAGATTAAGTTACTACAGAACCTCGTAGGTCTTCCAGAGTAAGATCCGCACCAGAGTGGTACGGTAATCCTGTTCTGGAAGTTATGTTACTAGACCATGACGAACCTACGAACTATGAAGAAGCGATGGTGAGCCCAGATTCCGCAAAATGGCTTGAGGCCATGAGATCTGAGATAAGATCAATGTATGAAAACAAAGTATGGACTTTCATTGACTTGCCCAATGATCGGCGAGACATTGAGATTAAATGGTTCTTCAAGAGGAAGACGGACGCTGATAGTGTTACTATCTACAAAGCTAGAATTGTCGCAAAAGGTTTTCGACAAGTTCAAGGTGTTGACTACGATTAGAGTTTTTCACTCGTATCTATGCTTAAGTCTGTCTGAATCATGTTAGCAATTGCCGCATTTTATGAAATCTGGCAAATGGATAAACAAAACTGCATTCCTTAATGGTTTTCTTAAAGAAGAGTTGTATATGATGCAACCAGAAGGTTTTGTCAATCCTAAAGGTGCTAACAAATTGTGCAAGCTCCAGCGATCCATCTATGGACTGGTGCAAGCATCTCGGAGTTGGAATATACGCTTTGATGAGTTGATCAAAGCATATGGTTTTATACAGACTTTTGAAGAAGCCTGTATTTATAAGAAAGTGAGTGGGAGCTCTGTAGCATTTCTAACATTATATGTGGATGACATATTGTTAATTGGAAATGATATGGAAATTCTGGATAGCATGAAAGGATACTTGAATAAGACTTTTTCAAAGCAAGACCTCGGTGAAGCTGCTTACACATTGAGCATCAAAATCTACATAGATAGATCAAGACGCTTGATAAGATTTTTGAATGAGTACATGCCTTGATAAATTTTTGAAATAGTTCAATATGGAACAGTCAAAGAAGGAGTTCTTGCCTGTGATGCAAAGGTATGAAGTTGAGTAAGACTAAAAACCCGACCATGGCAGAAAATAGAAAAGAATGAACAGTCATTCCCTATGCCTCAGTCATAGGTTCTATAAAGTATGATATGCTGTGTACTAGACCTATTGTATACCTTGCTCTGAGTTTGGCAAAGTAATACAATTTTGATCTAAGAGTAGATCACTAGACAGCGGTCAAGAATATCCTTAGTGAGGACTAAGGAAATATTTCTCGATTATGGAGGTGATAAAGAGCCCGTCGTAAAGAGTTACATCGGTGCAAGCTTTTACACCAATCCAGATGACTCTAAGTCTCAATCTGGATACATATTGAAAGTGGGAGCAATTAGCTAGAGTAGCTCCATGCAGAGCATTGTGGACATAGAATATTTTGCAAAATACATACGGCTCTGAGTATGACAGATCCGTTGACTAAACTTCTCTCACAATCAAAACATGATCATACCTTAGTACTCTTTGGGTGTTAATCACATAGCGATGTGAACTAGATTATTGACTCTAGTAAACCCTTTGGGTGTTGATCACATGATGATGTGAACTATGGGTATTAATCACACGCAGATGTGAATATTGGTGTTAAATCACATGGCGATGTGAACTAGATTATTGACTCCAGTGCAAGTGGGAGACTGAAGGAAATATGCCCTAGAGGCAATAATAAAATTATTATTTATTTCCTTATTTCATGATAAATGTTTATTATTCATGCTAGAATTGTATTAACTGGAAACATGATACATGTGTGAATACATAGACAAACATATAGTCACTAGTATGCCTCTACTTGACTAGCTCATTAATCAAAGATGGTTATGTTTCATAACCATAAACATGTGTTGTCATTTGATTAATGGGATCACATCATTAGGAGAATGATGTGATTGACATGACCCATTCCGTTAGCCTAGCACTTGATCGTTTAGTATGTTGCTATTGCTTTCTTCATGACTTATACATGTTCCTGTAACTATGAGATTATGCAACTCCCGTTTACCGGAGGAACACTTTGGGTGCTATCAAACGTCACAACGTAACTGGGTGATTATAAAGGAGTACTACAGGTGTCTCCAAAGGTACATGTTGGGTTGGCGTATTTCGAGATTAGGTTTTGTCACTCCGATTGTCGGAGAGGTATCTCTGGGCCCTCTCAGTAATGCACATCACTATAAGCCTTGCAAGCAATGTGACTGATGAGTTAGTTGCAGGATGATGCATTATGTAACGAGTAAAGAGACTTGCCGGTAACGAGATTGAACTAGGTATTGGATACCGATGATCGAATCTCGGGCAAGTAACATACCGATGACAAAGGGAACAAAGTATGTTGTTATGCGGTTTGACCGATAAAGATATTCGTAGAATATGTAGGAGCCAATATGGGCATCCAAGTTCCGCTATTGGTTATTGACCAAGAATAGTTCTAGGTCATGTCTACATAGTTCTCGAACCTGTAGGGTCAGCACGCTTAAGGTTTTGATGACAGTTATATTATGAGTTTATGAGTTTTGATGTACCGAAGGAGTTCGGAGTCCCGGATGAGATCGGGGACATGACGAGGAGTCTCAAAATGGCCGAGACATAAAGATCGATATATTGGACGACTATATTCGGAGTTCGGAAAGGTTCCGAGTGATTCGGGTATTTTTCGGAGTACCGGAGAGTTACGGGAATTCGCCGGGGACTATATGGGCCTTATTGGGCCATACGGGAATAGAGGAGAGAGGCCAAAAGGAAGGAGGCCTGCACCCCCCCCCCTCTGGTCCGAATTGGACAAGGGGCGCAGCCCCCCTTTCCTTCTTCCTCTCCCCCTCTTTCCACTTCTCCTACTCCAACAAGGGAGGTGGAATCCTACTAGGACTAGGGAGTCCTAGTAGGACTCCACACTTGGCGCGCCCCCTACTAGGGCCGGCCTCCTCCCCCCTTGCTCCTTTATATACGGGGGCAGGGGGCACCCCATGACACACAAGTTGATCTACATGATTGTTCCTTAGCCGTGTGCGGTGCCCCCCTCCACCATATTCCACCTCGGTCATATCATGGCGGAGTTTAGGCGAAGCCCTGCGACGGTAGAACATCATCATCGTCACCACGCCCTCGTGCTGACGGAACTCATCCCCGACACTTTGCTGGATCGGAGTCCGGGGATCGTCATCGAGCTGAACGTGTGCTGAACTCGGAGGTGCCGTACGTTCGGTACTTGGATCGGTCGGATCGTAAAGACGTACGACTACATCAACCGCGTTTTCATAACGCTTCCGCTTACGGTCTACGAGGGTACGTGGACAACACTCTCCCCTCTCGTTGCTATGCCATCACCATGATCTTGCGTGTGCGTAGGAATTTTTTTGAAATTACTACGTTCCCCAACATCAGCTCCTAGGAGCGTGTTAAGCATGTTGGCGGGCTCGGACGTGAGCTTCAGTGGCAGTAGCGACGACGGCGACATGGCCGACGGCGAGCACCACTCGGCTCCGGTGTATCTATGGCTAGAGCGCGAAATCGACATGGGGAGGGCAGGGAAAACGACCGGAGGCTCACAGGGAGGCGGAGGAACTGGTTGGTTGGCTCGGGAGAGGCTTCCTAATAACGAATCGATGTCGGAGAGCTTCGGTGGCCGGCGATGAAGAAGATGGCGATGGCGTTGCTGTGGTGCCTCCGGGCTCTCGATATTATGCTTGGGGAGCTCCAAAGCATGGCGGAGCTGAAGGATACGGTGTTTGGGCACGGTGGGTGCGACAACGGCAAGTGGCGGTGATGGGCTCATTCGGCTGGGCGAGAGAGAGAGAGAGGGCCGGGTGAGGTGAAGGAGAAAGCTGCGAGGGGGTAAGAGAGAGGGGGACTAGGTGTATCCGTGGCGCGGTGGGAAGGCTTGATGCGCCCCGGGGAAGCACGAGGTGGTCGCGCGTGTGCCACATAGGAAATTACAGAATTATTGGACTTATATTAATTCAATAGTAAATATTAACTCCAATTCAAATAGCTATGAATTAATTCAAAGGCCCCAAATAAATGTTTTTAAGCCAGCAAAAATATTGTCTTGAATTTTGTTCTTGCTAGCATTTTTGAAAGTTTAACAGGAACCATTTTCTTGGACTTGTTTGAAGATGATTTTAAATTTGATCATTTTTAGAAGTTTCTGAGGGTTGAGAATTTCTTCAACTTCAAATTTCCCTTGAAATTAAACATGATGCATGTATACTTTAATGCAGCTATTTACAATCAATTATAGAGTTGTGACAACCAAAAACGACAAAGAAATTGGTAAAAAAAATTAAAATGCAGGCTGCCCGTAGCTCCACCGGCCACCAACTACCACACCGAAGCTCCGCCTCTCTCGCTCTCTCTCTCTCTCTCTCTCTCTCTCTCTCTTTCCCTCCTCGTTAGCGGTAGACAGAGATGGCCAAAGGGGCGACGCTGAGATGGGCAGGAGGGGCGGCGCCCGAGATGGTCGGGTGGAGCGGTGCCAGAGATGGCCGGGAGGGGTGGCGCTGGAGATGGCCGGGCGAGAGCGCGACTCACTGGGGCAGAGGAGGAGCAGAGGAAGGAGAGGGGAGAAGGCGGGGCGATGTGGTGCGGCAGTGTAGAGAGAAGAGAAAGAGAGAGGGAGAGCACATGTAGGGTGGGTCGGGCCGGGGCGTGTGTGCGTGGTTGGGGTGGCTGCCCCTGCACGTCATCGACCCACGAGATGTGTTTTCTCTTTGTTGTCTCTAAAAAACAGATGGCAAAGGAAGCTCTTTGTCGTCTTTAAAAAAACAGACGACCGTCAGTCGTTCATTGTCGTCAGCAGCTGAAGACAAAAAGTGGTCTTTTCCCTCAGTCTCGACGACAAACTAACGCAAAGAGCCCCACAGACGGCAAATTAGCTGATTCTTGTAGTGCTTGTTCCCCCTTGTTTTGCATCCGCACCCTCCTCCTAAGATGTCTGCGATGTACCGCTCTGGCCGCCACACATGCATTGTTGGACGTCCACAACTAGCACCGACGTGCTCGCTCGTGTTTTATGATGGCGCCGTCCACCTAGGACCCTTCCGCAGGTACGTACACTCCGCCCCCTGTATACGACGTCAATTGTGGACACCACGTCCGGCAGGTCTTCTGTCAAATTCCATTGAGCTTATTTTGGAGCGCCATGTCGTTTTCATAGTACAAAGGATGCTGGAGTACTCGACCATGGAGGATAAGTTGTCGTATGATGCGTGGTTGCTAGTATCCACGGATTTCGTAGGCAAGAACAGAAGGGAGCTCTTCTGGCAGCGTGTGCATGATTTGTTTCACGCATCAAAAGCACATTATGTCCTACGACATGCACATCATCCATGATCGCAATATGAAGTCGTTATCGTATCGATGGTATGCCATCCAGAGCTTCATCACCAAGTTTTGTGACGCGGTTGGTGGGCTGGAGGCAAGGTGACCATTGTGCGTGGCAGTGGAGGAGATCGTAAGTTTTGCTTCTTCTTGCTCAACTTGTTCATTGAATGATTCACTCAATGTTGCTCTACACATTATGTAGCATGTACGCGATGTACCACATGCTAGATCGCAGACCATTTACGCACATACACTATTGGATAAAGCACAAGGAGTAGTATGTGTGGGGCGGCATGATCCATTCATGAAAATCTTTTTTTTTTGGTGAATACGCTTAGCAGCGTATCATTTCATTGATAGGGGGGGGGGGGGTTAGTACAGGTAGCATCCATGCAGGCGTACACTAAAAGGCGTCTGGAAGGATGCAGCGAGCAGGGGAAGGAGGATGCTCAGCCTCGCTACAAGTGATCAGGTTACAGGGATAATAGCGGCTAGTCCCTTGGCGCCGGCCTTAGCCCATAGGCGAGCGTCATCCTGGATGGAGAGCACCAGATCGTCGGTGGAGGGGTGCAGGCCGTCGAAGATGACGGCGTTGCGATGCTTCCAGATGGCCCAAGCGGTCAGAGTGACGATGGAGTTGAGGCCTTTGCGTAGGCCGCTCGGCGAGGTGGCGGACGCAAGCGCCCACCAAGCGAAGAAGATCGTCGCGCCGTCCATGGGTGGAGTGGTGAGCCGGCACCAGGCCAGGATTTCATGCCAGGTGACCCGGGCGAAAACGCATCTCGATGGATTCTGTCTCCTGGTGACATAGGATCCATTCATGAAAATCTTGTGGAACATCTGATTAAACTAGTTGAATTTAGACTAATTCTTTTTGAATTTAAACTATTGTTGTACTTGACTTATTTTGACTTATTTGCATGCTATGTATAGATGATTTTAGTATGTATAGATGATTTGTGCTATTTCTATCCGAACTTTGATGAATTTCGTCTAGTTTAGTTAAAACCCGACTTGAAATGTATGTGGCCAGCGTCGAATGACTCGTCTTGTGCATCTATATCTGTGAACAGGTTCCTCCTGTCCGTAAACAGTTGCCGGAGCAAATTTATGTATCATTGTTGCAGATACTCTAAGACGCAGGCATGCTTATCATGCAGAGGGTAATGATTACTGTCGCCGAAGGGCATTTGTAGTGTGTGTTGCATGTCGGAGATGGTTCTGTCGAGTTCAGTTCGCTCGCATGTGCGTACGCATATTCCGTCCCATCTCACCAGCTCATCACTGCTATGTTATTATAACTTTGATGCTAGCTAATATTACTGTCCTTAGTATCTTATAAACGGTTTGTTGTTTCTTTAGAAACTTTCGATCTATTTATCATCTATTATCATTGTACTCCTTCCGTTCCAAAATAGATGACCCAACTTTGTACTATGGTAGTACAAAATTGGGTCATCTATTTTGGAACGGAGGGAGTAATACAGAGAACGTAAGTAACAAAAACATAATCAGATCCGTGGACACCTATTTCACAGAAAAAAAGATCTATGGATCACCTAGCGACGACTACAAGCACTGGAGCGAGACGAAGGTGCGCCATCGTCATTGCCCTTCTAGCCCCACCTCACCGAAACCAGGCAAACTTTATTGTGGTTGAAAGTCAAAAGGTCGTCGTGATAATCCTCCATAGGACCAACGCGTCAGAACAACAACCGAACAACCGCCGTTGATGACGAGAAGCGTAGATCTGATTGGTCCAACCTTTGGATAGACAACCAAAAGACGAACGGAGATTGGATCCAAACAGATCCACCGAAGGTCAGTACAGATCGAATCCCATGATATTCGGCGGAGACACACCACCACACGCCCTCCGGCGATGTTAGGTGCACCATCAAGATGCAGATCAGATGTGAGAGACAGTATCCCTTCTAGGTGACATGACCACTGCCACATAGCCCCAATAAGTTGAACCAAGCAAGAGTGAGAGCGGAGTCCCTCCCGCCTGCGAGGGGCCAGGGCTCCTCCGCACCTCCACTATCCAAAGTCCATCGGAGACGGGGTAGATCGGCAACAGCGACGGCAACCGGGAGTGGGGGGGGGGGGGGGGGGAGTGGAGGGTGCTAGATGCCGAGGAGCCATTTCTTGTAGAGGAGGAAAACATTTCCTGCAACTGCTTCAAAGGACTCACTACCTTGATACTGGCTGGAACATGTTCCGCGTGTCGTTGTAGTGACATTTATTGGAGAATAGTCTCGTGGGTACAATAAGTGAGAAAAGGGACAATAGGAGGCGTCGTTTAAAAAAATAAAATCACTATAAGGGTGACAACATAATCAATGAAGGCTTTAGGCCTGGCCTCGTTCGAAACGTAGAAAATCAAAATGTACGAGTAGGAAAAATGTGTTCACATACTAAAAAAATGTGGTTTTCATGAATTTAAAAAGTGTTCACATCCTAAAAAATGTTCACGACTTTTAAAAACTGTTCATGAATTTTAAGAATTTACATGAATTTTAAAACTCTTCATGATTTTTTAAATTGTTCATAAATTCTTCTTGAAATTAAAAATGTGTTCATGACTATAAGCCAGGAAAAACTGGTGAAAAATGGAAAATAAGAAACCTGGTATAAAGAAAACCTCATGAAAACCACTAAAACCCGGGGAGGGGGGGAGGGGGTCAGATGTAGAAAACAAAAATAGAAAAATAGATAAGTAAATAAATAAATAAATAACGACAAAATAATAAATCGAGACAGAAAGCGGTGAATAGGAAGAAAACCAGAACTTATTAGAAAAAAAGGAAATTGTTGCCGGCAGCCTCATACAGAATCGATTGGGAGCCTGGTACTAAACTGGCCCATTACCACGAGGGGGTGCGCTGTTTTATATGAATCATATACACAATAAGCACTTCTAAAGAAAACTATAAGCAAGAAGCGTATAATATGATATTCAGAGTTATTTGGTTCCAACATAATCAGGATTGTACCAATGCATAGTACTATGTTTTTTTCTATATAAATACATGTACCATGCATTTATCTCTAAAAAAAAGCGTGTACTATGCATTTATCTCTAAAAAAGGCACTTACTATGCATTTCAAACATGTCAGACAAATTTTCATGGCTACGCACCCCAAACATAGCAGACTATTTTATGCATCTCAGATTTTTGGATAGATTTCATTATGGTATATACACATATACTTTTGAATTTGTTCCAACAACCGTTGGAATGATCATAAATTTCTTAAGCATGTGGTAAGCAATCCAAACAATAAAAAAAACACCAACGAAGTCGTACAACTTATTAATCAATATGAAGCGAATAATGTTTATTGTTAAATAAAAACCAAAAAAAGACGAAGATTGAAAGGAAAATTGTATTTGTGAAACACACAAAAAGCTCGAAGAATATGAGAAGGAACAAATATAGCAAATAAAAGAACACGAAAGACTAAAAATCCCCAGCATCCCCAATCCGTATGCCCTGCTCATCGCGGAGGATAAGGAACAGACGTCTAAAGCTCTTCTCTTTATGGGCCAGGACAGGAAAAAGGTTTCTTATTGTGCTTTTTTCTGTATCTTTTTTTCATTATCAGCTTTGGATTTTCTTTTAGGTTTTCTTGCAGTTTTTGTTCTTTTTAAATATATGTATGATTTTTTTTCATACATGTTGCTTCTTATGTGTTTTGTTTCTTTGATTTGTTTACTTTCTTTCTTTGTTAAATATGTGAACACTTTTTCTAAATTGAATGAACATTTTTTCAACATGACACAAACATATATTTTAAATGTATGAAGAACTATTCTTAAATATAATATCTTTGCAATACCTTATATTAAATTTCAATATGCATGAACATGTTTTTAATATGAGATGGATATCTACCTTTAATAGATGTGCTAATTTACATTCATATATGGGAAAGCTTTATTATTTAGTACATAGATTTTTTATTCTATTGATAAATTTATTATTAGTTTTACATACCATTTATTACAAAAATAATTTTTCATGTCAAATATATTTATCTCCAGTGATCACATATTTTGATTCCTTTTTCTCAACCTATTTACAAATTGTACAATAATGTATACAAATTTTGAAATATATATACCTATTAATAGGCCGTGCAAGATGTTTCTTAAAGTTACAGCGCACTAACTCCAGCTTAATGCGAGGTATAGGTCCTTCCAGTAATCCTTGTTTGCACTCCGGCAATCTTTTGGGATAAGCCATAGGGAGGAGGGAGACGCGCACTTGCGCCTAACTTGCATTTTATTTTCCTTTTGGTTTCCAATTTATTCAATTTATTGGTTGAGTTTCATTCCGTTTGCTTGTTATTTTTACTTTTCCAACTTTCTTACGAATTTCTTTTATATTTTTTTCCTTTTCTCTTTTCATAGTTTTATTTACTTTCCCTTCTTTTGACCTTTCAATTTCTTCACTTTTACTAAACATACATTTTTAAGTAACATACAAACAATTTATAAAATTATACAGTTCTTTAAAGACAAGAGCACTTTTAAAAGTGCACAATGTGTTTTAATAAATTAATAATGTTCACAATTACATGCGCATTTTAAGGGCATAAGCACTTTTTAAAATTATATGAACATTTTTTATTGTATTCATTTTCTAAACACATGAAGATTTTTTTAATTATGTGAACACTTTTTAGTTATGATGAAACTTTATTCAAATAGGCGATGAACCTTTTATAACACATTTCTCGGATATTTATAATATTTTTTGAAATATTTTAAATTGTTTGAAAAATACTTCTAAGAACGGATTTTCTGAATATATATTTTTTCACAAAAAAAGATAAAAGTTGGGCCATACTAGCAAGCTCGCCCAATTTGGAGCGGATTGTGTGGTTGTCTGCATAGGAGCTCTGAAGCCTCTCCTAGTGTCATCATAGCGGAACAAAGGAATGACAGGAACCTTGTTGCCACCGCAAGGAGTCCCCCTAATCTCTGGATTCCATGTTGGCGCTAGGAGGTGGCGGGGACCTCGAATATTCAAGAAATTTAGGGTCTTTGTCAGCATCAAAAGTTAAGCACGATGGTCTGCAGCAGCGCAAGACCTATATCCCGCTCATACCAAGATGGAAGCAGCTCCAACGCGAAGGATTTCCCTCTCCCGTCTTTTCTCGGTTGCCCGTTTTTGGTTGGTTTTTTCGGTTGCGGCTTCTCGTCGCTCGATCATGTGTTGTCTGTTGGTTTTGGACCGGCTTTAGATTTTTTCTTTCTTTCAATTTTCCTTTTCTTTTTCATTTTTATTCATGTTTTTCTATTTTCTTTGTTTTTTCATCTCTTTTCTTCATTCTTTCCTTTTTTTACTGGTTTCTTTTCTTTTATTTTCTTTCATTTTCATTCTTTTGTTTTTGTTCTTTGTTTTTATTGGGTTTTTCTTTTGTTTCCTATTTTCTTCATTTTTCCTTACATTTTCTTGGTTAGGTTTTCATTTCTTTTCTTTGTTTTTCTCTGTTTCTTTATCGGTTTTCATTGTTTCCATTCTTTTGCACTGGTTTTAATTGGCTTTAATTCATTTTTGTTTCCTTTTCAGTTTTGATTGGTTTTCCCTTTCTCTTTTTGTATATATCAGGAACATTTCTTTATACATGTTTAGCATTCTTTATATACATGAAACATTTTTATATTTTTTATATACATGAAACACATTTTTGGTATACATCTGAAACATTATTTCTGTACACAATGAACAATTTTTTCATATACATTATTAACACTTTTTCCAAACATATAATTCGATCTCAACTTGTTTTTGTACACATTCTCCATGTTCCGTATACATCAGGAACATCTTTATACATGTTTAACATTTGCCAAATACTCCGTTAACATTTGTTATACATACATATATACATACATACATATAGATGTATGTATGTATATGTAGATGCCTTTTTTATACACATTGTACAATTTTCGTGTACATTAGAAGCATCTTTCTATACACGTTTATCATTTTTCAAATGCACACTTTTCATTTTTGTGTCTAAAGTGATTTTATAATAGGTATATTTGAAATATTGGAATTATAAGCGAGATGTATAGAGTGATTTTTGTGTATAAAGTGATTTTATATTAGGTATATTTTAAAAAACAAAGCAAAAAACGAATGCAAAAGTGTGAAAAAATGGAAGAAAATAATCGCTGAAGGAATGTGGTCTGTGCTGGCCGGCCCATTGTGATGGCTAGTTGACGCAGGGCTGCTCTACTTCTCGCTATGAGCGAGATACAGTTGCGCCCCTTCGGCCGTAATGAAAGACGAGCACAGAAACACGTTTTTTCCAGGATGCATGCCGTGAATTAGATGTAGTCATAAAAGGGTGTTTTTGTACTGTTCGTATTAGTCATGACTTGGCATGCATGAGGATAAATGTGTTTTTTCTTTCTTTGTGGTACTAGTGTAAAGTGGCAATTTGAATAAGAGACATTCGTCATTTTTCTTTTCACGAACAGACATTTGTCATTGTAGTACTTAAAAATTGTGTACATGATACGTAGCCGCTGATTTGCGGGTACATGGTTACTAAGTTGATTAAGTTGTGGGGATTTGATGTACAGGATTGCTAAGTCTCGATGCTATATTCATGGGATCTTACATAGTTGTTTGTGCAAAATTTTCTTTTTAGTTTTCCTTATTTGTTTCTTACATGTTATTATTTACTTGACTTAGACTCGGTTAAGTCTCAATCGACTGAGACTTAGCCACACTCTTTGTAGTAAGGTTCCATCTTTAAAAAGTTGATTATGTTGTGACGACGCTCCTCTAGCCGTCGAGATCAAAGCACCTTAAGATTATGATTCGATCGTTTTGTAAAGTTTAAAAAACATGATGAGACCCACATTTTTTTTATGAAATGTCCTTTTAATTTTAAATGTTTTAAAGGAGGCATACATAAGCAGGTCATATTTTTTGGTTAACCAACGGCTGTTTTGTTAATTTATGGTTTGTGTGATACAACATCAAAATGATAGATAAATATTTTCCAAATAAGATCCTGGTGATGTCAATTTATAGTGGATGAATTATACTATTTGATAGATTGATTGTTTATCAAAGTTTTGTCTTAGCACGTAAGCGGATTTTTGGAGCATGTGCTCCATTGTGCACATTTCTTAAAAATGCCAAGAAATTGTACTGAAAAGTTTGAAAAATAGTTGAATTTTTACACAATTGATATGGATGTGCTCTAGGTACCAGTTAATTTCCATTCAATAATACGCTATACAATCATAAGCTACACATAAATGATAAAAATGCGGCCCAAAAAACAACAAAAAACAAGCATTTTGTCATGTATTTTTGTTGTGTATCTTGCATACAAGCATGAACATTCATGGAGTTTTGCACAGGTATACTACACTTCTAGATACGCACGTACACAAAAATATGGAATTTTCTGAGCTGTAAAAACAATTTGTTTAAAACTTCAAGAAAAACGGATGCATTGTGCTATATTTTTTTATTAAACGATCTGGCTTTATTAATAAATAAATCCGATAAAGCACATCAGATGGAATAAAAACGGGCGCAATGTGTCCGTGCTCCAAAATGACTATTGGCCTCTTAGCACGGCGTACAGAATCCAAGGATCAAAGTACAATCTTGGTGAAAGGTCTCTTCTTCTCCTCGCAGGGAAACATCAGCACGGCTAAAGCCAACTCTACCGCGCGACCCCAAACGGACGTCCGTTTTATCCGGATTCTGTCCGTTTGCGTAAGGGTTTGGGGTCGTGTCCGGGCCTGCCCTGAGATGCGGTGGCCGTGCGCCCAGCGCGCGGCCGCATCCATTTGCCCCATCCTGTTCGCGTATATTTCTTTACAAGTCGTTAAACTTTTTTTATCATTCATTTTCGGTACATGACAATACATCATCACATTTTGACTAGTAAAATAAGGCCAAAGAAAACAAGAACCACAAGAATACATTTGAGAAGATACCCAACTTCCATAACTGCTCCCTTGAGTTGGGTTAGCGCATTCTCGATGCACTCATTGTTTATCTGTGCAGGAGGCACGACGTTGCCCCCTCCTTTCTTCTTCAAGCCAGAAGTCGACGTTGCTTCCTCACACGTAGTATCGTGCCTTGTTGCTTTTTCACACGTAGTATCGTGCATAGACTCTAATATAGCAACAAGTGCACTTGTCTCCTCTAGGCTAGCTAGAAGTGCACGAACATGCACTACATTTCGCTCTATCAACATATCGATGTACTCTTCTTCCCAATACCAAAACTTGCATCCGGTCTACACAATAAAACTTAAAGTTAGCATCACTAGTCTAATCCAAGAGCACAAACATGCACCGAAGCTAAAAGAGCACATACCCCATCGTTTAAGCACTTGATGAACACCCATCCGGGATGCTCCGGCGTTGTAGACACGCGGTGCACGACCACCCTTGGGCAGTGGTCGCACTTGATGAGGGGCAACGGTGCGCCGACGAGCTTTTGGGCAAGCTCCGAGCCCGGCCGGCCGCCATTCGCGTATCTGCCGGCGGACCACCGACGGTGCAGATCCGAGCGGCTAGAGGACGAGCCACTGCCTGCATGTGGCCTTGCGGCCCTGCCAGGGCCTTCCGGCAAGGTGCCCGGCCAGTCCATGGCGTGGCCCGGCCTCCCAAAGCCGGGCGAGCTCAGGACCGACCGGATCCGCCCCAAATTCGGCCGGCGGGTGCGCAAACAAGGTGGCCGTGCTTGGGTAGCTCGGCGGCGACGAGAGGAAGGGGCTGGGCAAGCGCGCGTCCAAGGTGCACGGCTGCAATGGCAGCGGGCGGCCGGCGGCGGCGAGGGGGAAAGAGGGGAAGAGTGTGGAAGAGTGGAGTGGATGCGGCCGGAGGGAGGAGGGGGGCGGATAGAAAAAGGCCCGTCCTGTGCCACCGACGGGCGGGCCAGGGGAAGACACGCGCAAACGACCCGCGCGTCCGCGTGATGTCCGTTTCACCCCAAAAGCGGCGCAAAATTGGGCCACGGATGGGTCGAAAGCGGACACAAAACGGATAAAAGTCCATTTGCGCCCGCGCGCTGGGCCGCCTCATTTGTCCCTTTTACGCTAAACGGATCGGGGCGGACAGGATAGGGTCGCGGTGGAGTTGGCCTAAGGAATAGTCCGGCGGACTGGCGGAGGCCTGCAAGCTCGTGCCCACTATCCACTGAACCATCCGACAGTGCTGCATGCAGTGTGCACACCACATCATCCGTATCATGATCGACCCGTCGACTCGCTCGCGTCGTCTCGTCGCGGAGGACCCCATCCAGATTGGTAGTACTCCTACTACCTGGGCTGAAATCGACCGACCATTCTGACCACCAGACGAAAACCGAACGCTCCCCATCCTGTAGTCGTCTTTGGACACGCTGGCACTGCAAAGGCTCAAAAATGTCCCGATCAATTGGCACTGCTAACCGGCGATTTACGCCATGGGATGGGAAGCAATGCGCCGCCCTTATTATTAGCTCGCCCTTATTATTAGCTCGCAGTGGATCGACGAGCATGTAGTACGATGGTACACCGAGTGATGCTACTAATTCTGCAATCGCCAGATCAGTTGGTACTACGCGCGTCGGATCGTCTTGGTGGAGATGGAGTAGGTGCTGGGTTAATCGTGCAAGTGCTCCGCGCACCGGATCAAGGACAGCCGCATTAACCAAGGCACATTGCGCGTGCAGGCGGCGGCTCGCATCTAATTCACCCTCCTCCGCGGGCCGGCGTATCGCGTGCGTGCTGTCAGTGGCGATAACTTCGCCCATTGATTGCCCCGCGACCGGATGACAGGCTGCCAGCTAAGGATGACACGAGTGTCAAGCCCATCGCGCAAGTCCGTGGGGCGGCGTACGTACAAAACCTAAACTCTTTTTTTTTCTTTTGGCGGGGTCACACAAACCTAAACTTGTGCGTGAGGAATTTCAAATTCGTAACCAAGTGTACTCCCGCTGGTCCACCTTTTCTTTTCTTCAAGCAACTTGCCGAAGGAAGAACAAGGCTGAATAATTGCTGGAAAAAGCCCGAACCGTTTTCTAGGGTTTAGTGGCAAGACAGGCGACGGCGGCGGCGATCTTCCGATCTCCCACGCGCGCGCACTAATCCTTGGCGATCTCCGCACCAAATCCAAGCCTGATCGTCGCCTTCCCCGCGGCTGCTCTCGGGGTGAATAAGGGGGGGGGGGGTCCTGGTACCCCTACCCACCCTTGGAGCGCAGGGGGAGGTGGCATCTAGGGTTTTTGGGAAGGGGCGACATGGCGTCAGAGGAATCGAGGAAATCGAGGGAGAGAGTTGAGAGTATGATGGAGAAGATGAAACTGACAGATAAGGAGAGCAAGAAGTTGGTAGTAGATGATCAGGAAGTGGAAGGAGAAGTGCCCCAATTGGCTCTGGTGGGGAGGGTTCTGCACCGTAAGTTTATCCATGTCAACACTATTGCTGAAGCCCTCCGACCGGCCTGGGGCAACCCGAGGGGCCTGGATTTTAACCCGGTAGGAGAGAATATGTTTGTTGCAAATTTGGAGAATCAACGAGATCGTGATCGCATCTTTGGTGGTGGACCATGGATGGTAGGGAAGCATGCGGTGATTTTGGAGATGTTTGATTTCAGGGCCCGACCATCCGACTGGAAATTTGAGAAGATGCAAATCTGGGCTAGGGTAATCAACCTGCCTTTCAATCTGCGTTACCCGCCATGGCCTGAGCGAATCGCAGGTATGATGGGAGAGGTAATTAAGTTGGATGTGGACTCAAAAGGCTTTGCTTTCGGTGAGTCCCTCAGAGCAAGGATCTGGATTAGAGTGCAGGAGCCTCTAATGAGGTGGGTTCAGTTGGAATCGGCAAGGACAAATGAGTCTATCCTGTATGATATCCAATATGAAGGTTTGCCGTATTTCTTTTTCTCGTGTGGCCGGCTTGGACATGCAGATGCTTTTTGTCCGAACCCTGGGGAACGGGACGATGATGGATGTCTGCCATATGGTGAGAAGCTTAGGTGGGCTGGATCCCGTAAAAGTTGGGTGAGTGCATCCCCGGGCAATGGTAACGGGGGTAGGCAGGGCGCCAGAAGAGAGGAGGAATGGAATGACGAAGAAGAGGAAGTAGAGAGGGGGGAGGAGGTGACTTCACCACTGAAAAATAACGCCGACCAGGTCAGAAATGCAGTGTATCAGTTCAACTCCCGGGGTGGGGCTGCTGGTCGCGCTGGTCCTGGGAGGGGCTTTGATAGAGCCAGAGGTAGAGGCAGGGAAAAGGTGTATCGTCGAGTGGATATGGGGCATGTGAGCCATGCCAATAGGTCGAGCCAGCTAATGATCTTAGACCAGGACACTCTCAACAAGAAGAGATCAATAGAGGGTGACGTACCAAGCACATCCAAGGAAGATAGTAGGGACTCGAAGAAGAAGAAAGCTGTGGAAGGGGGAACCATTGATGAACAGGCGGTGGCTGATGTGCAGCCCCGCCGAGAGACATGAATTGCATAACGTGGAATTGTCGCGGGCTTGGGAACCCGGAGACAGTTCGGGAACTTCACCATTTGGTGAGGGTTGAAGCGCCCACCCTAGTCTTCGTGTCGGAGACGAAGATTGAAGGAAATAAGGTAGCGGAGATGCAAGCAAGATTGGGGTTTGAAGGATGTATACCTGTCAGCAGCAATGGGCTGAGCGGAGGACTTGCCCTCTTCTGGTCTAGGGAGGTGGATGTTAAGCTCAACAACATGTCTAATCAACATATAGATGTTATGGTAAGGAATGTGGGTAGCGACCAGAAGGAGTGGCGTTTTACAGGCTTTTATGCCAAAGCAAAAAGAAGTGAAAGGAGTGAGAGTTGGACACTTTTGAAGTGGTTGCGATGCCAAAGTGATGTACCATGGTTGTGTGGTGGGGACTTCAAGATTACAGATAATACAGAATATTTTGGGGCTAACGAAAGGGCGGAATGGAAAATGCAAGGTTTCTGAGAGGCCATTGATGAGTGCAAGTTTCAGGATCTGGGTTATTCCGGGATCCCGTACACATGGGATAATCGCCAAGATGGGGATGCAAACGTTAAGGTACGTTTAGACAGATATCTAGCCGACCCAGCTTTCATCCAGGAGTATGGATCTACGGGGGTGAGGCATGTGCCCTCTCCACAATCGGACCATTGCATATTGGTAATTAGGATCAAGAAACTGGAGGTGGGGGAGAATAGCGGGCCACACCGCTTTGTTTACGAGGAAGCTTGGAGGCGGGAGGAGTTGTATGAGCCCACAGTGGCCGTTGCATGGGAGAAAAAGAAAGGAGCTCTTTCACTTGAGGACCTCAACTCTGCGCTATATGACATGCAGGACTAGCTCACTGATTGGAAACAGAAAAAGTTTGGAGATGTGAAGCGAAAATTGAAAAAGGTTAGGAAGGAGTTTGAGAGAGAGAAGGCAAACTCACTATTCCGTGGATCGTCTAGGAGGGAGAAGGAGTTAGCGAGGCAGCTGAATGACCTACTGCTGAAAGAGGAGATCATGGCGCGAGCTAGGTCCAGGGCAGACTGGCTCAAGGCAGGTGACCGGAATACTGGTTTCTTCCACGCTCAAGCATCGAGGAGGAAGCATCAAAATAAAATTCTGGTGCTTGAGAGGGCGGATGGAACGATCGTGGATAGTAAAGATGAGGTGAGAGCTGAGGTACAAAACTTCTACACACAACTGTATACAACTCAAGATGAAGTGTTAATGGATGAAGTGCTGCACCATGTGCCACCAATGGTGACTAGCGAGATGAATGACCGGCTGAATAGACCTTTTGATGCCGAGCAAGTAGAAAAAACTCTGTTTGCCATGGCGCCGTCGAAGGCACCGGGAGTGGACGGATTTCATGCAGGGTTCTATCAACATCACTGGTCACTGATCAAGGAGGATGTGACCCGAGCTGTTTTGAACTTTTTAAACGGTGGGCACATGCCTGAAGCTGTCAATAAAACTGTAATAGTTCTTATCCCAAAGGTTAAAAATCCGAGGAATATTTCACAGTATAGACCAATCTCCCTCTGCAATGTTATTTATAAAATCTGTTCCAAAGTTTTGGCAAACAGGTTGAGGGAGGTGCTGGATGATATCATCGCGGAGGAGCAAAGTGCCTTTGTTCCTGGTCGGTTGATTATAGACAACGCCATCACAGCTTATGAGTGTATCCATGCAATGAAACGGAAGAGGACCAAGCAAGGGTGGTGTGCGGTTAAGTTGGACATGATGAAGGCATACGATCGTGTAGAATGGGCGTACCTCTAAGGAATCATGTTGCAGCTGGGTTTTTCTGAGGAATGGGTGTCCCTGATTATGGGATGTGTAAAATCTGTCACGTTTCAGGTCAAGATGAACGGAGAGCTGTTGCCATCCTTTCGCCCCTCCAAAGGTATACGGCAAGGTGACCCCGTCTCCCCGTACTTGTTTCTACTCTGCGGGGAAAGACTCTCTTGCTTGCTAAAAAATTATGATGCTGGATGGGTTGATAGAGGCATTCGGCCAGGACTAAGGGCCCCATGGATCTCGCACCTATTATTTGTGGACGATTGTCTAGTCTTCATGAAGGCAAATTCAAGGAGTGCACAAAGGTTGAATGAGATTCTTCAAGCATACCACCGGGGGTCGGGGCAGTGTGTAAACAAGGCCAAGAGCTCGGTTTATTTCAGCGCAAATACACGGGCGTCGGCAAAAGCAGGGGTCAGGAACAGCTTGCAAATTTACAAAGAAGCTCTTGCAGAGAAGTACCTGGGCTTGCCTACGGGGGCGGGCCGGATCACAGAAGATAGTTTTGTTCATGTGAAGGAGCAAGCAAGGTCCAGGGTACAAGGATATTATGAAAGGCTAATGTCAATTGCGGCGAGAATGGTTCTTCTGAAAGCGGTGATTCAAGCCCTACCGGCCTATTCTATGAGCTGTTTCAAGCTCACTAAAGGCTTATGCCAGAAGGTCACGGCAGTGATGTCAAAATTTTGGTGGGATGAATCTCTAGACAAGAGAAGAATGCATTGGCAATCGTGGGAGAAGATGGCCGTCTCAAAATCAAAGGGAGGCCTGGGATTTCGGGATTTGGAGCTTTTCAACGATGCAATGCTCGCTAAGCAGGCGTGGCGGCTGCTGGATAAGCCGGACAGTCTATGCGCGCGTGTCCTAAAGGGACGGTATTACCCAAAAGGAGATGTTTTGCAAGCAGGATGCCCTGCTAGTGCCTCCACTACGTGGAAAGCCATAATCATCGGGAGAGAAGTGCTAAAGAAGGGTTTAATCCATAGAGTTGGTGATGGCATGACTACGGAGGTATGTCATGATAACTGGATACAAGGAAGCAAAACTTTCAAACCGGTATGCAATATTGGAAGTGAACCCATCCACCTTGTGTCTGATTTGATGATGGATGATGGTGAGTGGGATGATGAAGTGATACACAGAACTTTTATTGGCCCGGATGCGCTGGAGATTCTCAATATGCCAAGACCGTGGGTTCCTATACCTGATTCCTGGGCATGGGGCCATGAGAGATCTGGAATTTTCACGGTTCGATCGGCGTAAAGAATGCTTATGGAGGATCGTGAGAATGACCTGAATGAGGTTGGCAGTTCGTCCCAAGGGGAGGAGAGTTGGAAAGCACTATGGCGTATCAAGGTACAACCAAAGATACGGATCTTTTGGTGGCGGGTCTTGAAAGGATTCCTGCCGGCGAAGGAAGAATTATGTCGAAGGCATGTAGGGGAGGATTCTACATGCCCAATGTGTGGTTATCAAGAGGAATCGCTGTTTCATTCCCTGGTAACATGTGAACATGCAAAGCTATTCTGGAAAGAGGCCGAGGCTTTCTTTGAACTTAAAATGCCACGGCTGCACACAGCTACGTGGTCGAGGGACTTACTTGATCCCAGTTTCATTGGGAAAGACAGAGCGGCCATTGTTATATCAATTATGTGGGTTATTTAGTCGAGCAGGAATAAGTACACCCACGAGGAAGTCAAGTACCAGCCCGGGCGATCCATGATCCTAGTGAAGGAACTCATTCAAGCCTTGTATATCCCTACTGAAGGGGTCGACAAGAGAAACTACAACAAGGAGAAATGGAAACCGCCGGAACAAGGGTGGTGCAAGATCAATACGGATGCTTCTGTTGATGTTTCAGGATCATCAGCGATTGGGATGGTGGTGCGGGACCATGCCAGAGAGATTATGCTAGCCACAGGCCGCAAGTTGCCGGGGGTGACCAACCCTTATTGTGCTGAACTGCTAGGTGTCAGAGAAGCTGTGTGTCTGGCTATGGAGAAGGGCTGGACACGGGTGACCATCGAGTCGGACTGCAAAACTATCATAGATGAGTATATGGCGACAGAGAGCAGGTCGACAGGAAGCCCAATTATCAGCAAGATCAAATCCTATCTCCACAATTTTCAGGGGTTTCGCATCAACTATGCAAGTAGACAGGCCAATGAGGCTGCTCACTGGTGTGCTAGAGAGAGCCTTGCGAGTGCCTCGAATGTAACTTCTTTTGATGTTTTCCCTACTTCATTGATTGCCTTGGTGCAATCGGATATAAATCGTCAATTTAATGAATAAAGGCCTTTGAGGGCGGTTCTAAAAAAAGCAACTTGTCGAGGCATGGGCGGGAGCTCTGTCGTTTCATATAAAGAGAAATGAGTCGCCGAGTTAATTAAAGAAAACCGAGGGAAACCCAACTTACACAAAGAAAAAGACACAAAAAGAAACTAGAGTTTGAGGTAAGGTTTAGACGAACACAAGGGATTCCCCTTTTCTCCAACAGGGACCCCCTTCCATCAATTGCTTAACAGAAATAACAATCAGTCTTGTGTTTTGTTCAAAATTACACAAACATGCACCAGCAAAAAGGAAAAGGAGAGAGCAAAACAAGTTGGGACATCAATATATAGGATCTTGCTACAAATCTGATGTTAGATTTTTAAACACAGCAAATCAAATACTCCTTCTGTCCCATAATATAAGAGCGTTTTCAACACTAGTGTAGTGTAAAGAACGCTCTTATATTATGGGATAGCGAGCATGGCAATTCCCTTGAGAAAGCATTTCCGAAACAAAAAAACTCGAGACAAGGGATCAACAAATGAATCACCTGCTACAGAGAAAACCCCGATAGCACTTATACATTACCAAATCAACCAACACGACAGGCAACCAACAAAAATAATAGAGTGCCACATGCGACTTGGGGGTGAAACCCTAACCTCATGTAGGGTAGCATCCCTCCCCACTTGTCGTGGATATAATCCTAACAATACTATGGGGGTAGGAATGTAGAGTTAATCATATTTATCGAATTATGCATGTGAGAGTACACGCAAGAAATTATACAAGTTCGGGTCCTCTTTGATGGAGGTAAGGGCAACTCCAACGCGTGACCCCAAATCGTCCGGATTTGCCCGTTTGGGTCCAAACGGACAGACGAGCCGGCCCAACCCACAACCCCATCCTCAGATTGTGTTCTTTTTTGTCCGGCTCAAACCATTCCAAGCGCATACTTGATCCAGCTTTGTGGTCACACGGACAATGAACGGACGGGCATGCGGCGTCTCGGCGTCCGCCTCGGGCCTGCGTGTCGGCTGTCCAACTACCTCCCACCTACCCTAGTCAATGTGCACGGTTGGTTGGGCCTGCATGTCAGCCACCTAGACGGCCCCCGGCCACGTCCTTTTTTTATGGCGAAGCCGTCGACTTCCACTTACCCATCCCCATCCACTTCCACTTCCACTTCCTCACCATTGCTCCCTCCATCGGAGATACTAAACCCTAGCCTAGGGCCGCCACCCACCTCGCTTCTCGCCAGTCATGGGGTTCTGGAAGTGGCACCCCGACAAGAAGACCAAGCACGGCCGCGAGGTGGGATCTCATCGACCTCGTCTCGAAGTGAGGCCAGCCACTCCACCTCGCCGGCGTCTTTCTCTATCTCCCCTCCGGTGGTTGCGCCCCGTTTTAGGCCGTACTCAAGGTCGTCGTTTGCCGTCGGTACTGGGATACCAACACCTCGATGCCGTGGTCAGATGCCCACCTCCCCAATGGGTGGCATCTGAGCCCGAATTGGGTGCCCATTCCCCCGTCCCGATGAGCAGTCGTGCCCGCCTCCAGGAGATTTCCCATTGTCGCGCCCGGATTTCGTGCCAGCTCCTTTATGACCGCAGGTACAACATCGAGTCGCCCCTCTCGGACACATGGTTCCAGGACAAGCACGGCATGCATCGGCAAACCTATTTTATCGGCCGTGGTTGTAGCCCGCCCTGTGTGTCTTAGGGTGTGCCTTGTGTGCGTGCAGTGAGCCCGCCAAGAGCTCATGGTCGCATGCGGGTGCGTGGTCTGATGTTGACGCCCTCTACCTCCCCGTCGCCGCTGCCCCCTCAGCCTCCCACCATGATGGTCGAGGAGGAGGAGGAGCGGCTCATGTAGGCCATCATGGAGGACTCCGAGCGGGAGTACAGGAGCCGCCAAGAGGAGGGGGAGGGCCTGCTGGAGATGATCGAACTGTTGGCCTCCGGAGATGTCCACGTGCCGGAGCTCGACATGAAGCAGGAGGTGAAGGAGGAGGCCATGGAGGAGTGCTACTTGTGAGCCGTGTTGGGATTTCCCCTAAGAGGAGAGGATCATGCAGTACAGTAGAGATAAGTACTTTCCTAAGTTAAGAACCAAGGTTATCAATCCAGTAGGAGAACCAAGCAACACCTCATTAGCAGTACCTACACACAAAATAACAACTACTTGCACCCAACGCGAACAAGTGGTTGTCAATTCCTCGGCGGTTAATTGCAAGGATCAAATCTCATAGTGATATATAGATAGAACAAAAATACAAAATAAAATAAAGTAAATATAATTGCTGCAAGGTATTTTTGGATTATAATATAAGGATAAAAGTAGACCCGATGGCCATTTCACTAGAGGCTTCTCTCTTGAAAATAGCATACGATGGGTAAACAAATTACTGTTGGGAAATTGATAGAAAAACGAATAATCATGACGATATCCAAGGAATGATCATGTATACATGCATCACGTCTGAGACAAGTAGACCAACTCCTACCTGCATCTACTACTATTACTCCACACATCGACCGCTATCCAGCATGCATCTAGAGTATTAAGTTCACAAAGAACAGAGTAACGCCTTAAGCAAGATGACATGATGTAGACAAAGTAAACTCACACATGAATAAACCCCATATTTTTATCCTTAATGGCAACAATACAAATATGTGTCTTGTCCCTTTCTATCACTGGGATATAGTTCATCGCAAGATTGAACCCATCACAAAGCACGTCTCCCATTGCAAGAAAAATCAATCTAGTTGGCCAAACTAAATCAATAGATCGGAGAGAAATAAAAATCTATAATAATCATGCATAAAAGAGTTCAGAGAAGACTCAAATAATATTCATGGATAATCTGATCATAAACTCACAATTCATTGGATTCCAACAAACACACCGCAAAAAGTGATTACATCGAATAGAACTCCAAGAACATCGAGGAGAACATTGTATTGAAGATCAAAGAGAGAGAAGAAGCCATCTAGCTACTAGCTATGGAAACATAAGTTTATGGTAAACTACTCAGACATCATCGAAAGGGCAACAAGGTTGATGTAGAGCCCCTCCATGATCGATTCCCCCTCCGGCAAAGTGCCGGAAAAGGCCTCCAGTTCATTAGTAAGGTGGACATGATTAAACTACCAAGTCTTCTATTGCCAAGTACTAGTACATAATAAGAGCATCAAACAAACATATATCTATGTCCTATGGTCACTGCATTGTCTTGCCAAATCAAAATAGAGACACGGTTCAAATCATATCAGTTCAAGACAAAGCGGCAGTGAAAGAATACAAAGCGTGGGAAACTACACGGCACAACAGGATTTCAGATGGGTACCACGGGTCTACATGTACAACAACACTATTGGCTCTGTTGTGATGCTAGTAATGTGCATGATATGAAAGTCAACTGTATACACAATTGAAATTGAAATCAAGAGAGCTATTGATAAGAGCAAACCTGTTAAAGAAACATGCGTGAACATACCTTCTGTGCCATTGGAGTTTGGATTGGGTCCTTCAATTTAAAAATAAGTTTGTATGAGTAAATACAGTGATACAAGAGCAAAGCAATCATAGTTAAAAAAGGCGTGCCTAAGCGAGCGCTTAAGCGCGCCTAGGCTCTAGGCGTTGGCAAAACGCATTGCGCATAACTACGCTTAATCTGTGCATAACTGCACATAAGCATGCGCTTTGGTCAGTAAAGTGCAAGGCGGTGGCAAAATGCACAATTAACGCCTAGCACTTTTTTGAACTATGATAGCAATGGAATCTTAAATTAGAACAGTTGCTCTTCAGGTTTAGGCACTTGTTCTACATAAACAGAGTACAGTAAGACGCAAGAATATAATACTTAAAAATAGAAAATGAGCTCATAGACCTTACCACATTCTTGGTTCGAGACCAGTACAGAATAAGGCGTTCCCAGTCATTGTCCAGTAAATGTGTCTCAGGAGAACGTAAGGGAATTTTATGAGTTTCTTTGCCGGTGAAGTACATTTTCTTCAGGTAATTCCGATACTGCCACCAAGCATTCTTGAAGATAGCAGAGGTATTAGCACAGGTTACCTCATCCCGAGTTTCCAAATCGGTCCTTC
The DNA here is from genome assembly GCF_018294505.1 of Triticum aestivum. Classification (NCBI taxonomy): domain Eukaryota; kingdom Viridiplantae; phylum Streptophyta; class Magnoliopsida; order Poales; family Poaceae; genus Triticum; species Triticum aestivum. The sequence goes on from NC_057807.1 coordinate 404,122,793, forward strand.
TCTATAGAGAAAAATGGGAAAATTTGCTGTATTATAACCATCATGGAGGTAGGATGTATGGGACAAAGCAAAGTAATTGCCATGAATAACATTACTTACACATAACTCTTGGACAAACACCTACAACTGGCATTTTCCTTCATCTTCAGTATAATATTTTCAAGATGGGAAGATATGCACATACGATTTAACAATATCAAATGCGATAGCTGCTAAACTACGACTAGCTGGTTGTGCTTCCTCCACATGAATAGGTGTACTAACTGGTGGAGTTGGGGTTCGTCGTGGTAGTACTGGCCCTTTGGGCACTGGAGCTGCCTTACTAACTGCTCTTGTTTGGGAGCTGTGTGGTGGAGATGGTGCTGTGTCAACAGGAACTGGGTTACTATCTGCTGGGGTTGGGGTTAGATTGGGTGAAGCTGGTTCTCTATCCATCGCAGTAGGGGGACAATCTGCGAGAGTTTGGGTTATGTGTGGTAGGGATGGTTCTTGTGCATGTATAACCGGGGTGCTATCTCCACCAAGAGGTAGCACTATTTTATTTGAAGACCGTGTTTTTAGTCCGCTGGATACTGGCATCACCCGCTCCAATTTAAATGGCTGATAAACAGGAAACATAGTTGAATGTACATACATTGTATGAGAGACAGATGCAATAGATAGTGTGGAAAAAAGGCATGAAATAGTTGACATGTATATTGTTTAATTAAAATGGATAGCATGACATAATTTCACATATATGATGTCTATCTAAACTGGATAGCATAGCATAACATAATTCAAAGATATGATGAATAACTAAACAGGATCGCATGACATAATTCACCTACATGGTATCTAAGTAATCAGGATCGCATCATTTAATTCACATATGTGATTTATATGCTAAACATAGGGCATTCGATATGATGTCTGAACTAAGAACATGGTGTTGAGTATTGTGTATATGATGTCTAAACTATGCAATGCAAGACACCATATGCATGATATGAGTAGTATAACCGTGCCAAGTTTGAGCATACACCTCGGTGGGGGAATAGGACTGGTCATCTATCTCTGAATCCATCTATGAGGAGCTATCTGGACCCAACAAGAGGTCTGCTTCGATAGGTAGCACTGTCTGCTCTGAAGGCCTTGTTTTCGCTCCAGATTTTTCCATCTCCCACCCAAATGGCTAATTCACAGGAAGAGTAGTTTAATGTACAAACATTTTCGACAAATGGAAATGTAATGAAGAAAAGGATGGGCAAGAGATATCATTCAAATATATTATGCCTGGTTAAACAGGATGGCATTGCACATTTCACATATATTATGGCTGGCTACAAGACATGAGACTGAATAATACCCATATATGATATAGAAACTAAACAGGTGGCATTACAGAACATGTCTAAATTAAGCAGATGATTTATATGATGTCAAAAGTAGGCACTGCAAGGTAACATATGCATGATATGACTAACATCATCATGCCAAGGTAGAGCAAACACCTTGTGGGGTAAATAGGAGTGGTCAGCGGCGTTTGAATCCGCCTCAGAACAGATATCTTCCTCTGGATTACAATCTGGAGAGAGGTGGGAAGGGTTTGCCATTGAACCCACCATGGAGCGATGTCTGCATGACATTGTATTGCCGCGCAAAACTCTTCTCTTTTTCTCTACATGTTCAGCATGACTGTGTACAATATCTGACATGCATACGAAAAAAATATGGTGAGATTATGTAAGGAGAGCATGCAGAAATTTAGAGTGATGGTAACAAACAGTGGATGGATCCAAAAATAATGATAACAGGCTGGTGATTGCTTTAAATTAATAAAAAGACAGATGATGATTGCTTTACTATTTGTTTCCCACCCAAGATGAACAACATAGGCATACCCTAGGTGAACCAGATATTAGACAGACATACTATTCATTATTGCCTCGATATGTGCCCCACAACTAAATTAGAACTCAAGTTTAAACATTAATTTGGACCTGACTTGGGAGTCCAAGAGCTGAACAGGACGATAAAGTAGCAGGTAAGTTTAAGCAATGCATAACATAAGTAGAAACAAAAGAGTGCGACCTCTCTAGTGGACCCGTGTACTCCTCAGGTTCATCTGCCGAGTCGATGATGGTGATGCCGTTGCGGTGGGTGCTGGCGGCAGGGAAGGAGATCTAAGGCAGCGAAAGACGGTCAGGAGTCGTGATGTCTAGTTTGGTGGATGCTTTTGTCGATGGAGCAGCTCAGATGAGGTGGACGACGTCGCGGCAGGTGCAGGACAAACCACACAAAGTTCCCTTCAACATGTACCTGAACTGAAGTAATTCTGTAAGGGCTCATTTGGCTTGCATGATTTTTAAACGCAGGGATAGGAAAAACACCGGAATAGTATAGGAAAATGCACATGGTAAATAGAGCATTTGTAAACACATGATTTCTGTCAACTTGGGTGTTTGGTTTACAGGAATTGGAAGAGCAGAGGAATGAAAAGAAACATGGCCAAAATAAAGTGAAACCATATGAAAGCGTGTACAGTTAGAATGTTATTCTGGCACTAATGCACTTGGTCTTGTTTTCATGCATAGGATTTTGAAAAGTAGGTCTAGGTGGATGTTTTTCTTGATCCCTTTCAACAAAAAGCATGAATAATTGAATAGTAGCGTGCCATTGGAAAATTCCCTATTGCTATGTTTTTCCGTTGAACCAAAATAGCCCTAATGGATCGACGTGAATGTATAGTAATAAGTGATACAACAAGTGTACAACCTCTTTGCCGTAGCCGTGTTGACCTCAACATCATTGGGTTGGTCGCTGAAGCAGTTGAGGCAGAGGTGGCTGTCGGAGGTGTGGAGGAAGATCTAAGGAATCTGTAGACGGCGTCCAGGGCACTGCTCTGTTGTGATGGATTGTTTTGTCGTTGGAGCAGCTCCGGTGAGCCGTAAGACGTCAAGGCTGAAGCAACACAAGACAGACATCGTCAATCTTAACTGGGATTCTAATAGCATCTCCAATAGATGATGTAAAATGTATGTAAAATTTACATCACCAAAAACCACCTGACTACAACAGATGAGGTAAAAACTGTTGACTTTGAACTTAACTGTCGAAAATGAAATTTACTGTGGAATCTGAATGCTACTGTCAAAACTGAATGCAATGGTAGCAGAGAGGCACTTGCCATGTAGTTTAGGGAGGGCCTGCAATTCATCTTCAACCTGCACCCCCCTGAGCCGCCTCGCCGCCCCGAAACAACTCCCCATCGCCGCCCCAGCCAGCCCTCTAGGCCCCTCGCCCCCACCCTGAACCCTAAGATAGATAGTGGGGTACCTCTCCGGCGAGCCCCCGTCCCCGCTGCGGGTGGTTCTTCCTTAACTCCAGCGAGCCCCCCCAACCCCTAAAAATTGACTGACCCAAAAGTTGATTCAGTCGACTGAAGTGTGGCTTGATCGGAGCAGAGCAGCAGCACGAGCGAGGGGGAGAGCAGCAGCAGCAGCTGGGCGAGCGAGCGATCGAGCGAGAGCCGGAGCAGCAGCAGCAACGCGAGCGAGCGAGTGAGAGCTGGAGCAGCCGCAGATCCGGCTGGTATGGCCGCCGCCGCCGAAGGGGCCTCGCACTGGAGGAGAGCCGCTATGGAGATGTCGCCCGTGGCGCCGGCTTCAAGGTAGCCGCTCCATGGGGGTGCAGGATGGAGCAACGTCGGCGCCGGGAGGTCGAGTTAAGGAGAAGGTGTGATGCGATGAGTGTACAACCTCTTTGGTGGCGCCGAGTAGGCCTCGGCTTCGTACGAGGAGTCGGTGAGGATGCTACGGTTCCGGTGGAGCAGGTTAAGGTGGCACTGTGGGGATGGAGCAGCCACGATAGATGAGGCGATCATCGGAGCAGCTCCTTGGAGGTGGAGGATGGGGCGGCTGAACCGGCGGGACGATGAGATGGACAACGGATCCTCATCCGGGGAGGTGGACGAGGGACGTCGAGCTGTTGCGGTGGACGGCGTTGTCGAGGAAGAGGCTCCGGCTGGGCAACGGTGATGTGGCGGACGGAGGAGGGAGGGGTTTCACGGCTGGAGCGGAGAGGTTATGGCGGCCTGGGATTTCGAATGGCGAAAAGGGGGCGATGGGAGGGGGTGAAGCATGACTTAGGGACGCGCTTGTCCAAAATGTAGGGTGTGTTACAAAAGTACCCCCCACCGATTTGAACTAGCGGCCCTTTCGGCTCAGGGTTAGAAGGGGGATTTCGCGTGTCGGGATTTGGCAGTTGGAGGGAGTTTTCACGCGCGTTGTAATTTCAGGATAGCAAGGCGCGGGTTGTGAAGGCGCCAGTTTTGGGAGCACGATATCTAAATTTTGGGGATATAACAAGATGCAGGTTGAATTTTAGGGACAAGCCTAACGTATAGTAATATTGTACTTGTACGTACCAAATCAATTCGCACTTCCCTCAACCAAAAAGAAAACAAAAAAATAAAACTATTCACACCACACAAAGAGAGAGTCTTGCCCCGTTTTACTATACAAATGCTATTCAAAGCTACTTCCTCCTTCGATCTATATAGGGCCTAATGCATTTTTCGATATTAACTTTGACCAAATATTAGAGCAATAATATATGACATGCAACTTACACAAAGCACATCATTAAATTCATCTGTGAAAGGTTCTTTCAATGATATAATTTTCACATTGTGCATGTCATGTACTATTAATCTTGTCAATAGTCAAAGGCGGTCTTAAAAATCTCATTACGCCCTATTTAGATGGAAGGAGGGAGTATGAATCCATGTTATGTCCGATTAAATTTTTTCGCTTGCTGTATAATGCATGTAACCTACTCATACCAACATTTTAGTGCATTCCAAATGTCTATACTACCGCTGCAATTCGAACTAAATTTGAATTCGTTTCTCTATTTCAATAATAATCTACAATCATGATTATTGCCAACTTCAACCATCATAGTTTCCTTGCTATCCGCCAGATATAAATCGGACGTCCTATATTACAAGATGGCAGGCACAACATCATCAACAACTCCATTTTTTATAAGAGTAGAGATAAAATATATTATATGTAGTATAACATGTTGATAACCACACCATGTGTATCACCGTTATATATATTCACACATGCGTCGGTTTAAAACACTGATAAATTCTTCAAATATCCGAATTCGTTTTTTATAATGAAGTATATATGATCTCTATTCGTCTTTTACACCCACACAACCCTCTTATCTTTGTAGCTAGCGCTAACTTTCTCTCGTGCATGCACACGCCCGCATCCCTCTCACCCTCCCTCAGCATTCTCTAGCTCCATCGCGCAAATTTGTCTTTTCACTTTAGGTCGTTCACCCATGGTGTGTGTAGGCCCCCTAGCTCCTTCTTTACGGCACACATCGATCGATATGCCTCTCTAGCCAGGTGTGCCTATCACAAACATAAGCTTCCCCTCTTCTCTTGTCACCGTCCATGCCTCACTCCCACCACTCTTTTCATGGTTCTCGTACTCGCACACTCCTTCCCCCTCGATATAGTATGCCTGTCGTACCACCTCCTAGATGCATACCTCTCTCTCTATCCTTCTCCTCGTGCCTCATTTGCTTCTAACACACACATGCATGTATACCGATCGATCTCCCAACATATACCTAGATTGACTTTAACTAACCCCCATCGATCGATGTACCTCACAAGTTATGTCTCTCCTATCTCTAACAAATGGCGATTGATCTTCCTATGTAGTTACGTCTGCTTACCACAGCCACATCGTGCCCCCTCATCATTCATGCATGCCTCCTAACGCGTCTCTCACACGCACGTGCACAGACAACAAGCAGACATCTCCTCTCTTATTGATATTGCGGGCGTGCCCTCCATTTGTCTAGCAAGCATCTCCCACCATTTGTTAGAAGCAACTCCACTACCACCCCCTCCAACACTCTAGCTCTGTCTCTCTCCCAACCTTATTCCTCTCCTGCACATATGCATGGATGCCGATCGATCTCCCTTAATACATGAGGCAGATTGATCTCCTTAATACATGAGGTAGGCCTCTCTCCTCCTCCACACATATACCAGCCATTGTACCTCTATAGTTAATTGGGCCTCCCTCTTCCCCCACCACACATCGATAGTTGAGCGCTGCAGGTAGGTATCCATGCCACAGAGACAAACTGCACATGTCCCCTCTCACGTTCCAGTAGGCCAGCCACTCTATATCTTTGACGTGGGCACACACAAATTCGATGGCACTCTTTATCGATCGCGCGCGCACACACACACATCATATCTCTCTTCGATTCTATGGACACCTCAAGCCGATGATACCTCCACTCTCTTCTCGTGGATCGCCCCCTCTATATATATGTTATATCCAGGACTCTATTTCACACACATTGCATATGTTACATTTTTTTGATTGACCCCCCCCCCCAAAAAAAACTCTAAAGAACCCACACACTATATCTCTCTAGGTTTGTATCTCTCTCACACAACCCCACGTAGCTGGTGTATGTATACAAGAAGAGAATAGGTGCACCGTGCATGTACTCATGCTTCGTGCCCAGCCACACCCGCGCGGGTACACGGTGGAGCTCATTTCTTTACGAAATGGCAGCCCACGTGCTAATTTAAACGACTGTAGCGGTTGTTTACCTAGGGAGGTCGTGTACCACGCGTGCACGAAACAAAGTTTGACTTGATGCGTCGCCACGTTATTTTTAAAAAGTTATATCGCTCAATGGCACGTACACAGAATATAAAACAATTTTTATGGAGAAAAAGGTAGTCCGCTCAACTATATACAATGGAGCCTGCCTGCCTGGTTTGTCGCTCTTCAGAGTATCTCACACAAGGCTGTGGTGGCCTCTCTCTCTCTCTCACCGTTGGTCACTGATCCTGCATCCCGTCCGCCGGGGGAAAGGGAGTGCAGTGGCCTCTCTCTCTCTCATCATTGGTCACTGATCCGGCCGCATCCTGTCCGCCGGGGGAAAGGGAGTAAGTGCATCGTTTCTTTGTTCGACGGTGCCGATGCAGCACGTCCCGATCTGCGGTACACGCCGTTCTCTCTGACCAAGCTCCGGCGCGGCAGGGCCTACGCCACCTGCTCACAGATTCTAGCCGCCGCCGCTCACCTAGTTACATCTCGACGACCTCCAGGTATCCCCTCCGGCTTTGCTCCCCTGCCCGTCTTCCCACGTTGCTGCATGTGGATCTTCCATAGTTCTTTTCCCAAAACGTAGCTCGTCCGATGTACTTTCCATTTTGCATTCTCTTCCTCACACCGTTTTAGATAAACACAACCGTGTTGTTATCTTCCCTTAGGACAAGGAATATGCTTCTTTTTTGTCGTCGCATGTGTCATCATCTGTTATTGGCCAATAATTGTTTCCTTTCTACCTCTTTTTTTGCAAACAGGGCTATCCATTTCACCTTGTTGCTATTGCGACCTTTTGGTGAACTACACAAATCACTTTTTTCTTAAGAGTGTTTTGTGCAGTTGTACTAAAATATCACACGGGCAACGTCTCTACATTTCAGTGCGACTGCACAAAGGGAGATTGGTTTTGCTCTATCCTCCTCATCCAACTCCGAGCCTAATCTTCTCCAACTAGTTAATCTTAAGAGAGACTACAAAGGTGACTGGCTTCTATTTGTGTGTTTATTGTTTCATCAACAATCCTCTATTGTCGTAATCACACTTAGTATCTTTGGAACAGGGATGCTCAGCTCTATTTTAGTGGAACTGCACAAAATGATCGGAATGTTGCATGCTCCAGACAGCTACTTTTTTCCCAACATGCCTTATTGATTTAGACAGAGCTGGGGGGACGTTGCTGCCAATGAAAGCATGGATTAATTTTAATTTAACACCTTCTCACAACTCTGTCTTCAGTTGTGATGTAATTATTAGCTCTGATTTGCTAATAATTGACATGCATTAGTAAGGAAGTTAGTTTTTTATTGTTTCCGAAAGAGCATCGATGGCAAGACACACGAAACAAAAGCTGAAAGCTCACACCATTGTACAATTTCATGTCGCTGGAAAATTATTTGTATAGTACGTCAATTATGTAAACAAATGATGGAAGCTTGATAGCATTGCCAGAAGCCTCTTCATCATCCGGGTCCATGTGACATGCACAAAATTATACTCCTTCGTTCCTAAATATTTGTCTTTTTACAAATTTCAAATGGGCATATTTTAGAGTGTAAATTCACTCATTTTGCTTCGCATGTGTACTCCCTCCATTCCTAAATACTATATTCGTCTTTCTAGAGATTTCAACAAGTGACTACATACGGAGCAAAATGAGTGAATCTGCACTCTAAAATATGTCTATATACATCCGTATGTAGTAGTCCATTTCAATCTATAAAAAGAAAAATATTTGAGTAGTCACTCGTTGAAATCTCTAGAAAGACAAATACTCCGGAGTATATTTAAGAATCGAGGGGGTAGTGCACAACTGCAGGGGAGACTCAGCCCGGTCATTGCGCCGCATTAATAGTGAGTAATGAGCAGTCAAATCATAAGCCCCACCTTTCCCACTGTAAGTTGCTCAGAAGAAGCAACCATTAATACGCTCTTCTTTGAATCCGCTCATACTACTCCATCCGTCACTGTTTATAGAGCACGCTTCAGAAAAAAAATCTGTGGGACCAAGGCGACTAGCAATCGGCCTGAAAAATAGCATTGGTAGCTATAGCACGGCGTCTATTACTAGAGGGAATAATGCGTACACACATGCATGCAGTGCTTCCACCCCGGGAACACACATGCATGCACTTACTCCAGTACATAGTAGTACTACATGAAGAGAAAATTGTGGACTTGATTGCGGTTACCACACCCTAATTAATTGAGCATTAAACCAAACGCGTCTAAAGTCTCTCTGGTGGTGGAAATGCATTGAGAGAAATGCATCATAATGAAGCGCACCCTGTAAACTGTGATGGAGGGAGGAGTAGTATGAAGGTGCAAAACCAAGTACGCGTATGGCCAGTCGGTCAACGCACCTCCTCTTGGCATATCACTGACATGTGGGACAGGAGTGTGAGAAAACCGATCTCAATTGACGGCAAAGAGCCAACCCGCCGTTCCTTGAGAGAGACGAGGAGCGAGAACACACAGACAGGCTCGCACGGAGGCCAAGATATATTCGAGCATGGTTGGTTGATTGATATCATTCATTACATGTTGGGCTGCCGTTTTCTGCCCTTCTCCGAAATAAACATGTACTTTATCAGAGATAAAAAAAATAAGAGTACAAATGCTCCACCATGCGGTTCTAGTAGTATTACTACTCGTACTACTGCGCTTGGCTCTTCGCCTCTTTGTGAAGTCGAACAATGATGGTACTCCGCATGTTGGGTACTACAGTGTATGCCTCTGACAATCTGACACCGAATGGACTGATGCATGTCCACCGAGGGTAGGTTGCATTAGTCAAAAGGCGTAAGCAAGCTTCACCTTGTCCTGCAAGCTTCTCCTCATTCTGTGAGCTGACGGGACACACCAAAAAGTAGTGCTAGTCCATACTCCCTCCTTTCTGGTTAATATGGCTTAATCTTTTTTGCGGGTAAATGAGAGAGCTTTATTCATATATAAGCATTCTTAGGACGATCAGCCAAGACACTGGTCACTAGGAAGCGAGGTACCCCGCAAAAAAAGAAGTAGGAAGCGAGGTGTTTCATCACGACAGCTCTCGGCCACATTCAAAGTGCAGCAAGCATGGTTTGCACGAAGATGCGCCGCAAGGTTTGCTGACCTGTTTACATGCTGAATAAAAAATAGGAAATATTACCGAGCGCTCCTATTTGTAACAGGATATGAGCCAGAATTAAGCGAGAATTGTGGTGAGTGTTCCATGCAATCAACTTCCATTATCACATGCGAGAACCCTCGAAGAGAACCAAATGTGTTGAAGATTGCTTTATCACATTTTAAAATTATAATAAGAGTGTAGTCGCTCCTCCATCTGGTTCCTAGTACTAGTATAGTACATACCTTTATAGACTATAGTAGTAGTACTAGTACTACTAGTAAACTTTGCGCTTGGCTGTTCGCCTATTCGGGAAGTCAAGTAATAATAGCACTAGTAGTATAGTGTATGCTTCTGGCAATATGGCACCAAATTAACTGTTGCACGTCCACCGCCTGAGCGAGGGAGAGCTTGCATTAGTCAAACGTTTCTCCTTGTCCTGCGAGCCACCGCGCGCAAGCTTCTCCCGTCCTGCAACCTTCTCCTCGTTCGGCAAGTTGACGGGACACAACAAAGTAATGCTAGTCCATACTACCTCCTCTCTAGTTAATATGGCTTAATTTCAAACGAGATAAATACACTATCTGTCACTGTATATTTGTAAAAATACAGTCAGTGGACTTCATAATACGCTCATTGCGCTCAATATATATATATATATTTTCCGGTGTTTATATGGTCACTAGCTCACCCTGACTGAGTATGTGTGTGCATGCACGTGTAGGTTGAGCACTTGAGCGTGACCATGTGTGTTCCATCGTGTGCTCGGACATGCATGCATTAGGGCGTCGCGCGCGTTTTTGCGTCCATGTGTACGTGTGACTGTTGCATACACGTAGGGGGGGGGGTACGTGTAGGGACCACTAAGGAGCAGTCAAATCACACAGTAAGTTAGTCGGAAGAAGCAACCATCATTTCACTCTTGAATGAAACGTACGCAATATAAAATGGTTGATATGGAGAGAAAAAGAAAAACACTATATATACACTAGCAGGAGCCTAAGCTACAAGCCTCCTTGCTTAGGTTGCTCTCTTCGCAAGCATAGAACGACGAGCCTGATCCCACAGTTGGGGGAAGGGAACAATGTTCTGCATAGACGCGGTCTACATCGGCGAGGGAGAAAACCCACAGTGAGTGCGTCCCAATCGGGGGTCACCATGGTATGGGCTGATGTCGCGTCCCAACCGCCCTTCTAGCTATAGCCTGACGTCCCAGGTAGTCCATCTTCCTTTTGGAGCCGGCTTGCTCCACTGCCGTAGCTCCATCTCCATGTCGATCTTTCTCTACTTCTACCGGCTTCTACTTGTGATGAGTTTATGTCTCATGAACTAGTGCCAGTACTATTATTCTAATCACACTTCTTCAATATCTTTGCCATCAAGGATGCTCAGGTCGATTTTAGTGGAACTGCACAAAAGCATCGTATGATTTGAGGGTGCCAGCCGTCTTTCCTTCGACAGGTTCTACCTAGCCAGGAAATTAAATCATGTTTAGGGTTTAGGGTTTAAGTCGTAGTGACCCCATCAGTAGTTTTTCTTTCGTACACGCTCTCACAACTTTTTTCTTTAGTTGTGAAGTAAGTATTGGCTATGATTTGTGAATCATTGAGATGCATCAGCATGCGTGTTAGTTTTCCTTTGTATTTGATGGAATGTTGTAACTGGGCAACCTTGGAATAGGAATGAAAATGGAGTGGAAAGTTTCCGTTTTTCCGGAGAAAAAATGGAAACGGAGAGAAACCAACCTTTCGTTTCGTTGGATCGCGCCATCGAGCAAAACCAACGTTTAAATCACGTCTGTCATGTTCGTGTCTCACCCTCCTCCACGGCTCGACCCCACACGGTCGCTCGGCATGCCACTCACTGCAAACCAAGTATACGATAACTTTCCCGCCTGCTTGTCGATGGATCACGCCATGGAGTAGTAGCACTTCTAGAAGAGATTGACGAGTTGGGGGAGGACAGCTAGCTGTAGCACGGACTCCCAAGAACTTTTTACATGCATGTTGTAGCCGGCTATTGTGACCTTTGAACATGGAGCAGCCGCGTGCACCCGGAAGCGGCGCGGGCGATGCTCTCTCGGCCGGTGCGCCGCTTCAATGCCGGCGCCAGTGAGACGCCGCGTCTGCTCTGGCCGGGCATGAATGCGGCACTGACCGTTTTGGGCGGGAAGCACGCGTGGGTGATGAAGAGGGTTCGGGTTGGTCAGGACCGGCCGTGGCAGCGGTCCGGACGTCCGCAAACAAGATATGTTGTATGTTAATATTGATGCGTATATAATTAACAACGTAAATAATGTGCTAGTTGGACAAATATGATTGGAGATGGAGATGGAAATGGAATTTTACGTAAACACGGATATGCATGTCTATGTCTATGTGTGTGTATGCGACGACTCTCACGACCTGGAAGCGGGGGCGAGTTTTTGATCGAGTTTTCTTTCTTGGTACGTTAAAAAATCAGTTTGTCTAATTCACATCTAGATGTTATTTAAGGATATCACATCTAAGCTCCCACAAGTATATAATGTAGCAACAAGAAACAAAAAAAACTAGGACAAAAAAATAGACCACAAACAGAGTGGACATCAACTTAGATGTGACATAACTATGTCACATCTAGATGTGTCCTAGACAGACCCTTAAAAAATTGTCCGCCAGTTTTTGTTTCTTTTTTCTAGAAATGCGCGTATTCTATTTAAATCCACTGCTATGGAGATTTCTTTTACTCCATTATAGCCTCTTGTTTGATAGAGTTTCTCGCGTCTCGCTCTCTCACCGTCTCCATATCAAAACAAGATGACAGTGTCCACTCTATCTCTCTACTCACCGGTGGTCACAGATCCGGCCGAATCCCGTCCGCTGTGGGAGGTGAGGAGGTGCAGCGTTGACATTGTTGCCATTGGCGACGGAGGAAGCCGATGCGCACCATCCTCTCGGAGCCGGCGCTGGCGCGAACGAAGATCCTCCGCGCCCTTGTTCGCTGCCGTCGTGTGGGCAGATCCCGCCCGCCCGCCTAAACAACATCTCGCCCACCTGAGGTATAACTTCTTGTACCGGTCCAGCTCCCTAGGTCGCTGCGTGCGGGTTTTCTTCTATGCGACTACTCCCCAGCTCCCCATGTATAGTAGCTAGGGTTTGCCGGCTGGTCCAACATCACCTACTAGTACTATTATAGAGGAAATGCCACTTGAAAAGTTGTCCTGATTTATGCCTCGGTGGAGGTATACATGTTGTTTCGACAAAAAGTACATGGTGGTTGTGCGGTCATTGTCCATATGGTGGTAGTACTATCACTGGTTAAATGAAGAAATGCTTTTTTTCTCGGGTATCCTGGTTTAGTTCCCATCAAGATAATTATGATGCTTCTGTTTGTTGGTGTACTTTTTATGAATTCTTATTGACAATTGAGATGTCGTTGCTAATCTTGTAAAACAAAGTAACAACACTATATCCCTTTTATATATTTTTGGAAACAGCGATGCGTATCTCCATACCCGGGCACGTCTTCCTCAATTTTAGTGGAACTGCACAAAATTGGATGGCCATTGTTGTTCCACCTCACTGTCCTCTGCCACGTGGTTCTTCCTTCCTCAAGCTTGATTACTGAGAAGAAACAAACCACAGTGAGGATTTGTCGAACTTCATAGTGCCTCACGCAAACTTGATGCCAAATGGATGATGCATCACCACGATGACCTATCGATGCTCATGGTTGCGTTGGCTGGTGAAGCTGATCGATTTTCAATGAAAAACAAGCTGTCTTCCATCAGTGCTCTTTGCTTGTTACGCACAAAGATGATATCCTTCGTCAGTTCACCTTGGTTGCGTTGGAGACGCAGTCATCTTTCACGTTGGTGCAATTTTATCACACAATTGGCTATGAACCAAATGTTTCCTCAAAGAAGGATCGATGTTGGTACTAAGAGCATAAGTTTTGTATTGATTTCTAAGCCTTCTCACAACTTTGTCTCCAGCTCCCCTGTAATTTTATTTGTCCAGCTATTAACTTTGATTTAAAAAATGGTGTGGACTAAAAACCCGGATGGACATAGTAGCCCTCCATTTTTATTTACTCCGCATATTAGATTTGACTGAAGTCAAACTTTGTAATACTCTCAAACCTTTCTGATAATTGAAATTAAAATTCTTTATTTGCACACACTCTCACACGTTCCGATTAAGCCAGTAATTGAAGCTATTTTGGTACTATTTTGGTACTTCTTTTAAATAAATGTTGAATTGAAGCTATTGTATTGCTGTCTTTTCCCATTAAGTAGTGAACAAAAATGGGACCAACCCAGACATGATGCTTGTTACTTTGTTACAACAAATTCAGCATCACCCCCTTTATAAGCCAATAATTGATGCCACTCTCAGAATTAACTACTGAATCTTATTTCAAAACTGCAACACTTGTTAGGGATTGGCGGGATTACCATTTTTGTGGACGCATGTTTCATCCTCCTTTATTAGCCAATAATTGATTCCTTTTTTGCCTCTGTTTAAACAGGGATATCTATTCAACTTGTTGCTATTGCAACATTTTGCATCGCTACGTGAAACACTTTGCTTGATTTCAGTGCAACTACACAAAACGAGATTGGATTTCCTATTCGTGTTGGCAGATTCGTATTTTATCCCGGTGTTCTCATGAAAGGTCAGTACAGGCCTTCATCCACATGATTGTGCAGTGTGCTTTGAGATGTTGTGCTACTTGTATTGGTACTATTTTAAATAAATGTTAAATTGAAGCTATTGTATCGCTGTCTTTTCCCATTAAGTAGTGAACAAAAATGGGACCAACCCAGACATGATGCTTGTTGCTTTGTTACAACAAACTCTGCATCACCCCCTTTATAAGTAGATGGAAGCACATATTGTTATTGCACCCACTCTCCCCTGGAACTGTTTATGCTTTTCGTTAATCTAATGCCTCTGGTAAAATTAAGCAATGCCACTCTCAGAATTAATTAACTACCGAATCTTAGTTCAAAACTGCAACACTTGTTAGGAATGGTACTATCTTGCTTTGTAGTTCTTTCTACATGTTTAACCAAGGTATTGGTAAGATAATGTCTCTATTAAAATGAATCAGTTGCATTGTTTTAGGAATGGTACTTTTCTGCTTTGTCGTTCTTTATACATGTTGAAACAAGGCATTGTTAAGATAATGTCTCAGTCAATATGAATGAATCACACTGATGGAGAATTGCTACTCTCCTGCTTTGTTTCCCATTAAGATAAAGTAGATCAGTAGATGCTTTTCTTCTGGGAGTACAAGTCATCAACCATTATTTCTTAGTAATTGTTTCCCTTATACCTATTGTTGCTTACATGGATATCAAAATTAAAGCTCGGTTTTATTCCGACTTTGATTTTAGTTGAACTGCACAAAAGGAGCCAATGTGTCCAAGGCAAACTGCTGCATTACTGGGTCTAGTTGGTCGTTCCACTTTGTAGAAAGAAGCAGTCACTATTTGTGCTACATTACAGAAGGAATGACCGAGAAGCTTTACAGAGTATTATTAGATGTTGGTGACATGACTAGTCTGCAGAGAGCATTGGCAATTTAACAACACGTGGAGTGCCCTGGGAAAAAAGTGCCCAAACAAGTACAAGAAGCTATGACAGGACTCCACGATCATAGGCATTACATATTTTGAATGGGAAAAACTTGTCAAAGTTTAATCATTGATGTTAGCAACAAGACGTTAGTTTAATATATTGGAATTGGAAAACCTTGTCAAAATTTGCTCGTAGATGTTAGCTAGAAGACATGCATTTGATATTTTTGAGTGGGACGCCCTTGCTGTGAGCAGCGTCGAGTGTTTTTTCCTATTCCTGTGTTCAGTTTAGAAGTAAATAGTTACACTGCTGAGATATTCCTGTGTTAAGAGTTTGTTCTAAATATTGTCTATGTAATACCAGGCCTTGTGTTTGATTGCAAAGTTGAGCTTGGAATGTTGTGGCATGCGGCATCACGAGATGTTCACCGTGCCTCCTGAGAATAATGCTTCGTATTGTTTTGCATGTCGATCTAATGCCAGTGATTTGATTGTTAAGAAGATCATCCTCTTCTGTTGTTTCCGTGCTTAAGAAGTTCATCGTCTGATGTTTCATTCATAGCCTATACGACAAGTCGGGTAGGTTAGACGTGAAACCATATGATCTTCCGACCAACTCATGATATTAGGCCGTGATTGGATCATCGTTTTCCAACCAAAACCGCTTATAAAACTGACGCTTGTAAATAAAAGTAGATGGTCTCGGGCGAAGCACTTGGTTGGTCGATTTCGACTTGTAAAATATCGGAAGTACTTCACACACGATAAAAACGCTGAACGACACTCAGACGATTGCTAATCTAGCCGTTAGCTGTTGTTTCAGCCTTGCCCAGGGATGACATGATACACACGTCGTGCATGTATTGTCTGGTAATGTCGTCCATATAGCAGTGCTCGTAAAATATACACTGCTCTCTCAAATTAAACGCGTAACCCGCCGGTTTTACTTACAGACCTCGGGCCCTCGGTTTTGTTACGCCTGTATTTTACGCATTGTTTCCGATGATGAGTAAATTACACTTGTATGTTAATACAGGTTTGAAATAAACCAGAGCTCCCAAGCGCGGCCTTACCGTTTCATGCCGTCTCAGTTTCTCGAAGGTGCTCATAGGTGTCCAATGATACTGGCTTCCTGAATGAGCAGCGGGCGCTGTATCAGGACATCCGTAGGGCCCGCGAGACCCTCTCCGTTGTCCTTCGAGTTGTTGCGCTCGCCGTGGCACCGAGCATTGTTAACATCGTCAATGAACATGAGGATTCAGGAGATGACTTTATTTTGACCGGATGACACTAGGGACCCACTAGGGCCATAGCCGTACGTACGCAAGTGCCTCTTATTATGTACAACTATATTTTTTTTGCTTTCTCCTGGTTTCCTGACATCACGGTCCCACATCATTGTCAACCTATGTAGTCAATATAAATGAGAGAATTGCACCGGGTGCGGCCGACAGCTGGGAACAAGTAGCTCGAGCAGTATTTGTGTTTTTGAGGCGTGAGCACTGCAGAGTTTTTCTTGGCGATGATTTCATTGTTGTTTAGAGGAGAGCAGGGTATTAACTGGGCGGGCTGTGGCCCGTCTAGCCCAGGCCAGATATCCAGCCCAGATACTAATTTTTTCAAGATGAAAATGGCTAGCCGAGCTATATGTTTTTTGAGGAATACCCAGGCAAGGTCAACTTGTTATTCTCTGCCCCGCTGGGCTGCAAATCTTTCCTAGGAGGGATGAAAATGGGCTTTAAAAAATAATAAATGGGATGTAATCATAAAAACTGGGCAGTAACTATAAAAAGATGCACCAAACACGAAATTAGTTTATAAAATATTATTTATGGATTTTGAAAATCTTAAAGTTTCATTGTTGCGCGTGCAATGTTTCGTTGGATTTTTATGTAATACAAATTTATATTTAATCTGACTAGAAATTTTGGGATAAAAATATTTCGGATCCCATCAAAATGTGGGAAATTTTATTGAATTCTGTCTTCAACGGTTGGTTGAAATTATTAATCGTTGTCCTAGCTAGAAAATGGGCTGTACTTTTAACAAACTGTAAATGGGCTGTAGTAAATTCTATTAGAATTCAAAAATGGGTTGTACATTCTTACAAATCACAAATGGGCTCTAAGTTCTCTGCCACACACTTGTGGGCCTACTAAGCGACGCGTCCCCTAAAAAAAGTTGACACGTATGCAAGGCTTTGTCAACTTATTATAGTCAACACACGGTTATAGCAGCAGTGGCCGTTGGATGTCCAACGGATGTCGTGCTTCTTCTTCAATCTCGGATATTCTTAGCTTCGGCCGCCCAAAAAATGATTCCTCCACCTGACATCTGGGGCACACCATTTGGGAGGCGGACCTGTGGGACTACTAAGGCTGAGCGTACCAAGGGCTTTGTCAACTTAGTCAATATAAACGATTCTAGCTTCAGTGACCGTACGATGTCCATCCAACGGCCGTAGTGCTTCTTCAACCTCTGGTCTTCTTGCTCCAGCCGCCCAAAGCAGCACCGGTCGTGCCGCCTGCTCCTGCCTCCAATGGACGACTGTGCTGCCGCGGAGGCCTCACCGCGCCCATACTACTCACACCGCTGGCCAGGCCATCCCTCCACTCACCCACACCCCCTGTTATTTTGCGGCGACGGGAGCCTCACACTGCAGCCGAACCAGTGAACCCTCGTACTCCTCTCTGCGCGGGCTTCAACTCCCGCGTCTTCCCCGGCTCCGTGTCGTCCCCTTCCTAGGCCTCTCCGTCGTACACCGCCCTGGTGCTCTCGGCGCGGCGTGGTCAACGTGGTCAATGACCAACTTCCATCGAAAGAGTACTGTACAAGGAGAAGCTGACAGCTGGGTCCACGACGGCCGCAAGGAAGTGCCTCCTTATTACGCGCAAAATAATTATTCCTCCACCTGATAGCAGGGACCCACCGGACGGGCCACCTTATTTCATGAAAAAATGTTTCCCCCGTGACTGCTGGGACCCATCGGACGGGCCACCGTATTTCGTGAAAAAACCGCCCCCCCCGCTGTCAGCTCGGACCCACCGGAAGTGCCTCCTTATTACGCACAAAAAAAATGAATACTCCCCCTGCTAGCTGGGAACCACCTTGGTGGGAGGCTGACTTGTGGGCCTACTAAGTTGACGGGGATGGAGGGCTTTGTCAACTTAGTCAATATGAACGATTCTAGCTCCAGTGACCGTATGATGTCCATCCAACGGCTGTAGTGCTTCATCAACCTCTGGTCTTCTTGCTCCAACTGCCCAAAGCAGTGCCGATTGTGCCGCCTGCTCCTGCCTCCCGTGGCCGGCTGTGCTGCCGCGGAGGCCTCACCGCCCCCTACTATTCCCACCACTGGCCAGGCCCTACGGCGACGGTAGCCTCACACCGCAGCCGAACGAGTGAACCCTCATACTCCTCTCCGCGTGGGCATCCACTGCCGCGTCTTCCCCGGCTCCGCGTCGTCCCCTTCCTAGGCCTCGCCGTTGTCCACCGCCCTGGTGCTCTCAGTGTGGCATGGTCAACATGGTCAAGGAATGACTTCCATCGGACATGGACTGTACGTGGAGAGGCTGACAGCTGGATCCATGGCCTCAGCAAGGAAGTGCCTCCTTATTATGCGGAAAATAATGATTCCTCCACCTGACAGCAGGGACCCACCGGACGGGCCACCGTATTTCACGAAAAAAATGTTTCCCCCCTGACTGCTGGGACCCACCAGCTAAACCTTCACACGCAAGGAAGTGCGTCCGTGCAAAAGAGAAAAAACGATTCGCCCCCCTAACTGCTGGGACCCACCAGCTACATCTTCGCATGCAAGGAAGTGCCTGACAGTCGGGACCCACTTGGTCGAAGCGTACGTAGCGTTGTCATTCTGGTCGCGAATGTGTACGTACATACTGGTGGATGTAGAGGCACGCACATGTCGTAGTAGAGGCGCGCACGTGTCGTAGTAGAGGCGTGCATGTAGCATGTACACGTACGTACAACGGCCAGGGTGTAAGAAAGAAAATACAGCCATGTATGTACATACGGGCGGGGTCTCGAACGCCTACTCGCACATACGTACGGCCAGGGCTCGTGTACATGGCTGGGTCGGAACGGAGAAACAATGTTGTCGTCGTGTTCATGGGGAGGCAATGGAATGCGTCGTGTTCATGGGGAGGCAACGGAACGCGTCGTGTTCATCGGGAGGCAATGGAACGCGTGGGAGCCAACCGGCTGGGTCGGAACAGAATATGTCGTCGTGTTCATCGGGAGGGCTTGGACAGAACAGGTGATGGAAACGAGGCCTGGTGTACCGCAGAACAGTGGAAACAACCTTGTGTTCGACCAGCCACGTTCGAAACAGGATCCTGTTCATCAGGAGGGGTGTGGCGTACCGCAAATCGGAGGAAACGGACCTCCTACGGTCGAAACGGGGGTCCTGTTGATCGGGTGGGGTCTGGCGTAGTGCAAAACGGAGGAAACGGACCTCCTACGGTCGAAACGGGGTCCTGTTGATCGGGAGGGGTGTGGCGTACCGCAAAACGGACGAAACAGACTTGTGTTGGAGCGCTACGGTCGAAACGGGGGTCCTGTTCATCGGGATGGGTGTGACGTACCGCAAAACGGGACTCCACGGGATACTGTTCATCTCCACCGTCAACCTCCTCCAGCCTCCACGGGCTACCGTCGACCTCCTCCAGCCTCCACGGGCTCGTGTTCATCCAGCCTCCACCGCGCGCTACTCCACCGGCTACTGTTCAACCACCCCTCCACGAGCACCCCTCCACCGTCTACTGTTCATCCAGCCCTCCACGGGGTCGTCCTGTTCATCCAGAGGCAACGCCACGGGGTCCTACATCCACCCCCACTGCTCACTGTTCATCCAACCCCCCCGCAACGCTCACTGTTCATCCCAGAGGCAGCATCGATCGGCTTCAGTTAGCAGCAGTAGCGAAGGAATCGCTCGATCGGGTTGTGTTAACAGCCATCGATCGATCGCTCGGGTTCAGTAACGCATAGCCTGCAGTGCAATCGCTCGGCTTCAGTTAGAGCCAACGCCTCGCACACACGCGCGTACGTGTACGAGAGTAACATGCATCGCTCGGCCCCGACCACCCACCGTAACTGGGAACCCCCTGAAATTTTCCTCGCCCTCGCTTCTACCACGGTTTTTTTCGTCATGGACGGCCCAAAGAATGTCATGCAGCTGCGTCTCCGGCCCGCCCAAGATGAAAAGCCCATTTTTTGTCATGATTTTTTGTCATAGAAGTAGGAGCCCACCACATCTATGATGATACCGGGTTTTGTCACAATTATCGTCATAGAAGTTTCATATGTATGACAGGAAAAAAATTCGTTCGGCCCAAAATGTCATGGATGTGTCTTTTTTTGTAGTGAAAGATACCGACGATCGAATCTCGGGCAAGTAACATACCGATGGACAATGGGAATTACGTATGTTGTCATAATGGTTCGGCCGATAAAGATATTCATAGAATATGTAGGAGCCAATATGGGCATCCAGGTTCCGCTATTGGTTATTGACTAGAGAGGTGTCTCGGTCATGTCTACATAGTTCTCGAACCCGTAGGGTCCGCACGCTTAATGTTCGTTGACGCTAGAGTAGTATTGGGATATTTGATGAGTGGTAAACAAATGCTGTTCGGAGTCCCGGTTGAGATCCCGGATGTCATGAGGAGTTTCGGCATGGTCGAGAGGCAAATATTTATATATAGGAAGTCATATTTTGGGTTCCGGAAAAAGGTGCAGTTTTTTTGGTATTGTACCGAGAAGCTTCTAGAAGGTTCCGGAGGATTCCGGAGGGGGTCCAAAAGTCCACAAGTGGGTTCACCATGACCGAAGGGATAGCATGGGCTGCGGGGAGGTGCCTTGGCCTTACTGGGCTAGGCGCACCAAGTCCTCAAAAGCCCATGTGGCTAGGGAAGGCAAAAAAGGAAGGAGTCCTAGTAGGAATAGGATTGGACTTGGAGTCCAAGTCCTCTCCCCCTTAGCTGCGCCCGAGGGCTTGGAGGGGATGTTTCCCATGCCCCTCCACCTATATATAGACGGGAGGGGGCGCCCTAA
Source organism: Triticum aestivum (assembly GCF_018294505.1). Taxonomy (NCBI): domain Eukaryota; kingdom Viridiplantae; phylum Streptophyta; class Magnoliopsida; order Poales; family Poaceae; genus Triticum; species Triticum aestivum. The sequence goes on from NC_057807.1 coordinate 404,144,181, forward strand.
GAGGATACACCAAGCCCTTGGCTCCCCTCTCTCTCCTGTTACTCCGTAGCTCCACCACCTCGTCCCGGCGACGCTTAGCGAAGCGCTGTCGGTGCTCCACCACCACCACCACCACCACACCGTCGTGTTGGTTGTGATCCCATCTACTTCCCCTCTCCCACTTGCTAGATCAAGAAGGAGGAGACTTCATTGAGCTGCACGTGTGGTAAATTCGAAGTTGCCGTCCGTTCGGCACTAGATCGGTTGGATCGTTATTGGATCACGAAGAGTATGACTACATCAATCGCGTGATAAATGCTTCCGCTTAGCGATCTACAAGGGTATGTAGAAGCTATCCCCCTCTCGTTGTTATGCATATGCTAGATAGATCTTGCTTGAGCGTAGGAATTTTTTAAATTGCATGCTACGTTCCCCATCAGTGGCATCATGAGCCAGGTCTATGCGTAGATGATATGCACGAGTAGAACACAAAGAGTTGTGGGCGGTGATCGTCATATTACTTACCACCAATGTCTTATTTTCATTCAGCGGTATTGTTGTATGAAGCGGCCTAGACCAACTTTACATGACCACGTTCATGAGACCGGTTCCACCGACAGACATGCAACTAGTTTTGCATAAAGGTGGCTGGCGGGTGTATGTTTCTCCTACTTTAGTTGAATCGAATTTGACTGCGGCCGGTCCTTGTTGAAGGTTAAAATAGCAAACTTGATAAATCACTATTGTGGTTTTTTTGCCGTAGTTAAGAATGGTTCTTGCTAGAAGCCCGTAGCAGCCACGTAAAACTTGCAACAACAAAGTCGAGCACGTCTAACTTGTTTTTGCAGGGCATGTTGTGATGTGATATTATCAAGACATGATGTGATAGAAGTTATTTTATGAGATGATCGTGTTCTGTAAAAGTTATCGGCAACCGACAAGAGCCTTATGGTTGTCTCTTTATTGTATGAAATGCAAACGCCATGTAATTGCTTTACTTTACCACTAAGCAGTAGCGATAGTTGTAGAAGCAATAGTTGTCGAGACGACCACAACATAACGATGGAGATCAAGGTGTCGAGCTGGTGACAGTGGAGATCATGATGATGCTTTGGAGATGGAGATCAAAAGCACGAGATGATGATGGCCATATCATGTCACATATTTTGATTGCATGTGATGTTTATCTTTATGCATCTTATTTTGCTTAGTATGGTGCTGGCATTATAAGATGATCTCTTAACTAAAATTTAAAGGTATAAGTGTTCTCCCTGAGTATGCACTGTTGTGACAGTTATTCGTGCTGAGACGCCACATGATGATCGGGTGTGATAGGCTCTACGTTCACATACAATGGGTGCAAGACAATTTTGCACATGCGGAATACTCGGGTTAAACATGACGAGCCTAGCATGTACAGACATGGCCTCGGAGCACTGGAGACCGAAAGGTTGAACATGAATCATATAGTAGATATGATCAACATAGAGATGTTCACCATTGATGACTACCCCATCTCACATGATGATCGGACATGGGTTAGTTGATTTTGACCATGTATCATTTAGATGACTTGAGGGATGTCTATCTAAGTGGGAGTTCTTAAGTAATTTGATTAATTGAACTTAATTTATTATGAACTTAGTCCTGTAGTATTTGCAAATTATGTTGTAGATCAATAGCTTGCGTTGTAGCTGCCCTATGTTTCTTGATATGTTCCTAGAGAAAACTAAGTTGAAATATGATAGTAGAAATGATGCGGACTAAGTCCGTGACCCGAGGATTATCCTCATTGCTGCATAGAAGAATTATGTCCTTGATGCACTGCTAGATGACAGACCTATTGGAGGAGTAGATGCAGACATTATGAATGTTTGGCAAGCTCGACATGATGACTACTTGATAGTTTAGTGCACCATGCTTTACGGCTTAGAACCGGGACTTCAAAAACGTTTTGAACGCCGCAGAGCATATGAGATGTTCCAAGAGCTAAAATTGGTATTTCGGACTTATGCCCATGTCGAGAGGTATGAGACCTCTGACAAGTATTTTGCCTACAAGATGGAGGAGAATAGCTCAGCTAGTGAGCATGTGCTCAGAATGTCTGGGTACTACAATCGCTTGAATCAAGTGGGAGTTAATCTTCCAGATAAGATAGTGATTGATAGAGTTCTCTAGTCACAATCACCAAGCTACTAGAACTTCGTGATGAACAATAATATGCAAGGGATGACGAAAACGATTCCCGAGCTTTTTCGCGATGCTGAAATCAGTAAAGGTAGAAATCAAGAGAGAGCATCAAGTGTTGATGATTAACAAGGCCACTAGTTTCAAGAAAAGGGGCAAGGGAAAGAAAGGGAACTTCAAGAAGAATGGAAGCAAGTTTTCACTCCCGTGAAGAAGCCCAAAGCTGGACCTAAGCCTGAAACTGAGTGCTTCTACTACAAAGGAAATAGTCACTGGAAGCGGAACTACCCCAAATATTTGGCGGATAAGAAGGATGGCAATGTGAACAAAGGTATATTTGATATATATGTTACTGATGCGTACCTTACTAGTGCTCGTACTAGCCCCCGGGTATTTGATACCTGTTTGGTTGCTAAGATTATTAACTCGAAACAAGAGTTGCAAAATAAATGTAGACTAGTTGAGGATGAAGTGATGATGTGTGTTGGAAGTTGTTCCAAGATTGATATGATCATCATCACACAGTCCCTACACTTTCGGGATTAGTGTTGAACCTAAATAAATGTTAGGTGTTTGCATTGAGCATGAACAAGATAGGATCATGTTTATTGCAATACAGTTATTCATTTAAGATAGAGAATAATTGTTATTCTGTTTACATGAATAAAACCTTCTATGGTCATACACCCAATGTTAATGGTTTATTGAATCTCGACCGTAGTGATAAACATATTCATAATATTGCTGCCAAAAGATGCAAAGTTGATAATGATAGTGTAACATACTTGTGGCACTACCATTTAGGTCATATTGGTGTAAAGCGCATGAAGAAACTACATGTTGATGGGCTTTTGGAATCACTTGATTATGAATCATTTGATACTTGTGAACCATGCCTCATGGGCAAGATGACTAAAAATCCGTTCTCCGGAGTAATGGAGCGAGTCAATGACTTATTGGAAAAATTACATACCGATGTATGCGGTCCGTTGAGTGTTGAGGCACGTGGAAGGTATCGTTATTTTCTCACCTTCAATGATGATTTAAGTAGATATGGGTATATCTACTTGATGAAACACAAGTCTGAAACAATTGAAAAGTTCAAAGAATTTCAGAGTGAAGTGGAGAATCATCTTAACAAGAAAATAAAGTTTCTACGATCTGATCACAGAGGCGAATATTTGAGTTACGAGTTTGGCCTTCATTTAAACAATGTGGAATTGTTTCACAACTCACGCCACCTGGAGCAGCATAGCGTAATGGTGTGTCCGAACATCGTAACCGCACTTTATTAGATATGGTGCGATATATGATGTCTCTTACCGATTTACCACTATCGTTTTGGGGTTATGCATTAGAGACAGCCACATTCACGTTAAATAGGGCACCATCTAAATCTGTTGAGACGACACCGTATAAACTGTGGTTTAGCAAGAAACCTAAGTTGTCTTTTCTTAAAATTTGGGGTTAAGACACTTATGTCAAAAGGCTTCAGCCTGATAAGCTCGAACCCAAATCGGAGAAGTGCGTCTTCATAGGATACCCTAAAGAAACTATTGGGTACACCTTCTACCACAGATCCAAATGCAAGATCTTTGTTGCTAAGAATTGGTCCTTTATAGAGAAGGAGTTTCTCTCGAAATAAGTGAGTGGGAGGAAAGTCGAACTTGATGAGGTAATTGTACCTTATATCAATTTGGGAAGTAGCTCATCAGAGAAATCTGTTCCCGTGATGCCTACACCAACTAGATAGGAAGCTAATGATGATGATCATAAAACTTCTTATCAAGTTACTACTAAACTTCATAGGTCAACTAGAGCACGATCCGCACTAGAGTGGTACGGTAATCCTTTCCTGGAAGTCATGTTACTAGACCAAGGCAAACCTACGAACTATGAAGAAGCTATGATGAGCCAAATTCTGACAGATGGCTTGAGGCCATAAATATGAGATAGGATCCATATATGAGAACAAAGTGTGGACTTTGGTGGACTTGCCCGATGTTCGGCAATCCATAGAAAATAAATGGATCTTCAAGAAGAAGACTGACGCTGATGGTAATGTTACTGTCTACAAAAGCTCGACTTGTCGCAAAAGGTTTTCAACAAGTTCAAGGAGTTGCCTACAATGAGAATTTCTCACCCGTAGCTATGCTTAAGTCCGTCCGAATCATGTTAGCAATTGCCACATTTTATGATTATGAAATCTGGAAAATGGATGTCAAAACAGCATTCCTTAATGGATATCTCAAAGAAGAGTTGTATATGATGCAACCAGAAGGTTTTGTCGATCCTAAAGGTACTGACAAAGTGTGCAAGCTCTAGCGATCCATCTATGGAATGGTGCATGCATATCTCGGAGTTGGAATATACGCTTTGATGAGGTTGTCAAAGCATATGGTTTTATACAGACTTACATTAAAGCCTGCCTGTATTTACAAAAAGTGAGGGGGAGCTCTGTGGCATTTTTGATATTATATGTGGATGGCATATTGTTGATTGGAAATGATATTGAATTTTTAGATAGCATAAAAGGATACTTGAATAAGATTTTTTTAATGAAATACCTCGGTGAAGTTGCTTACATATTGGGCATCAAGATCTATAGTGATAGATAAAGACGCTTGATAAGATTTTCAATGAGTACATACCTTAACAAGATTTCGAAGGAGTTCAAAATGGATCAGTCAAATAAGGAGTTCTTGCCTGTATTGTAAGGCGTGAAGTTGAGTAAAGACTCAAAACCCAACCATGACAGAAGATGAAGAGAGAATGAAAGTCATTCCCTATGCCTCAGCCATAGGTTCTATAAAGTATGCCATGCTGTGTACCAAACCTGTTGTGTACCTTGCCATGAGTTTGGCAGGGGGTACAATAGTGATCCAGCAGTAGATCACTGGACATCGGTCAAAATTATCTTTAGTTACCTTAAAGAGGACTAAGGAAATGTTTCTCGGGTATGGAGGTGATAAAGAGCTAGTCGTAAAGAGTTACGTCGATGCAAGTTTGACACTAATCAAGATCACTCTAACTCTCAATCTAGATACATATTGAACATGGGAGAAATTAGCTAGAGTAGCTCCATGCAGAGCATTGTAGACATAAAAATTTGCAAAATACATATGGATCTGAATGTGGCAGACCCATTGACTAAACTTCTCTCAAAAGCAAAACATGATCACACCTTAGTACTCTTTGGGTGTTAATCACATAGCGATGTGAACTATATTATAGACTCTAGTAAACCGTTTGGGTGTTGGTCACCTGGCGATGTGAACTATGGGTGTTAATCACATAAAGATGTGAACTATTGGTGTTAAATCACATGGCGATGTGAACTATATTATTGACTCTAGTGCAAGTGGGAGACTGAAGGAAATATGGCCTAGAGGGAATAATAAAGTTTTTATTTTATATTTCCTTATATCATGCTAAATGTTTATTATTCATGCTAGAATTATATTAACCAAAAACTTGATACATGTGTGGATACATAGACAAAACATTGTGTCCCTAGTAAGCCTCAACTAGACTAGCTCGTTAATCAAAGATGGTTAAGTTTCCTAACCATAGACATGTGTTGTCATTTGATGAACGGGATCACATCATTAGGAGAATGATGTGCTAGACAAGACCCATCTACTAGCATAGCATTATGATCGTTCAGTTTTATTGCTATTTCTTTCTTCATGTCAAATACATATTCCTTCGACTATGAGATTATGCAACTCCCGGATACCGGAGGGATGCCTTGTGTGCTATCAAACGTCACAATGTAACTGGGTGATTATAAATATGCTCTACAGATATCTCCAAAGGTGTTTGTTGGGTTGGCATAGATCAAGATTAGGATTTGTCACTCCGAGTATCGGAGAGGTATCTCTGGGCCCTCTCGGTAATACACATCATAAGAAGCCTTGCAAGCAAAGTAACTAATGAGTTAGTTGCAGGATGATGTATTATAGAACAAGTAAAGAGACTTGCCGGTAATGAGATTGAACTAGGAATAAAGATACAGATGATCGAATCTCGGGCAAGTAACATACTGGTTGACAACGGGAATTACGTATGTTGTCATAATGGTTCGACCGATAAAGATCTTCGTAGAATATGTAGGAGCCAATCTGGGCATCCAGGTTCCGCTATTGGTTATTGACTGAGAGGTGTCTCGGTCATGTCTACATAGTTCTTGAACCCGTAGGGTCCGCACGCTTAACGTTTGTTGACGCTAGAGTAGTATTGGGATATTTGATGAGTGGTAACCAAATGTTGTTCAGAGTCCCAAATGAGATCCCGGATGTCATGAGGAGTCTTGAAAGGGTCGATAGGTAAAGATTTATATATATGGGAAGTCATATTTTGGGTTCCCGAAAAATGTGCAGTTTTTTCGGTATTGTACCGGGAAGCTTCCAGAAAGTTCCGGAGGATTCAGAGGGGTATGGAAGTCCACAAGTGGGTTCACCACGACCCAAGGGCTAGAATGGGCTGCGGGGAGGTGCCTTGGCCTTACTGGGCTAGGTGCACCATGTCGTCAAAAGCCCATGTGGCTAGGGAAGGCAAAAAAGGAATGAGTCCTAGTAGGAATAGGATTGGACTTGGAGTCCAAGGCCTCTCCCCCTTAGCTGCGCCCTAGGGCTTGGAGGGGCTGTTTCCCATGCCTCCACCTATATATAGAGCTGAGGGGGCGCCCCAATAGGATACACCAAGCCCTTGGCGCCCCTCTCTCTCCCGTCACTCTGTAGTTCCACTGCCTCGTCCTGGTGACGCTTAGCGAAGCGCTGTCGGTGCTCCACCACCACCATCACCACCACACCGTCATGTTAGTTGTGATCCCATCTACTTCTCCTCTCCCCTTGCTGGATCAAGAAGGAGGAGATGTCATCGAGCCGCACGTGTGCTAAACTCGGAGGTGTCGTCCGTTCGGCACTAGATCAGTTTGATCGTGATCGGATCGCGAAGAGTATGACTACATCAACCGCGTGATAAAAGCTTCCGCTTAGCGATCTACAAGGGTATGTAGATGCTCTCCCCCTCTCATTGCTATGCATCTCCTAGATAGATCTTGCGTGAGCATATGATTTTTTTTTTGAAATTGCATGCTACGTTCCCCATCAGCACAACCCACATATTACCACATTTATATCACAAAACTATTGCAAGGAATCAAACTTATCATATTCAGTGATCTACATGAAAGTTTTTATTATACCTCTCTTGAATAACTATCATATTAGGACCAAATTCATAACTTGTACTGATTGCAATTACTATTATCAACTCCCAAAAAGATATAAGTGAAGCATGAGAATGCAATTATTTCTTTAGAATATAACCACTGCCATGCTCTAAAATATATAAGTGAAGCACTAGAGCAACTTCCTAGATCAAAAGATATAAGTGAAGCACAAAGAGTATTATAACAAATCATGAATAATGTGTGTCCTTCTCAAAAAGATGTGTTCATACAAGATGATTGTGACAAACTAAAAAGCAAACAAAGCAAAGACTCATATAATACACGACGCTCTAAGCAAAACTCATATCATGTGATGAATAAAAATATAGTTCCAGGTAAAATTACTCATAGTTGGTAGAAGAAAGAGGGGATGCCTTCCGGGGCATCCCCAAGCTTAGATGCTTGGGAGTCCTTGAATATTACCTTGAGGTGTGATACGTCTCCAACGTATCTATAATTTTGTATTGTTCCATGCTGTTATATTATCATTCTTAGTGTTGGGAAACATAGCATGCAATTTCAAAAAAAATCCTACGCTCACACAAGATCTATCTAGGAGATACGTAGCAACGAGAGGGGGAGAGTGTGTCCACCTACCCTCGTAGACCGAAAGCGGAAACATTTGACAACGTGGCTGATGTAGTCAAACTTCTTCTTGTTCTGGCCGATCAAGCACCGAACGTATGACACCTCCGAGTTCTACACACGTTCAGCTCAATGACGTCCCTTGAACTCTTGATCTAGCAAATGTTTAGTAGTAACTTGATCTAAAGTTTCATGATCATCATCATTAGCTTCATCTCTAGTTGGTGTAAGCATCACGGGAACGGATTTCTCTGATGAGCTACTTTCCAAATCGAAGAAGGTACAATTACCTCATCAAGTTCTACTTTCCTCCCACTCACTTCTTTCGAGAGAAACTCCTTCTCTAGAAAGGTTCCATTCTTGGCAACAAAGGTCTTGCCTTCGGATCTGTAGTAGAAGGTGTACCCAATTGTTTCCTTAGGGTATCCTATGAAGAAGCACTTCTCCGATTTGGGTTCGAGCTTATCAGGCTGAAGCCTTTTGACATAAGTGTTGCAACCCCAAACTTTAAGAAAAGACAACTTAGGTTTATTGCCAAACCACAGTTCATACGGTGTCGTCTCAATGGATTTATATGGTGCCCTATTTAACGTGAATGGGGATAGGCTTTTGAACCCATGGTTCTCTTTCCTTTCCATGTTTTCTAGCAACAAAGTCTCTTTTATCATACCTTTTATTCTTAGGTTGTGGGTTATCAAGATCAACAACTGGTTCTATCTCAACATCATTATCTGGTTCTTTATCATTTGGTTGAGTGTCTTCATGAACCTCATCATTATCTTTTTCATTATCATAAGGTGAGTGTTCATTATGAGATTGAGTTTCAGCATCAGAGATAGAAACTTCATTATCATCATCAGGAGGTTTTTTCTATTTTAGGTTCACTAGAGGCAATCGAAGTCCTATTATTTTTCTTCTTCCTTTTCTTTTTAGAAGGACTAGGTGCATCAGTGTTAATTCTTTGAGACTCTTGTTCAATTCTCTTTAGGATGTCCCTCAGGATAAAGTGGTTCCTGAGTCATTTTACCTGCTCTAGTTGCTACTCTAACAGCAAAGTCACTTACATTTCATCAAACTCTCTTTGAGATTTAGCAACTTGTTTTAATTGAGTTTGAACCATAGGGGCATGCTTTCCTACACCTCTAACATCATTTGAGATTCTAAATAACAAGTCACTTAAGCGAGCAATCATATCAGAGTTGTATTTCAATTGTTTCATAACATTTGCATTGAAGTGATCTTGCTTTCTAATGTAATTATCAAACTCATAAAGGCATTGACTAGGATGTTTGTTATGAGGATCATCACTATCATTGAATTTCATTAAAGATTTTACCTCTACCACCTTAGGTGGTGGTGGTGCTTCAAGCCCATGTATTTCTTCGATAGGTGGTAAATTTTTAACATCCTCGGCCATAATACTTTTTCCTTCATAGATTTCTTTGCCTCTTGCATATCTTCAGGACTGAGATATAAGATACCCCTCTTGTTCGGAGTGGGTTTAATAGGTGTTTTAGGAGGAGTCCAATCATCATAATTTTTCAATATGTTATTCAATAATTCTTCAGCTTGCCCAATAGTTCATTCCCTGAAAACACAACCAGCATAATGATGTCTACTACGCAACTTTATTCTTGTAGGCACGTGTTGGGACTCCAAGCGCAGAGTTTTGTAGGATAATAGCAATTTCCCATCAAGTGGATTACCTAAGGTTTATCAATCCGTGAGAGGTGTAGGATGAAGATGGTCTCTCTCAAACGACACTGCAACCAAATACAAGAAATCTCTTGTGTCCCCAACACACCCAATACAATGGAAAATTGTAAAGGTGCACTAGTTCGGCGAAGAGATGGTGATAAAAGTGTAATATGGATGGTAGAAATATATTTTTATAATCTGAATAAATAAAAACAGCAAGGTAGAAAATAGTAAATGGGCACAAAAACGGTGTTGCAATGCTTAAAAATGAGGCTTAGGGTCCGTACTTTCGCTAGTGCAACCTCTCAACAATGCTAACATAGTTGGATCATATGATTATCCCTCAAAGTGCAATAAAGAATCACTCCCGAGTTCCTATTAGCGGAGAACAAAAGATAGGAATTGTTTGTAGGTCACGAAACCACCTCAAAGCTATTCTTTCCGTTCGATCTATTCAAAAGTTTGTACTAAAATAACACAAAGCTATTTTTTCGTTCGATCTATCCTAGTGTTCATACTAGAATAACACCAAAGCAAATTCATATTCATAATACTCAATCCACACAAAGGACTATAAAGAGACACCAAAGTTTCCGTCGGAGAAAAACGTGCATCAACCCTTATGCATAGATTACCCCAATATCACCATGGGAATCCGCGAGTTGAATGCCATAACACATATCAAGTGAAATAAGATACCTCATCGTCACCTCAAGTATTCATATTGCAAGACATATATGATGTGTTCTCATCTCTGAATATTCAATCCTACAAGACAAAACTTTGCAGGGTAAAGATTCAATTCATCATAACAAGAGTATAGAGGGGAGAAACATCATATGATCTGACTATATTAACAAAGCCCATGATATAGATCGCGAGAGAGAGAGAGAGAGAGATCAAACACATTGCTACTCGTACAAACCCTCAGCCCCGAGGGTGGACTACTCCCTCCTCATCGTGTGGGCCATTGGGATGATGAAGATGGCCACCGGTGATGATTCCCACCCTCCGGCTGGGTGCCGGAACGGGGTCTAGATTGGATCTCCTGGATACAGAGGCCTTGCGGCGGCGGAACTTCTGATCTAGGGCTACCCCAAAGGGTTTCGGAATATTTGGGAATTTATAGTGCAAAGAAGGTGTACGGGAGGCCACCGAGGTGGGAACAACCCCCAAGTGCAGCTCAGGCCCATTGGGTTCCTTCTGGTACAGAAAAAACTCCAAAAAGTTACGCGGTGTTTGGACTCCGTTTGATATTGATTTTCTGTGATGTAAAAAACAAGCAAAAGACAACAACTGGCACTGGGCACTGGGTCAATAGGTTAGTCCCAAAAAATGATATAAAGTTGCTATAAAATGATTGTAAGACATCTAAGAATGATAATATAATTGCATGGATACTTCATAAATTATAGATACGTTGGAGACGTATCACACAACTATCTAGGAAGTCCCTAGAAGCATCAGTTAGTCCATTATATAAGATATCAAGTATTTCATTTTTCTTAAGAGGATGATCAGGCAAAGCATTGAGCAATTGGAGAAGCCTCCCCCAAGCTTGTGGGAGACTCTCTTCTTCAATTTGCACAAAGTTAAATATTTCCTGCAAGGCAGCTTGTTTCTTATGAGCATGGAAATATTTTTCAGAGAAATAATAGACCATATCCTAGGGGCTACACACACAACCAGGAGCAAGAGTATTGTACCAAGCTTTAGCATCACCTTTTAATGAGAACGGAAATAACTTGAGAATATAGCAATAGTGAATCTTCTCATCATGAGCAAAAAGGATAGTTGTATCATTCAACTTAGTAAGATGTGCCACAACAGTTTCAGTTTCAGAACCATGGAATGGATCAGATTCAACCAAAGTGATTAACTCTGGGTCGACAGAGAATTCATAATACTCATCATCTATAAGAATAGGTGAAGTAGCAAACTCAGGATCACATTTCATTTTAGCATTCAGAGATCTTTCTTTATACTTGCATAGTAATTTCTCTAGATCATCTCTATCCTTACAGGCAAGAATATCTCTAGTTGCCTCCTCACTCATAGTATAACCTTCCATTACCTTTGGCAATTCATATCTAGGAGGGCTAGTTCTAGTATGTGTTTCAATATTTTCAGTTTCAAGTTAATCATCAGATTTAACAATATCATGTTGTGTTACTCTAGCAATTTGTTCATCCAGAAATTCACCTAGTGGAACATCATCATCAAGCAAGGTACTAGCATCATCAAGAGTAGCATTCACAGCATAAGTAGCATCATCAATAACTTGCGACATATCAGAATTGATAGCATGCGATGGTGTTGCAACTTTACTTACAACAGATGGTGAATCTAAAGCGGAGCTGGATGGCAATTCCTTACCTCCCCTCGTCTTTGAGGGAAAAATCTTAGTCTTAGCATCTTTCAGATTCTTCATAGTGATAATATGATAATAATCCCAAGTGACTCAAAAAATATAGCTATGCTCCCCAGCAATGGCGCCAGAAAAAGATCTTGATAACCCACAAGTATAGGGGATCGCAACAGTTTTTGAGGGTAAAGTATTCAACCCAAATATATAGATTCGACACAGGGGGAGCCAAAGAATATTTGAAGGTATTAGCAGTTGAGTTGTCAATTCAACCACACCTGGAGATTAATTATCTGCAGCAAAGTGATTAGTAGCACAGTAATATGATAGTTTTGATGATAGCAGTAGTAGCGATAGTAACGGTAATAGTGATAGCAGTGGTATTGTAGCAATAACGATAGTAGGAGCAACAGTAGTAATTTAGCAAGAATAACATAATATATATTCGTAGGCATTGGATCGATGACTCATTGGATGATATTCATCATGAGATAGTTATAACCTAGGGCGATACGACACTAGCTCTAGTTCATAAATATAATGTAGGCATGTATTCCGTAAATAGTCATACATGCTTATGGAAAGAACTTGCATGACATCTTTTGTCCTACCCTCCCATGGCAGCGGGGTCCTATTGGAAACTAAGGGATATTAATGCCTCCTTTTAATAGAGAACTGGAACAAAGCATTAGCACACGGTGAATGCATGAACTCCTCAAACTACGGTCATCACCGGGAGTGGTCCCGACTATTGTCAATCCGGGGTTGCCGGATCATAACACGTAGTAGGTGACTATAACTTGCAAGATCGGATCTACAACATGGATATAATGGTGATAATATAAACGGTCCAGATCTGAAATCATGGCACCCGGGCCCAAAGTGACAAGCATTAAGCATGGCAAAGTCATAGCAACAACAATCTCAGAACATAGTGGATACTAGGGATCAGGCCCTAACAAAACTAACTCGATTACACGATGAATCTCATCCAACTCCTCACCGACCAGCGAGCCTATGAAGGAATTACTCACTCCCGGTGGGGAGCATCATGGAATTGGCGATGGAGATGTGTTGGTGATGACGAAGATTGAAGACCCCCCTCCTTGGAGGCCCAAACGGACTCCAGATCTGGCCTCCCGATGAAGAACAGGAGACGGCAGCGGCTCCATCTCGTGAAACGCGATAATTCTTTCTCCCTCTTTTTTTCTGGAATAATGGGATTTTATAGCGTTGGTGAGGGAGTCCCGGATTAGGGGGTGTCCGGATAGCCGAACTATCATCATCGACCGGACTCCAAGACTATGAAGATACAAGATTGAAGACTTCGTCCCGTGTCCGGATGGGACTTTCCTTGGCGTGGAAGGCAAGCTTGGCGATATGGATATGTAGATCTCCTACCATTGTAACCGACTCTGTGTAACCCTAGCCCTCTCCGGTGTCTATATAAACCGGATGGTTTTAGTCCGTAGGACACAACAACAATAACAACAATCATACCATAGGCTAGCTTCTAGGGTTTAGCCTCCTTGATCTCGTGGTAGATCTACTCTTGTAATACCCACATCATCAATATCAATCAAGCAGGACGTAGGGTTTTACCTCCATCAAGAGGGCCCGAACCTGGGTAAAACATCGTGTCCCTTGTCTCCTGTTACCATCCGCCTAGACGCACAGTTCGGGACCCCCTACCCGAGATCCGCCAGTTTTTACACCGACATTGGTGCTTTCATTGAGAGTTCCTCTGTGCCATCGCAATCAGGAAGGATGGCTCTTCCCGTCTTCAAAGACGGCACCATTGCCAAAGGAGCTTTGGCCGCCGGTCAAGCTATCCGGCTGGGTGGTTTTCTTATGACCGCCTGTTCGGCCACCGCTTCGACGATGACCTCTCGGGTCATCAAAAGTGGTTTTCTTGGATCGCATCGCCGCCCTGGGAGTCGCTACAGACTACGATCAGATTGGGCTTAAAACCGATCTGAGAGAAATTAACTCTCCCTAGGCTACCCACCATGTTGCGGTGGTAGAAGAACAACGCGACGACTCTTCTTCTATGTTAAAAACCAGTTATGTCCGGATTCCCGATCCCTCCATGCCGGATTCCCGCGGAGGGACGGACGTCAATCGAGTACTGAACCTAAAGTCAAGCAGCAGACTAGATTTGTTGGACGACCTCCAGCAATCCAAGCTTCCAAATCCGGAAACTCCTCGGCCTTTGAGCCTCAGTTTGGGCGGGGTTCCGAATTTAGTTCCACCCGCCCACCCAAACACAAGCGATCTATCTCAAATACGGCAAGAGCCCGATGAAACAGTACATCATTACTGGGCCAGATTCCTCCTGGTTATGGACAGGATAAAGGACTGCCATGAGGAAAGCGCAATCTCTATTTTCTGCAACAATTGCACGGACAAGGGAATCATGAACGCCATAAGTCGTCGCGAAGGTCACGCGCTTCGCCGACCTGGCCACCATAGTACGAAAATACTGTGCGATGGAGAGTGCCTGGAAAACCGAAACTAGATTTTGGGACAATCCGGCCCTGAACACAACCTTAGTCCGGAATAAAAGGGTGCACCATGCTCAAGCACCTGGGTCAAAAACCAAAAAGCAAAAAACCCCTAAAGGGTACGGAACCGTACTGGAGGGATGGCTCAGCGGACCCTGCAAAATCCATAATGCAGAAGGCGCCACTCCAACACATAGCCTCCGAGCATGTTGGATACTACGGCAGGTGGCCAAAAGTGGCGAAGGGCTTCTAACCCCGGAGAACCAGCCCAACAGTACCAGTACGGTATTAACAGTCTTCGAGACTTTCGCATCAAATAATATGCGGAAACGAACAATCCGCAGCCTCGCCGAAGTCTACCAAGTAGCAACAACAAATCCATGGAGCGACACGGCTATCACCTTCAATGCCAGCGACGAACCTAAATTCCGAACAGCCCGAGCACCAGCCGCATTGGTCCTCAGTCCAATAGTGGACGGCTTTCGTCTTACCAAGGTACTCATGGATGGCGGCAGCGGATTAAACCTCATCTACGAGGAAACCCTCCAAAAAATGGAAATAGACTGGAGCCGCATTGAGCGAAGCAGCACAACCTTTAGAGGAATAATCCCTAGTCGGGAAGTACGCTGCACAGGAAAAATCACACTAGATGTGGTGTTCGGCTCGCCGGACAACTACAGGTCCGAGGAAGTCACGTTCCAAGTGGCCCCGTTCAGCAGCGGATATCACGCTCTATTAGGGCGAGAGGCATTCACAATTTTCCAAGCCGTACCCCATTACGGGTACATGAAGCTCAAAATGCCCGGGCCCAATGGAATCATCACTCTGGTCAGTGATCCGGACATAGCACTCCGCGCTGAAAATAAGACAGCCGCACTAGCCCTAGAGGCACTATCCGAAGCCCTAGCGGCAGAAGAACTCACTGCACTACGCTCCACGGTGAATAGGGACGATGTGATACTCGATAAGAGATCTAAGTCCACCTCTTTTAAACCAGCAGACGAAATAGTCAAATTCCAGGTCCATCCAACGGACCCCACAAAGACGGCCTCCATTGGGGCACAATTAAACCCTGATGTAGAAGCCGCACTACGAGAATTCCTTCGGGAAAATTGGGACATTTTTGCCTGGCACCCTTCAGATATGCCAGGAATCCCACGCAGGCTGGCAGAGCACAGCCTAAATATTCTAAAAGGATTCAAGCCAGTTAAACAGGCTCTTCGACGATTTTCCGAACCCAAAAGACAGGCAATGGGAGAGGAGCTAGCCAAACTATTAGAAGCCGGATTCATGAGAGATATAAAACATCCGGACTGGCTAGCGAACCTGGTAATGGTACCAAAAAGGACAAATCCTGGCGCCTTTGTGTGGATTTTAAAGACCTTAATAAGGCCTGTCCAAAGGATCCTTTCCCCCTCCCCCGCATCGACCAAATCATCGATGCTACCGCGGGGCACGATTCATTGTGTTTCCTCGACGCATACTCCGGATACCATCAAATCAAGATGGCGGAAACAGACCAGGCCGCAACGGCATTCATTACTCCATACGGACCATTCTGCTTCAACACAATGCCCTTCGGACTTAAAAACGCCGGCGCAACATATCAGCGCATGATTCAGACATGTCTGGCTACCCAGATCGGCAAAACAGTGGAGGCATACGTAGACGATGTGGTCGTTAAGACCAAACACGTCGAAACTCTAGTAGACGATTTGAGGCTCACATTCGACAACCTCCGAGCATATGACATTAAGCTCAACCCGGAAAAATGCGTTTTCGGCGTACCAGCCGGAAAGCTCTTGGGCTTCATTGTATCCGGTAGAGGAATTGAAGCAAACCCAGCCAAGATCCGAGCTCTGTCACAACTGGATATCCCAAAAGACCTCAAACAAATACAAAAACTGACTGGATGCGTGGCGGCTCTAAGCCGCTTCATCTCCCGTTTGGGAGAAAAGGCATTGCCTCTCTACCGCCTCCTCCGGCGCACCGAACACTTCGAGTGGACGGATGCTGCCACGGCCGGACTCGAAGAAATAAAGGCCATATTAGCAACAAATCCGGTCCTGGCCGCGCCCAACCTAGGCGAACCAATGTTATTATATATCGCGGCAACACATCAAGTTGTCAGCGCAGCGCTCGTCGTCGAACGAGAAACAGAAGGACACAAATTCCCTCTTCAAAAACCAGTGTACTACGTATCCACTGTCTTAACCCCATGCAAGTCCCGGTATCCACATTATCAAAAGATAGCGTACGCGGTGTTCATGGCATCCCGGAAGCTGCGACACTACTTTCAAGAGTGCTCGATAACAGTGGCCCATTGAAGTACTTTCCGAAGTACCCCTCAACGACATTATAAACAACCGCGACGCGACGGGCAGGATTGCAAAATGGGCCATTGAGCTCTTACCATTTGACATAACCTACAAACCAAGGCGAGCTATAAAGTCGCAAGTTTTGGCTGACTTCATCGCCGAATGGACCGAAGCCGAACTCCCTAAAGAGTACGGCGCATACTCCAATTGGATCATGCATTTCGACGGCTCCAAAATGTTGGCCGGCTTGGGGGCTGGCGTCGTACTGACGTCCCCAACCGGAGACACAGTCCAATACGTACTTCAGATAATGTACACGGACTCCAACAATGCAGCCGAATACGAGGCCCTTCTACATGGTCTCCGGATGGCAATCTCCATGGGTATTCAACGCCTAGAGGTGCGCGGGGATTCAAACCTCGCAATATCCCAAGTAAATGGAGACTTTGACGCCAAGGATCCGAAAATGGCAGCCTATCGTAACGCCGTCTTAAAAATGTCAGCTCGGTTCGAAGGACTCGAATTCCACCATGTAGCCCGGGATAATAACCAGGCAGCCGACGTGTTGGCACGCATCGGCGCAAAACGCGACGCCGTCCCTCCAAACATCTTCCTGGAGTCGGCTCTTTAAGCCATCCGTACTATGGGAAGAGGAGTCCGGAAATAGCAACCCGGAACCAACCGCGCCACCCAACACGGAACATTCTGACACAGTCGGTGGCTCAGCCAATGAAATAACACCCTCAGCCCACGAAATAATGGCAGTAATCGCCCCGTGGACAGAACCATTCCTAGCCTACTTAACTAGGCAGGAACTCCCCGAAGACCAAAATGAGGCCCGCTGCATAGTTCGGCGATCTAAAGCCTACAAGGTCCATGAGGGAGAACTTTATAAGAAAAGCACAACCGGAGTCCTTCAAAGGTGCATCTCCGAAGAGGAAGGGCGAAATCTCCTGGCTGAAATTCACGCCGGACTCGCCGGGCACCATGCCGCAGCCCGGGCCCTTGTGGGCAAGGCCTTCCGTACAGGATTTTATTGGCCGACTGCCCGGGCAGATGCTCAGGACTTAGTCCAATGATGCGTCGGTTGCCAGCTCTTTGCTAATCAAAGCCACATGCCACCCACCGCCATCAAAACTATACCCATCACCTGGCCGTTCGCGGTCTGGGGGCTTGATGTGGTTGGACCCCTTAAAGGGGGAACCCACAAGCAAAAATACCTATTGGTCATGGTGGACAAATTCACCAAATGGATAGAGGCCAAGCCAGTTAAAATGGCCGAATCCGGACCCGTGATAGACTTCATATCCGGGGTAGTACACCGTTATGGTGTCCCCCACAACATCATCACTGATAACGACACGAATTTCACGGCCGACGAGGTTAAACTCTGGTGCAAAAACATGGGCATCAGGCTCGACTACGCTTCAGTCTATCACCCCCAAACTAACGGTCAAGTCGAACGAGCAAATGGTCTAATCATGAGCGGCATCAAACCCAGATTAGTGCGGTCCCTCACGGAATCTAACACGCACTGGGTAGAGGAGCTCGACTCCGTACTCTGGGGGCTGCGGACCACGCCGAACCGCACTACCGGATTCACACCATTTTTTATGGTGTACGGCGCAGAGGCAGTTTTGCCCTGCGATATAATTCATGACTCACCTCGCGTGCGCATGTACGAAGAAAGAGAAGCCGAGTTGGATCGGCAGGACAGTTTGGACGCCTTAGAGGAGGAGCGGGACGTGGCAAAAGCTCGTTCCGCATTCTGTCAGCAGCAGGCTCGAAGATATCAAAGCAGAGAAGTACGAGCCAAAACTTACAATGTTGGCGAACTTGTTCTACGCCTGCCGGACAAGAAAAAGGACAAACTCAAGCCCAAATGGGAAGGTCCCTTCATCATCGACCAAGTCCTGACCGGCGGAGCATACCGTCTACGTAACGGATCTGACAACTGACTCGAGCCGAACCCGTGGAACGCAGCCCATCTCCGAAGATTCTACGCCTAGCGCCGGACTCAGAGTTCGTCTCCCTCCTCCGTCCACCTTTTATATTTTCACTGTCTCTTGTTCCCCTCCTTCTTCCCCCTTTTTTTAGTAAAAGCCTTTGACGGGCTGATCTGCGCATTGTTCGCACACACTTGATGTGCTACTAGCACTCATTATACCTGGGGGCTTCTTTAACAGAAGCTTATTTATACGGGCTTCATGCCCAACACATGTGTCATACTTCTGCATGTACCTTTTATTCACCATTATATGCATCGATATGACTTAAGTTTTGGCCAAGCTGGGTTGCCTGGCTCCTGTGCTTACCCCTACGTTCCCGATTGTTCGGCTAGGAGGTAAAGGGAGCACCTCTGCGATTGTTACTGCCGGGTCAGCCGGATGTGTACCTCAGACTGGGTGAAGCCGAAAGCTAGCGTTCTTAAGGGAATATTCGGTCGGTGACTTGAAAGATGATTTATTACTTATTTAACTTATCTGCCCCCAGATGCTTTTTCTGCTCTTTTCGCAGTACGGACATGCACCTTAGGGCATGCCTCCCAGGGAAAGGAACCCCTAACGGAACTATTCTCCCTGGAAGATGTTTCTTACTAACCATGTAATATAACATAACTAGTTGGGCACTTGTCTGATAAAGCACTAATGACCCCTACGCCTGGTCTCCATGCATGCCCCGGTTTTTATAACCGCTAGGGTATTCGGACACACTCCGGACTGTTGGGTCCCGAGGTTGAAGCGAAAAGGTCCGCAAAGACAAACGATCTACAATCCGGCTAGAAGGCATTTTACATGTCATTTTAAAATTACATCGTCAAATTGACTGATTGAACTCCTCTTCAATCCCATCTAACAGGCTGTCTAGTTTACAGTCCCGTTGGGAATATTTCGCGGCCAACTCTACTTGGCCGTACATTAAGCTCACAGGGATCTCCTTCCCATCGGGCCCCACAGGTCCGACCTCGGCCATGTGGTTTGGATCAGCCTTCGTGTACCGCGTCTTCACCATGGCCCAGGCCTCTCTGGCGCCTTGACGGCAGGCCGATATCTTCCACAGACGGAAGCGCTGCCGTACTCCCTGAAGCTTGTCAGCAAGCCCTCCAAGACCCTCGGGTAGGGAGACGGACGGCCATAAGGCCTGGACGACGCCGCTCATCGCCTGCCGAATACGTTCGTGCAGTTGCAGCAGCTCGGGAAGAAGGTCACCCGTGGAAGCAGGCATTTCCTCCGCCGGACGACCCGTGAGCACACCTACAGACACATTTCTGTCAATCGACTTCCTCGCCGAACTCTTCTTTTCAAAAGAGTTTGCTCAAGCACTTACTGTAAATGCCGCGACGAAGCCGCCGATTCTCCTTTACGGAGTCAGACAGCTGGACCCGAACATCTTTTAGTTCTTCGCCCAGCTGGGTGTTGGCATCTTGGAGTTTGTTCCTCTCCTGCTGCACCCTCATAAGCACCTTCTCGCCGGCCTTCAGCTGGCGTAGCAGATGTTGCTTGTCCGGTTCCAGTCCGGCACCCTCTGCAATTTAATTGTCAGACTTACGCACACGCCGCACTTCATAAACTACTTATCTTTTCGAAGTATGTATTACCAGAGGGGGTCTCTGTGGCTCCCCCTGCGGCGGCTAGTGCGGCCTCAAGTTGGGCCTTGCACTCTTGAAGCTCCTGGGACAGACAGGTATTCTTCTCCGTAAGATCCTGCATAAACAAATGATCCTTAAATCAGTTATTCTAACTATTTTAAGTCTCGGGGGCTACTGGCATATATAACTATTAAAATTCCTCACCCGTATGTCTTTCACATACTGCTCCGTGGCTCTGGTTAGACCATCTCGAGCTGCACGGAGGTGCGTGTCTCCCGCATTAAAGGCATTCTGTGCCTCCGGAGAGAAACATGCGTCACGAAGAACCGTCCGGCGGCGCCTGTGATTCATGGCGCTCTCCACCTCAGACCTGGTGGCGGACAGCCTGTCGGCATCCTCCGTTGGAGGAGCATCCGGCTCATGCCTTGTGTTCGCCTCCCCTTCCGGACCACGCGTTGGAGCATGGCTGGCGGAGGCTTGATTGGCAACCTCTCCGGACACTGTCCGGCGAGCGCTCTTCCTCCTGGGAAATCATGAGCATTAATATACCTCCTAGGGATCTTTCCCTTAAAAACAGCGGTGCGCCGTACCGTTGCGGCGACGTTTCGATTCGCGCCGCACTCCTCTTCCGCCTGCTGGGCCGAACTGACCCTTGTTGGTCAGCCGCCGCGGGTTCGGCTTCCCGCCTTAAAGGCGCCTCCTGCGATGCACCATTGGTATACGATGGTCAGAAATGAGCATGGATCAAATGATGGTGTCAGGACTCCGGTCGTAGTCACCTGGGAAGCCGGAGATAAACCGGGGTAGTCAGCCGTAATGGCGACTAGAGCATTGTCCATGCTAAGTTGGTGGAACACCCCGTCAATCAGCTCCACCTTTATGTCCGGATCCTCTTCGGAGGCCGGATCAAGGGATCGTCCCGGATCCTCGGGCTGTGGAGTCAGGCTTTGTATGCCCTCCACGTCCCGGCGCAGCTCCTGCGTCAGAATCACAAAGTGAGACACTTGACTTTGGGAATATGGATCGGACAGATAAACGTCCGCTTACCCAGCTCCGAGGGTTATTCATGGAGAATCCATTCAATGGACTCGTGCGGAGGAAGTCCTCCTTCTCCCCCTTGTACAAGCCGGACAGGATCTTCACCAGATCGGCGGCCGATCCCGGCCCCTTGCGGCCATGACGGGTGGCGTCATCCTCCCCGTTGAAATCCCACATGGGGTGGCCCCTATATTGGAGCGGCTGCACCCCTCGCATAATGCACGTGGCCATGACTCCAATCATGGTCAATCCGGAGTGGGCCAGTAACCTTATCCGGCCCATCAGATATTGGACGCTCCATCATCTTCCCGTTGAGGGCTCCGCGGGCGCCAACTCAGGCGTTTCTTCAAGGGAGCGTTGCTGAACTCCGGGAGGCCGATCCGAACCGGATCCGGCAGAGGGGCGTC
Source organism: Triticum aestivum (assembly GCF_018294505.1). Taxonomy (NCBI): domain Eukaryota; kingdom Viridiplantae; phylum Streptophyta; class Magnoliopsida; order Poales; family Poaceae; genus Triticum; species Triticum aestivum. The sequence goes on from NC_057807.1 coordinate 404,166,087, forward strand.
CTCCATATAAAACCATTCCGAAGGCCAGTCTTCGGACGCCTTCTTAGGGGTTCCGGATAGATATCCGGTCCCGGCAATGCGCCATATTTCGGCTCCGCCCACTTGATATATCGACCCCTCGTGAGAACGGGGTACGAGGCAAAACAATCTCTTCCACAGCGCAAAATGGGGCTCGATGCCCAAGAACAGCTCGCAAAGAGCTACAAAGCCCGCGATGTGCAAAATGGAGGCAGGTGTAAGGTGGTGAAGCTGGAGTCCATAGAACTCCAGGAGCCCCCGGAGAAACGGATGTATGGGAAATCCGAGTCCCCTTATTAGATAAGGGACGAAGCATACCTGCTCTCCTCTGGAGGGATTGGGGACGCTCTCCGCCTGCTTTCCACCCCTGTAGGTGGCCAGTCCGGCTCGAACCGGAACCATGAAGGCTGGGGGAAGATATCCCTCGGTTTGGAGCGTCACTAGCTCGCTGTGTGGAACTGAACATCTCCCCCAATCTCCTGGCTGAGGGCTGGGAGCGCGAGAGGAGCCGCGTCGACTATCCATGATGGAATGGATTTTTGTCAAAGGCGCTTCGATGAGTACTTGCGGAAGGAGGATGGTGTGAGTTGGATCTAGATCCTCGCCTCTCTTATAGGCAGCTCATTCGCGCGGCTAGGGGGTAAAACGCAAAAATACCCTAGCTTTTCGCATTCATACGACACGTGGAAGAGGCCCATTATTGGACGTGGAAGCCAAGGAGCGCAACATTTATAAGGAAGCCGGACACTATTCGGCAGGCACATGGAATTTGAAGGAGAACCCGCCTTGCAACGCCGAAGACAATATACGCGCCGGACTCGTCGTCATTGAAGCCTGGTTCGGGGGCTACTGAGGGAGTCCCGGATTAGGGGGTGTCCGGATAGCCGAACTATCATCATCGGCCGGACTCCAAGACTATGAAGATACAAGATTGAAGACTTCGTCCCGTGTCCGGATGGGACTTTCCTTGGCGTGGAAGGCAAGCTTGGCGATACGGATATGTAGATCTCCTACCATTGTAACCGACTCTGTGTAACCCTAGCCCTCTCCGGTGTCTATATAAACCGGATGGTTTTAGTCCGTAGGACAACAATAACAACAATCATACCATAGGCTAGCTTCTAGGGTTTAGCCTCCTTGATCTCGTGGTAGATCTACTCTTGTAATACCCACATCATCAATATCAATTAAGTAGGACGTAGGGTTTTACCTCCATCAAGAGGGCCCGAACCTGGGTAAAACATCATGTCCCTTGTCTCCTGTTACCATCCGCCTAGACACACAGTTCGGGACCCCCTACCCAAGATCCGCCGGTTTTGACACCGACAGTTGGTTTGAGGGTCAGCGGGGCCACCAGGTGGGCAGCACCCACCTGGGTGCGCCTGGGGGGCAGGCGCGCCCTGGTGAGTTGTGCCCACCCAGGTTCCCCCCTCAGGTACCTCTTGTCTCCAGAAATTCTCTTATTTGATATAAAAACTCCTCGTGAAGTTTCGTTCCGTTCCGAACTTTTATTTCTGCACAAAAATAACACCATGGTAGTTCTGCTGAAAACAACGTCAGTCCGGGGTTAGTTTCATTCAAATCATCCAAATTAGAGTCTAAAACAAGAGGAAAAGCATTAGGAAAAGTAGATACGTTGGAGACATATCATAGTCATCAATGGTGAACATCTCTATGTTGATCATATCTACTATATGATTCACGTTCGACCATTCGGTCTCTAGTGTTCCGAGGCCATGTCTTTACATGCTAGGATCGTCAAGTTTAACCCGAGTATTCCGCATGTGCAAAACTGGCTTGCACCCGTTGTATTTGAACATAGAGCCTATCACACCTGACCATCATGTGGTGTCTCATCACGAAGAACCTTCACAACGTTGCATACTCGGGGAGAACACTTATACCTTGAAATTTAGTTAAGGGATCATCTTATAATGCTACCATCGTACTAAGCAAAATAAGATGCATAAAGATAAACATCAGATGCAATCAAAATATGTGACATGATATGGCCATCATCATCTTGTGCTTTCGATCTCCATCACCAAAGCAACGTCATGATCTCCATCATCACCGGCTTGACACCTTGATCTCCATCGTAGCGTCGTGGTCGTATCGCCAACTATTGCTTCTACAACTATCGCTACCGCTTAGTGATAAGGTAAAGCAATTACATGGCATTTGTATTTCATACAATAAAGCGACAACTATAAGGCTCCTGCCAGTTGCCGATAACTTTTACAAAACATGATCATCTCATACAACAATGTATATCACATCGTGTCTTGACCATATCACATCATAACATGCCCTGCAAAAACAAGTTAGACGTCCTCTACTTTGTTGTTGCAAGTTTTACGTGGCTGCTACGGGCTTCTAGCAAGAACTGTTCTTACCTACGACACAAAACCACAATGGTGATTTATCAAGTTTGTTGTTTTAACCTTCAACAAGGACCGTCCGCAGTCAAATTCGATTCAACTAAAGTTGGAGAAACAGACACCCGCCAGCCACCTTTATGCAAAACTAGTTGCATGTCTGTCGGTGGAACCGGTCTCATGAATGTGGTCATGTAAGGTTGGTCCAGGCCGCTTCATCCAACCATACCGCCAGATCAAAATAAGACATTTGTGGTAAGCAGTATGACGATCACTACCCACAACTCTTTGTGTTCTACTCGTGCATATCATCTACGCATAGACCTGGCTCGGATGCCACTATTGGGAAACGTAGCATGCAATTTCAAAAAAATTCCTATGCTCATGCAAGATCTATCTAGGAGATGCATAGCAACGAGAGGGAGAGAGTGTGCCCAGGTACCCTCATGGACCAAAAGCAGAAGCGTTTGACAACGCGGTTGATGTAGTCGAACTTCTTCTCGTTCCGACCAATCAAGCACCAAATGTACGACACCTCCGAGTTCTACACACGTTCAGCTCAATGACGTCCCTCAAACTCTTGATCAATCAAAGTGTCAAGGGATAGTTGCCTCAGCACGACAGCATGGTGACAGTGATGGTGAAGTGATCCACGCAGGGCTTTGCCTAAGCACTACGTGAATATGACCGGAGGCTTAAACTATGGAGGGGGCACCGCACACGGCTAGGAATCAATATTGTGTGTTCTAGGTGCCTCCCCCTTCATATATATAGATGGGAGGGAGAGGGGGCAGCCAAGGGGTGGCCCAAGTAGGAGGAATCCTACTTGGGGCCCTAATCCTACCCCCCTTACCATAATTCCCTAAGGGGGGAGGAAGGAGGAGGGGGAGAGAAGGAAGGGGGAGGCCGAATCCCTCCCCTTTCCTTTCTCTATTCTCCTCTTTCCTCCCCCTCTATTTTGCCTACATGGTGCGCACCAGCCCCTTAGGGGCTGGTCTGTCCACTCTTGGCCCATTAGGCCCATGTAGTTGCCGAGGGGATGCCCGGAACCCCTTCCGGTGACCCGATATGTACCCGGTAGCCCCGGAACACTTCCGGTGTTCGAATACCATCGTCCTATATATCAATCTTTACCTCTTGACCATTTCGAGACTCCTCGTTATGTCTGTGATCTCATCTGAGACTCCAAACAACATTCAGTCACCAAATCACAAAACTCATATAGTACAAATCGTCATCCAACGTTAAGCGTGCGGACCCTACGGGTTCGAGAACTATGTAGACATGACCGAGACACCACTATGGTCAATAACCAATAGCGGAACCTGGATGCTCATATTGGCTCCTACATATTCTACGAAGATCTTTATCGGTCAAACCGTTATGACAAAATACGTTATTCCCTTTGTCATCGGTATGTTACTTGCTCGAGATTCGATCGTCGGTATCTTCATACCTAGTTCAATCTCATTACCGACAAGTCTCTTTACTTGTTACATAATGCATCATCCTATAAGTAACTCATTAGTCACTTTGCTTGTAAGGCTTCTTATGATGTGCATTACCGAGAGGGCCCAGAGATACCTCTCTGATACTCGAAGTGACAAATCCTAATCTCGATCTATGCCAACCCAACAAACACCTTATCAGATACATGTAGAGCATCTTTATAATCACCCAGTTATGTTGTGACGTTTGATAGCACACAAGGCATTCCTCCGGTATCTAGGAGTTGCATAATCTCATAGTCGGAGGAATATGTATTTGACATGAAGAAAGCAGTAGCAATAAAACTGAACGATCATTATGCTAAGAGAACGAATGGATCTTATCCATCACATCGTTCTCCTAATAATATGATCCCGTTTATCAAATGACAACACATGTCTATGGTTAGGGAACTTAACCATCTTTGATTGACGAGCTAGTCTAGTAGAGGCTTACTAGGGACACGATGTTTTGTCTATGTATCCACACATGTATCAAGTTTCCTGTTAATACAATTCTAGCATGAATAATAAACATCTATCATGAAATGAGGAAATATAAAATAACAACTTTATTATTGCCTCTAGGGTATATTTCCTTCACTTAGATGTTTTACAATCATTTTATAGCAACTTTATATCATTTTTGGGGACTAACCTATTAACATAGTGCCAGTGCCCGTTGCAGTTTTTTGCTTGTTTTTTATATCATAGAAAATCAATATCAAATGGAGTCCAAATACAGCGAAACTTTTTGGAGTTTTTTTGGACCAAAAGACATCCAGTGGGCCAGAGAAGCACCTGGGGGGGGGGGGTGCTCCGAGGGGGTAAAAACCCACTAGGGTGCGCTTGGGGGCCCAGGTGCGCTCAGGTGGGTTGTGCCCACCTCGGTGGCCTCCCGCACCACCTCTTAGCTTTATAAATGACCAAATATTCCAAAAACCATAGGGGAGTCAATGAAATTTTGTTCCAGCTGCCGCCAGTTTAAGAACAGCAAGATCCAATCTAGAGCCCTTGTCCGGCACTCCGCCGAAGGGGGAAATCATCATAGGTGGCCATCTTCATCATCCCGGCAGCCACCATGATGAGGAGGGAGTACTCCACCCTCGGGCTGAGGGTTTGTACTAGTAGCTATGTGTTTAATCTCTCTCTCTCTCTCTCTCTCTCTCGTGTTCTTGAGATGTCACGATCTTGATGTATCGCGGGTGTTGTTAATATAGTCGGATAATATGGTGTTTCCCCCTCTTTACTTGTGATGAATTGAGTCTTCCCTTTGAGATTTCATTTTATTAGATTGAGTACTTTTATGGATTTGAGAACACTTGATGTATGTCATGCTATGAATACCCGTGGTGACAATGGGGTATCGTATTGATTCACTTGATATATGTTTTGGCACTCAACTCACGGATTCCTGAGGTGACATTGGGGTAATCTATGCATAGGGGTTGATGCACGTTCTTGTCTTTGTTTCTCCGGTAGAAATCTTGGGGCACTCCTTGAGGTTCTTTGTGTTGGATTGAGTATTATGAATCTGAATTTTCTTTGGTGTTATTTTAGTACGAACTCTTGGATAGATCGATCGGAAAGAATTGCTTTGAGGTGGTTTTGTACCCTAAAACAATTTCTTCTTATGTTCTCCGCTAGATAAGAACTTTGGAGTGATTCTTCATCGCACATGAGGGATGGTTATCTGATCCAATTATATTAGCACTATTGAGAGATTGCACTAGTGAAAGTACGAACCCTAGGCCTTGTTTTCAAGCATTGCAATACCGTTTGTGCTTCGTTTTATCAATTGCTACCTTGCTGTTTTTATTTATTCAGACTATAAAAATATATTTCTACCATCCATATTACACTTTTATCACCATCTCTTCGCCGAACTAGTGCACCTATACAATTAGCCATTGTATTGTGTGTGTTGGGGAGACAAGAGATTTATTGTATTTGGTTGCAGGGTTGTTTGAGAGAGACCATCTTCATCCTACGTCTCCCATGGATTGATAAACCTTAGGTCATCCACTTGAGGGAAAATTGCTACTGTCCTACAAAACTCTGCACTTGGAGGCCCAACACGAGTCTACAAGAATAAAGTTGCATAGTAGACATCAGGGTGCCTCAGGCATACCCAAGCTTAGGCTCTTGCCCCTCCTTATTCCTTCATCCATTGCGATCTCACTCAAAACTTGAAAACTTCAGCACACAAAACTCAACAAAAACATTTATGGGATCCATTAGTATAACAAAGCAAATCACTACTTTAGGTATTGTTGGAAACCCATTAATATTTTATTATTGCATTATACTTATTGTATTATAAATTCACCATGGCTTATCCCCCCATACAATCCATAGACTCACCAAAACAAGCAAACAACAGAACAAAAACAGAATCTGTCAAAAATAGAACAATATGTAATAATTCGAACAATGATCATTCTTTTGTAAATCCAAAAATTCTGAAAAATCAGGATAACGTGGGAAATTTATATATCAATCACGTGTAAAAAATTTAGAGCAAAAAAGGTTCCAGTGAATTTAAACAATTCTGCTATTGGGCACAAAAGTTTTTGTTTTTTCATCGAATCGAATTAACTATCATCGAAATCACCCCGAAGGCTTTATTTGGCATAAAACTAACTAAAGCACAAAAACACAACCATAACATTAGAATAATTGTGTGCACATAAAAATAGAAAAATACTGGGTTGTCTCCCAACAAGCTCTTTCTTTATAGCCAGTAAGATACGCTTGGGATATTAATGATGCTCACATAAAAGACAAGAATTGAAGCAAAAGAGAGCATCATAAAGCATGTGACCAACACATTTAAGTCTAACATACTTCCAATGCATAGGCATTTTATAAGCAAACAAATCATCATGACAAGAAATATCAAGCATATGCAAGGAAGGAGAATAAAAACATTGGCAATCTCAACATAAAGAGAGGTAATTTAATAGCATGAAAATTTCTACAACCATATTTTCCTCTCTCATAATAGTTACATGTAGGATCACAATCAAATTTAAAAATATAGCTATCTTCATGATCCTCATGCACAAAAGTCTTATAATCTTCCAAGATAGTGGGATCAACGTTAGCTGAAGTCATGACCTCTCCAAACCCACTTTTATCAAAAAATTCATGATATTGATAATTCTCCAAAGTAGTGGGATCATTACTACCTAAAGTTGACACACTTCCAAACCTACTTTCAATATTGTTGCAAACATCATTATCAATAACGTATTCATCGCGAGGCTTAAACAAATTTTCATTATCAGAAGAAGCATCACCCCAATCATGATCATTACAATGAGTACTGGACATGACAAAATTTCCATCCCCAAGCTTGTAGTATTGCATATTATTAACACAATTGATATTAGTAGAATTTATAATAACATCATTGCAATCATGCTTTTCATTATAGGAGATATCATGAATCACTTTATAAATTTCTTCTTTTAACACTTTATCACATTTTTCAGATTCACGACTTTCAAGCAAAACTTCACAAAGTTAATCCAGAGCACTCAACTCACTAGCAATTGGTTCATCATAACTTGATTTTTTCGAAAAGATTACCAAGTGGATGAGGATCCATATGTCTTCACTTTTCTTGTTCCTTTCATATTTTTGAGTGTTGACATGAAGGCAATAAAAGCAAGCAAGCAAATAAGCAAAAAGGCAAACAGAAAATATTTTTTTGTGTTTTTGTGAAAATGTTTTAGAAGTGGGGGAGATGAAAACGAGAGGCAAATTGCAAATAATGTAAATGCAAGGAGATGAATGTTTATGCACCGGTAATTGTTACATGTTGATGATGTCTCCTCAACAACGGTGCCAGAAATTCTTCCTACTACTTGTGAGCTGCGTTGGGATTTCCCCGAAGAGGAGAGGATGATGTAGTACAATAGATATAAGTATTTCCCTCAGTTACGAACCAAGGTATCAATCCAGTAGGAGAACCAAGCAACACCTTGTTAGCAGTACCTACACACAAAATAACAAATACTTGCACCCAACGTGAACAAGGGGTTGTTAATCGCTTTATGATTAATTGCAAGAATCAAATCTCGTAGTGATAGATAGATAGAACAAAAATACAAAATAAAATAAAGTAAATAAAATTGCAGCAATGCATTTTTGGATTTTAATATAGGATAAGAGTAGAGGCAGTTAATAGTTTTCGCTAGAGGCTTCTCTCTTGAAAATAACATACGGTGGGTAAGCAAACTACTGTTAGGCAATTAATAGAATAATGATGACGATATCCAAGGCAATGATCATGTTGTTGGGGAACGTTGTAGAAAATAAATTTTTTTCTATGCTTTCACCAAGATCAATCTATGAGTTCATCTAGCAACGGGAGAAAGGAGTGCATCTACATACCCTTGTAGATCGCGAGCGGAAGCGTTCAAGAGAACGGGGTTGAGGGAGTCGTACTCGTCGTGATCCAAATCACCGATGATCCTAGTGCTGAATGAATAGCACCTCCGCGTTCAACACACGTACGGTTGAGGAAGACGTCTCCTCCTTCTTGATCCAGCAAGGGGGAAGGAGTGGTTGAGGAGATCCAGCAGCACGACGGCGGGGTGGTGGATGCAGCAGAGATCTCGGCAGGGCTTCGCCGAGATTCTATGAGAGGGAGAGGTGTAGCAATGGGAGAGGGAGGCGCCAAGAGCACGGGTGCGTCTGCCCTCCCCTCCTCTTTATATTGGCCCCCTAGGGGGGGCACCGGCCCTAGGAGATGCCATCTCCAAGGGGGGTGGCGGCCAAGGGGGTGGCTTGCCCCCCAAGGCAAGTGGAGGCGCCCCCCCACCCTAGAGTTTCCAACCCTAGGCGCAGGGGGGCCCAAGGGGGGGGCGCACCAGCCCACCAGGGGCTGGTTCCCCTCCCCACTTCAGCCCATGGGCCCCCCCGGGATAGGTGTCCCTAGCCGGTGGACCCCTGGGACCCTTCCGGTGGTCCCGGTACAATACCGGTGACCCTCGAAACTTTCCCGATGGCCGAAACTACACTTCCTATATATAATTCTTCACCTTCGGACCATTCTAGAACTCCTCGTGACGTCCGAGATCTCATCCGGGACTCCGAACAACTTTCAGGTTACTGCATACTTATATCTCTACAACCCTAGCGTCACCGAACCTTAAGTGTGTAGACCCTACGGGTTCGGGAGACATGCAGACATGACCGAGACGCCTCTCCCGTCAATAACCAACAGCGGGATCTGGATACCCATGTTGGCTCCCACATACTCTTCGATGATCTCATCATATGAACCACGATGTCGAGGATTCAATCAACCCCGTATACAATTCCCTTTGTCAATCAGTATGTTACTTGCCCGAGACTCGATCGTCGGTATCCCAATACCTCATTTAATCTTGTTACCGGCAAGTCACTTTACTCGTACTGTAATGCATGATCCCGTGACCCGATACTTGGTCACATTGAGCTCATTATGATGATGCATTACCGAGTGGGCCCAGAGATACCTCTCCGTCATACGGAGTGACAAATCCCAGTCTTGATTCGTGCCAACCCAACAGATGCTTTCGGAGATACCCGTAGTGCACCTTTATAGTCACCCAATTACGTTGTGACGTTTGGCACACCCAAAGCACTCCTACGGTATCTGGGAGTTGCACAATCTCATGGTCTAAGGAAATGATACTTGACATTTGGAAAAGCTCTAGCTAAACGAAGTACATGATCTTTGAGCTATGCTTAGGATTGGGTCTTGTCCATCACATCATTCTCCTAATGATGTGATCCCGTTATCAATGACATCCAATGCCCATAGTCAGGAAACCATGACTATCTGTTGATCAACGAGCTAGTCAACTAGAGGCTTACTTGGGACATGTTGTGGTCTATGTATTCACACGTGTATTACGATTTCCGGATAACAGAGTTATAGCATGAATAACAGACAATTATCATGAACAAAGAAATATAATAATAACCATTTATTATTGCCTCTAGGGCATATTTCCAATAGTTTCCCACTTGCACTAGAGTCAATATTCTAGTTACATTGTGATGAATCGAACACTCATAGTGTTCTAGTGTTGATCATGTTTTGCCCTAGGGAGAGGTTTAGTCAATGGATCTGCTACATTGAGGTCCGTATGTACTTTACAAATATCTATGTCTCCATCTTGAACATTTTCACGTATGGAGTTGAAGTGACGCTTGATGTGCCGAGTCTTCTTGTGAAACCTGGGCTCCTTGGCAAGTGCAATAGCTCCAGTGTTGTCACAGAAGAGTGTGATTGGCCCCGACGCATTGGGTATGACTCCTAGGTCGGTGATGAACTCCTTCACCCATATTGCTTCATGCGCTGCCTCCAAGGCTGCCATGTACTCTGCTTCACATGTAGATCCCGCCACAACGCTTTGCTTGCAACTGCACCAGCTTACTGCCCCACCATTCAATATATACATGTATCCGGTTTGTGAATTAGAGTCATCCAGATCTGTGTTGAAGCTAGCGTCGATGTAACCCTTTACGACGAGCTCTTCGTCACCTCCATAAATGAGAAACATATCCTTAGTCCTTTTCAGGTACTTTAGGATGTTCTTGACCACTGTCCAGTGTTCCTTGCCGGGATTACTTTGGTACCTTCCTACCAAACTTACGGCAAGGTTTACATCAGGTCTGGTACACAGCATGGCATACATAATAGACCCTATGGCTGAGGCATAGGGGATGACACTCATCTCTTCTTTATCTTCTGCCGTGGTCGGGCATTGAGCCGAGCTCAATCTCACACCTTGCAATACAGACAAGAACCCTTTCTTGGACTGATCCATATTGAACTTCTTCAATATCTTATCAAGGTATGTGCTTTGTGAAAGACCTATGAGGCGTCTCGATCTATCCCTATAGATCTTGATGCCTAATATATAAGCAGCTTCTCCAAGGTACTTCATTGAAAACACTTATTCAAGTAGGCCTTAATGCTGTCCAAAAGTTCTATATCATTTTCCCATCAAAAGTATGTCATCTACATATAATATGAGAAATGCTACAGAGCTCCCATTCACTTTCTTGTAAACGCGAGCTTCTCCATAAGTCTGCATAAACCCAAACGCTTTGATCATCTCATCAAAGCGAATGTTCCAACTCCGAGATGCTTGCACCAGCCCATAAATGGATCGCTGGAGCTTGCATACCTTGTTAGCATTCTCAGGGTTGACAAAATCTTCCGGCTGCATCATATACAGTTCTTCCTTAAGATGGCCGTTAAGGAATGCCGTTTTGACGTCCATTTGCCATATCTCATAATCATAGTATGCGGCAATTGCTAACATGATTCGGACGGACTTTAGCTTCGCTACAAGAGAGAATGTCTCATCGTAGTCAACCCCTTGAACTTGTCGATAACCCTTAGCGACAAGTCGAGCTTTATAGATGGTAATATTACCATCCACGTCCGTCTTCTTCTTAAAGATCCATTTGTTTTCTATCGCTCGCCGATCATCGGGCATGTCTGTCAAAGTCCATACTTCGTTTTCATACATGGATCCTATCTCGGATTGCATGGCTTCAAGCCATTTGTTGGAATCTGGGCCCGCCAGCGCTTCTTCATAGTTCGAAGGTTCACCATTGTCTAACAACATGATTTCCAGGACAGGGTTGCCATACCACTCTGGTGTGGAACGTGTCCGTGTGGACCTACGAAGTTCAGTAATAACTTGATCCGAAGTACCTTGATCATCATCATTAACTTCCTCTTCAGTTGGTGCTGGCACCACAGGAACATCTTCCTGAGCTGCGCTACTCACCGGTTCAAGAGGTAGTACTTCATCAAGCTCTACTTTCCTCCCACTTAATTCTTTCGAGAGAAACTCTTTCTCCAGAAAGGACCCGTTCTTGGCAACAAAGATCTTGCCCTCGGATCTTAAGTAGAAGGTATACCCAATGGCTTCCTTAGGGTATCCTATGAAGACGCATTTTTCCGACTTGGGTTGGAGCTTTTTTAGGTTGAAGTTTCTTGACATAAGCATCACATCCCCAAACATTTAGAAACGACAGCTTAGGTTTCTTCCCAAACCATAATTCATACGGTGTCGTCTCAACGGATTTAGACGATGCCCTATTTAAAGTGAATGTAGCTGTCTCTAGAGCGTATCCCCAAAATGATAGCGGTAAATCGGTAAGAGACATCATAGATCGCACCATATCCAATAAAGTGCGATTACGATGTTCGGACACACCGTTACGCTGAGGTGTTCCAGGCGGCGTGAGTTGTGAAACGATTCCACATTTCCTTAAGTACGTACCAAATTCGTGACTTAAATATTCTCCCCCACGATCTGATCGTAAGAACTTTATCTTTCGGTCATGTTGATTCTCTACCTCATTCTGAAATTCCTTTAACTTTTCAAAGGTCTCAGACTTGTGTTTCATCAAGTAGACATACCCATATCTACTCAAGTCGTCAGTGAGAGTGAGAACATAACGATATCCTCCGCGAGCCTCAACGCTCATTGGACTGCACACATCAGTATGTATGATTTCCAATAAGTTGGTTTCTCGCTCCATTGTCCCGGAGAACGGAGTCTTGGTCATTTTGCCCATGAGGCATGGTTCGCATGTGTCAAATGATTCATAATTGAGAGACTCTAAAAGTCCATCAGCATGGAGCTTCTTCATGCGCTTGACACCAATGTGACCAAGGCGGCAGTGCCACAAGTATGTGGGACTATCGTTATCAACTTTACATCTTTTGGTATTCACACTATGAATATGTGTAACATTACGCTCGAGATTCATTAAAAATAAACCATTCACCAGCGGGGCATGACCATAAAACATATCTCTCATATAAATAGAACAACCATTATTCTCGGATTTAAATGAGTAGCCATCTCGAATTAAACGAGATCCTGATACAATGTACATGCTCAAAGCTGGTACTAAATAACAATTATTGAGGTTTAAAACTAATCCCGTAGGTAAATGTAGAGGTAGAATGCCGACGGCGATCACATCGACCTTGGAACCATTCCCGACGCGCATTGTCACCTCGTTCGTCGCCAGTCTCCGCTTATTCCGCAGCTCCTGCTTTGAGTTACAAATATGAGCAACCGCACCGGTATCAAATACCCAAGAGCTACTACGAGTACTGGTAAGGTACACATCAATTACATGTATATCACATATACCTTTGGTTTTGCCGGCCTTCTTGTCCGCTAAGTACTTGGGGCAGTTCCGCTTCCAGTGACCACTTCCCTTGCAATAAAAGCACTCAGTTTCAGGCTTGGGTCCATTGTTTGACTTCTTCCCGGCAACTGGCTTACCGGGCACGGAAACTCCCTTGTCGTCCTTCTTGAAGTTCTTCTTACCCTTGCCTTTCTTGAACTTAGTGGTTTTATTCACCATCAACACTTGATGTTCCTTTTTGATCTCCACCTCCGCTGATTTCAGCATTGAATATACCTCAGGAATGGTCTTTTCCATCCCCTGCATATTGAAGTTCATCACAAAGCTCTTGTAGCTCGGTGGGAGCGACTAAAGGATTCTGTCAATGACCGCGTCATCCGGGAGATTAACTCCCAGCTGAGTCAAGCGGTTGTGCAACCCAGACATCTTGAGTATGTGCTCACTGACAGAACTATTTTCCTCCATCTTACAACTAAAGAACTTGTCGGAGACTTCATATCTCTCGACCCGAGCATGAGCTTGGAAAACCATTTTCAGCTCTTTGAACATCTCATATGCTCCGTGTTTCTCAAAACGCTTTTGGAGTCCCGGTTCTAAGCTGTAAAGCATGCCGCACTGAACGAGGGAGTAATCATCAGCACGAGACTGCCAAGCGTTCATAACGTATTGGTTCTCTGGGATTGGTGCTTCACCTAGCAGCGCTTCTAGGACATAATCTTTCTTGGCAGCTATGAGGATGATCCTCATATTCTGGACCCAGTCCGTATAGTTGCTGCCATCATCTTTCAGCTTTGTTTTCTCTAGGAACGCGTTGAAGTTGAGGGTAACGTGGGCCATTTGATCTACAAGACATATTGTAAAGATTTTAGACTAAGTTCATGATAATTAAGTTCATCTAATCAAATAATTCAATGAACTCCCACTCATATTAGACATCCCACTAGTCATCTAAGTGAAACATGATCCGAGTCAACTGGGCCGTGTCCGATCATCACGTGAGACAGACTAGTCGACGTCGGTGAACATCTCCATGTTGATCGTATCTTCTATACGACTCATGCTCAACCTTTCGGTCCTCCGTGTTCCGAGGCCATGTCTGTACATGCTAGGCTCGTCAAGTCAACCTAAGTGTATTGCGTGTGTAAATCTGGCTTACACCCGTTGTATTCGAACGTTAGGATCTATCACACCCGATCATCACGTGGTGCTTCGAAACAACGAACCTTCGCAATGGTGCACAGTTAGGGGGAACACATTCTTGAAATTATTATGAGGGATCATCTTATTTACTACCGTCGTTCTATGTAAACAAGATGAAAAACATGATAAACATCACATGCAATAAAATAGTGACATGATATGGCCAATATCATATAGCTCCTTTGATCTCCATCTTCGGGGCTCCATGATCATCTTCGTCACCGGCATGACACCATGATCTCCATCATCATGATCTCCATCATCATGTCTCCATGAAGTTGCTCGCCAACTATTACTTCTACTACTATGGCTAACGCGTTTAGCAATAAAGTAAAGTAATTTACATGGCATTTCTCAATGACACGCAGGTCATACAAAAATAAAGGCAACTCCTATGGCTCCTGCCGGTTGTCATACTCATCGACATGCAAGTCGTGATTCCTATTACAAGAACATGATCTCATACATCACATATATATCATTCATCATTCATCACAACTTATGGCCATATCACATCACAAATCATATGCTGCAAAAACAAGTTAGACGTCCTATAATTGTTGTTGCATGTTTTACGTGCCTGCATATAGGGTTCTAGCAAGAACGTTTTCTTACCTACGTAAAAGCCACAACGTGATTTGCCAACTTCTATTTACCCTTCATAAGGACCCTTTTCATCGAATCCGCTCCAAGTAAAGCGGGAGAGACAGACACCCGCTAGCCACCTTATGCAACTAGTGCAGGTCAGTCGGTGGAACCTGTCTCACGTAAGCGTACGTGTAAGGTCGGTCTGGGCTGCTTCATCCCACAATACCGCTGAAGCAAAATAAGACTAGTAGTGGCAAGAAAGTTGACAACATCTACGCCCACAACAAATTGTGTTCTACTCATGCAAAGAGAACTACACATAGACCTAGCTGATGATGCCACTGTTGGGGAACGTTGCAGAAAATAAAAAAAATTCTACGCTTTCACCAAGATCAATCTATGAGTTCATCTAGCAATGAGAGAAAGGAGTGCATCTACATACCCTTGTAGATCGCGAGCGGAAGCGTTCAAGAAAATGGGGTTGAGGGAGTCGTACTCGTCGTGATCCAAATCATCGATGATCCTAGTGCTGAATGGATAGCACCTCCGCGTTCAACACACGTACGGTTGAGGAAGACGTCTCCTCCTTCTTGATCCAGCAAGGGGGAAGGAGAGGTTGACGGAGATCCAGCAGCACGACGGCGTGGTGGTGGATGTAGTAGTGATCTTGGCAGGGCTTTGCCGAGCTTCTACGAGAGGGAGAGGTGTAGCAATGGGAGAGGGAGGCGCCAAGAGCATGGGTGCGGCTGCCCTACCTCCCCCCTCTTTATATAGCCCCTCTAGGGGGGCGCCGGCCCTAGGAGATGCCATCTCCAAGGGGGGGCGGCGGCCAAGGGGGTGCTTGCCCCCCCAAGGCAAGTGGAGGCGCCCCCCACCCTAGGGTTTCCAACCCTAGGCGCAGGGGGGCCAAGGGGGGCGCACCATCCCACCAGGGGCTGATTCCCCTCCCCACTTCAGCCCACGGGGCCCTCTGGGATAGGTGGCCCCACCCGATGGACCCCCGGGACCCTTCCGATGGTCCCCGTACAATACCGGTGACCCCCGAAACTTTCCCGATGGCCGAAACTGCACTTCCTCTATATAATTCTTCACCTCTGGACCATTCCGGAACTCCTCGTGACGTCCGAGATCTCACCCGGGACTCCAAACAACTTTCGGGTTACTGCATACTTATATGTCTACAACCCTAGCGTCACCGAACCTTAAGTGTGTAGACCCTACGGGTTCGGGAGACATGCAGACATGACCGAGACGCCTCTCCGGTCAATAACCAATAGCGGGATTTGGATACCCATGTTGGATCCCATAGTCGTCGATGATCTCATCGGATGAACCACAATGTCGAGGATTCAATCAACCCCGTATACAATTCCCTTTGTCAATCGGTACGTTACTTGCCCGAGACTCGATCGTCGGTATCCCAATACCTCGTTTAATCTCGTTACCGGCAAGTCACTTTACTCGTACCGTAATGCATGACCCCGTGACCAGACACTTGGTCACATTGAGCTCATTATGATGATGCATTACCGGGTGGGACCAGAGATACCTCTCCGTCATACGGAGTGACAAATCCCAGTCTTGATTCGTGCCAACCCAACAGATGCTTTCGGAGATACCCGTAGTGCACCTTTATAGTCACCCAGTTACGTTGTGACGTTTGGCACACCCAAAGCACTCCTACGGTATCCGGGAGTTGCACAATCTCATTGTCTAAGGAAATGATACTTGACATTTGGAAAAGCTCTAGCTAAACGAACTACACGATCTTTGAGCTATGCTTAGGATTGGGTCTTGTCCATCACATCATTCTCCTAATGATGTGATCCCGTTATCAATGACATCCAATGCCCATAGTCAGGAAACCATGACTATATGTTGATCAACGAGCTAGTCAACTAGAGGCTTACTAGGGACATGTTGTGGTCTATGTATTCACACGTGTATTACGATTTCCGGATAACACAGTTATAGCATAAATAACAGAAAATTATCATGAACAAAGAAATATAATAATAACCATTTATTGTTGCCTCTAGGGCATATTTCCAACACATGTATATAGGCATCATGTCCGAGACAAGTAGGCCGACTCCTGCCTGCATCTACTACTATTACTCCACACATCGACCGCTATCCAGCATACATCTAGAGTATTATGTTCATAAAGAACAGAGTAATGCCTTAAGCAAGATGACATGTTGTAGACAAAGTAAACTCATGCATGAATAAACCCCATCCTTTTATCCTTAATGGCAACAATACAAGTACGTGTCTTGTCCCTTTCTGTCACTGGGATATAGATTACCGCAAGATTAAATCCATCACAAAGCACCTCCCCCATTGCAAGAAAAATCAATCTAGTTGGCCAAACTAACTCAATAAATCAAAGAGAAATACAAAACTATAATAATCATGCATAAAAGAGTTCATGGATAATCTGATCATAAACTCACAATTCATCAGATCCCAACAAACACACCGCAAAAAGTGATTACATCGAATAAAACTCCAAGAACACCGAGGAGAATAAGCCATCTAGCTACTAGCTATGGGACCGTGGGTCTGTGGTAAACTAATCACACATCATCGAAAGGGCATCAAGGTTGATGTAGAGCCCCTTCGTGACAGACTCCCCCTAAGGCAGAGTGCCAGAAAAGGCCTCCAGATGGGATCTCGAGAGAACAGAAGCTTGTGGCGGTGAAACAAGCATTTTGGGTAGCTCTCTGTTGGTTTCCCGATTATAGAGAATTGTAGAGGCGGAATTAGGTCAACCGGATGAACGTGGGCCCCACAAACCACCAGGGCGCGCCTTGGTGCCCTTTGGGATACTTCATCTTTTGGCCCTCTACCGAAGCTTCTAGGTTCTTTTTTATCCAAAAAAATTGTTAAAAAGTTTTGTGGCATTTGGACTTTGTTTGGTACTAATATTCTGGAAAACCAAAAATAGGCAAAAAAAATAGCAACTGGCACTTGGCACTAAGTTAATAGGTTAGTCCCAAAAAATGATATATAATGACATATAAATGCTTATAAAACATCCAGTATTGATACTATAATAGCATGGACCAATAAAAAATATATACGTTGGAGACATATCAAGGAGTGTGCATGGGTGCCACGGTCACCACCGCTGCCCCTGGCGCCGCTGCAGGCTACACAGCATGCGCTCGGCCCATTCTGGGGGCCGCCTCCCCACCTCTGGATGCCCCCACCCTACATCAACTTGATGAGCGACGACGACGATGGTGGTGCCTGAAGACGGCAGCGATGACAACATCGGTATCGGCGGCGACGACTTCTGCGGCGCGGGCCACCCGCATTATCTTTTTTTCTGTTTTTAATTTCATCTTAAGTACTATGTTTTAAGCTATTCTATAATGCCTTTTTTAAATTTTCAATGGCTTTTTTTTGTTTTTGCATGCCTTTTTTGGTGTTTTTCTAAGTCCAACACGAACAAGTTGGGGATGCGGCCACGCGTTGGGTGCCCCGACCCTCGTTCGGCCCAAACCAGACATGGGCGTCCTTTGCCACCCCAAACAAATCAAATCTGGAACGAACGGTCGTCCGTTCGGGGTTAGGCATTGGAGTTGTGCTAATATCCTACTCATGTGGAGCTCTTAGCTTTTGGTGTAAGGTACAACCGTACAAGGCATCAATGTTCAATCCTCAACCCGGTGCTCCCCCCGGCTTATATAAAGTGCGTCGGGAGGGGGTACATAATGGGCTCGTATTAATGATGTTTATAGCCTAAGGTGTGGCTCACTGGTTCATGACGTTTACAACTGGTAACTGCCATGTTTAACTAGATTATTCCACCATTGGATAACTACCGCCTTTATGACATCGTGGTTGATGTAGCCGCTAGTTGTTAGCTAGCCGACTGCTACCATCATTTTCCAACCGACTATTGGGTCTTGTTTGTTGCGGCCCAGGATCTGACTGTAAGGACTTTGCCTATTTTCTGAGCCACCCTCCTTTTTCTTTTTGGGTTGATGATGACGTCTCATGACCCATGATTTTCTGGCTTGTACCTTTAATGGGCTACAGGCTTTTAGTGGCTCATTCGTGTACTTGGGCCTACCCCGTATTTGTAACCCAAACAGTAGCCCCCGAGTCAATTGAGGTCTCGCTGCCAACTGCTTTCCATTGGCAAGGTTCCTGACTGTTCGACGAGATTGAGGTTTGACCGAGATACCACGGTGGACTCGGTTTGTTCATGCCTCTGGAGGGCGAAGAGGTAAGCAATTTGGAAGAAGCCTCGACGATACCCATTTTTCTATCTCTTTTGGAAAGGACGACTCATGGCCCGACTGTGGGCATATTCATCAAATTCCGAGTGGTGACCCACAGTGCCTGAGACCAATAAGATCAGGTATCTCCAGTCAATATCATTATTACGAAACCAATCGTTTTGCTTTCTGTGGAATCAAGTCTGCGTAACCGGTTATTTGATTCTCGCGGAGAGAATTCGACCCGTGCCACAGATGATATCATGAGCACTCCTTGTTCTTACACAAGATGGGTCCGTGATGAGTGTCACTTCTCTCGATTTTCATCGAGTGTCATGCACTCGGATTATCATTATACTATGTGCACGAATTCCCTGACAAAGGATGGACCCTGATAGTTGGTTTGGGTTTGGATTCTCAGCGGACTAAAGACTTTAGCCGACTGGAAGGCGAATCGCCTGTAGTCATCATTGTGAATCTTTCTCATCTGTCACATCAAGATCTTTTGCGCGTCCATAAGACTTCTGTCAGGCCCATCTGTGGGAGAACAGTCCTCAAATTCTGTGAACCAACTAACAAAAAATACAAGTGACGCTTCACAAGGTAATGGCTTTTAAATGCTAACCGTCTAGATTCCCCTGCTCTTGATTGACATTTTTGGCTTCCTTTTTGACATGGGTCTTGTGGGTTTCGCGCGACACCTCCTCTGTTATAAATAGTCGGTCGCACGTGGGAGTTTTTTTTGCATATCTTCCACTTCCTTTGCAACAGTCGGTGCGTTTCTTCTTTCTTTCTCATCCCAGGGCCACAGATATGATGTCGTCATCGACCCACAAGCTCTAGAGGGATAAAGAGACTAGCTCTTCTTCTTCCATCGGGAAGATCTCCATGGCAAAGCGGCTGCCATTGATGATCCGAAGCGCGGTTTTTTGCTTTCTCTCTTTTTCCGGACTTCATTTGCCTCTGCTTTGAATTTGGAGTTTTTGAATCATTTCAAATGGACTTATAGACTTGGGCATGTCCTTGATTTTCACCCAAGTGACCCATCCACCTCTAACTCCTCATTCTTTCTCTGAAAAATCCCAAAAATGACACAAGGAATATTTTTCATAAAAGGAAAATATTCATTTTCTTCTCTGAAACCCACTTCAGAAACTTGTGCTCCAAAGCAACCCTCATTTTTATTGCTCCAAAAATCCTGAGAAAATTCCCAAATATTCTTTGAACCATAGGGCACCTTCCTGAGCAAAAATATTGCATAAATTTTTGGAATATTTTTGCTACAGAAAATCATTTATGTTCTGGACAGAAAAGTCACTTTGCATAGCAAGTATATTTTTACTTGATCCAATGAGGCTGAATTTTCTTGAGCTTCATTACCTTCCTAAGGACTGCAAAATCCCAAAGCGCAGGCCTAAAATCTTACTAGATCACTCATAGTTAACCTCACAAATTACTGTCCAGAAACTTACCATGAAGTAAACCACGCACACAAAGCTCCTGGGTTCAACTCAAAGCTTTGGAACAACTCAAACCACCAAGGACTACATGCCAGCCATGAAGTTTATGCTTAGCACGACCTAATGTCATAGTTCACGAGTGACCGCGTTCGTCCATGCGTGATGGCATGCCATCGACGCGCTCTGCGTCGCGCCCGAGCCTCTGTTGAGCTCGTGCTCGCTTCCCCGACCGCCACACCTTGCCAAACTGTGCCACAATCGTCGTCCCGATGCCATTAACGCGCCTCTGCCACTCGTCGATGCCGGAGCTCGCCGCAGCGGGCAGGGGCATGATGCGGCCAAGCATACAATGCGCCTATGCCACTATGCTCGTTGCCCCCCGTGCTCCTGTGCTCGTCTCCGCCCTCCCATAGTGGCCGCGTGAGCTGCGTCGCCTTCACCCCCTCTCGCTGACGTTGTTCGTCACTGGGCGCCGTGTCTAGAAGCTCTCCAGCGGAGCCCGATCTCCCCTCCTCGCTCGCCTATAAATACAGCCCCCTCCCGCCTCCTCGAGTATCACCGCACACCCACCCAACCTCCACGAGCACGTAGCAAAGCCGCAGCCCGACCGGGCAGGCCTCTGGCCGCCGTCACGCCCAGAGCTTACCGGCGATCCCCCATAATTCCTCTACCTCACTCTGGTGCCTCTCGAGCTCCACCCACTCCTTAGGCGACTTGCTAGTGGTGCACTGGTGCTGTTCGACCACATTGGAGCCCATGGTGCAGCCCCACGTCGCCGTCGTCCCCAACTCCGACAAACCCCACGTTCTGCAGCCGCTGGAGAGGCTAGTTCAGGCCACCTCCGACCACCCCTGGCCAAACCACGGGTACGGGCAGGTGCGCATCGAGACCCTCTCTCTTCCTATCCCTCTGGTTCCGGCTGGCTGGCACTCCTCGCCGGAGAACACGCCGGAGAAGCGTCGCCCGCCTCTGTTTCTCTCCCTTTGTCTCCCCGACCTGATGCGTGGGGCCCATGATCAGCCTCACAGCTCACACCCGAAGTGGTATGAGTGTTGGCGTATTCCTGGCATACACCATCGATGTCACCCCCTGGTTTTCTTTTTATTCAAATTAATTCAAATTTCAACCAGAAACTTTGACATGCTGTAACTTTTTAACCGTAAGTCCAAATGAGTTGATTCTTTTTGCATTGTGTTCTTATTGAAAAGATCTTGCAGCACACCAAAAATGAGATTTTATCTGTTGTCTAGATTTTCTGGTAAATTTTAGAAGTGTTCTTGATACTTTCTTTTTGTGATTTTAATTGTTTTCAGAAGGAGAAGCTTGTCTTGAAGGGACCATGGAGGAGTGTGAAGCTCCTCTAAACTACGGCAAGCCACACCAACATTTTTATGGTGTCGTTGCAATATTCATGATTTTTCCAACTTGAAAATGATTTATTTCTTGCATATACTTATTTAATGGATAATGCTTGTGTAGTTATTTTGTCATTGGTAAAATGCTTAGTTTATAGAAGTGAGTACCTAGACTAGTGTGAGCAAGCATGAGTAGTTTGACTATGTGATTTTTGCTATGACTATGATATGACTAGCATCGGTATTGTTTTCTTATGTGAATGCTTGTTTTCATATGGTAAATGATAAAACTAAAAAGGATGAGTGCTAATAACCAGTGAGAAAGAATCAGTAAAGTTTAGTGATGATTTGTGCAAGTAGAACTTTTGATGATGTTGATCTGTTTATTCTAAGTGATATGTGATGCATGTCGTATGGTTGCATGATCATGGCATAGGATGATTCAAATATTTTTATTTCAAGTTAAACCTGATGTTAATTGAACTTGAATATAAAGTTGATCGGGTCATGGTGCCATCGAATCGAGTTTTTCCCAATGCAACCACATTTGCCTTTATGGGAAGGCTTTTAGTCGGTCAATTGTCATGCCTCCGGTTGGTGCCACCAATGAGGGACGGTTATGGGCGTGCGGTACCCTGGTCTGGTAAGCAGACATAAACCTATGTGCCCGTTGTTGTTGTTGATATGGTAGCTTGTCCCCATTTTGGACCGTTTGAGTTTTGCCACGACAGTGGCCATTGATGCCTTTGGTAGGCACGGGGCCACCCATGACTTAGCCCAGTGGGGAGTTTGTCGGAGTGGCCAAGAGAGTGTCATGTCAATGGGGGAGTTCCATCGGAATGTCATTGGTCCACCCGAATGGGAGTGCGAGGCCATGGGTTCCGTGGTGTGGGTACAACGCGCTACCTCTACAGAGTGTATTTAATCTATCGATAGTTGCGTCCTCGGTTACGGACACAACTCGTGAGTAACTCACGCCATGGATCAACATTAATAAGTAATCTTGCACACTGAGTTATATGTTTGGCTCTGGTTATGTGCTAATGAGATCAGTTGGACTGATGTTGTGGAAACCAAAGTGTTGGTTTTGTTTGTGATCTAGGAATGATCACCATTTGGTTACGAGGTAACCCATTGGTAAGAGAACCTGAGGGACTCAGTGCACAAGTTTGGTTGCATGGCATGAGTAGTATGTTGTTATCTGCATTCAACTTGATTAAATGTCATGATATTGTTTGCCATTATGTTTATGCTTGTTATGAGCTTGCAAGTACATTCAATGTACTGACCTGATGTGTTATACCAGCTTTCAGGAAAGTCTAACCGGATCGGGGTGCTGCCATGTCTAGATCGTGTCCAAATTGGTGTCCCTGTGCTATGGAGTCCCGCTTTGTCGTTGTTCCGCTGCCTTGTAGTTGTCGTGATCGAGGCTCCTTTATGTTCACCAAATAATGTACATATTGTTCAGCTGCACCGTGTGTGCCACTTGGCCTCGCTACTTGATGTAATATCGCACTATGTTTCTGCTAGCATCAATAAAGCGGTTTAAGATGTTGTGTGTTGCCAGAAGACTTGATATTTGGGCTAGCAATGCAAGGTAAACTGGTTGCTCTGAGCCAGGGTGCCACAACGCTTGGTATTAGAGCCGCGCTGACTGTAGGGCATGCTATACCCCCGACACATTAGTTGATCGTTAGCTAGCTTGCAAATTGAGTGCCGGTAGTGTTTGCATCTGGTTCTGCATTGCATGCACTTGGTCTATTGTTGTTTCTAATCGACTAATAGTTGTTAGTGTAGATGGCTCTAGTGCCGTATCCGTGCCAGTTGGAGCTGTTGCCATACACTTCGCCGCATCTTCTTCCGAATGTATGGCGTCGACTTTACCCTCACGATGATGACCCGGCGTATCGGGTGTACCGGGAGCGTATAGCCAACTCAGTGTATGAGTATCACGCTGTAGTTACTCTATGCACTAGTTCTTCATTAGGATCTTACACTCATACCTCAGGCCATTCAGTTTGCTGCGTTTGAGGTCCTTGTTGAGCTACGCTATACCGAGGTTCGAATGCAGACTCACCCAGGTTTTTGCTACTATCCATCCCTGCATGGCGATGGTCGTGTCCGTTTTCCTGTCATTGATCCGGCGTCCAATAGTGATACTAGCCACCTTTCTCGATACATCACTACTAGTTATCTTCTGATTCACGAGCTGACTTATGCTCACACTGCTTTAGTAGCCGCTAGGTCCTATCCCACTCCCCCTTCCATGGGATTTACTCCTTATATCTTGCCCGGTTCTAGATCGCCTGTTTCCCCGAGTACTCTTTTGAGTAGCACGGGCACCTCGACAGTGAACCCTCACAGTGCCCCTGCTGAGTGGGCGTCTCTTCTCGCTACCCTCGCAGCCCCCATGCTCCCTTCTCATCCCGCACCTGCCCCTGAGGGAGAGCCCTCGAGGCAACATCGTCGTGTTACCTTTAAGCCGGAGGTCTCAGTTAACGTCGTTAGTTCAGGATCTGAGTCTGACCCAGAGAGGACCCAGCAGTGCCGGCAGAGCACTAGAGCATCTGAGTATCCTTAGTTGTCATGTGATGTACGAATGTAGTTTTATGAGCCATGATGTATCGTTGCATGTATGAGAGTAGTCGCACCCGTCATGATGTCTACCTTTCATGTACAAGTCTATGTATAATTATTTTGGAACTTTTTATTCTCTTTGCTTCTCGATATTTTGTTTTCACTTATTTCGGGTTTGTCGCTGGCTTTTCTTCCTATTTTTGGATGTTGCTCATCGCGGTTGCTTTTATTGGGAAAAACAAACAGTAGGATGACGCGGGGAAGCAGCAACACGCATGCTTGTGAGGATGTCCCTGTTCGTTGCTGAGCAAGACAGGCAGGACATTCCCCCGAGCCATATCCGCAACCACCGCCTCCACCGCCACATCCGCCCACCACTGAACAAATTATGTGCATGTTTGAAGAAAGAAGGAACAATGATCTGATTGAGCTGAAAGTGTGCAAGCTATGTTGGGAAGAATGGCAATCAGAATGGTCATCACTCAAAGCTGTCGGATTTTCAAAGGACTAAGCCTCCCAGTTTCAGTCAAGTGGTTGGTCCTTTGGAAGCCAACGATTGGTTGTGAACTATTGAGAAGAAGCTTGAGATTGCTCATACTGAAGAAGCTGATAAGGTTTCGTTCGCTACACACTATCTTGAAGGAGCTGCTGCTATATGGTGGGATAATGCTAAAGCTATGTGGCCTGCAGGTGAAGAAATCACTTGGACTAATTTCAAAGACCATTTTCGCAAGTACCATATTCTCGCCGATATTATGAAGGTCAAGCAACGTGAATTCATATTATGAAGGTCAAGCAACATGAATTCCTCGCTCTCACCCAAGGGAGTCTGCCAGTAAGTGAATATTTGCACAAGTTCAACTATTTGGCCCGTTATCCTCTTTATGATGAGGCCACGGAAGAGAAGAAGATCGACAGGTTCCTTGGAGGATTAAACCAACACCTCAGGTGCACTCTCAGTATGCTCAACTTTCTAGACTTCCAGACTTTGGTAAACAAAGCCCTCATTGCAGAGAGGGAGCATAAGCCTGTGCACGAAAACCGACCCGCGAATAATGACCACAAGCAAAAATTAGATCCTAAGAAGGATGGACAACCAATACAGAAGGCTCGTACCTGGCAACAAACTCAAGTTGAATACAAACCAAATTGGCAGCAGAATGTGAACAAGACCACTACTCAAGTCAAGAATGTCATGACCAGTCCAGTGCATGAAGAGTGTCAGCTCAACAACTCTTGCTTCAATTGTGGACAAACCGGACATTATGCCAGACACTGTCCCAAGAACGGCAAGTCAAATGCCCCATTCCAACCGCAAGTCAACCACATGGGACCATACCCTGTACAGAGGACCATGCAAGGGCAAGTTCATCACCTCTCTGCAGACGAAGCCCAAGAAGACCCAGAAGTTGTCATTGGTATGTTTCCTGTTAATAACATACCTGCAATAATTTTATTTGACTCTGGGCTTCCCACTCTTTTGTTTCTCGGAGTTTCGTTGCCCAAAACAAATTTCCTTGCTCGATTTTGGGAAAAATTATGATGGTTCAATCCCCGGGATCCGTGCTCAGAAGCAATCTGGTCTGCTGTAATTTGGAAATTGATATCAAGGGAGTCCGTTTTCCAACTTCTTTGATAGTCATCGAGTCTACCAAGTTGGATATTGTTTTGGGAATGAATTGGTTGACCCAATATCAAGTATGTATCAACTATGCGACCTGAGAAGTCACCTTGAGAAGTCAGGAAGGGTGATCCACAAAATTCTATGCCCGTAGAAGCATACCCAAGAGAGAACTGGTCTTCACCGCTGTAGTTGAAGAATTGGATTTAATTCATGTGGTCAGTGAGTTCCCCGATGTATTCCCTGAGGAATTACTAGGAATGCCGCCAGACCGAGAGCTTGAGTTTGCAATTGACCTTGTGCCCGGTACATCACCATTATAAAAGAAGTATTATCGGATGCCTTTGTCCAAACTCGTGGAATTAAAGAAACAACTTGATGAGATGCTTCAGAAAGGATATATCTGCCCGATGTCTTCACCATGGGGATCACCCGCAATATTTGCGGACAAGAAAGATGGCAGTCTCAGAATGTGTGTGGACTACCATCGATTGAACGATGTCACTATCAAGAACAAATATGCACTTCCAAGAATCGACGATTTGTCTGATCAACTCAGTGGGGCAAAAGTATTCTCCAAAATTGATTTAAGGACCGGATACCATCAACTCAAGATCAAGAAGGAAGATATACCTAAGACCGCATTCACTACCCGATACGGTCTTTACGAATATACAGTGATGTCTTTCGGTCTCACAAATGCCCCTGCCTTTTTCATGCATATGATGAATACGGCATTCATGGATTTCTTGGATAAGTTTGTGGTGGTATTCATCGATGACATTCTCATATACTCAAAAAGTGAAGAAGAACACAAGGAACATCTCAGAGCAGTCTTGCAGAGACTCCGTGACCATCAGCTACATGCAAAATTCAGCAAGTGTGAGTTTTGGCTCAAGCAAGTTGGATTTTTGGGCCATGTTCTGTCAGAGGAAGGCATAGCTGTGGATCCCAGCAAGGTGAAAGACGTGCTTGATCGGGCAGCACCCACGACTGTATCCGAAATTCAGAGTTTTTGGGGATTAGCCGGATACTACCGCTGTTTTATCGAAGGTTTTTCCAAGACTGCCAAGCCAATGACACAAGTCCCCAAGAAAGATAAGAAGTTCGAATGGACCGAGGACTGTGAGAAGAGCTTTAACGAGCTAAAGACCAGATTAACATCAACACCAATATTGACTCTCCAAGACATCTACTGCAGCTTTGATGTGTACTGTGACACATCCAGGAAAGGTATTGGATGCGTACTCATGCAAGATGGCAAGATTGTAGCCTATGCATCTCGCCAGCTACGACCTCACGAAGGGAATTATCCTACGCATGATTTGTAATTGGCCGCAGTTGTGCATGCTCTAAAAATTTGGAGACATTACGTCATTGGAAAAAGGTGCCAGATATTTACCGACCACAAGAGTCTCAAATATATATTCACACAACTAGATTTAAATCTTAGATAGCGAAGATGGCACAAGTTGGTCAAGGACTATGATCTGGGAATAAATTACCATCCGGGTAAGGCCAACGTGGTTCCTGACGCCCTGAGTCGCAAGCCTGCCAGTTTAAACACCACGATGGAGTCCTTGCCTCCCGAACTCCAACAAGAGATCGCTCAGCTTAACTTGGTGATTGTAGAAGCCGGCCTTGCAAATATTTTGGAAATAGCACCTACCCTCGAGGATGAGATTTGCATGGCACAGGCAGACGACTCAACTCTACAAGGTCATATCAAACGTTTGCAAGAAGGCAAGACCCATGATTTCTCTAAGGATCCGCAAGTACACTAAGGTTTCGAGGATGGATATGTGTACCTGAGCAAGCCGACTTGAGAAAGAAGATTTTGGCAGAAGCACACAAATCCTCATATTCAATTCACCCCATAGGTACCAAAATGTACGAAGACGTTCGGCAGATATTTTGGTGGGATGGAATGAAAAAGGACATCCCATACTTTGTTGCTTGTTGTGATGTATGCAACAAAGTGAAGGCGGAACACCAGAAACCCGCCGGACTTCTCCAACCCCTACCCGTCCCGCAATGGAAATGGGATGATGTCTGCATGGACTTTGTCACCGGTCTACCCAGGACTCACGGAGGCAACGATGCAATATGGGTCATAGTGGACACACTTACTAAGGTAGTTCATTTTATTCCATCCGCACCACATATCGAGCCGATCAACTTGCACAGTTATGTGTGTCCCGATTGTCAGTCTGCATGGAGTGCCAAGAACAATCACTTCAGACCGAGGTTCACTCTTTACCTCCGCATTCTGGTCATGCCTCCATCAATCCTTGGGGCCCGCCCTCAAATACATCACAACCTATCACCCGCAGACAGACAGTCAGACTGAGCGACTAAATCAAATACTTGAAGATATGTTTCGAGCATGTGTGTTAGCTCACGGACCCAAGTGGGAAGATTGTCTGCCATATGCAGAGTTCTCATACAACAACAGTTTTCAGACCAGTTTGAAGATGTCCCCATATGAAGCTTTGTTCGGTCGTAAGTGCCGCACTCTGTTAAACTGGTCTCAAACCGGAGATAGCCACATTTTCGGAACTGATTTAATATTGGAGGCTGAAAGCAAGTCAAGGAGATCCGAAATAGACTGCAGTTGGCTAAGTCACAACAAAAGAGTTATTATGATGCCAAACACCGACAAGTCAGTTTTGAACACGGGGAACATGTGTATCTCCGAGTCACACCCATGAAGGGAATCAAGAGATTTCAGACCCGAGGAAAATTGGCACCAAGATATATTGGTCCGCTCCCAGTTATGATCAGAGTTGGCACAATTTCTTATCAGTTGGAATTGCCAACGGAATTGTCAGAAGTACACAATGTGTTCCATGTCTCACAACAGAGAAGGTGTATTTCACCACCTGAGAAAAGGACTGATATGTTAGAAATAGAGCTTGCCAAGGATTTAACCTGTGAGGAGAGACCGTTCAGAATATTGGATGAGGCAGAAAGAGTCACTCGCAACAAGGCGATCAAGTTTTATAAGGTTTAGTTGGAGCATCACACCGAGGAAGAAGCAACCTACGAAAGAGAGGAATTTTTAAGGACAACTGTCGGCATTCTGGGAATGGGGGTCCCCAGACTTGCCTGCCTGCGGCCTACGGCGTGGCTCGAGTGGTGGCCAAGTACGGACCATCTTCATCAACGCAAGACTCAAGACCCTCGCGAGGGGCCATGCCTCACGGGGCGGACGACACGGGACTTCCTCAGGAACAGCCTCGCCAGACAGGCTCGCGAGGAGGCAGAGAGATCAAGGCAGGGTACCTCGCGAGGTGCTCGTGACGCAAGCCATGACGATTGAGATCAGGCGGGCGCTAGGCGGGCGCCGGCCTGCGCAGTGTCCTTGTTTCCTCTTTGGTGCAAAGGGGCCAAGCACAGGCATGGAGTACCAAGGCATCAGGCAATGGTTGCCATTTTAGTGCAACGAGACCAAGACCAGTAGAGCAGCAGGATGGAGGTCACCGTGGAGCCCAAGATGGCGTCCCCGCCAGTGCCTTTGGCAGCCGAAGACCAACTTTAGTCAGGATAACTTGTACTAGATGTTCCCCTTCAAAATGGCCGTTGTTGGCGCCCTTCCCACTCAATATGTGGGAAGAGGACCAGGGCCTCTATAAATAGGACTAGCCACCATAGGGATAGGAGGGGGGATCAAGTGCTCATTATACCAAGAGGCGATCGAACTCACCCAAGCAGTTCATCGCACCAGCTCAAGAACACCTCTTGTGAGGATGTTCACCCTTTGTATTGTTCATCATCATCCCCCGAGGCAATCCACCACACCACACACTGGAGTAGGGTATTACACCACAATGGTGGCTTGAACGAGTATAAATTTTGTGTCCCTTGTGTTGTTCATCGTCTAGCTTAGATTCTCATGAGGCGATCGAGCGTGGATCGGTAGGGGGAAGATCTTCGTGCGCACCCCAGAGTTCGAACCTTAAGGGTCTGCCGGAACCCAACATCCGACATTTGGCACGCCGGAGCTCTCCCTGCCGTCGATCCGTTCTCCACCAGCATCGACGCCAGCACAGGGACCAGGGGGTTCCGAGCCCTGGCCCCTGCCTTGCGACAGGTGCGGTGGCCGAACAAGTTCAACCTGGACTTGCCGCCGCGCTACGACGGCGCGGTCGATCCGCTGGCCTTCCTACTAGCGTATGAAGAAGCCATCCTCAAGGCCGGAGGCGACGACAGGGTCATGGCTAACTGGCTACCCATGGCCCTCACCGGCATCCCACGCATGTGGCTGCTCGACTTGCCTGCGGCTTCTGCGGCCTCCTGGGAGGAGTTGTGCTACCTCTTCCTCACCCATCATGCAGCACCGGCACCCCCAGTCGTCGCAGCCCTCCTGGGGCGGATCGCAGGCACCACCTTCGAGCCACCACGTCAAACCATTCGTCCGCCAGATCGGTGCCGTCCTCAAGCGCCGTGAAGCCCCCCCGGGCTGGGTGGCACCCAAGGCTGATTTGACCTTCAGCTCGGATGATCACCCCTCCAACCCCGCCTATTCGGGCGCACTCCCGATGCTATGCACCCCACCATCTGCCAGGTGGCCATCACCAGGACCTTCATCGACGGTGTTGCCGGCCTCAACATGCTCTCGGTGGAGGCCTCCAGCCTCCTCCACGTGCCGCTGGAGCGACTCTGACCCAGCAGGCCCTTCTCGGGCGTCAAAGGCAGTTCCACCGGCTCCCTGGGACAGATTCGCCTCCCGGTGACCTTCGGCACCCACCACAACTTCCACACGGAGCTGGTCGACTTCGACATCGCTCCCATCAGCCTCCCGTATAACGCCATCCTCGGCTACCCAGCCTTGGCCGAGTTCATGGCAGCGACTCACCCGGCTTACAACCTCATGAAGATGCCCCGGAGCAGCGGCGTCCATACCGTGTCCAGGGACATGAGGGATGCGCTGCATGCGCTCAAGCTCACTCTCAAGACGGCCGTGGTGGCGTAGCCCGCCGGTGTAGATACCCTCGAGCCCAAGGGGGATGCGCCGGCCAAGAAGAAGCAGCTATTCTCCCAAGACAAGGCGGAGACCAAGCAAGTACCCGTCGACGAGGATGGATCATCTGGCGCCACCTTCACCATAGGCGCCAACCTCAGTGCTGAGCAGGAGGAGGCCCTAGTGATGTTCCTGCGCGAACAAGGAGGTGTTTGCGTGGGAACCTGATCAGCTAGCAGGGGTCCCAAGGGATGTGATTGAGCACCATCTCAACGTATGCCCCAACGTGCGCCTCGTGAAGCAGAAGGCGAGGTGACAGTCCACCGAGAAGCAGGCCTTCATCATCCAAGAAACCCATAAGTTAGAGGCAGCAGGCATCATTCGTGAAGTTCGCTATCCTGAATGGCTAGCCAACCCTGTTGTTGTGCCGAAAAAGGGAGGAAAGGGACACATGTGTGTCGACTTCACCAACCTCAACAAGGCCTGCCCACAGGATCCATTCCCGCTCCCTTGCATCGACCAGATTGTTGACTCTACCGCCGAGTGTGACCTGTTGTGCTTCCTGGATGCCTTCTCGGGCTATCACCAGATCAAGATGGCGGTAGAAGACGTGGAGAAAATGGCCTTTCTAACCCCGTGTGGGGTATACTGCTATACCTGCATGCCGTTTGGGTTGCGCAACGTGGGCGCGACTTTTCAGCGACTGATGCACATCACCTTGGGCCGGCAGCTCGGGAGGAACGCCGAGGCCTACGTTGATGACATCGTGGTGAAGTCTCGGGAAGCGAAACCCTGATACAAGACCTGGAAGAAACCTTCACGAGCCTCTGTGAAGTGGATCTGCGGCTCAACCCGGAGAAGTGCGTATTCGGAGTCCCCTCGGGCAAGCTCTTGGGCTTCCTCGTGTCCCACCGAGGCATCGAGGCTAACCCGGAGAAGGTCAAGGCAGTCGAAGACATGAGTCCACTGAAGACCCTCAGAGAAATGCAGAAGCTCACCGGGCAAGTAACCGCGTTGGGACGCTTCATCTCCAAGATGGGGGAGCGAGTGCTGCCCTTCTTCAAGCTGATGAAGAAGAAGGGCCCATTCGAATGGACGGAGGATGCCAACAAGGCATTCCAAGATCTCAAGAAGTACCTTACCAGCCCTCCAGTGATGGTGGCTCCGCGCCCTCAGGAGCCCTTGGTGATCTACCTTGCGGCCACGCCCTACTCCGCCAGTGCAGCCCTGGTGGCGGTTAGGGAGGAGCATCAGGCCAAGGCCGTGCCGGCCGTGGCCCTGGCTGAAGCGGAGCCAAGCCCAGAAAGCCTCACGAAGACCGCGACCGTGGCAGATGGGGATCGGCCTCAGCAGGGGGACGCACCCGGAGCGGAGGAGGCCCCGCCAGGCGACCAGGCCCTAGGGGTTCCGTCACCCCGGGAGGCGCCTCGACCTCTGGAAGACGCAGGCCACGCCAGTGCCCTCAACCTCGTCGAGCACCCTGTGTGCTTCGTTAGCACGGTGCTGTAGGACGCAAGGGCACGATACCCCACGCCCCAGAAACTCCTCTTTGCATTGCTAGTGGCCTCACGCAAGCCGCGTCACTACTTTCAAGGCCATCCCATCAAGGTTTTCTTGGCATATCCCTTGGAAAGGGTACTCAGGAGCCCTAACTCAGTTGGGAGGGTCGCTGAATGGAACATCGAGTTGCAAGCGTTTTAGCTGGAATTCAGCATGACCAGAGTCATCAAGGGAGCCACACTTGCAGATTTCATGGCAGAATGGACGGAGGCACTAGGGCTCGAAGCGGGTGAGGATCGGTCGCTTTCCCCAGGAAGTGAAGCTCCGGACGGCTGGGTCATGTACTTCGACGGGGTGTTCTTGCGACATGGCGCGGGGGCTGGTGCAGTGCTCATATCTCCCACTCATGACAAGCTCTACTATGTCGTGCAGCTCTGCTTCCAGCATGGAGAGAAGGTCTCCAACAACATAGCTTAATACGAGGGCCTGATAGCAGGCTTGAAAGTTGCAGCCGCCTTGGGGGTAAAGCGCCTCATCATCAAGGGCGATTCACAACTCCTCGTCAACTTCTCCAACAAGGTGTACGAGTCGAAGGACGAACACATGGAAGCATACCTTGCGGAGGTCCGCAGGATGGAGAAACAGTTTTGTGGGTTGGAGTTGCAGCATGTGCCTCGGGGCACCAATCAAGAGGCTGATGACATTGCTAGGAGGGTATCCAGGCGGTTGCCTCAGGAGCCTGGCGTTTTCGAGGAACAACTCTTCAAACCTTCAGTGGCACCATCACTATCAAGCACGACGCAGCCTCGGGAGGAGCTCCCCCAACCGCCTGCTTCAGGAGCCCCGGCCTATGGCCCGACCTCAGGAGTGCGCCTCCTCGCGCTAGAACCTCAGGAGGGATGTTGGACCACGGAGCTCAAGGATTACTTGATGCAAGGGACTCTGCCAGAAAAGGAGGAAGACGCGGAATGCATGGCGCGATAGGCCACGGCCTTCTGCATCCAAGAAGGAGAGCTCTATCGAAAGCGGCCGAATGACGTTTCCCTGCGTTGCATCTCTAGGGAGCAAGGGAAAGAGTTACTGGCAGACATTCATGGTGGAGACTGCGGGCAACACTCGTCCTCAAGGACACTCGTCGGCAAGGCGTTTCGCAGCGGGTTCTATTGGCCAACAACACTCAACGACGCGGTCGAGCTGGTGAAGGCTTGTGAAGCCTGTCAATTCCATGCCAAGAAGATCCATCAGCCGGCTCAGGGCCTTCAGACCATTCCCCTCTCATGACCGTTCGCTGTTTGGGGACTGGACATCCTTGGCCCGTTTCCTCGGGCGCCAGGGGGCTACCGCTACCTCTACGTCTCCATTGACAAGTTCACAAAGTGGGCGGAGGTGGAAGCTGTCCGCAGCATTCCGGCTGGCTCGGTGGTCAAGTTCATCAAGGGCCTCGTGAGTCGGTTTGGGGTGCCTAATCGCATCATCACCAACAATGGTTCCCAGTTCACCAGCAATCTCTTCAAAACATATTGTGCTAACCTTGGTTCGCAGATATGCTACGCCTCGGTGGCACACCCTCGGAGCAAGGGCCAAGCTGAATGCGCCAACGCGGAGGTCCTGAAAGGCCTCAAAACCCGGACCTTCAAGAAGAAGCTGGAGGCCTGCGGCAGGGGCTGGCACGACGAGCTTCAGTCCATGCTATGGTCTATCCGCACAACCGCTACCAAGTCGACAGGTGAAACCCCGTTCTTCCTCGTCTACGGTGCTAAGGCGGTCCTCCCTCACGAGGTCAGGCATCACTCCGCGTGGGTCCTGGCTTTCGATGAAGCACAACAGGACGCCATGCGGGGGGCGGACCTCGTGCTGGGAGAGGAACGCCGTTGGGAGGATGCGCTTCGGGCTGCAAGATACCAACAGGCGCTGTGATGGTAGCACTGCCGCATCATCCGCCCCAGGACCCTTGAGGTAGGTGACCTCATGCTCAGACGGGTGCTCTCTAGGGAGGGGCTGCACAAGCTCTCACCCATGTGGGAGGGCCCGTTCAAGGTTGTTCATGTGTCCAGGCCTGGCTCCGCACGCTTGGAGACTCAGGAGGGGGTGCCCATCCCGAATGCGTGGAACATCCAGCACCTTCGGAGGTTCTACCCTTGAAAAAGGCCCAGAGCCTGTAAAGAAGGCCCGGCGCGTGTGAAGCTAAACGAACCGAGAAAGGCCCGATGCCTCTGAAGAAGGCCAACGCCTGTGAAGCTCATCGCCCCAAGAAAGGCCCGGTGCCTGTGAAGAAGGCCAATGCCTGTGAAGCTTGCCGCTTGTGACACTCTCACGTAATAATGAGTTGGGGTTGTACACGCCCCGGAGTCTCCGGAGAGCCGCCCTCGGGCCTCGGGGGCTCCCGCCCACGCCCAGTGGCAGCACTTAGCTCCGCGCTAGTGAGAAGACGTCGAAGACTAGATTAGGTGTTGGATGTGGCTTTTTCATTTGCTTTATGCAGTTGGCTTGTTCATCCCTATTTGCAGTTTTATTGGAAGTTGCTCTTAGTGTCGTTGCCATCCCCGACCTGTGACTCTTTGTCTTTGTCGCCTACTTGACTCGTTTTCTTTCCCGCAAGTCTTGCGAGGGGGCTACGCGGTTGCCCTAGCGAGTGTTTCCTAACCCAGTCTTGTGAGGCTTTCCTATCCAAATCCACCGCGGGAGCACTCCTCCCGGTCCATGCCCCAAGGGCATCGCGACACGAACACAGGACCTGATTCAGTTGCCCTCACGACCGAGACTGGAAGTTACCTCTCCTGGCTAATTCTTGTAGGCCACGAAGCGCGCAACAAGGCCTCAGCCTCGAGAAGCAAAGGCTGCGGCAAGTCCCCCCGAGCTAAGTAATTCCTACACGCAAGCTCGCGGCACCAAAACACAGCACAGGAATAACGAAAATAGCATAATAATTAATAGTAACAGTCCAGCACGCCCCTGCGGGGCCCCACACTACTCTCTCTTTGCGCAGGGAAGGGAGAAAAACAAAATAGACACGGCTTGCTCGGCACCGACTTGTGGCGAGGGCTCGTACTGCTTCCGGAGCTCAGTCGGACCCTTCCTCATGCTTCACCGAGGCGCGACGGCGGGCTGACCCGCTACCTCCCTCAAGGCGAGCGCGACGGCGCGGAGGCTGGTCGCGGCCACCACTAGAGGAGCTGCGGTCCGAAGGGGAGCCGCCGAGGCTTGGCGAGCTGCGAACGCCGCCGGCCACCCACCCGCCTTCATCTTCACCCCGACCATCGCCGAGGCTGGGCGCCTGGCCGCCGTCATCATATTCAGGGTAGCACCCAACACGACAACCGTCTTCATCGAACACCCTCACGTAGAGGGTGGTGTCGCCGTCAAACTTGAAATGCAGGGTGCACCGCCGACTCAGGCCACGTGCGCGGGCAAACGTTTGCCAGCCGCAGGTAAGGGCCACATTCCCGGCGACGGAGATCTCTAGTGAAGCCCAGGAGGCCCTGCTGCAGCAGCCATCTGCTTGAAGCCAGAGGCCGCCAGGAGCGCCGGCCGGGAGTTCATCTGCAAAAAAGCGAGGAAGCTGGAGCCAGCTGCGGGTTTGGTCCACTGACCACATGACGAACTAACGCAGCACCTCTGCCGAGTGGAAGCACGGCCTGGGAGGCCGCGCGGCCGTGACACGCCTTCCCTCACCCACCAGGCGCACATCACCACGCGGGAAATCGCAGCCGCGACCGCGGGGAGCCTTTGCAGGAGACGCAGGATGCTTGCGGGGACGACCTCGGCCGCGCTTGGGCGGGGAAGAGTCAGGCCCTTCTCGACGAGACTTTCCCTTCTCCGCGGCCGAGAACCTCTTCGGCGACGCCATGGAAGACGGCGAGCAACAGAGATGGGGAGAAAGAAGGAAGCGGGGCGGAAGATGTACAGCAGGAGCTAGCGCTCTTGTGCCTTTATAGCCGGAGGAGGCCAACCGTCGGCCTCCACGATCACAGGTAATCATCACCCATTTCTGCATGCAGGAACTTGTCAAGTCGAGCAGTTGCCGAGGCATCATGGGGAAGCGGAGGCGCCCACGTCCAATCAACCACCACGCAGCGCCCAAGGCCATAGGATGATGGGGCCCGCGGCGCTCTGGACTTGCCCCTTCGCTTCTCCACTAAGCCAAGTCCGAGCGCGCCTTAGGCCCGGGGGCTACTATCGGCATTCTAGGAACGGGGGTCCCTAGACTTGCTTGCCTATGGCCTGCGGCATGGCTCGAGTGGTGGCCCAGTACGGCCCATCTTCATCAACAAAAGACTCAAGATCCTCGCGAGGGGCCAAGCCTCATGGCGCGGACGACACAGGACTTCCTCAGGAATGGCCTCGCCAGGCAGGCTCGCGAGGAGGCGGAGAGATCAAGGCAGGGTACCTCGCGAGGTGCTCGTGATGCAAGCCATGACGATCGAGATCAGGTGGGCGCCAGGCGGGCGCCGGCCTACACAGTGTCCTTGTTTCCTCTTTGGTGCAAAGGGGGCAAGCACAGGCATGGAGTACCGAGGCATCAAGCAAAGGTTGCCATTTCAGTGCAACGAGACCAAGACCAGTAGAGCGGAAGGATGGAGGTCACCGTGGAGACTAAGACGGTGTCCCCGCCAGTGCCTTTGGCAGCCGAAGACCAACTTTAGTTAGGATAACTTGTACTAGATGTTCCTCTTCAAAATGGCCATTGTTGGCGCCCTTCCCGCTCAATATTTGGGAAGAGGATCAGGGCCTCTATAAATAGGACTAGCCACCACAGGGATAGGAGGGGGGATCAAGTGCTCATTAGACCAAGAGGCGATCGAACTCACCCAAGCAGTTCATCGCACCAGCTCAAGAACACCTCTCGCGAGGCTGTTCACCCTTTGTACTGTTCATCATCAGCCCCTGAGGCAATCCACCACACCACACACTGGAGTAGGGTATTACACCGCAATGGTGGCTCGAACAAGTATAAATCTTGTGTCCCTTGTGTTGTTCATCGTCTAGCTTAGATTCTCATGAGGTGATCGAACGTGGATCGGTAGGGGGAAGATCTTGGTGCGCACCCCAGAGTTCGAACCTTAAGGGTCTGCCGGAACCGAACATCCGACAACAACCTACCCAGAATTGTTTTCTCGAGCAACTGAATCTCGAGGACGAGATTCATCCTAAGCGGGGAGGTTTGTGACAGCCTGGTTTTTGCCTTCTCTCTTTTTCCGGATTTCATTTGCCTCTGCTTTGAATTTGGAGTTTTTAAATCATTTCAAATGGACTTATACACTTGGGTATGTCCTTGATTTTCACCCAAGTGACTTATCCACCTCTAACTCCTCATTCTTTCTCTGAAAAATCCCAAAAATGACCCAAGGAATATTTTCCATAAAAGGAAAATATTCATTTTCTTCTCTGAAACCCACTTCAGAAACTTGTGCTCCAAAGCAACCCTCAATTTTATTCTCAGAAAATCCTGAGAAAATTCCCAAATATTCTTTGAACCATAGGGCACCTTCCTGAGCAAAAATATTGCAAAACTGTTTGGAATATTTTTGCTACAGAAAATCATTTTTGTTCTGGACAGAAAAGTCACTTTGCACAACAAGTATATTCTTACAAGATCCAATGGGGCTGAATTTTCTTGAGCTTCATTTCCTTCCTAAAAAACTTTAAAATCCCAAAGCTCAGCCTTAAACTCTTACTGGATCACTCACAGTTAACCTCACAAGTTACTGTCCAGAAACTTACCATGAAGTAAACCACACACACAAAGCTCCTGGGTTCAAATCAAAGCTTTGGAACAACTCAAACCACCAAGGACTACACGCCAGAAATGAGTTTATGCTTAGCATGGCCTGATGTCATAGTTCACGCGGTGACCATGTTCGTCCACGCATGC
The DNA here is from genome assembly GCF_018294505.1 of Triticum aestivum. Lineage (NCBI taxonomy): Eukaryota > Viridiplantae > Streptophyta > Magnoliopsida > Poales > Poaceae > Triticum > Triticum aestivum. Next base: position 404,204,524 of record NC_057807.1, read on the forward strand.
TTGCATGCCGACGACGCGCTCTGCGTCGTGCACAAGCCCTGTTGAGCTCGTGCTTGCTTCCCCGACCGCTGCACCTTGCCAACCTGCGCCACAATCACCGTCCCGATGCCATTAACTCGCCTCTACCGCTCGCTGACACCGGAGGTCGCTGCAGTGGGCATGGGCACAACATGACCAAGCGTACAGTGCACCCGTGCCACTGTGCTCGTCGCCACCCGCGCTCATGTGCTCGTCTCCGCCCTCCCATAGTGTCCGCGTGAGCTGCGTCGCCTTCTCCCCCTCTCGCTGACGCTGTTCATCGCCGGGCACCATGTCCAGAAGCTCTCCAGCGGGGCCCGATCCCCCCTCCTCGCTCGCCTACAAATACAGCCCCCTCCCGCCTCCTCGAGCATCACTCACACCCACACAACCTCCACGAGCACGTAGGAAAGCCGCAGCCCGGCCGGGCAGGCCTCTGGCAGCTGTTCCACCCCGAGCTCATCGGCGATCCCCCGTAGTTCCCCCACCTCACTCCGGTGCCTCTCGAGCACCACCCACTCCTTAGGTGACTTGCTGGTGGTGCACTGGTGCCGTCGGACCACGTTGGAGCCCCTGGTGCAGCCCCACGTCGCCGTCGTGTCCAACTCCGGTGAACCACATGTTTTGCAGCCGCTAGAGAGGCTAATTCCAGCAACTTCCGACCACCCCTGGCCAAACCACGAGTACGGGCAGGTGTGCCTCGACCCCCTCTCTCTTCCTATCCCTCTGGTTCTGGCCACTGGGCACTCCTCGCTGGAGAACACGCCAGGGAAGCGCCGCCCGCCTGTGTTTCTCTTTCTCTCCCCCTGACTTGACGCGTGGGGCCCGTGGTCAGCCTCACAGCTCACATCCGAAGCGTTATGAGTGGTGGCGTATTCTTGGAATATGCCATCGACGTCACCCTTGGTTTTCTTTTTATTCAAATTAATTCAAATTTTGACTAGAAACTCTGACATGCTGTAACTTTTTAACCATAAGTCCAAATGAGACGATTCTTTTTGCATTGTGTTCTTATTGAAAAGATCTAGCAGCACACCAAATATGAGAATTTTCTCTGCTGTCTAGATTTTCTGGTTATTTTCCGAAGTGTTCTTGATATTTTCTTTTTGTGATTTTAATTGTTTTCATAAGGAGAAGCTTATCTTGAAGAGACCCAGGAGGAGTGTGAAGCTCCTCTGAACTAAGGCAAGCCACACCAACATTTTCATGGTGTCATTGCAATATTCATGATTTTTCCAACTTGAAAATGATTTATTTCTTGCATATAATTATTTAATGGATAATGCTTGTGTAGTTATTTTGTCATGGGTAAAATGCTTAGTTTACAAAAGTGAGTACCTAGACTAGTGTGAGCAAGCATGAGTAGTTTGACTATGTGATTTTTGCTATGACTATGATATGACTAGCATCGGTATTATTTTCTTGTGTGAATGCTTGTTTTCATATGGTAAATGATAAAACTAAAAATGATGAGTGCTAATAACCAGTGAGAAAGAATCAGTAAAGTTTAGTGATGATATGTGCAAGTAGAACTTTTGATGATGTTGATCTGTTTATTCTAAGTGATATGTGATGCATGTCGTCTGGTTGCATGATCATGGCATAGGGTGACTCGAGTATTTTTATTTCAAGTTAAACCTGATGTTAATTGAACTTGAATATAAAGTTGATCGGGTCATGGTGCCACTGAATCGAGTTTTTCCCAATGCAACCACATTTGCCTTTATGGGAAGGCCTTTAGTCGTTCTGTTGTCATGCCTCTGGTCGGTGTCTCCAATGAGGGATGGTTATGGGCATGCGGTACCGTGGCCCGGTAAGCAGACATAAACTTGTGTGCCCGTTGTTGTTGATATGGTAGCTTGTCCCCGTTTGGGACCGTTTGAGTTTTGCCACGACGGTGGCTGTTGATGCCTTTGGTAGGCACGGGGCCACCCATGACTTAGCCTAGTGGGGAGTTAGTCGGAGTGGCCGAGAGAGTGTCATGTCAATGGGGGAGTTCCATCGGAATGCCGTTGGTCCACCTGAATGGGAGTGCGAGGCCATGGGTTCCATGGTGTGGGTACAGTGTGCTACCTCTACAGAATGTATTTAATCTACGATAGTTGCGTCCTCGGTTACGGACACAACTCTTGAGTAAGTCACGCCATGGATCAACATTAATAAGTAATCTTGCACAATGAGGTATATGTTTGGCACTGGTTATGTGCTGATGAGATCAGTGAGACTGATGTTGTGGAAACCAAAGTGTTGGTTTTGTTTGTGATCTAGGAATGATCACCATTTGGTTACGAGGTAGCCCGTTGGAAAGAGAGTACGAGGGACTCAGTGCACAAGTTTGGGTGCGTGGCATGAGTAGTATGTTGTTATCTGCATTCAACATGATTAAATGTTATGATATTGTTTGCCATTATGTTTATGCTTGTTGTGAGCTTGCAAGTACATTCAATGTACTGACCTGGTGTGTTATGCCAGCTTTCAGGAAAGTCTAATTGGATTGAAGTGCTGCCGTGTCTAGATCGTGTCCACATCGGTGTCCCTGTGCTATGGAGTCCCGCTTCATTGTCTATCCATTGCCGCGTAGTTGTCGTGATTGAGGCCCCTTTATGTTCACTAAATAATGTACATATTGTTCAGTCGCACCGTTTGTGCCGCTTGGCCTCGCTACTTCATGTAATATCGCACTATGTTTCCGCTAGCATCAATAAAGCGGTTGTTTTCTGTACCAAGATGTTGTGTGTTGCCAGAAGACTTGATCTCTGAGCTGGCGATGCAAGGTAAACCGATTGCTCTGAGCTGGGGTGCCACAACAACTTTGATATGAAGTGGTCTGACTCGCTGAAGGGGTGGACCTCTAAAACTTCTCCAATGGATCTATAATTTATGAAGCATTCAGGCTATATTTACATGAGTTCTATATGATTTTGGTGCACTTTTATATAATTTTTATGGACTAACATATTGTGCCTAGTGCCAGTTGTTGTTTTCTTCTTGTTTTTTGTTTTCAAGGAAATCCATGACAAATGAAGTCCAAACATGGCGAAACTTTTTGACGATTATTTCGGAACAAAAGAGACCTTCGAAGCTTCATGGGAGGACCAGAAGACCCATGAGGTGGCGACAAGGCACCCCGATGTGCCCTGGGGGTAGGGAGGGTGTTCATGCCCTGTGGGTCCCATGTAACTCCTTTTGGCATGATTCCAACACTCAAAAATCCCATAAATGGCGAAATCACCAGAAACAAACCAAGAACTTCTCCTCCTCCATGACAAGCCTCTGTTCCGAACTGATCTCATTTGGAGGCCTTTTATGGCACCATGCCGGAGGGGGAAGCCATCACGAAGGCCATCTTTATCATCCTTGCTGCCTCCATGGTGATGCGTGAGTAGTTCATCCTTAGGGCTGAAGCTTTGTACCAATAGCTATGTGTTTGATCTCTCTCTCCCTCCCTCCCTCTCTCTCTCTCTCTCTCTCTCTCTCTTACTCATGGATTCCCATGCTGACATTGGGGTAATCCAAGTGACATTATAGTTGATTGATGCGTATCATATGGTGTTGTCATAGTATGATATCTAGAACTATTCATGACACTTTTGGGGGTAGTTCGTAAGATTGATTGGAAACACTACTTTGAGGTGGTTTTGATACCTTCACAATTTCATCCTACTTTCTCCGATAGAAATAGAGACTTTAGAGTGATTATTTCCCTCACGTTGAGGGATGATCATATGATTCAATTATGTTAGTACTGTTGAGAGATTGCACTAGTGAAGGTATGATCCCTAGGCATTGTTTCTAGGCATTGATATATCGTTTTGCTCGATGTTTGCTACTTACTACCTTGCTTTATTTATTTATTTATTCAGATTATAAAAAGCTATTTCAACCATCCCTATTACACATCTATCATCATATTTTCGCCGAACTAGTGCACTTGTACAACTCGCAATTGTATTGGGTGTGTTGGGCACACAAGAAACTCTTTGTATTTCATGTGTGGGTTGTTTGAGAGAGACCATTTTCATCCTATAACTACCATAGATTGATAGACCTCCCATGGTAGTGCCCAGTAACATGGTGGGGGATTTAGGGGTTCCAAAATGTCCTAACAAGGTCCAAGGGGGAAATGGTAATTATAGTGTGTGCAAACATGGTGGAAGTGGTTTGGTCAGAAGTGTACGATGAGTGGAGAGCGTCGGTGTTGGTTTCGTTGAAATCGGAGTTGTGGTTGAATAGATATGGGTGGATCAAGTAGATGGACTTTTCTGTAAATAAATTTTACATACGGGTCCCTGGTGGAAATCTGGTGGAAAACGATTAAAAACCGTGCACTAGGCCAGCCTAGGCCAAAAGGAGCTGACCGGCTACTGCGCCAGTGGGCTGATCCCACTGCGACTGGCCAGGGTGACATCGAAGGCGCACTCGAGGGAATACGTCTTCACAACAGGGAAGGCGGGTTCTAGAGAACCCGTCTCCACTTAAACGGCGGCCCCGATGGCTCATAGGTGGGACCTACGGTCACCTCTCTCCTCTTTCTTCTTCTACCTCGTGACTGAAGTAGGGAGAGGTCGGTAGCCGTGGTTCCAACCGCTTCGGTGCGTAAGGGGGCCAGGCAATGGTGGGGATGGATGCAGTGGTCGACGACAAGCTTGTTACTACCCGCGGTGATGGTGGGGATGCTCTATACTGGGCGGGTGATGGTTGGAGGCAGACGATGACTAGACGTGGAGCTCGGCATCGAGGCCATGGCCTTCCCTAGAGAAAAATGAAGTGAGGTAGGGCCTCTGGGTGGTGGTGGTCGGCTGGTGAGGCTAGGCGGAGTGCAAAGGACACAGGTGGCACAAATGTGGTCGAGGTATGCGGGCGGACATGGCGGTGATGTGGAGGAATTGGGGGCACTAGGGGTCGAAAGCCTGGTCCGGGAGAGAGCCGGTGAGGGAGAGGAGGGGGTGTGGTTGTTTGTGGAGCTCAGGGGATTTTTATAGGCCGAAGGGTCGGGTGGATGAGGACGCCAGCGTGGCTATGGCTAGCTCTGGCATCCTCAGGTGTAGGTCGGCGCAGGCTAGGATCGTCGCGGTGCGGTAGGGGAGTAGGTCGGTGGAGCCAGAATAAAGGAGAGGAGGCGGGCTCGGCCAAGGCACGGGTGCACAATGCCAACAACGGCGACGCGACGGCGATGCTTTGGTTGGATCTAGCAAGGGGGAGGGGCTCAAACCCATGAAGCACATCACAAATTGGCCGGACGCGCAGGAGGGAGGGGGTGGATGGCGCAGAGAGCTTTGTAGCGTGCACGAGCCGCCAAAGGAGCGGTCTCCAATGACATGTCGTGACCCAGAAAATTTAGGCCACTCTCTCCTTGTCTGGGGTGTAGGGCATCTAGGGGTGCAAAGGTAGGGGCCTGGTTTGACTTGGTTTTGACCAGAGCTTCTAGAAGGTGTTTCTGCTAACAAGTGCTTGTAATTTTTGATTTGAAATTGATGTGATGAAACAAGCTGAAATTTGGTGTGGTGTGGTTTTGTATGCTGATGAGTATGTATGAAAATTTTGGTGGCTAATGGATGGGTGTAGCTATCACCTCCTTTGTAAACTTGATTTTTGGCCAAAAACTTTGGGAAATTCCTTGGGTTAAATGGTGTAGTGGGAATTGATGAAAATGGGGTGGCAGTGATGATTTGTCATGTTTGAGCATCATTACAAAATTGATCTCAATTGGGTGGATTCAAAACATAATTCCTTCACAAAGTAATTATCTCGATGGAAACCTTGAAAATTTGTGAAGGGAGTTGTGGTGGTGTACGATGCTCAAATTTTCTGGATGGTCATGATATGGATGGCTGGTGGTGCATGTCGTGGTACTAAGTCTGATAGTAAGAGTAAGGGATATGTATGAGGAGGCGAGGTCCTAGCTACGGCGAGGTTGTACACACGAGTTTATGAGTTTAGGCCCCTCTCGAAGGAGGTAAAAGCCCTACATCTCGGTGGCCTGAGGCGGTCGACTGGAATATAGGTTTGTGTTACAAGGGGTGTGAACCCTTGTCCCAGAGGAGGGGGGTGGCTTATATAGAGTGCGCCATGACCCCAGCCGCCCTCTGTTATAAGGGTTCAATGCACATTAAGATAGGGCGTTACTGGTAACACCAGCTATAAAGTACTATTAATGATCTTTAAGACTACGGAGTGAACACCTGGCCGTTGCCATCTTGAGTGACCCTAGGTCTTCTATACTCTGAGTGGTTTCCTGTTTGGTCGAATGTCTCCACCCAGGTCGAGTGAAATTAGGGGTATCCGAGTGAGGTGACTGGTCGAGTGGATTGCCTTTGATGGTTTCAGTCGATACTTCCTGTTGTGATTTGAAAGTCCTTGCTTCTAGGGTAGTGACCTTGGGTAGGGCATATAGATCAGGTCTATGACCCTACCCTAGGTCTATGGCATCGTCATTAGCCCCCGAATGGATTGAGGTCCGAGTCAAAAGAAAGTTGAAGCTGGCCCCACCTTGACTCTTGTGCTTCACAGGTGTTCATACTGAGTTCGGGGTCTATGCTGAAACTTTGGCTTCATTTCAGTCACCTTGATCGATTCAGAGGTCGTCGAGTGAACTTATGCTGGTGCTCCTCGAGTGTTGCTATGATGCGAAATCTTCGGCGCGATTGGTTACTGATGTTCCTGATCTCACGGGATTCAAAAATTTGGGGAAGCACACGAGGCGGAGCATGCCACAGTAAACGAGACGGATAGACAGGGGCGCCTCGATTTCCATGCCACCTTTTTTGCCATGTATCCGGTGCACGACTGTTGCTGGATTTGACGGGATCGCTCGGGCCCACGCGTTAGTCACTCAAAAGTAGGCCCTTAAAAGGCATCGAGACCGATGCGTCTGCACAGTGCGCTCCCATTCCCCTTCTTCTTCCTTCGCTTCTCCACCGCATCCTCTTTCGCCCGCGACACTGCCGCTCCACCAGTGTGCAGCCTGCCACCATGGTGAAGGATAAGACGGCAGCACTAGAGCGCGAGAAGAAAGCGACGCTGACAGCGAAGGGCAAGAAGATGAATCAGGGATCGTCGTCGAGGTCCGGGCTGCCGCCTGGTTGGGTTCAGGGAGATTGGATCCGATCCACGCTCCAACCAGAGGATCTGGAAGACCTGGCCGCTATGGGCTTGATCGCCGCCGGGGCTGCGAGGCTGCCGGGGGGTGAGATAGAACCTCAGCCATGGTCGGGTGAGTGTGCCCTTCTTGCCACCCATGTCAACCGTGGCATCTCCATTCCTCCGCATCCTTTCTTCCGGGATTTTCTGAACTTTTTTGGTGCTTAGCTTCACCACTTCTCTCCCAATACCATCACGTATCTTGCTGCGTTTGTGTCTATGTGTGAAAACTTCACGGGTTGTCGGCCGTACTAGGGTCTCTTCAAGAACATTTTCATAGTCTGTTCCCAAACTGTGAAGAAGGCAAATCCGAGTGATGAGAGGACGCATGTGATCCAGATGTGTGGGGGTTTCGGGATCCATATGAGGAAGAGGAGCACCTTCCCCCCCCCCATGACACTTCCTGAGTCGGTTAGGGGCTGGCAGTCGACCTGGTTATACTACCAGGACATTGCGACCCCAGGTCAGTCGACCGGTCTTCCTCCCTGTCGGTGTCAAAACCGGCGGATCTCGGGCAGGGGGTCGCGAACTGTGCGTCTAGGCGGATGGTAACAGGAGACGAGGAACACGATGTTTTACCAAGGTTCGGGCCCTCTTGATGGAGGTAAAACCCTACGTCCTGCTTGATTGATATTGATATTGTGGATATTTACAAGAGTGGATCTACCACGAGATCAAGGAGGCTAAACCCTAGAAGCTAGCCTATGGTATGATTGTAATGGTTGTTGTTGTGTCCTATGGACTAGAGCCATCTGGTTTATATAGACACCGGAGAGGGCTAGGGTTACATAGAGTTGGTTACAATAGTAGGAGATCTACGTATCCGTATCGCCAAGCTTGCCTTCCACGCCAAGGAAAGTCCCATCCGGACACGGGACGAAGTCTTCAATCTTGTATCTTCATAGTCTTGGAGTCCGGTCGATGATGATAGTCCGACCGATGATAGTCCGGCCGATGATGGTAGTCCGGCTATCCGGACACCCCCTAATCCGGGACTCCCTCAGTAGCCCCCGAACTAGGCTTGAATGACGATAAGTCCAGCATGTGTGTAGTCTTCGGCGTTGCAAGGCGGGTTCTCCTTCAAGTTCTATGTACCTGCCGAACAGTGTCCGGCTTCCTCATCAATGTTGCGCGTCTTGGCTTCCACGCCCAATAATGGCCTTCTTCCACGCGCCGCGCGAATGTGAAAAGCCAGGGTGTCTTTTATGTTTTACCCCCTAGTTGTGCGAATAATCTGCCTATAAAGGAGGCAAGAATCCAGATCCAAATCACCATCTTCCTCCCGCAAATACTCATCAGAGCGCTTTCGACCAAGAATCCATTCCATCATGGACCGTCAACGTGGCTCCTCTTCTCGCACTCCCAGCCCTTTGCCAGGAGATTGGAGGAGATGCTCTGTTCCGCACAACGAGCTGGTGAAGCTCCAAGCGGGGGGATATCTCCCTCCGGCCTTTATGGTTCCGGTTCGAGCCGGGCTGGCCACCTACAAAGGTGGGAAGCAAGTGGAGGTTACCCCAAGTCCCAACAAAGGGGAGAGGGTATGCTTCGTCCCCTATCTGATAAGGGGGCTCGGATTTCCTGTACATCCATTCCTCCGCGGGCTCCTGGAGTTCTACGGACTCCAGCTTCATCACCTCACGCCCGCCTCAATCCTGCATATTGCGGGTTACGTAGCTCTTTGCGAGCTATTCCTGGGCGTCGAGCCCCATTTCACGCTGTGGAAGAGGTTGTTCTGCCTTGTACCCCGCTCTCACGAGGGGTCCATATATCAAGTGGGCGGCGCTGAAATATGGCGCATTGCCGGGACCGGATATCTATCCGGAACCCCTAAGAAGGCGTCCGAAGACTGGCCTTCGGAATGGTTTTATATAGAAGATGCTCCGCTGCCGGACCCTGTTCGGATCGGCCTCCCGGAGTTCAGCAATGCTCCTCTGAAGAAACGCCTTAGTTGGCGTCTGCGGAGCCCCCAACTGGAGGAAGACAAGAGCGTCCATTATTTGATGGGCCGAATAAGGTTACTGGCCCATTCCGGGTTGACCATGATTGGAGTCATGGCAACATGCATTATGCGGGGGGTGCAGCCACTACAATACAGGGGCCACCCCATGTGGGATTTCAACGGGGAGGATGATGCCACTCGTCATGGCCGCAAAGGGCCGGATTCGGTCGAAGACCTGGCGACGATCCTGTCCGGCCTGTATAAGGGGGAGAAGGAGGATTTCCTTCGGACGAACCCGTTCAATGGGTTCTCCATGAATAATCCCCGGCCTTGGGTAAGCGAACACTCTGTGTGCCCGACCCATGCTTTTTGAAACTTAAGTTTCTTATATTGTGTTCTTCTTTCGACGCAGGAACTGCGCCGAATCGTGGAGGACATGCTAAGTCCAGCTCCGCAACCCAAGGATCCAGAGAGATCTCGGGATCCGGCCTCCGAAGAGGATCCGGACATAAAGGTGGAGCTAATCGACGGGGTGTTCCACCAGCTCAGCATGGACAATGCTTTAGTCTCCATCACGGCTGACTATCCCGGACTATATCCGGCTTCCCAGGTGATTGCGACCGAAGTCCTGACACCGTCATTCCTTCCTTGCTTATTTCTGACCACTGTATATGATGGCGCTGTGCAGGAGGCGCCCCTAGGGCAAGAAGGCGAGCCCGCGGTGGCTGACCAACAAAGGCCAGTCCGGACCAGTAGGCGGAAGAGGAGCGCGGCGCGGACTGAAACGTCGTCGCAAAGGTATAGCTCACAATTCATTATTTAGAGCAACGTTCCTAGGAAGCGTTTGAGTGCTCATGACTTTTGTAGGGAAAAAAGCGCCCGTCGGACTGCGGGCGTGGAGGTTGCCAATCCAACCTCTACCAGCCAGGCTCCAACACCTGGTCTGGAGGGGGAGGCGAGCGCAAGGCCCGAGCTGGACGTTCCTCCGACGGAGGATGCCGACAGACTGTCTGCCACCAAGTCTGAGGTGGAGAGTGCCATGAATCACAGGCGCCACCGGACAGTATTTCGTGACGCGTGCTTCTCCCCCGAGGCGTTGAATGCCTTTAACGCGGGGGACGCGCACCTTCGTGCTGCTCAAGATGGTTTTACCAGAGCCACGGAGCAGTATGTAAAAGACATACGGGTAAGAGAATTTAATAGCTGTATATGCCAGTAGCCCCCGAGACTTGAAGTAGTTATATTAACTGATTTAAGGATCATATGAAACGTAGGATCTTACCGAGAAGAATACCCAACTGTCTCAGGAGCTGCAAGAGTGCAAGGCCCAACTTGAGGCCGCACTCTCTGGCGCAGGAGGAAACACAGGGACCTCTCCTGGTAACGCAATATTTTAGAAAGATAATTAGCGTTTGGCCTTTGCGCAAGTCTAAAAAATGACGTTGCAGGTGCTGCCGGACAAGATCCGAACAAGCAAGAACTTCTGCGCCAACTAAAGGCCGGCGAGAGGGTGCTGCATAAGGTGCAGCATGAAAGGAACAAGCTCCAGGATGCCCATGCCCAGCTTGGAGAAGAGCTGAAAGGCGTTCGGGCCGAGCTGTCAGGCTCCGTTAAGGAGAATCAGCGGCTTCGTCGCGGCATCTATAGTAAGTGCTTGAGCGAACTCCTTTGAAAAGAAGAGTTCGGCGAGGAAGTCAATTTGACAGAATATGTCTGCAGGTATGCTCACAGGTCGCCCTGCGGAGGAGATGCCCGTATCAATGGGTGATCAACTTCCCGAATTGTTGCAACTGATCGAACGAGTTCGGCAGGCAATGAGCGGCGTTATCAAGGCTTTATGGCCAGCCTTCTCCTTACCCGAGGGTCTTGGGGAGCTTGCGGAGAAGCTTCAGGGAGTGCGGCAGCGCTTCCATTTATGGAAGATTTCGGCCTGCCGCCAAGGTGCCAGGGAGGCCTGGGCCATGGTAAAGACGCGGTACAATAAGGCGGATCCCAACCACATGGCCGAAGTCGGACCTGTGGGGCCCGATAGGAAGGAGATCCCTGTGAGTTTAGTATACGGCCAAGAAGAGTTGGCCGCTAAATTTTCCCAACAAGACTGTAAATTAGACAACCTGGTAGATGGGATTGAGGAAGAATACAATCAGTCGATTTGACAATGTATTATAAAATGACATATAAAATGCCTTCTAGCCGGATTGTAGATCGTTTGTCTTTGCCGACCTTTTCGCTTCGACCTCGGGACCCTAGAGTCCGGAGTGTGTCCGAATACCTTCTTGGTTATGAAACAACCGGGGTATGCATGGAGACCAGGCGTAGGGGTCATTAGTGCTTTATCAGACAAGTGCCCAACTAGTTATGTTATATTACATGGGTAGTAAGAAACATCTTCTAGGGAGAATAGTTCCGTTAAGGGTTCCTTTCCTCTGGGGGTGGCATGCCCTAAAGTGCATGTCTGGACTGCGAAAAAAGCAGAAAAACATCTGGGGGCAGATAAATAAGTGGATAAAAAATCGTCTTTTAAGTCACCGACCGAATATTCCCTTAAGAACGCTAGCTTTCGGCTTCACCCAGTCTGAGGTACACATCCGGCTGACCCGGCAGTAACAATCGCAGAGGTGCTCCCTTTACCTCCTAGTCGAACAATCGGGAACGTAGGGGTAAGCACAGGAGCCAGGCAACCCAGCTTGGCCAAAACTTAAGTCATATCGATGCATATAATGGTGAATAAAAGGTACATGTGGAGGCTTGACACATGTGCTGGGCATGAAGCCCTTATAATTAAGCTTCTGGTAAAGAAGCCCCCAGGTATAATGAGTGCGGATAGCACGTCAATTGTGCACGATCGATGCGCAAGTAGGCCTTTTAGGGCTTTGATGAATAGGGTTGAGAAGAAAAAGATAAACAAAAGGCAGCTGAAGTAAAAAAAAAATTGGACGGTGGGAAAGGGACGAACTCTTAGTCCGGCGCTAGGCATAGAATCTTTGGAGGCGGGCTGCATTCCATGGGTTCGGCTCGAGTCGGTTATCCGACGCATTTTGTAGACGGTACGCTCCGCCGGTCAAGACTTTATCGATGATGAAGGGGCCTTCCCATTTGGGCTTGAGCTTGTCCTTTTTCTTGTCCAGCAGGCGTAGAACCAGTTCGCCAACGTTGTAAGTCTTGGCCCGTACTTCTCTGCTTTGGTATTTTCGAGCTTGCTGCCGATAGAATGCGGAACGAGCCTTGGCGACATCGCGTTCTTCCTCCAATGCGTCCAAGCTGTCCTGCCGATCCAACTCGGCTTCTCTTTCTTCGTACATGCGCACTCGAGGTGAGTCATGAATTATGTCGCAGGGCAAAACTGCTTCTGCGCCGTATACCATAAAAATGGTGTGAATCCGGTAGTATGGTTAGGCGTTGTCCGCAGCCCCCAGAGTACGGAGTCGAGCTCCTCTACCCAGTGCGTGTCAGATTTCGTAAGGGACCGCACTAGTCTGGGTTTGATGCTGCTCATTATTAGACCATTTGCTCGTTCCACTTGACCGTTGGTTTGAGGATGATAGACTGAAGCGTAATCGAGCTTGATGCCCATATTTTTGCACCATGATTTAACCTCATCGGCCGTGAAGTTCGTGCCATTATCGGTGACGATGCTGTGGGGGACACCATAACGGTGTACTACCCCGGATATAAAGTCTATCACTGGTCCGGACTCTGCCATTTTAACTAGCTTGGCCTCTATCCATTTCGTGAATTTATCCACCATGACCAATAGGTACCTTTGCTTGTGGGTTCCCCCTTTAAGTGGTCCAACCATGTCAAGCCCCCAGACCGTGAACGGCCAGGTAATGGGTATAGTTTTGAGGGCGGCGGGTGGCATGTGGCTTTGATTAGCAAAGAGCTGACAACCGACGCATCTTTGGACTAAGTCCTGAGCATCTGCCCGGGCCATCGATCAATAAAATCCTGTACGGAATACCTTTCCTACAAGGGCCCGGGCTGCGGCGTGGTGTCCGCCTAGTCCGGCGTGAATTTCAGCTAGAAGGTCTCGCCCTTCCTCTTTGGAGAGACACCTTTGAAGGACTCCGGTTGTGCTTTTCTTATAGAGTTCTCCCTCATGGACCTTGTAGGCTTTAGATCGCCAGACTATGTAGCGGGCCTCATTATGGTCTTCGGGGAATTCCTGCCTAAGCAAGTAGGCTAGGAACGGCTCTGTCCATGGGGCGATTACTGCCATTATGTCGTGAGCTGAGGGTGTTGTTTCGTCGGCTGGATCGCCGGTTATGTTAGATTGCTTTGCGGCTGCCTCCGGTTTGTCATTTCCGGACTCCTCTTCCTATAGTACGGATGGCTTGAACAGCCGTTCCAGGAAGATATTTGGAGGGACAGTGTCACGTTTTGCGCCGATGCGTGCCAATACGTCGGCCGCTTGGTTATTATCTCTGGCTACATGGTGGAATTCAAGTCCTTCGAACCGAGCTAACATTTTAAGGACGGCGTTGCGATAGGCTGCCATTTTTGGATCCTTGGCGTCAAAGTCTCCATTTACTTGGGATATTGCGAGGTTTGAGTCCCCGCACACCTCTAGGCGTTGGATGCCCATGGAGATTGCCATCCGGAGGCCATGTAAGAGGGCCTCGTATTCGGCTGCGTTGTTGGAGTCCGTGTACATTATCTGAAGTACGTATTGGACTCTGTCCCCGGTTGCGGATGTTAGTACGATGCCAGCCCCCAATCCGGCCAACATTTTGGAGCCGTCGAAATGCATAATCCAATTGGAGTATGCGCCGTACTCTTTAGGGAGTTCGGCTTCAGTCCACTCAGCGACAAAGTCAGCCAAAACTTGCAACTTTATAGCTCGCCGGGGTTTGTAAGTTATGTCGAATGGTAAGAGCTCAATGGCCCATTTTGCAATCCTGCCCGTTGCGTCGCGGTTATTTATAATGTCATTTAGGGGTACTTCGGAGGCCACTGTTATCGAACACTCTTGAAAGTTTGTCGGAGCTTCCGGGATGCCATGAACACCGCATACGCTATCTTTCGATAGTGCGGGTAACGGGACTTGCAGGGGGTTAAAACAGTGGATACGTAGTACACTGGTTTTTGAAGAGGGAATTTATGCCCTTCTGTCTCTCGTTCTACGACGAGCACCGCGCTTACTACTTGATGTGTTGCCGCGATGTATAACAACATAGGTTCGCCCAGGTTGGGCGCAGCCAGGACCGGATTCGTTTCGAACATGGCCTTTATTTCTTCGAGTCCGGCATTGGTAGCATCCGTCCACTCGAAGTGTTCGGTGTGCCTGAGGAGGCGATAGAGGGGCAATGTCTTTTCTCCTAGGTGGGAGATAAAGCGGCTGAGAGCCGCCACGCACCCAGTCAATTTCTAGATCTGTTTGAGGTTTTTTGGAATATCCAACTGTGATAGGGCTCGGATTTTGGCCGGATTTGCTTCAATTCCTCTACCGGATACAATGCAGCCCAAGAGCTTTCCGGCTGGTATGCCGAAAACGCATTTTTCCGGATTCAGCTTGATGTCATATGCTCGGAGGTTGTAGAATGTGACCCTCAAGTCGTCTACTAGAGTTTCGACGTGTTTGGTTTTGACGACTACGTCGTCTACGTATGCCTCTACTGTTTTGCCGATCTGGGTAGCCAGACATGTCTGAATCATGCGCTGATATGTTGCGCCGGCGTTTTTCAGTCCGAAGGGCATCGTGTTGAAGCAGAATGGTCCATATGGAGTAATGAACGCCGTTGCGGCTTGATCCGCTTCTGCCATCTTGATTTGATGATAGCCAGAGTATGCGTCCAGGAAGCACAATGAATCGTGCCCTGCAGTGGCATCGATGATTTGGTCGATGCGGGGGAGGGGGAAGGGATCCTTTGGGCAGGCTTTATTTAGGTCTTTGAAATCGACACATATGCGCCAGGATCTGTCCTTCTTTGGTACCATTACCAGGTTTGCTAGCCAATCCGGATGTTTGATGTCTCTGATGAACCCGGCTTCCAGTAGTTTGGCTAGTTCTTCTCCCATTGCCTGTCTTTTGGGTTCGGAAAATCGTCGAAGAACCTGTTTGACTAGCTTGAACCCTTTTAGGATGTTTAGGCTATGCTCTACTAGCCTGCGAGGGATTCCTGGCATATCTGAAGGATGCCAGGCGAAAATGTCCCAATTTTCCTGAAGGAATTCTCGCAGCGCGGCGTCTACATCAGGGTTCAACTGTGCCCCGATGGAGGCCGTCTTTGTCGGGTCCGTTGGGTGGACCTGGAATTTTATAATTTCGTCCGCTGGTTTAAAGGAGGTGGACTTGGATCTCTTATCGAGTATCACGTCGTCTCTGTGCACCGTAGCGCGCAGCGCGGTGAGTTCCTCTGCCGCTAGGGCTTCGGATAGTGCCTCCAGGGCTAATGCGGCTGTTTTGTTTTCGGCGCGGAGTGCTATGTCCGGATCACTAACGGGAGTGATTATTCCGCCAGGCCCAGGCATTTTGAGCTTCATGTACCCGTAATGGGGTACGGCTTGGAAAATTGTGAACGCCTCTCGTCCTAATATAGCGTGGTATCCGCTGCTGAGCGGGGCCACTTGGAACGTGATTTCTTCGGACCTGTAATTGTCCGGCGAGCCGAACACCACATCGAGTGTGATTTTTCCGGTGCAGCGTGCTTCCCGGCTAGGGATTATTCCTTTGAAGGTTGTGCTGCTTCGCTCAATGCGGCTCCAGTCTATTTCCATTTTTTGAAGAGTTTCCTCATAAATGAGGTTCAATCCGCTGCCGCCATCCATGAGTACCTTGGTAAGTCGAAAGCCGTCCACTATTGGACTGAGGACCAATGCGGCTGGTGCTCGGGCTGTTCGGAATTTAGGTTCGTCGCTGGCATTGAAGGTGATGGCCGCGTCGCTCCAAGGATTTGTTGTTGCTACTTGGTAGACTTTGGCAAGGCTGTGGATCGTTCGTTTCCGCATATTGTTTGATGTGAAAGTCTCGAAGACTGTTGATACCGTACCGGTATTGTTGGTGTTGTTTCGCGGGGCTAGAAGCTCCTCACCACTTTTGGCCACCTGTCGTAATATCCAACATGCACGAAGGCTATGTGTTGGGGTGGCGCCCTTGGTACTGTGAATTGTACAGGGTTTGCTGAGCCATCCCTCCAGTACGGTTCCGTTCCCTTTATGGGGCTTCTGTTTTTTGGTTCTTGTACTTGGTGCCTGAGTGTAATGCACCCTTTTGTTGCGGACTGGGGCTATGTTCCGGGCCGGATTATCCCAAAACCTATCTTCGGTTTTCCGGAAACTTTCTATGGCACAGTACTTTCGCACTATGGATGCCAAGTCGGCGAAACGTGTGATTTCACGATGGCTGACGGCGTTCAAGATTCCCCTGTCCGTGCAATTGTTGCAAAAGATCGAGATTGCATTTTCCTCTCGGCAGTCCTTTATCCGGTCCATGACCAGGAGGAATCTGGCCCAGTAATGATGTACTGTTTCGGCTGGCTCTTGCTGGACTAGAGATAGATCGCATATATCTGGACGAGAGGACCTAATTGAGTCCGGGACCCAGCCCGTCTCGAGGCTCAAGGGCCGAGAAGTTTCCGAATTTGGAAGCTTGGAAAGTGGAACGTTGTCCAACGAGTCCGGTCCGATGCCTGACTTTATGTTCAGTGCTTGATCGGAATCCGCTCCTCCGCGGGAATCCGGCATGGAGGGTTCGGTAGCCCGGACACGACTAGTTTTCAATATGGGAGAAGGATCATTGCGACATTCCTCTACCACCGCGACGTGGTGGGTAACCTGGGGAGAGTTAATCTCTCTCAGATCGGTTTTAAGCCCAATCTGATTGTAGTCTGTAGCGACTCCCAGGGCGGCGATCCGATCCAAGAGTTCATTTACAGACGAGAGCTCTGCTGGATCTAACTGCTCCGCGGATTCCGAGTTGACGTGAAGATTGCTCTCGATGACACGAGAGGTCATCGTTGAAGCGGTGGCCGGATAGGCGGTCATAAGAAAACCTCCTAGCCGGATAGTTTGGCCGGCGGCCAAGGCTCCATCGGCCAAGATGCTGTCCTTGAAGACGGGAAGAGGCATCCTTCCTATCGGTGACGACATAGAGGAACTCTCAATGAAAGCACCAATGTCGGTGTCAAAACCGGCGGATCTCGGGTAGGGGGTCCCGAACTGTGCGTCTAGACGGATGGTAACAGGAGACGAGGAATAGGATGTTTTACCCAGGTTCGGGCCCTCTTGATGGAGGTAAAACCCTACGTCCTGCTTGATTGATATTGATATTGTGGATATTTACAAGAGTGGATCTACCACGAGATCAAGGAGGCTAAACCCTAGAAGCTAGCCTATGGTATGATTGTAATGGTTGTTGTTGTGTCCTACGGACTAGAGCCATCCGGTTTATATAGACACCGGAGAGGGCTAGGGTTACATAGAGTCGGTTACAATAGTAGGAGATCTACGTATCCGTATCGCCAAGCTTGCCTTCCACGCCAAGGAAAGTCCCATCCGGACACGGGACGAAGTCTTCAATCTTGTATCTTCATAGTCTTGGAGTCCGGTCGATGATGATAGTCCGGCCGATGATGGTAGTCTGACTATCCGGACACCCCCTAATCCGGGACTCCCTCACTCCCTTTACCCTAGACCGAGCCCAGCAACCCTCTTCACTGATTGTGACCGCAGTGGAGAAAGTAGAGACGGACATGTTGGTCGAGAGGGTAGTTCAGTTGGTCCATCAGGGTATAACTGGCCTGTACTTATTGGAGGTGTTCTTCAGTCGATGCATCCAGCCACTCCAAGCCCGTGACCACTCGATGTGGATGTACTCGGGCTCCAATGACACTGCTCGAGTCCACCCAGAGAAGGTTCCCGATGCGACTGTGGCCCTGTGGCTGAGGAGCATTATCGGAAACAAAGATAACCCTAGGGGATCCAGGAGAGTCGATCCATTCAACGCTGACAACTAGACGGACAAGGTCTGATCCTTGTACTATATTCTGTCTTGCAACTGTCTTCGAATCCGACTGCTGTTTGATTAACTTCTTGTCTTGCAGGTTTATACCGAGATGTATTCGATGCCAAACAGGGAACAAGCCCCGGAGCAAGTCCAGGAGGGAGTGTATAGCACAGAAGACAGTGGCGACTGGCAACCCCTGATGACGACGACGAGGAAGAGAGTGATGGGTCGAATGACGAAGATGAGGAGGTCGACTCACCACCTCGCACAAAGCACCGATCCAAGCAGTTTCATGACCCAGCGGGCGGGCATACCAAAACTGTGGCTCCGAGTACGCAATTGCATAAGCACACTTGGACTTCAACTCCGGATCTGTTAGAGAAGGTCGCCAAGCAGCCCAAGGTCACCCCTTAAAAGTCTCGGAATACCTTGCCCAAGATCAAGATGGACGTTCTTGTTGCTTCTGCATGAGTATTTTGTTGGGTTGTCGGTCGATTGAGCTCCTATGGTTGCATTTTGTTGTAGCTCCGTGGGACGTCATTTAGCTTCTACACGATGATGAAGAAGTGCCTCTGAAAACTATGGGAAGGAGGGGCAGGGCTTCGAGCAGGAGGATGGCCGTAAGCCAGGAGCCTCAGTCGACATCAACTCCGGAGGCGGTGGTCTAGCGATCCGGAGATCCGGCTCGGGCCAATGTTTCTTTTGCCAATCCATTGTCAACTGAATGTCCCTCGGTGTCGACTGCTCAGGTCTCTGCTTTGCCTGCACAACTCCATACTTCAGATCCTATGATCGCTCCGACTGTACTGCTGTCATCGCTCTTTACTGCATATCACACTCCAAACGACCCGGCGAGTGACGCCAGGGAAGCTCTATGATACGTCTCCAACGTATCTACTTTTCCAAACACTTTTGCCCTTGTTTTGGACTCTAACTTGCATGATTTGAATGAAACTAACCCGGACTGACGCTGTTTTCAGCAGAACTGCTATGATGTTGTTTCATGTGTAGAAAACAAAAGTTCTTCGAATGTCCTGAAAATCCTCGGAGGCACTTTTTGGAAAATATAAAAAATACTGGAGAAAGAATCAAGACCAGGGGCCCACACCCTGTCCACGAGGGTGGGGGCGCGCCCTCCTCCCTGGGCGCGCCCCCTGTCTCGTGAGCCCCCTAAAGCTCCACCGACCTCAACTCCAACTCTATTTATTCTGTCTCGCGGAGAAAAAAATCAGAGAGAAAGTTTTATCGCGTTTTACGATACAGAGCCGCCGCCAAGCCCTAGTCTCTCTCGGGAGTAGGACTGGACGTTCGGTTAGACCGAACCGATCGGTTCAGTGCTTTGGTTTGTGTTGAAATTCAGTTTCCTAAATTTTCTAACCGTTCGGTCATGTGAAAAATCAATGACCGAGGTTTCGGTGCACCGATAGTTCAGTTCGGTCCTCGGTTATAACCGAAGAGAACTGAAATATTGGGAGTCAACGAAACAAGAAATCAAGATCCAATTCCCTCGTAACAAGAAAGAAATCGGGAGTCAAAGAAACAATGAACAACCAAACGTGGGATTCTCCAGTTACTGCCGCCGGCGTGAAGGAGTGATGGTCGCTGGCTTGCTGCCGCATGGGAGGCATGTACATCGTCGGCCGCCGCCGCTTGGGAACTAGCTTCTGCCTTGGGCCCTCTGCTGCCGACGCGTGAGGACAAGCAAAGGTTTAAGCTTGGGGGACTTGATACGTCTCCAACGTATCTACTTTTCCAAACACTTTTGCCCTTGTTTTGGACTCTAACTTGCATGATTTGAATGAAACTAACCCGGACTGACGCTCTTTTCAGCAGAACTGCTATGATGTTGTTTCATGTGTAGAAAACAAAAGTTCTCGAAATGTCCTGAAAATCCTCGGAGGCACTTTTTGGAAAATATAAAAAATACTGGAGAAAGAATCAAGACCAGGGGGCCCACACCCTGTCCACGAGGGTGGGGGGCGCGCCCCCTGTCTTGTGGCCCCCCTGAGGCTCCACCGACCTCAACTCCAACTCTATTTATTCCGTCTCACGGAGAAAAAAATCAAAGAGAAAGTTTCATCGCGTTTTACGATACAGAGCCGCCGCCAAGCCCTAATCTCTCTCGGGAGGGCTGATCTGGAGTCCGTTTGGGGCTCCGGAGAGGGGGATTTGTCGCCGTCGTCATCATCAACCATCCTCCATCACCAATTTCATGATGCTCACCGCCGTGCGTGAGTAATTCCATCGTAGGCTTGCTGGACGGTGATGGGTTGGATGAGATTTACCATGTAATCAAGTTAGTTTTGTTAGGGTTTGATCCCTAGTATCCACTATGTTTTGAGATTGATGTTGCTATGACTTTGCTATGCTTAATGCTTGTCACTAGGGCCCGAGTGCCATGATTTCAGATCTGAACCTATTATGTTTTCATGAATATATGTGTGTTCTTGATCCTATCTTGCAAGTCTATAGTCACCTATTATGTGTTATGATCTGACAACCCCAAAGTGACAATAATCGGGATACTTCTCGGTGATGACCGTAGTTTGAGGAGTTCATGTATTCACTATGTGTTAATGCTTTGGTCCGGTTCTCTATTAAAAGGAGGCCTTAATATCCCTTAGTTTCCACTAGGACCCCGCTGCCATGGGAGGGTAGGAGAAAAGATGTCATGCAAGTTCTTTTCCATAAGCACGTATGACTATTTACGGAATACATGCCTACATTACATTGATGAATTGGAGCTAGTTCTGTGTCACCCTATGTTATAGCTATTACATGAGGAATCGCATCCGACATAATTATCCATCACTAATCCATTGCCTACGAGCTTTTCACATCTTGTGCTTCGCTTATTTACTTTTCCGTTGCTATTGTTACAATAACTACAAAACCCAAAAACATTACTTTTGCTAATGTTACCTTTATTATCATATTACTTTGCTACTAAATACTTTGCTGCAGATACTAAGTTATCCAGGTGTGGTTGAATTGACAACTCAACTGCTAATACTCAAGAATATTCTTTGGCTCCCCTTGTGTCGAATCAATA
The DNA here is from genome assembly GCF_018294505.1 of Triticum aestivum. Classification (NCBI taxonomy): domain Eukaryota; kingdom Viridiplantae; phylum Streptophyta; class Magnoliopsida; order Poales; family Poaceae; genus Triticum; species Triticum aestivum. The sequence goes on from NC_057807.1 coordinate 404,225,617, forward strand.
AATTTGGGTTGAATACTTTACGCTCGAAAGCTGTTGCGATCCCCTACACTTGTGGGTTATCACTCAACTCCAAGCAAACCTTATTATGGAGCAGATGAAGGTGGTGCACGAGGCCAGTCAGGCTGCCTACAATGCCAGCTCTGCTCTGCATGTCAATGTTAAGGTCAGTTGGTTTCCGACTGATCTCTCGATTTGATTTTTGCCTTGCTACGATGTGGTAGTTGCAACTGCTGCTTCATTGTCAGTAAGATGTCCCTGGATGAGAGTTTTGGAACCTTTATGTGCATCTATCATGAGTCTGCATTTTGCATCCAATCACCCACTGGGTGTTTTGACTTAGTGTTGAATAGTTCTTCTGCTTGAGTCGAGCAAGTTGAGTCGAGTGTGTCTCTGAACCAGTGGGGGAACGCAAAGTGCACCCACTGGCTGTAGTCCCCGAGACCGCCATCGGATGTTTGATGTGGTGGGGGTCTTAGTCGAATGTCACTTCATTGTTCTTTCAATTGGTTGAATAGCTTGACCCGAGTGGAATCTAGACCAGTGGGGGCACGCAGAGTGCACCCACTGGCTGTAGTCTCCAAGACCGCGGTCGACTGCTGGCAGTCAGCCGGGGTCTGAGAATCTCTCTTTTTTTTTGCATACTCATGCTGGGCAGACCATGCAGAGTGGAAAACCAGGCCAGTGGGGGTACGCCAAGTGCACCCACTGGCTGTAGTCCCCGAGACTACTGTTGAATGTTTGATTCGGCGGTAGTCTTAGAGCAATTTTTGCTGTGATTGGCCTTTGTTTCTGTCGATTGACATATCTTATTTGCTGACGGTAGAAATCTTGTGATCTTGGATCCCAATTTGCGGAATTTGAGAGGAAGCAGATCTGCCTCAACCTCAACCTGGAGCTGGCCAAGAATAATCTCCAGAAGGCCCAGGAAGAAGCAGCTGTCATGGAGGTAATAATTCGCTGATTGTCCACCTTATGACTTTTTTCCTTTTAGTCTCTTGAACCGAGTGACTCCACTCAAACAGATGTGTGTAGTGAAAACCCTCAGCTCCAAGCTCGTCTGAAGAATGTTATTTCTTTAGAGAAAATGAAGTAGGCTCTGGAGAAGAAGGATCAAGACCTTACCGCAGCACAAAAGGAGGCACGAGAGAAAACAACACTTGCTGATAAGAAGCTAGCCTCATTCAACAACTTGGAAGAAGAGAACTCCAAGCTAACGACCGCTGTTACTAAAGCTAACCAGGAGGTTGCAAGAACAAAGAAGGACAAGGATACCATGACTGACAAGGTTAGAAATCTCACGGCGAAGAAGGGCGAACTGGAGGCTTATATGGGGCGGCTTGCTGAGAAACTGGTCCTGAAGCTTGAAGGTACTTCCTCACATCCGACTGATTTGCCATTGTTGACTCATTATGTAACTATTGAATCACCGCTTTTCCGTCTGTGCAGAACTTTGTCAAGACTTTGAAGCAGAGATCGGGAGGATCGAGACAGGTATTGACCCCATAAACTCTCCTGTCAAAGATGACGTCGCTATGAATGTGCTGCAATTGGAGTCTCGTCTGGATAGTGGTGTGTATTATCTTGCTCGTCTGAAGGTGGCGATGTCGCGGATTGACACTGAACTCCGCCCCCAAGCTGAACTCCAAAATGATCTCGAGTCTCTGATGACTCGATTGAATGAAATCCCTAGTCGAGTGCAGGAGTGGAAGAAGTCATTTGCTTGCTGTGGCACCGATGTTGCTCTGTTGTTGGTCCGAGTCCACTGCAAGGACGTCAGAGAAGACAAGCTGGCGGCACTCAAGGTTGCCAACACCAAGAAGTGCAACTTCCAGTCCTTCATGAACACCTTCATCGACGCCGCTACTCGTATCGCAGACAACATTGACCTTGACAGCTTCGTCGAGCCAGCAAGTCCTCCTCTCGCCGAGTGAACAAACATTATGCCCCACCCTTATTTGCCTGGGAATGCCGAGTGGTTTTGTAACCATTAAACTCTTTCAGGCATGATGCCTGAGTGCTTCTGCCCACTATGGCTCTGAACTTTTGCGGGATTTATCTAAACTTGGTTTCTCTTCGAATACGATGGATTTGCCTTTATCGCTTTCGGATGTTTTTCGATTCTGAGTGAAACTTGACCCTTCGACTTTTCGTCGAGTGGCTCTGATGGTGTGATGTATCGACACCTTGTTGTCCTTGCGGATTGGGATGGAGCGTATGTTGTACTTGTGATGCAGCTTAGAAGATCTTTGTGACTTAGGCGAGTACGGGGTCGCAGCTAAGCCCCCTAGTGGAGGATTGTTCTTCACTCAGAGTGTTTTCTAACTTAGGCGAGTATGGGGTCTCAACTAAGCCTCGGAGTGGGAGGATTCCTCTCCACTCAGAGTGTGTTTTAACTTAGGAGAGTATGGAGTCGCAACTAAGCCCCTGAGTTGGAGGATTGCTCTCCACTCGGAGTTTTTTAAACTTAGGTGAGTACGGGGTCGCAGCTAAGCCCCCAGTGGGAGGATTGCTCTCCACTCAGAGTGTTTTTTTAACATAGGCGAGTACGGGGTCGCGGCTAAGCTCCCGAGTGGGAGGATTGCTCTCCACTCGGAGTGTTTTTAACTTAGGCGAGTACAGGGTCGCAGCTAAGCCCCCGAGTGGGAGGATTGCTCTCCACTCAGAGTGTTTTTATTAACTTAGGCGAGTACAGGGTCGCAACTAAGCCCCTAAGTGGGAGGATTGCTCTCCATTCGGAGTGTTTTTTAACTTAGGCAAGTACGGGGTCGCAGTTAAGCCCCCGAGTGGGAGGATTGCTCTCCGCTCGGAGTGTTTCTTTTAACTTAGGCGAGTATGGGGTCACAGCTAAGCCCTCGAGTGGGAGGATTTCTCTCCACTCGGAGTGTTTTTTAACTTAGGAGACTTAGGTTCGCGACTAAGCCACCCACTGGGGGATTCGGACACAAATGATTACGGGAAATCAATCATTAAGATATTGCAAAAATCTTGTCTTTGGTAAGCAAACAGATGGACTCTTATTACAACTCGTCGATCCGAGTGGTTTAGGTATAGAAAGGGCGAAGCAGCTCTGCGTTCCACGCGCGTGGCTCGTCCATGTTCTTGGCTACGTTGTAGATGTGGTATGCTCCAATGTGAAGCACCTTGGTGATGATGAAGGGACCTTCCCAGGCCGGAGCGAGCTTGTGAGGCCGTTTCTAATCCACTCGGAGCACAAGGTCTCCTTCCTGGAACGCTCGACCTCTGACATTACGGGCATGGAATCGACGCAGAGCTTGCTGATAGATGGTTGACCGGATCAAAGCCATCTCCCGTTCTTCTTCCAGGAGATTGACTGCGTCTTGGTGTGCCTGTTCTGCTTCGGCTTCTGAGAAGAGTTCCACTCGGGGAGTGTTGTGCAGCAAGTCACTCGGAAGTACAACCTCAGTGCCGTACACCAAGAAGAAAGGGGTTCGGTCAGTTGACCGGTTCGACGTTGTTCTCAGCCCCCATAGGACGGATGGTAACTCAGTCACCCAAGCTCCGGAAGCGTGCTTGAGGTCGCGCATCAGTCAGGGTTTCGGCCCTTGAAGGATCAAACCATTCGCCCTTTCTGCTTGTCCATTCGACTGCGGGTGTGCAACAGACGCGTAGTCAACCCGAGTGCCCTGGGAAGCACAGAACGCCTTAAACCCATCGGAATCAAAGTTGGGGCCATTATCTGTGATAATGCTGTGAAGGACTCCATATCTGAATATCAACTCCCTGATGAAACTGACGGTAGTGCTTGAGTCAAGGTTTTTGATAGGCTTGGCTTCGATCCATTTGGTGAACTTGTCGACTACCATGAGCAAATGAGTGAAACCACTTCTGCTAGTCTTGAAGGGTCCAACCATATCCAACCCCCGGACTGCAAACGGCCAGACGAGTGGAATAGTCTTCAAGGCAGACGCAGGCTTGTGAGACATGTTGGAGTAGAATTGGCAACCTGCGCACTTGTCGACTATATCTTTTGCCATCTCATTTGCACAAGGCCAATAGAATCCCGCTCGGTATGCTTTGGCCATGATGGTCCGAGAGGACGCATGGTGACCACAGGTCCCCGAGTGGATATCGTTTAGGATCATTCGACCTTTTTCTGGGGCGATGCAGCGTTGAGCCACTCCTGTGACACTTGCTCTGTAAAGCTGCCCATGTATCACGGTGAAAGCTTTTGATCGACGGACTATCTGGCGGGCCTTGTCCTCATCCTCTGGGAGTTCCTGCCTGAGCAGGTATGCAATGTATGGCACCGTCAAGTCGAGCGTGATCACTAAGACTTCCATGATCAAGTCAACCACAGCTGGGACTTTGAAAACACAAGTGCTCCCTTGGTGGTTTTGGTAATTAATGTCAACATATCTCTTGTTGAACTAACACTTTTACCTAGTATATTTCAGATAAGTTCAAACATGAAGTGGCATGGACTAAAGGACATGGAACCCCTTCAAGATGCTAAGGACAAAGGATTAGCTCAAGCTTCAAGCACAAGACTCTACATTTTCTATTTTAGTGATCCAAGATCACATTGAGTCTATAGGAAAAGCCAATACTATCAAGATGGGATGAGGTGTTGCTTTTAATGGCTTACTTGCTCAAAGTGCTTAGTGATATGCTCCAAAGCCCTCAGCTACTTTCTCACATCCACATTTGTCCTAAACCAAAAGTCTAACTCAGCCCCACCCATTCTTTCCATCCGGCGCCACCGAGTTCAGATGTCTTAGCCACTGCCACAAACCCTAGGCAAATTGGTCTCACTGATAGGGATCTCGGTCTCACCGAGATGGGATTGTAATCTCTCTATGTATGTCCATTACCAAAATTGGTCTCACCGAGTTTGAGCAATTGGTACTACTGAGATTACAATGCAAACTCTCTAGTTAACTTATTACAGAAATCGGTCCTACCGATTTTGTGTAATCGGTCCTACCAAGTTTGCCTGACCAACTCTCTGGTTAGCTTATTACCAAAATCGGTCATACCAAGTTTGTGTAATCGGTCTCACCGAGATTACATTATGCCCTAACCCTAACCATATCGGTTTTATTGAGTTGCATGTCGGTCCCACCGAAAACCCTAACGGTCACTAGATTTGCTAAATCCGTTAGACCGAGTTTGTCAATTCAGTCCCACCGAGATTGGCAAGTTGTGTATAATGGTTAGATTTTGTGTGGAGGCTATATATACCCCTCCACCTCCTTTTCATTCGTGGAGAGAGCCATCAGAACGAACCTACACTTCCAACTTAGATTTTTTGAGAGAGAACCACCTACTCATGTGTTGAGACCAAGATATTCCATTCCTACTGAGGGAGTCCTGGACTAGGGGGTGTCCGGATGGCCGGACTATGACCTTTGGCCGGCCTCCCGGACTATGAAGATACAAGATTGAAGACTTTGTCCCGTGTCCGGATAGGGACTTTCCTTGGCATGGAAGGCAAGCTTGGCGATACGATATGAAGATCTTCTCCCGTTGTAACCGACCCTGTGTAACCCTAGCCCTCTCCGGTGTCTATATAAACCGGAGAGTTTTAGTCCGTAGGACGAACAACAATCATACCATAGGCTAGATTCTAGGGTTTAGCCTCTCTGATCTCGTGGTAGATCAACTCTTGTACTACCCATATCATCAATATTAATCAAGCAGGAGTAGGGTTTTACCTCCACCGAGAGGGCCCGAACCTGGGTAAAAACATCGTGTCCCTTGTCTCCTGTTACCATCTGCCTAGACGCACAGTTCGGGACCCCCTACCCGAGATCCGCCGGTTTTGACACCGACATTGGTGCTTTCATTGAGAGTTCCTCTGTGTCGTCACCTTTATGCCCGATGGCTTCTTCGATCGTCAACCACGACGCGGTCCAGGGTGAGACTTTTCTCCCCGGACAGATCTTCGTATTCAGCGGCTTCACACTGCGGGCCAACTCGCTTGGCCATCTGGAGCAGATCGGAAGCTACGCCCCTGGCCATCAGGTCAGGTTTGGAAGCTTAAACTACACGGCCATCATCCGCGGGGACTTGATCTTCGATGGATTCGAGCCATGGCCGAGCATGCCGCACTGTCTTGATGGGCATGATCTAGCTCTGCCGCCGGACAGCGCCCAGAGTGCCGCTCAGGTGTCCGCTCCGACCATTAGCTCGGAGCCGACTGCGCTAGTAGGGGACGGACGGTTGGACGCTGCCCCAGGAGCCGCAATCTCTACGGCGATAGAGCCGAATACCAGCCTAGTCCTTTGCAAGGCCCGTGACTCCAAGGTGCCGGACTCCGTTCCGGACACCGAATATTCCACACCCCTTCTGATCGAACCCGATTGGGATCCGATCATGGAGTTCACCACCGCGGACGTCTTTCAGCACTCGCCCTTTGGCAATATCCTGGATTCACTAAAGTCTCTCTCTTTGTCAGGAGAGCCCTGGCCGGACTATGGTCAGCAAGGTTGGGACGCGAACGACGCAGAAATTCAAAACCCACCCACCACCCACTTGGTAGCCACTATCGACGACCTAACCAACATGCTCGACTACGACTCCGAAGACATCGACGGTTTGAACGCCGATGGAGGAGACGACCAAGAACCAGCACCTATAGGGCACTGGAAAGCCACCTCGTCATACGACATATACATGGTGGATACCCCCAAAGCAGGGGATGGCGATGAAAAAACGGAGGACGACCCCTCCAAGAAGCAACCCAAGCGCCGACGTCAGCGGCGCCGCTCTAAATCCCGCCAAAGCAAAAACGGCGAGTCCGACACCGAAGACGACAACACCCCGGACAGTGCCGAAGACAACCCCCTCCAGTAGAATTGAGCGTAGGAGGACGAAGGAGCCAACTCTCATGAGAGAGCGGCAGACAGGAAGGTCGAGGACGCCAATTATATGCCTCCCTCTGAAGACAAGGCAAGCCTCGACGACGACGAATTCGTCGTGCCAGAGGATCCCGTCGAACAAGAGCATTTCAAGCGCAGGCTTATGGCCACGGCGAGCAGCCTCAAGAAAAAATAGCAGCAGCTTAGAGCTGACCAAGATCTGCTATCCGACAGATGGACTGAAGTCTTGGCGGCCGAAGAGTATAAACTCGAGCGCCCCTCCAAGAGTTACCCAAAGCGCAGGCTGCAACCCCAACTAGAGGAGGAAGCAACTAAACCTACATCACCAGCGTACGATGCGCCCGATCGGCCACCCTGTGGCCGCGACAAAAAGGCCTTTCGGCCCTTAACCCAAGCCGCACCCTGGCGCCGCTCCAAGAACACCAGAGCACGGGGAAACGCAACAGACCTGCAAGACATATTGGAGGATAAGGCAAGCAAACAAGATCGATCTACGGATCGCATGGGCTCCCTACGTCACGTGACGATAACCGTCACGCCGGATTTGATAAATACGGCCAGACCGAATACAACAAACAAAGCTCATCCGAGCTACGTCGCGATATAGCCCAGTACAGGGGCGCCGCACACCCACTATGCTTCACAGACGAAGTAATGGATCATCAAATCCCAGAGGGTTTTAAACCCGTAAACATCGAATCATACGATGGCACAACAGATCCCGCGGTATGGATCGAGGATTATCTCCTTCATATCCACATGGCCCATGGTGATGATCTACACGCCATCAAATACCTCCCGCTCAAGCTTAAAGGACCAGCTGGGCATTGGCTTAATAGCCTGCCAGCAGAGTCAATAAGTTGCTAGGAGGACCTGGAATCCACATTCCTCGACAACTTCCAGGGCACTTATGTGCGACCACCAGACGCCGATGACCTAAGCCACATAATCCAGCAGCCAGAGGAATCGGCCAGACAATTCTGGACACGGTTCCTAACCAAGAAAAATCAAATAGTCGATTGTCCGGATGCCGAGGCCCTTGTGGCCTTCAGGCACAACATCCGAGACGAATGGCTTGCCCGGCACCTAGGACAGGAAAAGCCGAAATCTATGGCAGCCCTCACGACACTCATGACCCGCTTTTGCGCGGGAGAAGACAGCTGTCTAGCTCATAGCAATAACATAACCAAGAGCCCTGGCAATTCGGATACCAAGGACAACAATGGCAGTTCACGTCGCAACAAGCACAAGCGCCGCATTAATGGCGACAATACCGAGGATACGGCAGTCAATGCCGGATTCAGAGGCTCTAAACCCGGTCAGCGGAAGAAGCCATTCAAAAGAAACCCTCCGGGCCCATCCAACTTAGACCGGATACTCGATCGCTCGTGCCAGATACACGACACCCCCGAACAACCAACCAACCACACCAACAAGGATTGTTGGGTGTTCAAGCAGGCAGGCAAGCTAAGTGCCGAAACCAGAGACAAAGGGGCTGCGTAGCGATGACGAGGAGGAGCCCCGGCCGCCGAACAACAAAGGATAGAAGGGATTCCCCCCGCAAGTGTGGACGGTGAACATGATATACGCAACCCACATCCCCAAAAGGGAGCGGAAGCGTGCTCTCAAGGACGTCTATGCGTTGGAGCCAGTCACCCCAAAGTTCAACCCATGGTCCTCCTGCCCGATCACCTTTGATCGTAGGGACCACCCCACTAGCATCCGTCACGGCGGATTCGCCACATTGGTCCTAGACCCAATCCTTGACGGATTTCACCTCACTAGAGTCCTCATGGACGGCGGCAGCAGCCTAAACCTGCTTTATCAGGATACAGTGCGAAAAATGGGTATAGATCCCTCAAGGATTATACCCACAAAGACAACCATTAAAGGCGTCATACCAGGTGTAGAAGCCAGCTGTACAGGCTCGGTTATACTCGAAGTGGTCTTCGAATCCCCGGATAATTTCCGAAGCGAGGAGTTAATCTTCGACATAGCCCCATTCCGCAGTGGCTATCACGCCCTGCTCGGACGAACCGCATTTGCAAAATTCAATGCGGTGCCGCACTACGCATATCTCAAGCTCAAGATGCCAGGCCCTCGCGGAGTCATCATGGTAAATGGAAACATCGAACGCTCTCTCCGAATGGAGCAGCACACAGCAGCCCTGGCGGCGGAAGTATAGAGCAGCCTCTCAAGGCAACTCTCCAATCCGGGTGTTAAACGTCCGGACAATGTCAAGCGCGCCCGAAGAAACCTACAACAGCGCAGGCTGGCATGATCCGAGCAAGCATAGCAGTGCGGCCCCAACCCCAGCCCTTGCCAGCTGGTGCTATCGGTACCACGCGTACATAATTAAGCTTTGAAAATACCATGGGCATAAGGGGAGGGGCACAACTACGGCACGCCTAGAATGCGGCTCAACCGCACTTAGGGGCTCCCTATTCCGCTGTTTTCTTTTTTCTTTTTTATATACTTTCAGGACCCAACTATCCGGAAGGCCTGTTCGGCAATACACTCGTCAAACACATGATGCAACAGCCAGGGCACGAACAAGCTGCGTCGAATGTCCAGGTGGTCTCTATAACGAGTTAAATACCTGTTTTTACTTAAAGACCCGCAGCTTGCCCCTGGAGGGGGTCATGTCAAATAATCCCATCTCTTGCTTATCGCACTATTTGTATCGTCCTCCTTTTATAGTAGCCCTTTTAATACAACAAGACATAGCTCTTATCTTTTATTGTATTCATCTATTTTTTATACATATATGTTCAGTCATGACATTGCGCAACCGTACACTTTGGTAGGGCCAATACACCAGGGACTTAGGTACCCCATAACATGGTGTGAGAAGACCGAACACTCTCCTGAGTGCGGCACCCCGAACTTATAGCATTACATGCATCGGCTCCGAATCATGTCTTGGTACAATAGTTGGGTTTGTCCGGCTCCCATGTTTTGGTACCTTACGTTCCGCAATGTTGGCTAAGGTAGCGCTGGGAGAACTACTGCGATTGTGCCCCAGTTGAGCTGAGTTAACACCTCAGTAGAGAAAGCTAAATCTAACCGTCATGATAGTGCGAGAGACCGGTCGCTGTTCGCGAGGTTTTTTGAGTCCTTAAAGACTTATGCCGCTTAGAGCGAGGAGCCGGATTTATCTGGCCAAGGCGTGGATAGCGCCCCGAACTCGGTCTTCCGAATACTAGGGGCTTTGCCGAAATTTAAAATTATAGAATTCTATGGCTAAGTGAGAGTGATAAGGCATTATAAGTCCGATGGCCTGGTTCGTTGTGCTGAGCGCCTCCCTAGATGGACCCAAGAATGGGAACAAGAGCGCTCAGGTTTATCCCGAACACCCCAGCACTCGTGGCATGGGGGTAGAAGCCGATGACTTGCATCTCTCAGATTTGATAAATGGCCGCACAGAAGGCAATATTTTAAATTAACAAGCGTTGCTTAACGCACATGAACAAAGTTTTCAGCGTACAGGATAACAAATGCGAGTCTACTAAAAAATTACATCTTTGGAGCACTCATCCGCTATAAGGCAGGCACCCTTCAGGACGCCCTTATAATACATCTTGGGCGTGCGATACTCCTTGCCCGGTGGTGGCGCGTCCGTCAAAAGCTTCTCCGTGTCTAGCTTGCCCCAGTGCACTTTAGCACGGGCAAGGGCCCGACGGGCACCTTCAATACAGACGGAGCGCTTGATGATTTCAATCCACGGATACGCGTCCACCAGCCGCCGCACCAGACCGAAGTAGCTCCCAGGCATGGCCTCTCCAGGCCACAGCCAAACTATGAGGCCCTTCATGGCCTGTTCGGCCACCTTGTGGAGCTCGACCAGCTGCTTCAGCTGGTCGCTCAGGGGCACCGGATGTTCGGCCTCGGCATACTGAGACTAGAACACCTTTTCCGTCGAGCTCCCCTCCTCGGCTCGGTAGAGCACGGCAGCATTAGACACACTACGGGGCAGATTGGCGAACGCTCCTGGAGAGCTCCGGATCCGGGTAAGTAAAAGATAATTTACTTTTATATTCTTGCTTTGCATAAAGAATGCCTTACCCGCTGCTATCTTCTTCATCGCTGCGATCTCCTGGAGGGCCTTCTGGGCTTCGGCCTTAGCGGTTTTGGCACTCTCAAGAGCCAAGGCGAGCTCGGACGCTCGAGTCTTCAAGTCACGCTCCAAACTCTCGTGTTTTTCCACGAGAGCCTGGAGCTCTTGCTGCACCTCCGCCACCCGCGCCTCCTGCTTCTCTCGCTCTGTGCGCTCCAAGGCCGCACTATTTTCGGCCTTGGAGACCGCTTCCTTCAGGGTCGCCACCTCGGACGTGGCCCCTGCAACATTTACGTTGGTCCTGTCATTATTTGCAACCAAGTATTTCTATATACATTTACATGCGGTACTACATACCCTCCTTGTCCTCGAGCTGCTTCTTGGCACTGCGAAGGTCGTTCTCGGACCGATCGCGGCTCTCCGTTAATGCATTAACCTCCACAGTTAGTGCGGCAGAGGTCAGCAGTGCAGCCTGCATTCCCATATTGACACATTTATGTTAGACTCCTGCGTATATCTTTTTAGATCCTCAGCTCGACTTTTCTTTCCGAACACCGAACCGAGCATCAGGGGCTACTGTCTATGCGGTAAACATTTTTATATGTTTTGAACACATACCTCAAAGCCTGTTAACGGACTTGTACAGGCTTCTGTCAGCTCGCTCTTTGCGGACTGAACCTTTTGAATCACCGCACTCATAACAGTACGGTGTTCCTCGTTGATGGAGGCGCCGTTAAGCACCTCCTGTAAATTGTCCGGCGCCTCCGGGTGGACGGAGGTCACCGGCGTCGTAGGCTCGCCGTTCTTATCAAGGCGCCGCCTGTCGGACTCTAGAACCGTTGATGGTTCCGGAGCAGTGTCCGGCCCGGGGCCGGACTTAGATCCCTCTTGGGCTTTAACCCCTTTGGGCCTGGACTCCGGGAGGTCGCCTTGAGGCGCCTCCAGGACCACCTCCTCCTGGTTCGGTCCCCTTCGGGACCCCACCTCGGCGTCATCCGCAGGGAGAGGGGAGGAGGCCATCGGAAGTGAAGCGTTGTTCACATCTGACGAATTCAGGGAGCCGCTCGTTGAATCGCCGAGCTGAGCTCTGCGCGGACTGCATAATTAAATTCAGCGTTGGAAATTACCGAATACTAGAGAAGCGCCGTAAGTCATTCGGCTAACCGGACACTTACGATTTTGCCAGGGGCTTAACCCTGGATGGCCATTCCTCCCTACCGTCTTCGGCATCGGAGGCGTAGTCCGGCAGAAGGGTTTTCCCCTTCTTGGACCCTCCGGCCTCCCCAGTTGGGGCGGCCTTCCTTTCTTTCCTCCCCCCGTTGGAGGGGGAGAGGCTTCTTCTTCTTCCTCCTCCTTGTCTTCAGAGGCAGAGGGGGCTTCGGGGCTGTCAGGCGATGAATCCGACACCACCAGGCGCCGGGAGCTCTTTCGAGTCCCCGTGGTCTTCTTCTTGGCCTTCTTCTCCGGCACCACGTGAGGTGCCGGAACCAGCAGCTTGGTTAGACGAGCATCTGCTGGGTCTTCGGGCAAAGGAGCCGGACAGTTGACCTGCCCGGACTTCTTCAACCAGTCCTGTCAAAGGTAAGGGAGTTTAGATCCCGCATAGAGTTAAACTATGTGAACCAAAATACCCCGAAATGGGAAAATTAAGCTCACCGCGCTGGCTTGGCGCTTGGCACAGAATCCGCGATCCTCGGTGATGGGAGGGGAGACCTCGGAGCTCTTGAATAGCACCTTCCAGGCATCCTCGTGCTTTGTGTCGAAGAGCCAGGACAGAGTCTGGTGCTGGGCCGGGTCGAACTCCCACAAATTGAAAGCCCGTCATTGACACGGGAGAATCCGGCGGAAGACCATGACCTGAACTCCCACAAGTTTAACCTTCCTGCCGATCAGGTCCTTGATGCAGGTTTGAAGTCCGGTCACTTCTGCCGAATTACCCCATGACAGGCCCGTCTCTTTCCAAGATGTGAGCCGCATGGGGATGCCAGATCGAAATTCGGGGGCCGCTGCCCATTCAGGGTCACGCGGCTCGGTGATATAGAACCACCCCGATTGCCACCCTTTGATGGTCTCTACGAAGGCGCCCTCGAGCCATGTAACGTTGGCTATCTTGCCCACCATGGCGCCTCCGCACTCCACTTGGCGTCCGCCCACGACCTTCGGCTTGACGCTGAAAATCTTCAACCATAGGCCAAAGTGGGGCTGGATGCGGAGGAAGGCCTCGCACATGACGATAAACGCCGAGATGTTGAGGATGAAGTTCGGGGCCAGATCGTGGAAGTCCAGGCCGTAGTAGAACATGAACCCCCGGACGAACGGGTGAAGAGGAAAGCCTAGTCCGCGGAGGAAATGGGGAAGAAATACAACCCTCTCATGGGGCCTAGGGGTGGGGATGAGTTGCCCCTCATCTGGAAGCCGGTGCGCGATGTCATCAGACAAGTATCCGACCTTCCTCAACTTTTTGATTTGCCCCTCCGTGATGGAGGAGGCCATCCATCTACCTCCCGCTCCAGACATGATTGGAGAAGGTTGAGGTGGGAAGTGCGGGCTTGGGCGTTGGAGCTCGAGTGCGCAGGGAGGGATAAGCAAAGGAGGAAGAGGGCGTAAATGGAAAGGGTAGATCTTTATCCCCTTATATGGGCGGCCGAAACTACGAGCCCCCACCGGCCTAATATAACTCGCTTATCCCCCAAGCGCCACGCTTAATGGCGCGGTTGGGTTACCCACACCCGTATTGATGAGAATCCCAGAATAAGGGGACACGATCTCCGCTTCGACAAGACGTGCCAAGGAAACCGCCTCGCTAAACACGCTGAGGTGGATCAGTAAAACGATTCGAATAAAGGCTAGACCGTGGCATGATGTCACGCTGTGGAATAAGTCAGCAGATTATATTTGTGCGGAAATTATTCTCTCTATGGTGGTATGTGGAACTTATTTTGCAGATCCGGACACTATCCTTGTGTTCAACATCTTCTATGAAGTATTCGGAGGAGGAACCCGCCTTGCAATGCTGAAGACAATTTGTGCGCCGGACTCGTCGTCATTGAAGCCTGGTTCAAGGGCTACTGAGGGAGTCTTGGATTAAGGGGTGTCCGGATGGCCGGACTATGACCTCTGTCCGGACTCCCGGACTATGAAGATACAAGATTGAAGACTTTGTCCGGTGTCTGGATAGGGACTTTCCTTGGCATGGAAGGCAAGCTTGGCGATAAGATATGAAGATCTCCTCCCGTTGTAACTGACTCTGTGTAACCCTAGCCCTCTCCGATGTCTATATAAACCGGAGAGTTTTAGTTCGTAGGACAAACAACAATCATACCATAGGCTAGATTCTAGGGTTTAGCCTCTCTGATCACGTGGTAGATCAACTCTTGTACTACCCATATCATCAATATTAATCAAGCAGAAGTAGGGTTTTACCTCCACCGAGAGGGCCCGAACCTGGGTCAAAACATCGTGTCCCTTGTCTCCTGTTACCATCCGCCCAGACGCACAGTTCGGGACCCCCTACCCGAGATCCGCCGGTTTTGACACCGACACCTACCATATGAATCTTGATCTCTAGCCTTCCCCAAGTTGATTTCCACTCAAATCTTCTTTCCACCAAATCCAAATCCTGTGAGAGAGAGTTGAGTGTTGGGGAGACTATCATTTGAAGCACAAGAGCATGGAGTTCATCATCAACACACCATTTGTTACTTCTTGGAGAGTGGTGTCTCCTGGATTGGCTATGTGTCACTTGGGAGCCTCCAACAAGATTGTGGAGTTGAACCAAGGAGTTTGTAAGGGCAAGGAGATCGCCTACTTCGTGAAGATCTACCGCTAGTGAGGCAAGTCCTTCGTGGGCAACGGCCATGGTGGGATAGACAAGGTTGCTTCTTCGTGGAACCTTCTTGGGTGGAACCCTCCGTGGATTCGCGCAACCGTTACCCTTCGTGGGTTGAAGTCTCCATCAACGTTGATGTACGATAGCACCACCTATCGAAACTACAGCTCAAAAATCGCCGTGTCTCCAAATTGCATTTGAGTTCTCCAATCCCTTCCCGGTACGTTCTTGCAAGTTGCATGCTTTACTTTCCGCTGCTCATATACTCTTTGCATGCTTGCTTGATATGTATTGTGATTGTTAAACTTGTGCCAAAACTCCACTTAAACTTAAAGAATTTAAAAACTGCTACTTAGGGCACTTAGTGTCTAGTCACTGCCCCTCTAGACACCTCTTCTCGATCCTTTCAATTGGTATTAGAGCTTTGGTCTCCATTGCCTTGGTTTAATCACCATTGAAGGAAGATGGATGAGTCTACTTTGGGGAGTCTTAGACATAGAGTGCCTATACTTGATGGGGAGTATTTTCATGAGTGGAAAAATGAGATGCTTGTGATTTTCAATCAATATCATTTGAACAAGTACATTGCTAGCCCTTGTGCACCTCATGTTGATCCTATGCATCCTACCCTTGATGATTCAATTGACATGATCAGGAATCTTAGAACTGTTAATCTTATCACTAGAGGCTTGCCTAGAAACTTGATTAGAAACTTGCCTGCTCTTGAGTGTGCCTACACTATATGGAAATTTATTGAGGAACGATTTCCAGACTATTCCTTGAAAAATCTAGATGAAATTCTCCATAAGTATATTGCCTTGAGTAAGATGAATTCTAGTGATCCTATGTTTGGTGATTGTCTATTTGAAATTACAAATCTTATGCGTGCCAAAGAAAATGTTGGAATCATTAGCGATATTATTTCCGTAGCTATTAAAATTCATAAACAAGCTCATTGTCAAACTCACTCTAACGAATCACCCTCTCTAGCATTTGATCCACCACATGACGATGATGAACATGGATACTATGATGAGGATGATGATAGTGACTTTGATCTTGATGATGCAATGAGACACTTTGGTCTTATGGCAAATCTTCGGGGATATATGGCAGGAGGAAAGGAATGGGTTCTTGATAGTGGGTGTACCGATCACATCACCGGAGATAAAGACATGTTTCATGAGCTTGCTGAAAACGATGGTCCTCGAAAGTATGTCACTTTCGGTGACAACTCAAAGGGTAAGGTGGTTGGCCTCGATAAGGTAGCCATCTCACATGATAGCTCCATTCAAAATGTTATGCTCGTTGAATCTCTTGGCTACAAGTTACTTTCAGTATCTAGACTTGCTGATTTCGGTTTCAATGTCCTATTCACTAAAGTAGATTGCCAAGTGTTTCGTAGAGATAATCATAAAATGGTCTTTACCAGTATACGGAGAGGTGATCTTTACATTGTTGATTTCACTAAAAAGGCTCAACCTAGAACTTGCTTTATTGCTAAATCTTCTAAAGGTTGGTTATGGCATAGACGATTAGGTCATGTTAGTATGAGAAACCTTGACAATCTTATTAAAGGAAATCATATCCTTGGTGTTAACAATGTCATATTTGAGGAGGATAGACTTTGCAGCGCTTGTCAAGCAGGTAAGCAGGTTGGAGGAAGGCATCCCGTGAAGAACATCATGACCATAAGGAGGCCACTCGAGCTACTTCACATGGATCTTTTTGGTCCCAACTCTTACAAGAGTCTCAGTGGAAATTCTTTTGGTCTAGTTGTAGTTGATGCTTTTTCAAGATTTACGTGGGTGTTCTTTCTTGATGACAAATCGCAGGTCCAAAAGATCTTCAAAAACTTTGCTAGGAAGGCCCAAAATCAATTTGAAGTGAAGATCAAGAAGGTTCACAACGACAACGGAACGGAGTTCAAGAACGCAAATGTGGACACCTTTCTTGACGAATAAGGGATTTAACATGAGTTCTCGGCTACATACACACCTCAACAAACTAGAGTTGTTGAGAGGAAGAACCGGACGCTCATCGAAATGGCGCGAACGATGCTTGATGAGTACAAGACGCCGAAGCACTTTTGGGCAGAAGCGGTTGAGACAGCTTGTCATGCAACAAATCGCTTGTATCTTCACAAGCTACTCGGAAAGACATCATACGAGCTCCTCACCGGTAACAAACCCCAAGTTGGATACTTTCGAGTATTCGGCTCAAAGTGCTACATTCTTGATAAGCATCATCGTTCTAAATTTGCTCCTAAGTCTCATGAAGGTTTCCTACTTGGTTATGGCTCAAATTCTCACACTTACCGTATCTACAATAATTTCACCCGAAAGGTTGAAGAAACGGTAGATGTGAAGTTTGATGAATCTAACGGCTCGCAAGTAGAGCAATTGCCAATTGATGTAGGAGACAAAGACCCCTCGGAAGCAATCCAAGACTTGTCTATTGGCAAGGTTCGTCCAACAGAGCTGAAGGAGAGTACCTCGTCCGTCCAAGTGGAAGCTTCTACCTCACGACAAGGTGAACCAAGAATTGACATTGAAGCATCCACAAGTGGGACATCCCAAGATGAAGAAAACGAGGAAGTACACCAAGAACGTCAACAACCTCCTTCTCCACCACGACAAGAGAACGACAACGCCAACAATGAAGAAGACCAAGAAGAAGAACAAGATGAAGAAGATATTCAACCAAGACCCAAGCAAAAGCTTTCACGAGTTCGAGCAAGAATTGCTAAAGACCATCCCGTCGAGCAAATCTACAACGATATTCAAACCGGGAGAATCACTCGCTCAAAATCTCGTTTAGCTAACTTTTGTGAACACTATTCATTCATCTCTAGCATTGAACCTATGAAGGTTGAAGAAGCGTTGGAAGATCTGGACTGGATAAACGCTATGCATGAAGAGCTACACAACTTTGAGAGGAATCAAGTTTGGACATTAGTTAAGAAGCCCAACAACAACCACAACATCATCCGTAACAAATGGGAGTTTCGCAACAAGCAAGATGAAGATGGACAAGTAGTTCGCAACAAAGCACGTCTCGTCGCCCAAGGCTAAACACAAGTCAAAGGTATGGACTATGGTGAGACTTATGCTCCCGTTGCTAGACTTGAGTCCATTCGCATCTTACTTGCCTATGCCAATCACCATGATATCACCTTATACCAAATGGACATTAAAAGTGCTTTTCTGAATGGTGAAATAGAGGAGGAAGTTTATGCCAAACAACCTCCCGACTTTGTTAATCCTAAGAAACCTAATCATGTTTACAAACTGCACAAAGCTTTGTATGGTCTTAAACAAGCTCCTAGAGCTTGGTATAAATTCTTAAACAAGTTCCTTATTGGAAAAGGCTTTGAAATTGGAAAAATTGATTCTACACTTTTTACTAAGAGGGTCAATGGAGAACTATTTGTATGCCAAATTTATGTCGATGATATTATATTTGGATCAACTAACCCTCATTTGAGAGAGAAGTTTGGAAAGCTAATGTCGGAGAAGTTTGAGATGTCTATGATGAGTGAACTCAAATTCTTTCTTGGTTTGCAAATCAATCAAACTAAGGAAGGTAGCTTCGTTTCTCAAACAAAGTACACCAAGGACTTATTCAAGAAGTTCAATATGCAAGAATGCAAAGGTATGACTACACCCATGCCTACTAGTGGACATCTTTATTTGACCAAAGATGGTGAACCGGTAGATCAAAAGGTTTATCGCTCTATGATTGGTTCATTGTTATATCTATGTGCTTCATGTACCGATATCATGCTAAGTGTGTGCATGTGTGCATGATATCAAGCTGCTCCTAAAGAATGTCACCTTAAGGTCGTGAAAAGGATAGTGAGATACTTAATTCATACACCAAATTTTGGCATTCGGTATCCTAAGAGGGCCTCTTTCGATCTTGTCTGCTACTCCGACTCAGACTATGCCGGTGACAAGGTTGACAGAAAGTCCACTTCGGGAACTTGTCAATTTCTTGGTAGATCTCTTGTATCTTGGTCTTCCAAGAAACAAAACTCAGTATCCTTATCTACCGCCGAGGCGGAATACATTTCCACTGGTTCTTGTTGTGCTCAATTACTTTGGATGACCCAAACTCTTAAAGATTATGGGATATATGTGAAACATTTTCCATTACTTTGTGACAATGAAAGTGCTATCAAGATTGCTCACAATCTCGTGTAACACTCTCGAACTAAGCATATTGAAGGTCGTCATCATTTCATTCGAGATCATGTTGCCAAAGGGGACATTAATCTTAAGCATGTTCACATTGAAAAGCAATTAGCGGATATATTCACTAAACCACTTGATGAGAAAGTGTTTTGCAGGTTAATAGGTGAATTGAACATCATTGATGCTTCAAACTTGGAGTAGGAACTCCATTTGATACATGCAAGGCATAAGCCTATGACTAATCCTTGACATTTCTCTTATGATGACTATTTTATGTCTTGGATATATTTGCACCTTGCATGTTATCTAACCCTTGTAGGTACTTGGATGAATCTAAGTCTATGAGATTGCAACTCACTCACATCTTGAGCAATCTCTACATCACCAAGTCTCTACACAACGGTGGTTGAAGATAAGGAAGCATGGAACCATTCAAACATATCCTTTGACAAATTCTATGTTGAAATTCATGATTGTCATTTTGGATACGCAAGTGCTCTTCCTTGCAAAAACTAACCCATGTAGGTAGATGAACTCAAATTCCAAGTGGTGCTCCCAACTCTTGATAAACTACATCAACATTGGGCAGCCCACACAAGTTCAACTACATGATCATGATCAACACCACCACCCAAGGTATGTTATTCCATCTTAGAGGAGCTTTACTCCAAGTCATGAGTCAAAGCAACTCGACAAGATGTGAATACATCAAGATGCTTAAACTAAAAATGGTAACCCCATTTTGAGCTTAGGTGACTTTGTGTAGCGACCCGACCTCAGACGGTCAAGTCTCTGTGCTTACGTGTCATCCCTGGATCGGTATGCTGACACACACAGTACTCGAGGATTTATAACAGAGATAAATCACATGTATAAAGTAACGTAAATACTATTACCTCAATCCAAAATAGTGGAAGTAACAAGGTTGTGGATTCCCATCAACACCAACGGCAAAGTTGAGTATAGGAAATCGTAACCCTAATATATCACTTACTCGCCGTAAGATCCTGCAACATGAGACGTTGCAGCCACAAAGGGTCAGTACATTGAATGTACTGGCAAATTCACACCATAGAGCAATGATGAATAAAGGCTATCACTACATGCATATTTGGCTGGTGGAAAAGCTCTATGGTTTCAGTTTTGCGTAAAGCCAAATTTTCCCTACTGCAAAGGAATAAATTATTTAACTATCATGGTGGTCGTTAAACATTGAGAATGGTTGACAGCATTCTCAATCCCAATTCAAAGTACTCATTAAAACCCAACAATATTAATTTCAAGTAACATGATGAGATTCACAGGAAAATCAAGTACTAGATACTCAAGATGTCCATAACCGGGGAAACGACTAATCATGATTAGTTTGTACACTCTGCAGAGGTTTGCGCACTTTTCCCCACAAGACTCGATCGCCTCCGTTTGATTCCTCGCACTGCATGATGTTTGAGAAACGGATGACCGAGACATAGTCTTTCGGAAGCGCTAGCACCTTACATGTGGGTAGACCGGTACACCTACTTTCCCATACATCTGCTAGTCTACCCGTAAGAGTTCGCACGACTTAATCAACTATGCCTGAGCCCATAATGGCTTGTGGCTGCACACGGAAGTTTCTAGTTTGAATAATCTCATGATCCCTTTGAGCCTGGGTGGCGGTCCGAAGAAATACAGGCAAGTCCTGGAAACCCAGGTGCCTAGACAGGCATGTCCTGGAGTAACCAGGTGCCTCAATCCACCCAGATGTGTGTTTAAGTTGCCACCTTAAATGAACCATTAATTAAAAATCTCACATCTGTCATGGAAATTCACTCACCCAATCCACGTCTACTAGCATAGCATGGCATAATAAGCAAACGTAGAAGTAACTCCCAAGGGTTTGAAAACAAAACAGGTAATAGGTACTACCTCAACTACTTTCCCAAAACCCACAATTTAATTAGATCCTAATCATGCAATGTTTGAGGATTGATCTAATGCATAAAAACTGGGTAATAAGGGATATGATCAAAGTGTGAACTTGCCTGCAATGTTGATGAAGATGATTCGCACTCAATACTCTTGATGGTTCTACTCGTCACACTCCGGTCAATCTATCGTGAGCAAGCAATGGTAACCCCACATAAGCAATCACTCAAAAGATCGAAAAGAACGAAGGGTACGATTCGGAAAACATCAAAACCAAGCAAACGACTCTTGCAGCATAAAACAATTTCTAACAGTACCAAAATTGTGTGAATTTGGCCTTATCAGAAAGCTTAGGTCAAGAGCTTCGAAATGCAAAAAGAATCACTCAAATCGGAGTTATAAAACTCAAGTTACGATCAAACGAAGTTCAAATACAAATCTGATCTAATTCAAATTTTAAACTTTCAAAAACATGTTTGAGTTGTTTTACTGGATATAGGGGATCATAACGAAGAACTGGGCGTTGGTTTCGTTGGATTTGGACTAACGAGTAAAAAGTTGTGAGTGTTTGAAGTCCAGGGGCTAATCTGTAAATAAAATATTCATAGACGGGTCCCTGGCCGAAAAACTAAAATAAAAGAAAAAGACTAAATAGTGAACATTCGTTACCGATCGCTAACGAACGAAAATCGTTCGCTACCAAACCCTATCTAATGAACGCTCGCAGAATAAGTTAACCTAAAAAAATAAACCATTTAAGAAAAACCGAAGTAAATCTAAACCCTAAAAACAAAACCGGACCGGGCGGTTTTTTACCGGTTCTTGTGGCGGTTCGGGTCGACGGCGGTAGTTGGCAGTGGCGGCTCCGGTGTCGAGGCGAACGACGGCAGTGGCGGCTTCGGCCTCGGGCGGCGGGGTTCGGCGTGGCGGCTCCAAGTGGCGGCGGGGAAGGCGCGGGCGGCGAGGGGTGAGGCGGCACGGGGTGGTGGTTGGCAACGGCGGCGGTGGATCTGCGGGAGGGGCGGGGCGGCAGAGAGAGAGGCGGGGCCCGGGGCGGCGACTTTATAAGGGGAGGGGAGGCGCGGTGGCGTGGAGGAGGGGCAAGGGGAGGCGTGCCCGGCCGGGACTCGGCGGCGGCGGAGTCGGCCACGCTCGGGACTTCGTCCCGAGCTCGAAGACGGAGGCGGTTGGCGAGCTGGGCTGTGCCTGGCTGAGGAGCTGGGCCGGCCCAGCGGAGGGGAGTTTTCTTTTTAAAAACGTTTAACAGACAAAAGAAATAATAAAACGTTAAGAAATAAAAACAAACTATAGGCATATAATATACCAAAATTTTCTGAAAAGTGTTTCCTACAAGATGAACATTATTCTAGCATCAAATAAAATACACACAAATTCCAATAAAACAAAGAGTGCTTCTGCTCTAGAAAAATCCAATGAAAATCATTTTAAAAATACCAAAATGAATTCAAATTTATTTATCTCCAATTTTCTGATGTAGGGAATCATGTTACCCTAATTTCTGTATATTTTATTTTTGGAGAAAAAAATAATTTGAATAAAACTCAAATAACTCCAAATTGAAAATAAATTCAAAAGAACTTTGAATTTATTTCTTTGAAACTCCCAACTCATATTTCATATGTTTTGAAGAAGTCATTTTATCTTCGCTCGTGAAAATCATTGAGTTGCATAAAGTTCCTGGGTTGGAAATATTTTTCCAAATGAAATTCAAATATTTTCAACACCCCTTGTCATTTAAATAAATGGAAGAAGTCATGTCATCTTCTCTCCAGGGTTTTGTGGTGAAAAGAACTTGAATTCATGAAGATCAAAAAAGAAAATGAAAGTTTGGGAAAGTCCTTTTATTCCCTCTCATTTAACTTTCAAAAAGTTTCGAATTCCACTCAATTTCGGTCAATCAATCAAACAATCAATCAAAACTATCTATTTGTTTAAAACATTCCAAAATTTAGAATTTTGGGATATTACAAACCTACCACCCTTAAAATGAATCTCGTCCTCGAGATTCAGAGAGGCTAGCAAGAAATAGGTTAGGGTTTGGGGGTCTTCAAGATCCATCGATCGTCTCCGGGGTCTGGGTGCTACCACCCTTAGAAACATTGATACGGTTCCATCCAAATTCATATACTCCATCCATATTCATGACTGTGTCAGTCTTCCTAGATCTTGGGAAATTCCATCTCTGGGCTCTTCCAGTAGCGGCATAACCTTTTCTATTCCTGAATCCATTTCATCCTGGTACGGTTATTCCGAGACTGGTCTTCTTAGCTGAAGGGTCTGGCGCCAATACTAAACAACTATCGATATCTCTTGGTGGTCAACAATTTATGGTTTCTCCTGCAGGAAATGGGTCTGGGTTGAACCTCACCGTATGACCTACGTTTGGCAACAGCTGCCGTGTACAAGGGATAAATACTTATACCATTCTAAGGTTGAAACAAGGTTTAATATCGTCTTCGCTCTACTATAGGTAAGTCACTTAGATTTACCATCCCATATAGCAAGGCGAATAATAAGAGTAAGTCGGTATGGTGATCAATCCATCCCGCACCAAATCATTACCCTGTATATGGTTTAGCGAATCTCGCATTCTAACACTCGGTCATCCTCACAAGCATTGCAGAATTTCTCTTGTCAACGAACCAAGTTCGGATAAATCCATTGATTCTGCAAGCCAAACAAAAACCTGTCGTTCCTTCACAACTCTCAGGTTTTGCATTACTCCTATTGGATCGTCTATCGAACAAAGTCGTAACTCCTTCCAGAGTTTTTCCTTCAGCAAGAGTGTGCTTGCTTCTTGGCAGGTCCTGGGGCCTGTGGGTTATGGCCCATCTCAGCACTTGTAAACCTTGAACTCATCCTCTGGGCAACTGATCGTTATTCCAACATTCAACTTCCATCTTCCTAGCATACTCAAAATCCATCCAATTGTAATGTCTTTCTTCCTTCTATTGGCACCAAACTAGGACATGATTACTCCGACTCATCATGGAATTTCCATTGATCCATATTTCCAACATCATATCTCCTTTATATCCAATAGTAATACATCTCTTCATCCTCGTGGGATGTCCCACATACCGAGATAAAAACTTATACTTATGAAGTCCGTACTTCACTTCGTGGAACATCTTAATCCTTTCCAGGGTCAAGCGTCCTTACAGGGGAATATTGGCCATCTCTGCATGGCACTTCTTCAAATGGGAAACGTGAAACACATCATGAACTCCTGACAGTCCTTCGGGTGACTCCAACTTGTTGGCCACTTCTCCCATATGCTCCAAAACTCGGTATGGTCCTACAAATCTCGGGGCTAACTTTCCCTTAACTCCAGATAGTTTAACTCCTCGCAGAGGGGACACACGAAGACTTGCTCTATCTCCAATTTCATAGACTTCCTCCTTGCATTTTTGAGTCTTCATAACTCTTCTGCTTGGACTGAGCTACCTTCAGTCTATCTCGAAGCAACTTTAACACTCTCTTCTGAATCCTTGATCACATTTGGTCCAAACAACTGACGGTCTCCAACTTCATCCCACATCAATGGTGTATGGCTCCTTCTCCCATACAAAGCTTTAAAAGGGGCCATCTTCAAACTGGCTTGGTAACTATTGTCGTATGAGAACTCCGCCTAAGGTAGATTATCATCCCTACTAGATCCATAATCTAGCGCACACGCTCTCAACATGTCCTCTAGAATCTGATTGACTCACTCAGTCTATCCATCTGTCTGCAGATGAAGGGTTGTACTGAACTCTAGCCTAGTACCCAAAGTGTGGCGCAGCTGATTCCAAAACTTTGAGGTAAACCGTGTTCCTCTATCTGATACGATGGTCCTCGGAACTCCATGCAGACATACGATCCTAGTCAAATATATCTTTGGCCAACTTCGCACTTGTATAGGTGGCTTTCACTGGGATAGAGTGAGCCACTTTGGTCAAGCGAATCAACTACTACCCAGATAGAATCATATCTCGTTCGGGTTCTGGGAAATCCGGTAATGAAATCCTTGCCAAGCTTATTCCCACTTCCATTCGGGTATCGACATAGGCTGTAGTAATCCTGCTGGCTTCTGATGTTCTACTCTTACTCTCTCTGGCATACATCACCTACAACTACATACTCCATAATATCCTTCTTCATACTAATCCAGCAGAAATGCTCCTTTCAAATCCAAATACATCTTGGTGTTTCCAGGGCGAATCGAGTATGGTGAGTCATGAGCTTCCTGAAGTATTAACTTCCCTATCTTTGCATTATTAGGCACATATACACGGCCTCGAACCATAAGGTGTCGTGCTCATCCTTACGAAACCTTTGGCCTTTCCTTTGCTCATCCTCTCTTTTATCTCGGCAATCTCTTTGTCATCCTTCTAAGCTTCACGGATCTTCCCCAACAATGTAGACTGAACTTCTATTGCTGCAACAAAACCTTTGGGAACAATCTCCAACCGAAGTTCCCTGAAAATCTTCGGCTAACTCCTTTGGAAATCCTCCGCTTATGAGGGTATTCATCCTTGTTTTCTTTATGGTTGTGTCCTATTTCTCCACAAAGCTTGTATGCACAAGTTTTCTTCATATCCTTTTCCTTAAGGCTTCATCTTCTGGGACACAAGCCGAGATCTTAACATAGTCCACTTAAAGTCCTTCCAAGTGGTTACTCCTTGCAATCCATTGATGGTTTGGTACTCCCTCCACCAAATAGCAGCACCTCTTTCAAAGCACTGAAGAGCATGCTGGGTCATATCCTTTTCGACTATGGGGTTATTCTCCATGTGATCCTCCATGTTCTGAATCCATCGGCCTGTCTCCAATTGACTCATTGGTCCAGAAAATATAAGCTTATCTCCATTCATCATCTATTGGGTCCATGGGTTTTGGGGTGGGATAAGAGAGATAGAGAGGGATACACACAATACAAACAAAAGTTTTGAAAAGGCGGTTTTATTGTGGCTGTCGAAAAAACAACAAACAAATGACAGCTCACAATCGTCGCATCTAACGTAAGTATATAACAGGGTTTTGGTCTTCTAAAGGTCAATAAATCTTCAAAGTTGTCAAACTCTTCAAGTCTTGGTCATGTCTCTGATGGCTTGTTCTGATCATGCTTGTCCTTCTCAAGTTCTTTTGCCAAATCATCTCTGTTGACGCAAGGTCTCCCATGACATCCTTTAGTATTTCTGGAGTTGCATTCCAAACTTCTAGGTTTTCAACATCCTTGGCATGAGCCATGCCCTACTGTCCTTCAGTTCTTGACGGATCTCCGGCATGTCGAGGTTTTGCTCCTCCAGCTTGGCTACTTCATCTTCTGGTTCCTGAGTTCTTCATGAAATACTTCCTTGTCAAATATAGCTTCCTCCATATCCATCTTAAACTTCTTGATGTAATACTCCGGATCCTGGTGATACACCAGCTAAGGTTAAAACTGCATCCTTTGCTGACAGATGCTCCATCAGCCTTCTACCATCCAATCCTACCATGCATCTGCATGCTTAACTTAGCCCAGTGTTAATAGCATAGGCGAACGATAACATCATCAATGTCCATGTTTCTGCTCTTGTCATTTCCATGAGCTATCATTCCATAGTTGATATTTCATGTCTTGGGGCTTTCTTGACAAAACCTTGAGTTCTAATGCTCCATGTTCAGGTCTTTCTCCGATACACCTTTATCTCGAGTATTGACAGCTTCATAGTCTGTCAAGTTCCATAAGGGTAGCCTTTCTAGGTCATACAAATCTGGAAATTCTTTAAAGCCTTCAAATTCTCCTAGTCTTCGGAGTCTTCAACTGTTGCAGTTTCCATTATCATAAAGTATGGTAAAAATCCTCTTCATTTCGAAGTGGTCTTAGTTGTCTGATATCTTGTCCTTCTTGGAGTGGTCTCATCAGTCGAATCTTCGAGGGGTCAAAAGGGGAAAGGGGTATGGTATCACTAAAGGAATTTTTGAATAAGCTCACAAGAGAAGAGAGTAAAAGATCTTTTTGAAAAGAAAGTTGTAGAGAAAAAATCTTTCCTTTGGGCTTGCCAGTTTCTAGGGTCACGTCCTACAGTCAACATGTGCTCTGATACCATCTTGTAGCGACCCGACCTCAGACGGTCAAGTCTCTGTGCTTACGTGTCATCCCTGGATCCGTATGCTGACACACACAGTACTCGAGGATTTGTAACAGAGGTAAATCACATGTATAAAGTAACGTAAATACTATTATCTCAATCCAAAATAGCGGAAGCAACAAGGTTGTGGATTCCCATCAACACCAATGGCAAAGTTGAGTATAGGAAATCGTAACCCTAACGTATCACTTACTCGTCGTAAGATCCTGCAACATGAGACATTGCAGCCACAAAGGGTCAGTACATTGAATGTACTGGCAAATTCACACCATAGAGGAATGATGAATAAAGGCTATCACTACATGCATATTTGGCTGGTGGAAAAGCTCTATGGTTACAGTTTTGCGTAAAGCCAATTTTCCCTACTGCAAAGGAATAAATTATTTAACTATCATGGTGGTTGTTAAACGTTGAGAATGGTTGACAGCATTCTCAATCCCAATTAAAAGTACTCATTAAAACCCAACAATATTAATTTAAAGTAACATGATGAGATTCACAGGAAAATCAAGTACTAGATACTCAAGATGTCCATAACCGGGGACACGACTAATCATGATTAGTTTGTACACTCTGCAGAGGTTTGCGCACTTTTCCCCACAAGACTCGATCGCCTTCGTTTGATTCCTCGCACTACATGTTGTTTGAGAAACGGATGACCGAGACATAGTCTTTCGGAAGCGCTAACACCTTACATGTGGGTAGACCGGTACACCTACTTTCCCCTAGATCTGCTAGTCTACCCATAAGAGTTCGCACGACTTAATCAACTATGCCTGAGCCCATAATGGCTTGTGGCTGCACATAGAAGTTTCTAGTTTGAATAATCTCATGATACCTTTGAGCCTGGGTGGCAGTCCGAAGAAATACAGGCAAGTCCTGGAAACCCAGGTGCCTAGACAGGCAAGTCCTAGAGTAACCAGGTGCCTCAATCCACCCAGATGTGTGTTTAAGTTGCCACCTTAAATAAACCATTAATTAAAAATCTCACATCTGTCATGGAAATTCACTCACCCAATCCACGTCTACTAGCATAGCATGGCATAATAAGCAAACGTAAAAGTAACTCCCAAGGGTTTGAAAACAAAACAGGTAATAGGTACTACCTCAACTACTTTCCCAAAACCCACAATTTAACTAGATCCTAATCATGCAATGTTTGAGGATTGATCTAATGCATAAAAACTGGGTAATAAGAGATATGATCAAAGTGTGAACTTGCCTGCAATGTTGATGAAGATGATTCGCACTCAATACTCTTGATGGTTCTACTCGTCACACTCCGGTCAATCTATCGTGAGCAAGCAATGGTAACCCCACACAAGCAATCACTCAAAAGATCGAAAAGAACAAAGAGTACGATTCGGAAAACATCAAAACCAAGCAAATGACTCTTGCAGCATAAAACAATTTCTAACCGTACCAAAATTGTGTGAATTTGGCCTTATCATAAAGCTTAGGTCAAGAGCTTCGAAATGCAAAAAGAATCACTCAAATCGGAGTTATAAAACTCAAGTTACGATCAAACGAAGTTCAAATAAAAATCTGATCTAATTCAAATTTTAAACTTTCAAAAACATGTTTGAGTTGTTTTACTTGATAGAGGGGATCATAACAAAGAAGTGGGCGTTGGTTTCGTTGGATTTGGACTAACGAGTAAAAAGTTGTGAGTGTTTGAAGTCCAGGGGCTAATCTATAAATAAAATATTCACAGACGGGTCCCTAGCTGAAAAACTAAAATAAAAGAAAAAGACTAAATAGTGAACGTTTGTTACCGATCGCTAACGAAAGAAAATCGTTCGCTAATGAACCCTATCTAATGAACGCTCGCAGAATAAGTTAACCTAAAAAATAAACCGTTTAAGAAAAAGCGAAGTAAATCTAAACCCTAAAAAAACCGGACCGGGCGGTTTTGTACCGGTTCAGGTGGCGGTTCGGGTAGACGGCGGTAGATGGCAGCGGCGGCTCCGGCGTTGAGGCGAACGACGGCAGCGGCGGCTTCGGCCTCGGGCGGCGGGGTTCGGCGTGGCGGCTCCAAGTGGCGGCGGGGAAGGCGCGGGCGGCGAGGGGTGAGGCGGCGCGGGGCGGTGGTTGGTAACGGCGGCGGTGGATCTGCGGGAGGGGCAGCGCGGCGCGGCAGAGAGAGAGGCAGGGCCCGGGGCGGCGACTTTATAGGGGGAGGGGAGGCGCGGTGGCGTGGAGGAGGGGCAAGGGGAGGCGTGCCCGGCCGGGACTCGGCGGCGGCGGCGAAGTCGGCCACGCTCGGGACTTCGTCCCGAGCTCAAAGACGGAGGCGGTTAGCGAGCTGGGCTGGGCCTGGCTGAGGAGCTGGGCCGGTCCAGTTCGGCGGAGGGGAGTTTTCTTTTTAAAAACGTTTAACAGACAAAAGAAATAGTAAAACGTTAAGAAATAAAAACAAACTATAGGCATATAATATACCAAAACTTTCAGAAAAGTGTTTCCTACAAGATGAACATTATTCTAGCATCAAATAAAATACACACAAATTCCAATAAAACAAAGAGTGCTTCTGCTCTAGAAAAATCCAATGAAAATCATTTTAAAAATACCAAAATGAATTCAAATTTATTTATCTCCAATTTTCTGATGTAGGGAATCATGTTACCCTATTTTTGTATATTTTATTTTTGGAGAAAAAAATAATTTGAATAAAACTCAAACAAAGTACACCAAGGACTTATTCAAGAAGTTCAATATGCAAGAATGCAAAGGTATGACTACACCCGTGCCTACTAGTGGACATCTTGATTTGACCAAAGATGGTGAACCGGTCGATCAGAAGGTTTATCGCTCTATGATTGGTTCATTGTTATATCTATGTGCTTCACGTCCCGATATCATGCTAAGTGTGTGCATGTGTGCACGATATCAAGCTGCTCCTAAAGAATGTCATCTTAAGGCCGTGAAAAGGATAGTGAAATACTTAATGCATACACCAATTTTTGGCATTTGGTATCCTAAGAGGGCCTCTTTCGATCTTGTCTGCTACTCCGACTCAGACTATCCGGTGACAAGGTTGACAGAAAGTCCACTTCGGGAACTTGTCAATTTCTTGGTAGATCTCTTGTATCTTGGTCTTCCAAGAAACAAAACTCAGTATCCTTATCTACCGCCGAAGCGGAATACATTGCCGCTGGTTCTTGTTGTGCTCAATTACTTTGGATGACCCAAACTCTTAAATATTATGGGATATATGTGAAACATTTTCCATTACTTTGTGACAATGAAAGTGCTATCAAGATTGCTCACAATCTCGTGCAACACTCTCGAACTAAGCATATTGAAGTTCGTCATCATTTCATTCGAGATCATGTTGCCAAAGGGGACATTAATCTTATGCATGTTTGCATTGAAAAGCAATTAGCGGATATATTCACTAAACCACTTGATGAGAAAGTGTTTTGCAGGTTAATAGGTGAATTGAACATCATTGATGCTTCAAACTTGGAGTAGGAACTCCATTTGATACATGCAAGGCATAAGCCTATGACTAATCCTTGACATTTCTCTTATGATGACTATTTTATGTCTTGGATATATTTGCACCTTGCATGTTATCTAACCCTTGTAGGTACTTGGATGAATCTAAGTCTATGAGATTGCAACTCACTCACATCTTGAGCAATCTCTACATCACCAAGTCTCTACACAGTGGTGGTTGAAGATAAGGAAGCATGGAACCATTCAAACATATCCTTTGAAAAATTCTATGTTGAAATTCATGATTGTCATTTTGGATACGCAAGTGCTCTTCCTTGCAAAAACTAACCCATGTAGGTAGATGAACTCAAATTCCAAGTGGTGCTCCCAACTCTTGATAAGCTACATCAACATTGAGCAGCCCACACAAGTTCAACTACATGATCATGATCAACACCACCACCCAAGGTATGTTATTCCATCTTAGAGGAGCTTTACTCCAAGTCATGAGTCAAAGCAACTCGACAAGATGTGAATACATCAAGATGCTTAAACGAAAAATGGTAACCACATTTTGAGCTTAAATGATGAGTATGACCTATGATCAAGTGATCTCACTTGACTCCTAAGTCAATATACTCTAACATAGGTGACTTTGTCGTCGATCATTTCTAGATGAAGTTCTCTTGTGTTCTTTTCTGTGCTCTTGCATTTGTCTCATGCATATCTGTTTCCCCTTTCAAAAAAACTTCATCTAGATTTCATTTCTTTTCTTTGTTGTTCTGCATTCCCTGCATCAAATTCATTGCAAATCATTCAGTTAATTCATTGCAAATCATTCAATTAATTCCTTGCGAATCCTTGTGAGATCTTACTTGTCTAGTGAGCTGAGGTGACAAGTCTTTTCTTTGTGATGAACTCGGTCACACCAGTTTATTGTTTTCGGACCAACCGAATTCTTTCGGTGCAACCGAAGCATGCTACTCAGTGCCACCGATTTCACTACAGGAAAAACATTTCTCCTGTATTACTTTTGATCCAGCTCCACTTAATGAATCTTGTCCTCTACCAGCATCAGAATTTTCTTGCTTCTTTGATCTGTGACTCAAGGACCAAACCCATGTGACAACAAATCAAGAAGATCCTTCTTGGAAATTGATGTCAAAGGGGGAGAGAGATTACATCAAAACTTTATCTATAGAGAGAGATCGCATCAATACTTTATCATATCTCTAGGGGGAGAGAATACTCAAGGGGAGAGTAATCTTCAAGGATCCCAGATGCTTAGTGTTCAAGAGGAGAGATGTTACATGTCTTCTAAAGGGGAAAGACATGTTCATATGTGCTCATTTGCATTAGCTCTGTTCATTTGTGTCTTTGAGCTCTGATTTTCTGTTCCCTATCTTCTCCCAATATCCCATGCCAGATTCAGGGGGAGCAAGACTTCTAAGGGAAAGAATCTTTAAATTCATTGCACATCTTTACCTTTGGGGACATGTCGATATCCAATGTGGTACTCAGTACTCATTCTCTACATGTCATATCAGTCTTGGTACTCTTGTGGTTGCTTTTGTTTGCTCTGGCTAGCAGGTGCATCTGTGTTGGCTAACCTTATTTTCACAGGTTCATCCCATCCTAAGCCAACTCAATACCACAAGGTATGTATATGCATCACAATCATGTGTATGAGGAATTCTTGCTGATGTACATATTGTTTGCAAGAAGGACTCATGAGCATGAAGGTAGATTTCCCATATTCACACCTTTTGGCTCTGATGCATATAGCCAAGATACATGTAACACATTGCCTACTCTATCATGGTTATGCTCTCACATGCTTCTCTATTCCATATTCACATGATTGCATACATGTAGGGGGAGCCTATGCATGTTACATGTCTTTCCAAAGATTTACTTGCTATTCTCTATATCTCTATCGAAAGCTTTGATGTATGTTGTCATCAATTACCAAAAAGGGGGAGATTGAAAGCACAAGTGCTCCCTAGGTGGTTTTGGTAATTAATGTCAACATATCTCTTGTTGAACTAACACTTTTACCTAGTGTATTTCAGATAAGTTAAAAAATGAAGTGGCATGGACTAAAGGATGTGGAACCCCTTCAAGATGCTAAGGACAAAGGATTGGCTCAAGCTTCAAGCACAAGACTCTACATTTTCTATTTTAGTGATCCAAGATCACATTGAGTCTATAGGAAAAGCCAATACTATCAAGAGGGGATTAGGTGTTGCTTAATGGCTTACTTGCTCAAAGTGCTTAGTGATATGCTCCAAAGCCCTCAACTACTTTCTCACATCCACACTTGTCCTAAACCAAAAGTCTAACTCGGCCCCACCTATTCTTTCCATCCGGTGCCACCGAGTTCAGATGTCTTAGTCACTGCCACAAACACTAGGCAAATCGATCTCACCGATAGGGATCTCGGTCTCACCGAGATGGGATTGTAATCTCTCTGTGTATGTCCATTACCAAAATCGGTCTCACCAACTTTGAGCAATTGGTACTACCGAGATTACAATGCAAACTCTCTGGTTATCTTATTACCAAAATCGGTCCTACCGATTTTGTGTACTCGGTCCTACCGAGTTTGCTTGACCAACTCTCTGGTTAGCTTATTACGAAAATTGGTCCTACTGAGATTATGTAATCGGTCTCACCGAGATTACGTTATGCCCTAACCCTAACCATATTGGTTCTACCGAGTTGCATGTCGGTCCCACCAAAAACCCTAACGGTCACTAGATTTGCTAAATCAGATCGAGTTTCTCAATTCGGTCCCACCGAGATTGGCAAGTTGTGTGTAACAGTTAGATTTTGTGTGGAGGCTATATATACCCCTCCACCTCCTCTTCATTCGTGTAGAGAGCCATCAGAACGAACCTACACTTCCAACTTACATTTTCTAAGAGAGAACCACCTACTCATGTGTTGAGACCAAGATATTCCATTCCTACCATATGAATCTTGATCTCTAGCCTTCCCCAATTTGCTTTCCACTCAAATCTTCTTTCCACCAAATCCAAATCCTGTGAGAGAGAGTTGAGTGTTGGGGAGACTATCATTTGAAGCACAAGAGCAAGGAGTTCATCATCAACACACCATTTGTTACTTCTTGGAGAGTGGTGTCTCCTAGATTGGCTAGGTGTCACTTGGGCGCCTCCAACAAGATTATGGAGTTGAACCAAGGAGTTTGTAAGGGCAAGGAGATCGCCTACTTCATGAAGATCTACCGCTAGTGAGGCAAGTCCTTCGTGGGCAACGGCCATGGTGGGATAGACAAGGTTGCTTCTTCGTGGACCCTTCTTGGGTGGAGCCCTTCATGGACTCGCGCAGCCGTTACCCTTCGTGGGTTGAAGTCTCCATCAACGTGGATGTACGATAGCACCACCTATCGGAACCACGGCTCAAAAATCACCATGTCTCCAAATTGCGTTTGAATTCTCCAATCCCTTCCCTTTACATTCTTGCAAGTTGCATGCTTTACTTTCCGCTGCTCATATACTCTTTGCATGCTTGCTTGATATGTATTGTGATTGTTAAACTTGTGCCAAAACTCCACTTAAACTTAAAGAATTTAAAAGCTGCTACTTTGGGCACTTAGTGTCTAGTCACCCCCCCTCTAGACACCTCTTCTCGATCCTTTCAGACTTCAATCTCAGTCGGTTTGGTTGAACTTATCAGTTGTGGGTGCTCCTCCTTATAGGTATCTTCTTGTACTGATGGAGTGTGGAGATGCTCTAAGAACACATTGCCGGGGATAGGCTTCCGAGTGGAATCTATCTTCGCCAGATCATCCGCGGCTTGATTCTTAATTCGGGGCATGTGGTGGAGCTCTAACCCCTCGAACTTCTTCTCTAGCTTTCTCACTGCATTGCAATAATTGATCATTGCTAGACTCCTGATGCCCCATTCCTTCATTACTTGATTAACCACTAAGTCTGAGTTGCCATAGACCATCAAGCGCCGGACGCTGAGTGAAATGGCCATACGCAACCCATACAAAGTGCCTCATACTCAGCTTCACCATTTGAAGAATCAAAGTGAATCTATAGGACATAACTGAGCTTGTCTCCTCTTGGGGACACTAAAACCACTCCTGCACCAGAGCCATTGAACATCTTGGATCCACCAAATAACATAGTCTAATGTTCCGACTGAATCTGAGGCAGCTGTTCTTGTTCAATCTAGTCTGCGAGGAAATCTGCTATTGCTTGAGACTTGATAGCTTTCTTTGCCTCAAACTTGATATCTAAATCAAGGAGTTCAATCGCCCATTTTGCCACTCGACTAGTTGCATCTCTGTTATTCAGAAATTCTGACAATTGGGTGTCGCTGACGACAGAAACTGAGTGGTGTGAGAAGTAGTGTGCGGCTTTCTTCATGGCCAGGTAAATCCCGTAAACAATCTTCTGATAATGAGGGTATCTCTGCTTGGACGGGGTCAAGACTTCTGAAATGTAATACTCAGGGCGCTCAACTTTGAAGGCTTTACCTTCTTCTTCCCACTCGAGTGTGAGCACTATGCTGACCACCTGTCCAGTGGCTGTGATGTAAAGCAGTAAAGGCTCCTTGCTGACTGGAGCGGCAAGCACCAACTGGGTGGAAAGCAGGGCTTTGAGCTCTTCAAACGCTGCTTCAGCTTGATCATTCCACTCGAACTTGTCAGACTTCTTCATCAGTCAGTAAAGAGGTAGTGCCTTTTCACCGAGGTGTGAGATAAATCGACTCAATGCAGCTAAACAACCGGTAAGCTTCTGAACGTTATGCAGGCGCACATGGCGCTTCATTTGGAGGATAGTGCCAATCTTCTCTGGATTTGCGTCGATCCCCGTTCAGAAACGAGAAAACCGAGTAACATTCCGCCTGGAACCCCGAATGTGCACTTTGATGGATTGAGCTTGATATCATATCTTCTTAAGTTGGCAAAGGATTCGGCGAGGTCAGTCAGCAGGTCGGAACCTTTGCGTGACTTAACCACTATGTCATCCATGTACGCTTCCACATTCTGACTGATTTGAGTGAGCAGGCACTTATGAATCATGTGCATGAATGTGCCACCAATATTCTTGAGGCAAAAGGGCATAGTAACATAGCAGAAACACCCGAACAGGGTGATGAAAGCTATCTTTATCTCATCAGGTCCATACAGTCGGATCTGATGGTACCTGGAATAAGCATCCCGCAGTTGGATCGACTATCTAGTCGATGCGGGGTAGAGGAAAATGGTCTTTTGGGAAGGCTCGATTGATATGCTTGAAATCAATACACATTCGAAGTGACTTATATTTCGTGGGGACCATGACGACATTGTCGAGCCACTCGGAGTGGTATATCTCGTGGATGAACTCGGCAGCCAGAAGCCGAGCCACCTCCTCACCAATCGCCTTTCTCTTTGCGGCGGACCGACAGAGATGCTCTTTAACATGTTTTGCCTTTGAGTCAACTCACAAAAGGTGCTCAGCCAGTCCCCTGGGTACAGCTGGCACGTCAGATGGCTTCCATGCAAAGATGTCCCAGTTCTCACAGAGGAACTGGATGAGCGCTTCTTCCTATTTGCTATCGAGTGTTGTTGAGATATGGGTCGGAGCAGCATTGGGGTCAGTCGGGTGAATGTGAACCGGCTTTGTCTCGCCAGTCGACTGAAATGCGGACTCCGAGGCAGGCCTCTTGGCACATAGTAAATCACTCGGATATGCAGTCTTCTGCTATTCTTGAAATTTTACTGCTGCCATCTGCTCATTGGCAATCTTCGAACCGTTCTGGAGACAATCTTCTGCTCTTTGCCGGTTTCCAATGACCATGATCACGCTTTTGGGGCCAGGCATCTTCAACTTGAGGTACACATAGCACGATCGAGCCATGAAACTAGCATAAGCAGGTCTACCTAGAATGGCATGATAGACACTATCAAAATCCACTACCTCAAACATCAACTTTTCCTTGCGGTAATTCAGGGAATCACCGAAAACCACATAAAGAGTGATCTGACCGAGTGAATCGGCTTTCTTTCCTAGGATGATACCATGGAATCTCATGTTGCACTTACTGAGTTTGGACATCGGAATGCCCATCCCCTGGAGGGCCTCAACATACAATATATTCAGTCCACTGTCACCATCCATCAAAACCTTGGTCAGTCGAGTGCCCCCAACGACTGGGTCGACCACCAACGCTTGCCGCCCAGGGGTAGCAATGCGCGGCGGGTGGTGGGAGAATTAGATTCCCTTCTTCATCCTTTTTGGTGTGCATATGACATGACAAGTCAAGTACATCATTTCCTGCTTGATCTTTCACTTTTTTATGGTTCCAAGGCCCCTTGGGCTTTCCTTTGAACTTCCCTTGATACAGAACTGTTCCTTCGGCAGGGCCTGCAGCTTTAGCCTTTCGCTTCTGCTTCCGACTGGAGTTTCCTCCTCATGTGTCCTGGGCGACTCGTCTGTTCTTGCCACTCCGGAGTCGTTCCTATTCTTTGCCGTTAGTGTACTTGGTGGCAATCTCCATCATCCGAGCCAGAGACATGTCCCCGGTCCGACCGAACTTGAGATTGAGCTCTCTGTAGCGAATGCCTTCTTTAAGGCACAAACTGCTTGGTGATCTGATACGTTCTTCATCGTATGGTGAAGAGTGATCCATCTATGGATGTAATCTCTCAAGGCCTCATTCGGTTTCTGCACACAATGCTACAATTCTGACAAACCAGCAGGTCTCTTGCAGGTGCCCTCGAACATTTTGGTAAACACTCGGGCCAACTCATCCCAACTAAAAATGCTTCCAGGGGCCAACTGATTCAGCCAAGCCCTGGCAGAACCTTCGAGCATCAAAGGGAGGTGCTTCATGGCCACCTCATCACTGTCGCCACCAATATATACAGCCACTCGGTAGTCTTCCAACCAAGTGTCAGGCTTTGACTCTCCTGTGAACTTACTGACGCCAGACGCCAACCTGAAGTTGTGAGGGATCTCAGTGGCTTGGATGGCTCTTCTGAAACACTCGGGGCTGGAAACATGGACCCTGCTTCCATTGGGCCTGTCTCTATCCAACCCCTCTCTGTATGCTCTATTGCAGTCGACCAAACCTTGGACAAGGACTGACCTTGCATCGAACCCAGGATCTCTTGGGTCAACTGGAACTCTGCGGTCATTACCATATAGGTGCCTATCGTCACACCGTCGGGCAGCGTATGACCCGTCCCTCGGAAGGGGTGAAGGCACTCGACGGTGGTGGTCACAGGCGTACTCGCGAGACTCTCCATGAGCTCTTCCCAGGTGCCGATCTCGGCGGTGATCAAGATGTTCATGTTGCAAAGGTGATCCAGGACTGTGTGCCGACTGAACTGTATCTGCCCTTACTAACCTGCTGCGGATCCTGTTCCTCGACTGAGAAACGGCGGAGTTCAGCTCTCCTGCTGCTCAGAGCGGTGTTCTAATTTGTTCCAAGCCCCTTCTAGACTCTGAACGGGATGGCTGAATAGACTCTGCTATACACGCAAGAGCTGCCAGAATCTGGATCGGAGTGCGGAATACCTCAGGTTCAGGCAGAAACAACTATCATGGACGTCGACTGGATTCGGGGATCAGTCGACGTGCACGTTCATCGAGAGAATATTGGAGATTCTCCAAACGAGTGCGCTCATCCAGCGTGGCCAGGCGCATAGCCTCCAAGGCCCGAGCCTTGGTAGTTTCCCCTATGATGGGGGTCTGAAGGGCCTCCATGTTGCGGCGGTGCAACTCTTCCCTCTGCTACGAGTTGAGAGGTTGATGCTCATACTCCTCGTGGTCGAATGACTTCCCGCTCTCGGAAAATGTACATGTAGAGCCAGTCGACAGGTCGACTAGACTGCAGAGAAATTCGTCGGGTTCGATTGCCGCAACTTTGGGGGTTGTCGTCTGGCGAGCCACCACATGCTTCACCCACCGCTGGAGCCGTGATCGACCAGATCACTTGCAGCGGCGTCCAACGGAGTGAGAAGGCGACACAAGGACCGACCGATTCGGAGTCGATGGCTGCCGTGCCGCAGGCAATCGCCCGGAAGTGTGACGATCCGCGGATCAGGAGAGCCTCGACATCGAGGAGGGGCTTCTTCGAGCCAGGTGGAGTCGTCGGTGATGAAAGTGAGTGCACCGAGTCGGATCTCGCGGCCCATGACCAAACCGCTGCCAGAAACCATGTTGATGAAGATCGGAGAAAATGCAACCTCGCCGGAAGTTGCTAAGACACTTTGCCCCACAGTGGGCGCCAACTGTCTGTCAGGACCCCGATCCTAAGTCACACCAATCTAGCATGTAACACCTCATATCACTTTGCGGCCTCACACACGGTATTCCCACGGGTGTCGCCTTACCATGCTCGGGACCGTTTGCGCCTTTTGGCACACGTATATGATAGTGTCGCTAGCATCCATATGACAAAGAACCCGGACTGACATGGCTAGTCGTGAACCCGAAGTGGCACTAACTTACAGGGACAGGCATACATGACCCAACATCGAACGTGTCGGTCATCAGCGAGTGAATCCGGGCTGTAGCAACTGGGCTAGCAGGACTCCGGTAAACCGGGCTGTAGCAGGCTAACAGGACTCCGGTAGACACCGCGTGACATTTCCCTGAAGGGACAGACACAGGAACGAAGAAGGACACATGCCGGCCAGCCTAAGTGTTCCGGAGCAGTAGCAAGCTACCAGGGCTCAGTGGAAGCACTAGGAGACATTTCCCGCTAAGAGAGGCTACTAAGGATAAACAACTAGTTAGTCAGATCCCACACATAGCAATACACATTACACGTACGCATAACATGCAAGTATGTGTTGTACAACATGGCATCACAACATAACTCAACAACTCATATAGATAAAGGCTCAGAAGAGCCATCATAGCATTTATTACAAACAGGTGTCACATGACCCAACATGCAGAGCAAACAAGCAACAAGCGGAAGCATTACATGTCTGAGTACAAACATCTACAAATGAAAAAGGCTGAAGAGCCTGACTATGTACAACATCCTACCAAGATCGTAGCTGAGGTACAAGCTACTCATCGAAGTCCACGAGAACACTAGTAAGACCGAAGTCTCCGCTGCAAAAACATAAATAAAGCAACATGAGTACAAAGGTACTCAGCAAGACTTACATCAGATCCTATCATACATGCATTTGTATCAAGAGCGTATTGTGGGGTTTAGTTGCAGGAAGCCAGCTTTGACTCAGTGGCTATCCTGTTCTACGACTACGAGAACTTCTTTGAGGTGAGATGGCGCACACGAGTCCACTAATCACCACACAATACACTACTATGGATTCATCCTCGTCTCCCTATGAGAAGGCCATCCATAGTACTCACACTTGTCTTGAGCATTTTATAGTATCCACTTCAAGTTGTCTATGTACCATGTAAGCATCCAAGAAGTCCATAATCATGGACCCGGCTATTCGAATAGATCATGTTAACCCTGCAGGGGTGTACTTATTCACACACGCTCTCGCCACTTACCACCATGTACCCGATATGTATCTCAGCAACCTTCAAGCGGAAGCCTGGCGAGGGTGTCGGCCACGACCTGACTAGCCACACAAGACTCTAGTCCAGGTTTATCGCCTATTCGGGTTCCATCCGCAAAGAGATCCGGCCAGGCTGTCGCTCACGTCCCCAAATGATGTGTGCAGGGTTCCCGAGCCGACCATCCGGGTGCCACTTGGTACACCAGGCCACGTGTGCCTAGTCTGTCCCAAGCCCACCCTGCCGGGTGCCACTTGGTAGAAAAATAGCACTACCTACAAACACCAGAAACTAGTTGCGACTCCTGGACAGAGACCAAGTTGGTTAATAAGTCGAGAGAGTCAATTAAGGATCCCAATGTGTGGTAGTATCGAGTCATTGGACAACATACATAGAACTCAGTGCTTAAAGACGGTTCTAGTGAGACAACCCACCATGTACTCCTACATGGCCTCTCACCGCTACCTTTACCAAATCGTGTTCACACACTTCACTCTCAGCATCAGAACATATCGTAACACTCCAATTCATTACCAATGAATCAGACCTGACACAACTCTAAGAAATAGCAGGCATAGCATGGTAGGAACACAACATGGCTCAATCAATTCCTACACATGCTAGTGGGTTTCAACTATTTACTGTGGCAATGACAGGTCATGCGGAGGAATGGGTTCAACTACTGCAACACAAAGTAGCAGATGAATCGTTGTTGTCCTAATGCAATAACTGAGAGCAGGAGCGAGAGAGTAGGATTGTATCAGAATGAACAAGGGGGTTTGCTTGCCTGGTAGATCAACAGAGGGGGCACTGCTCCTCAGACAGGTACTCTGGAACACTCTCCGGAGCAGGACCTATCGAGAAGGAACGGTGTCGACAATCAAAACACAATCATATGCAACAACATGATGCATGAACATGGCATGTAGATGTGATGTTGTTTGAGCTAATGCAGCTAGCATTCTATTTGGATGAAGTCCATTTGAATCAAGGATTCAAATGCAATTCCCAGTAAGCTCTTCAAAAATGCCATTTACATGTTTTCACTTATACAGTAGGTATATGTTGGTTTGTCATGCATGAAACTAGTACAGATGGAAAGATTGCATTTTTCTCATAATTTTTCATATATAACTTATTTCAATCTGAGCTATGGTTGAATTTCTATGATTTTTTGAAGTTTAAAGCATTTTATGGAATTTTCTGAGTTAAAATAATTCCAGAAATCATTATTGCGTCAGCTTGAGGTCAGCATTGCGTCAGCAGTCAACCTGGGTCAAACCCGATGTGTGGGGGCCACACGTCAGTGACACAATGGTTAAGCCCGGGTCAAACCCGCACTGACCAGGGTTTGACTTGGCCCTGGGGCCCACACTCAGCGGCTGGTGGGGTGGTTTAGGCTGCGGGATTAGACGCTAATGACAGCCACGTCAGCCTCACCGGAGTTCGGCCAGCGACGACCTCGAGCTACGACGGTTCTTCGCTGGAGTCGCTGTTCCGGCGTCCAGACGACACAGGGAGAGGAGCTACGGGGAGCTGGCGGAGTGCCACATCCAACGGTGCACGGGGTTTCGCCGGAGGTGGCCCAGAACGACGGCGGTGATGACGAGTGCGGTGGCCGGAGTTTGGCCATCGGGGTTTTGATGTTGCGGGGCACGGGGGAGGCTGCGAGTGGGTCCGCGCGACTCGCCAGAGTGCACTGAGTGCAACGGCGAGCTCGGTTGTGGGCTGCGGCGGCTGTGGCCACGACGGCGAGGAGCTGCGGCGGCGATGGCTTCGGCCATGGTGGAAACGACGACTACGACGCGGGAACGAGGGGGAGAAGAGAGGGGAAACGGGGAGATGCTCACGACGGACTCGACGGGCTTGTCGGCGAGCTTGGGGACGCGCTAAAGACGGCTGGGCGGCGAAGACGATCTTCGGCGACCGGAGATGAAGACGACGGCGATGGCGACTCTCCAGGGCCTCACGAGGTGCGTGGCTTGACGTAGAGGTATCCCGCGATGTGGCGGAGCTTCTAGGCATAGCGGCAGGGCGAGGGGTGGCCGGTGGCCGTGGTGGTGCTCGTCGGCGGCGGCGGGCGCGTTTAGACGCGAGAGAGAAAGCGAGGGAGAGGAGAGGAGAGGACCGGGGGAGAGTGAGAGGGGTACGGGGCGGCGTGTGGCATCGCATGGAGCATCCAGAGGGATGAGAGGGAGGACAAGCAGGCAAGAAGGGAGGAGATGGCGCGGCGCGGCGGTGCGCGCGCGTCGGGCACGCGCCCGTCCTCCTGTCGTGGAGGAAGACGACAGAGGAGGGGGGGCCAGGTGGGCTGGGCTGGCCAACTGGGCCGGCCAGGCCGCACAGTGTTGGGCCAGACGGCTGCATGTAAGCGCCAGGTAGGTTTTCTCATTATTTTTCTTTTCTATTTTCTGACATTTGTTTTGATTTAATAAAAATACTAAATCATTTTATTTTCTTATGCCAATTTTTGTAGGAGCTAGTGGTATTATTCCAGAGCTCCACAACAAATGGCATAATTTTTGGAAATATATTGTATATATAACATATATATATCCAATGCAAATAATTATGCATTAATTCCAAATGCCCAAAATAAATACTTGTGAGCTCCTAAAAATATTGGTTTGATTTTTATCTCTGTCCATTATTTTCAGAGAGCAACATGAGCATTTTCTTGGACCTTTTTGGAGTAATTTTTATTGGGTCATTTCCAGAAATGATTCTGAGGGTTTCACAAATCCTCATTTCAAATTAAATGGAATTTAAACATGATGCACACATGACTAGCTAGCCTTGAGCAAACCAGAACTAGGGATGTGACACTGTCGTGGTACTAAGGCTGATAGTAAGAGTAGGGGGTACGTATGAGGAGGCGAGGTCCTAGCTACGGCGAGGTTGTACACACGAGTTTACGAGTTCAGGCCCCTCTCGGAGGAGGTAAAAGCCCTATGTCTTGGTGCCGTGAGGCGGTGACTGGAATATAGGTGTGTGTTATAAGGGGTGCGAACCCTTGTCCCAGAGGAGGGGGTGGCTTATATAGAGTGCGCCAGGACCCCAGTCCGTTATAGGGGTTCAATGTACATTAAGATAGGGCGTTACTGGTAACGCCAGCTATAAAGTGCTATTAATGATCTTTAAGACTATGGAGTGAACGCCTGACCGTTGCAATCCTGAGTGACTCTAGGTCTTATGTACTCCGAGTGGTCTCCTGTATGGTCGAATGCCTCCATCCAGGTCGAGTGAAATTGGGGTATTCGAGTGAGGTGACTGGTCGAGTGGATTGCCTTCGATGGTTTTAGTCGATACTTCCTGTTGTGCTTTGAATGTCCTTGCTTCTAGGGTAGTGACCTTGGGTAGGGCATATAGATCAGGTCTATGACCCTACCCTAGGTCCATGGCATTGTCAGTGCATGCAAAATTTCATCTTTAATGAATAATGGAAAATACACTTGCTTCACAAACTGGCAGGTTTGGCAGAAACACTAAATGGATTCTCTGGTCAAAACCAGGCTTGGGTGTGGGTATTTATGGGTGGAAATGGTGAAGATATGGGTAGGAGCAACTCCCTAATTAATATGGTGAAATTTTGTGCAAGGTAAACAGGTGTTGTGGTGCAATGGTTCCCTCTGGGGTTTAATATGACAGGGAGTGCAATTAGGGTTTTGGGGCTAAATCCTAATTCCATTGACTAGGCAAGACAATTACTCTAAGATAGACACAAGCGTGCAAATAAAATCCAAGAACACCAAAATAAAAAGACAAGAGGCAAAACTGGAAAACAATTTTCTAGAAGGGAAAATCGAGGGTGTTACAACAAGGGGGCT
Organism: Triticum aestivum; assembly: GCF_018294505.1. Lineage (NCBI taxonomy): Eukaryota > Viridiplantae > Streptophyta > Magnoliopsida > Poales > Poaceae > Triticum > Triticum aestivum. The sequence continues at coordinate 404,269,366 of NC_057807.1, forward strand.
ACAACATCATCACCACTATCATCCTCATCATCACCACCACTAGCACCATCATCATCATCCATCTCTTCGTAACATCAGGAACCCTAGTGGATCGTCTTTTGTGTTACTTGTGTGATTTACTCAGGTTTACTGGCACCAGCCTTATGATGTTTGTTGTCTCCATGTGTGAGTAGACCCCTAGTGCTCGGGGATAAGGATAAACCATGGTATGTATATGATCTGAACCGTTATGTTGGATATGAGATCTTGTGTTGAATGCTTAGTTTCAGAAACTTTTGTGAATGTTTTTACTGGGCCCCACTCAACATTGTCGCCGAAAGGCCACGAAGAGTATCACTATCGTTGTAAAAGTTAGGATTTGAAGGTAATTTGAGATGACAGTAAAAGCCTTTGCTTCTACCCTTTGCAATTGATATAGTATTTATAGAGATCCCTTAGAGAGGCCAAGTCCATGGGGTAATCCTTTATTACCTTAGTCATAACCAGCAGGGGGAGAATATGGTAGTGGCGTGCATGGCACGAAGTCTACCTAGAGTAGAACTTGTACTTTATCCGACTTCACCCAGCATAATCGTTAAGAGTGGCATAAGTATCTAGACCATTATGTGGATGCATAAATTGCGCTAGAAACATACCAATGGGGATTCTGGACTCCCTGAGAACACCTTACTCCTTCGTCATTTCCACTTGTTACTCGTTCTGTTGTTTTCTATTTATTTTTATGTCCTTTACTTTCAGTTTTCTCTACACCAAAATCACCATTTACTTTTGCCCTCACTTTGTTTCTAGTCGACAATTACTTTCACACAAAAATCCATAATTCACTACAAGAGGTAACACTCAGTTCCTACACTCCCAGTGGGATCGATGCTCTTAGTTCGAAAAGACTACAACTAAATCCTATGCACTTGCATGCCATATTGATGAATTTGTTAAGTCGAAGTTGGGCTTGCCGTAGATTTTTCTTTAAAAAAAGAAAAACAACAAACCAAGTAGACTAATAAACTAAGAACCAGCTGATGGTACGATATACCGGAGGTGGACCATCGGTTGGGAAGCCCGGTATTCAGTCGACCTTAGGACCCAGGGGCCTCGCAATATCAAGGCTCCAAGAGGCAGTCAAGGGGCGGCTCAGAGCAAGAGCTTTATCTTGGTGTGCAAGACAATCAGCCCTCATGCATGAGGTTGGTTAGGAGCCTCGTAAACCTTAGCTCTCTTCCTCTTTATAAGGCGATGCTTGGGGTTGCTCACATCAATCTATTCAATATACATAACTCTCGATAGTCATATTCTCCATCTTCTTATAACCCTTGTACGAGGTGCTCCCACATGAATACAAAACAAAGCAAGACATAGGGTATTATCTTAGTGTCACCACAAGGGCCCGAAACTATGTAAACCCCCGTGTGAACTCCCCTCTGGTACTTCCAGCTACACTCGTTACCCCATTGATGGGTCTGAGGTTTTCTGCACCGTAAGTTGGTACACGAGGCATGGGCTGAGTCGGCTAGAGACCAAAACATGATTGAATCTCTAGTCATTTTCGGTGACTTCATGCCATTCTAAACAATCATCTTCAGCTCATACAAGTTTGTTGCCGATAGGGCTTGCTTCCCTTCCCCTCACCGAAGAAATCGCACCTTCTCGGAGAGATCGCATGCTGCCTGTAGATGGCAACCACTCTGCCCCCCTCGGTTTTGTCATCGTTAAGGTTTTTATATCCAAAGTTTTCGTTGTTAACAATGGAGGGGAAGGGTCATGCAAGAGCCAGAGCTGGAAGAAGAAGTGTGATTTTACGAAATCCCACTCCACAATTTATAGGGATGCATTCGAACTATCAAGCGACGACGTATGCTAAGCCCTAAAGCGGGTCGATGTATAAAGCAGAGCACAAAGCAAAAAACTTATCGTGTCCTGGAGAGGTACGTGGGTCAGCAGTAGGATCTTCCAATAGAAAGGTCAGTATGGGCCGACACACTTAGATCGAGGGCTTCCATGGTTGGGCTGAGAAGCTAGGGTGCCTGATGATACGTCTCTAACGTATCTATAATTTATGAAGTATTCATGCCATGTTAGCAATAATTTTATATGGTTTTGGCGCACTTTCATATGACTTTTATATGATTTCCATGGACTAGCATATTAACCTAGTGCCCAGTGCCAGTTGTTGTTTTCTGCTTATTTTGGTTTTTGAGAAAATCCATACCAAACAAAGTCCTAACGTGATGAAACTTTTTGACAACTTTTTTGGAATATAACATACCCCTAAAGCTTTGAGGGAGTACCAGAAGACCCACGAGGAGGTGAGACGGTATCCCAGCACACCCAGATACCTTGTGCCCCCCCCCCCCCCCCCCCCCCCCCGTGGCCCCTCTTCACGTGATTCCAATGCTGAAAATTCTTATATATTTGGAAACCCCTGAAAGTTAACCTAGAACTTTGACTCTGCCGCAAGCCTCTATTCTGGAGAAATCACATTTGAAGGCCTTTTTCGGAAACCTGCCCGAGGGGAAAATCATCATTGGAGGCCATCTTCATCATCCCGGCGCTCTCCATGATGAGGAGGGAGTAGTTCACCCTCGGGGTTGTGGGTATGTACCAGTAGCTATGTGTTTGATCTCTCTCTCTCTCTCTCTCTCTCTCTCTCTCTCGTGTTCTTGATGTGGAACGATCTTGATGTACCACGAGCTTTTTTTTAATATAGTTGGATCATATGGTGTTCTTCCCTCTCTATCTTGTTGTGATGGATTGAGTCTTTCTCTTTGAGGTTTCACTATTATCGCCCTGAATATTTTGGATTTGAGAACACTTGATGTATGTCTTGCATGTAAATACCCGTGGTGAAATTAACTTGATATATGTTTTGGCAATGAACTTGCGGATTCCCATGGCGACATTGGGGTAATCTAGGCATAGAGGTCGATGCACGTTTTCATCCTATTTTCTTTGGTAGAAACTTTGGGGGTACTCTTTGAAGTTCTTTGTGTTGTATTGAATATTATGAATCTGAAGTTGTTTGATGCATATCATATAATTGACTCATGGATACTTGTGGTGAGATTGGAGTATCTAGGTGACATTAAAGTTGATTGATGCATATCATATGGTGTTATTTTAGTATGAAGTCTAGGGCTGTTTGTGACACTTGTAGGAATAGCTCAATAGATTGATCAGAAAGGATAACCTTGAGGTGGTTTGCTACCTATAACAATTTCTTCTTATGTTCTCCACTTGATAAGAACTTTGGAGTGATTCTTTGTCGCTCGTTGAGGGATTCTTATATGATTCAATTATGTTAGTCTTACGTCCCAAACATATCTACTTTTCCAGAAACTTTTGCTCTTGTTCTGGACTCTAATTTGCATGATTTGAATGGAACTAACCCGGACTGACGCTGTTTTCAGCAAAATTGCCATGGTGTTGCATTTGTGCAAAATAAAAGTTCTTGGATTGAGTTGAACACGGAGAATTATTTCAGAATATGTAAAAAATACTGGCAATGAGAATTACCAGATGGGGGCCACCAGGGCGCCACAAGCCCAGGGGCGCGCCTACCAGGCTTGTGGGCCCCAGGAAACTCCCACAACCCTATTTCCAAGTCCACAAGTACCTATTCGTCCAAAAAAATAGAGAGAAGGAATCATCATGTTTTATGATACGGAGCCGCCGCCACCTCCTGTTCTTCATCAAGATGGCTGATCTGGAGTCCGTTCAAGGCTCCAGAGAGGGGGATTCGACGCCATCATCATCATCAACCATCCCCCGTCACCAATTTTGTGATGCTCACCACCGAGAGTGAGTAATTCCTTCGTAGGCTTGCTGGACGGTGATAGATTGGATGAGATCTATCATGTAGTCGAGTTTGTTTTGTTAGGGCTTGATCCCTAGTATCCACTATGTTCTGAGATTGATGTTTCTATGACTTTGCTATGCTTAATGCTTGTCATTAGAGCCCGAGTTCCATGATTTCATATGTGAACCCTTTATGTTTTCATGAATATATTTGAGTTCTCGATTCAATCTTACAAGTTATACACACCCATTACGTGTTATGATCCACATATCCCAAGGTGACAATTGTTAGGATTCTTTCCAGTGAATACCATAGTTTGAGGAGTGCACGTATTCACTATGTGTTAATGCTTTTTCTAGTTCTCTATTAAAAGGAGGCCTTAATATCCCTTAGTTTCCTTATTAACCCTGCTGCCACGGGAGGGTACAATTGTTAGGATTCTTTCCGGTGATTACTATAGTTTGAGGAGTTCATGTATTCACTATGTGCTAATGCTTTTTTACAGTTCTCTATTAAAAGGAGGCCTTAATATCCCTTAGTTTCCATATTAACCCCGCTGCCTCGGGAGGGTAGGACAAGAGATGTCATCCAAGTTCTTATCGCGAGCACGTATGACTATATACGGAATACATGCCTACATTACATTGATGAATTGGAGCTAGTTCTTTGTCGCCCTAGGTTATAACTATTACATGATGAATATCATCCAACATAATTATCCATCACCGATCTAATGCCTACGAGCTTTTCATATATTGATCTTTGCTAAGTTAATACTGCTGCTGCTATTACAATTGCTACAAAATACTACTATTACCGTTACTACTACTGTTGCTATTGCTACTACCGCTATGAATATTACTGTGCTTCTGTTCGCTCTGCTGCAGATATTTAGTTCTCTAGGTGTGATGGAATTGAAAAATCAACTGGTAATACTTGCAAATATTCTTTGGATCCCCTTGTGTCGAATCAATAAATTTGGGTTGAATACTCTACCCTCGAAATTGTGATCCCCTATACTTGTGGGTTATCAAGAACTTTTTCTGGCGCCGTTGCCGGGGAGCATAGCTCTATTTGCTGAGTCACTTGGGATTTATACATGTTGATCACTATGAAGAATCTTAAGGATGATAGAACCAAGATTGTTCCCTCTAGGACAAGGGGAGGTAATGAACTGTTATCTAGCTTTGCACTTGATTCAGCTTCAGTTTTGAGTAAGGTTGAGACACCACCACTTGCTATTAATTCCAATATGTCACAAGTAATTGATGATGCTACTTATGCTATGAATGATGCTATTGATGATGCTAATACTTTGTTTGATGATACTGTGCCACTAGGTGAATTTCTTGATGAACAACTTGCTAAAGCTAAAGAATTCGAGAATGCTGAAATAGATGAAATTATTCAAACTGAAAATTATGACTCACCTATTAGGCCTAACTACCCTAGAATTGAAATGCCTAAGATACTTGAGGGTTATGTTGTGGGTGAGGAGATAACTAGATAACTTCTTGCTTGTAATGATAGAGGTGATCTTAAGAAACTATTAGGCAAGTTGAAAGAAAAATCTCTGAATGCTAGAATCAAATATGATCTTAAGTTTTCTACTTCACCTTTGTTACTAATAAGGATTATGAATTCTCTGTTGATCCTGAGCTAATTACTTTGGTTGAATCTGATCCTTTTCATTGTTATGAAACTGAAACTGTAGTGGCACACCTTACTAAATTGAATGACATTGCCACCCTATTTGCTCATGAGGAAAAAATCGCTACTACTATATTCTTAAGTTGTTTCCTTTCTCACTAAAGGATGATGCTAAGTTATGCTTGAATACTCTTGCTCCTGGTTGTGTGCGTAGTCCCTAGGATATGATATATTACTTCTTTGAAAAATATTTTCCTGGTCATAAGAAGCAAGCTGCCTTATAAGAAATATTTAACTTTGTGCACATTGAAGAAGAGAATCTTCCTCAAGCTTGGGGAAGCTTCTCCAGTTACTTAATGCTTTGCCTGATCACCGTCTTAAGAAAAAATGAAATACTTGATATCTTTTATAATGGACTAACCCATTCTTCTAGGGACTACCTAGATAGTTGTTGGTTGTGTTTTCAGGGAACAAACTGCTGAACAAGTTGAAGAATTATTGAATAATATATTGAGGAATGATAATGATTGGACATTTCCTGAACCACTACCTAAACAAACTCCGAAGAAGAGAGGTATTCTATTCCTCAGTCCTGAAGATATGCAAGAGGCAATGAAATATATGAAAGAAAAAGGTATTAAAGTTGAAGATGTTAAGAGTTTACCACCTATTGAAGAAACGCATGGACTCGACATCCCTACACAGGTAGTAGAGGTAAATTCTATTGTAAGATTTGATGAAGGTGATATTCCTTACAATAAATCTTCTAGTTAATGCTTGGATGAATTTGATAATTGCATCATTAAGAAAGAAAATTCTAATGCGTATTTTTTGAAACAATTGAAACACAATGCTTACATGATAGATCGTTTGAGTGACTTAATGGTTAGAATTGCTAATGAAGTTAAAGGTCTAGGAAAACATGCTTCCATGGTCCAAACTTGGTTAGAATAAGTTGCTAAGTCACAAAATGATTTGCTTAATGGAATAGATAGTAATATGAATCATCATGTTGTTAGAGTAATGACTAGAGGAGGTAGAATGACTCAGGAGCTAGTATATCCTGAAGTTCATCCTAAAACAATTGAACAAGATTCTCAAAATGAATATTTATGCACCTAGTCTTTCTAAGAAGAAAAAGAAAAAGAAAAATGATAGGACTTTGCATGCTTCTAGTGAACCCGAGGTAGAAAACCTTGTGAGAATAGTAATGCTGTTTCTATTTCTGATGCTGAGACACAATCTGGTAATGAGCATTAACCTATTGATAATGATAATGATAATGACGATGTTCATGTAGATGCTCAACCAGACAGTGATAAAGAACCTAATAATGATGCTGCAATAGAACCTGCAGTGATCTAGATAACCCACCTGATAAGAATGAATGTTATGATAAAACATATTTCATTGCTACAAAACATGGTAAGGAAAGAGAACCCATTCCTTTTGCATACTCGTTTGACTGATATTTTGAACATGGCCCCATATGCTAAATACATGAAAGATATTGTCAGGCTCAAATTTCCACCATGCTTGCAAATTATTCTTTTAAGGATGGAGTACCTAAGAAACTAGGATATCCAGGAATACCCACCATACCATGCTCCATTAGAAGAAATTATGGAAAAGCTGCTTTATGTGACTTAGGAGCCGATGTTAGTGTTATGCCTTTCTCTTTATATAGAAGACTTGATTTGAATAAGCTCACACCTACTGAAATATCATTGCAAATGGCTGACTAATCGGTATTTGTGAGGATGTACCTGTTGTAGTTGCAAATGTTACTATCTTGAAAGACTTTGTTATACTTGATATGCCCGAGGATAACAACATGTCGATTATCCTTGGTAGACCCTTCTTGAACACTGCAGGGGCTGATATTGATTGCAACAAAAGCATGGTCACATTCCAAATCAATGGTAATGAGCATACAACACATTTTCCAAAGAAACAATTTCAAGTGAATGGTATTAATGTTATTGAGAAGGCTTCAACAATTACTATTGAAGTTTTGAATTCCCTCTTGCTTCAATCAAAAAGAAATATGAAACTCTTATTATTAGGGAGATGCATATCTCTGTTGAGGTAACTTAGTGTTATACGAAGATTCTTCGGTTTCATGTCATTGGAAAATGATTTGTTAATAATACTTGATCAACCTTATTAATGGATTCTTTTTTAGGGGCATGTGGTCAATGAATTTAGTAAGCACAACCTACTGCCCACCATTTAATCTCTGTTATTTAAAGTTAATAAAGTAGAAATGCCATGATTTTCCTGTTTTCTGAATTTTCCATGCAATAAATAAATGACTTGAAAATAGAAGTTCTCAGAATGCCCTAAAAATTTAGTATGATTTTTTGTAGAATATTGAAGAATTTTTGGCATTCAACACACCCCAGGGGGGTACACCTATGAGCCACAAGCTCACAGGTAGCACCACCCCCAGGGCACGCCATGTGGGCTTGTGGGTCCCACGGGGACCCACTCACTTATCCAACCGCCCACTCTCTTCTTCTTCTTCCTCCAGAAAAAATCACTAGCTTTCTCAAACCCGTGTTCTTGCTCCTTTGCAAGCAATTTTTGATCTCCTTGCTCAGAACTCCGTTTTTGAAACTATTTTGGGAGATTCTTTGGTATGTGAATCCTCCAATGGTCCAATTAGTTTTTGTTCTAGTGCTTTATACATTGCAAATTTTTGATGCGGTGGTGATCATGTTCTTGAGCTTGCATGCTGAATTTATATGGTCCAAAGTAGTTTTAATGCATGATATAGTTTCTAGACACTTGTAGGAGTAGTTGCTATCAATTTTGTTGAGTTTGGTTCCCTTTTATTTTGAGTCACTAAAAATTTCAGAAACAATTCAGAAGAAGAATATGTTTAGGAAAATTTTCCAAGGTGGTTCCTTGAGAGACAGCCCTCCAAGGCTTGCTATACGTGAGCCAGACCTCAAACCTCCACGGGAAGCCCTTGTGTGCCCGTGTGAATGGCCGTGGATTCCTTCATGACTCAAGCCGGTATTAAGGAGGAGTTTTACATGTGCGTACACAATGCGAGTTGACAGACTTCGTGTCAGATAAGTGCTCGTAATACTATAATGTTTCTGATTCTTTTGTGCGAAAATTTGCTTATGTGCCTCATCGCAATTCACATGATGTATTTTTAAATTAGATGAAAATTTGTTTCGCATGAACCTAGAGAATTTTGTGAAGCTTGTAAAAATCCTTAGTGGGGGATATGTGCCAAGCGTCGCAAATATGAATGCAATGAATTGTTACTTAGTATCATTAGGGGTGAAACAAGAAGGATAACCCAAGCTATTATGGGGAACATTCACTTTCCTGTTGTACATTATTTTACTCTCTTCATTGGTAGATTCATTAATAGTAAACATGATCATAGCCATCTTTCCACCCCTGACTTGAGAATTCTTAAGAGTGTGTTGTTGGGGGATAGACAATTTAACATGGGGGCGATTGTTGCATGACGATTACATAATAATGCCTTAGTTGGTGATTTTTTGGTGGTATTTATGATACTCGCCTAGCCACTCACCTAGGGGTAGCTGAGGGAGTCCTGGACTGTGGGGTCCTTGGGGAGCCGGCCTATGTGACAGGGGCCGGACTGATGGGCCGTGAAGATACGAGATAGAATGATTTATCCCGTGTCCGGATGGGACTCTCCTTTGCGTGGACAGAAAGCTTGGCGTCCGAATGTGTAGTTTCCTTCCTCTGTAAACCGACTTTGTACAACCCTAGTCCCCTCCGGTGCCTATATAAACTGGAGGGTTTAGTCCTTAGGGGCAATCACAATCATACAGGCTAGACATCTAGGGTTTAGCCATTACGACCTCGAGGTAGATCAACTCTTGTAACCCCTATACTCATCAAAGTCAATCAAGCAGGAAGTAGGGTATTACCTCCATTAAGAGGGCCCAAACCTGCGTAAACATCGTGTCCCCTGCCTCCTATTACCTTTGATCCTTAGACGCACAGTTCGGGACCCCCTACCCGAGATCTGCCGGTTTTGACATCAACATTGGTGCTTTCATTGTGAGTTCCATTGTGTCATCGCCAGAAGGCTCAATGGCTCCATCTATCATCTACAACAGTACCACCCTGAGAGAAAGTTTTCTCCCCAGCCAAATCTTCATATTTGGCGGCTTCGCGCTACGTGCCAATTGGATTGGCCATTTGGAGCAGATCGACACCTACACCCCTGGTCATCAGATCAGTTTTGGAAACCTAAACTATGTCGCCAATATCCAAGGAGACTTGATCTTCCAATGATTCGCGGCCTCAACCACAGCTCTGGCCTTAGATCCGGAACACCCCACCGAGTCCGAAGATGGGAGTTTAGACCCCATTGGACTCTCCACAGCCATAGAGCTCAACACCGGAGATACGGAGGTGATCGTTTCACCGGCAGGCCCAAAGTCATACCAGGATCCCTTCATCAACACGAAGCCGGACTCACCTCCGACCACCAGATCCGGACTCTCGAGGTCCATGTTATGCGAGCTCAGCCAGGGAACTCATGTCCCACCCTGCTCCACGGACTCTCGCTTCCCTGTCCAAACCTCACTCTTAAACGAGGCCCCAGACTTAATGCGATCTCTCGCCATTACAGAAGGATCGCTGCCAAACTACGCCCAGCCCACACTAGGGGCTGAGAGCGGGGAATTTTATGTCCCACCCACCACCCACTTTATAGCCACTATCGAGGACTTAACCGACATGCTCGATTACACCTCTGAAGACATCGACGGTATGGACAACGATGCCGAAGAGGAGCAAAGCCAGAACCCGCCATTTACCGGACGCTGGACGACCACTTCCACATACGACGTGTACATGCTGGACACACCCAAAGTGGACGATGATGATGGTGGTAAGGATCCAGTCGAGGACAAGGCCCCCGTGGCACCACCAAGGCGTCGATGTCAGCGGTGCCGCTTGAAATCACGTCGCAAAAAGGACAGTAATACTGGCGCCCGAGACAACAATACCCCGGATAACGCCGAAGACCAAGAAGCCCCTATCGAACCAACATCCGAGCAAGTCAACCCCGATGATCCTATCGGGAATGAGGGCTCGGAGGATAGTAATTACTTACCGATCTCCGAAGAGGACAAGAGCCTCGACAATGAAGAATTCATCGTGCCAGAGGAACCCGTCAAACAAGAGTGCTTTGAGTGCTGGCTAATAGCCACTACAAGGAGCCTGAAAAAGAAGTAGCAACAACTTCAAGCTGATCAGGATCTGCTCAATGATAGATGGACCGATGTCCTGGCAGCCGAGGAATATGGCCTCGAACGCCCAACTAAGAGTTACCCGAAGCGCAAGCTGCTACCCCAATTCGACAACGAGGCCCCAGAGCCTATACCGCCAATGCGTAACGCTGCCGACGGACCTGACCGATCACCACATGGCCGGGACAGAGTGGCGACTCAATCCGAACACCAGCCTGCACCACCCCGCCATAAAGGCAGAGAGACAGCAGCTGCAGCATACACTTATGACCGACGACAGGACCTGGCTAATAGAGCCGATCAGACCAGATCAATCTATGGACCAAGGTGGCGTGCCCCAGCGCGATAAGACGGCCATCGAGCCTGGCGCGACAAGCACAGCTTCACCCGGGCTGAAACCCGCATACGGACTCCATCCGAACCGCGTCGTGACGTTGCCCGATACAGAGGCACAGCACACCCCCTATGCTTCACTGATGAGGTACTGGAGCACCAGCTCCTAGAAGGGTTTAAACCCGTGAACATCAAATCATACGATGGCACAACAGAACCCCGCAACATGGATTGAAGATTTTCTTCTCCACATTCACATGGCTCGCGGTGACGATCTACATGCCATCAAATACCTCCCCCTCAAACTTAAGGGACCAGCTCGGCATTGGTTAAACAGCCTCCCATAAAACTCTATTGGAAGCTGGGAAGACCTAGAATATGCCTTTAGAGACAACTTCCAGGGCACTTATATCCGGCCTCCGGACGCCGATGACCTCAGTCACATAGTCCAGCAGCCCGGAGAGTCAGCCAGAAAATTCTGGACCCGGTTCCTAATTACAAAGAACCAAATTGTTGATTGCCCGGACGCCGAGGCTCTAGCATCCTTTAAACACAGCATCCATGATGAATGGATTGCCCGACATCTCGGCCAAGAAAAGCCGAAGTCCATGGCAGCCCTCACATCACTCATGACCCGCTTTTGCGTAGTCGAAGATAACTGGCTTGCCCGTAGCAGCAATAGTATCAGCAATCCTGGCACTTCTGAAGCAAGGAGCAGAAACGGCAGGCCCCGATGCAACAAAAACAAGCGTCGTAACAACACTGACAATGCCGAAGACACAGCGGTCAATGCCGGATTCAGTGGCTCCAAACCTGGTTAGCGGAAGAGGCCATTCAAAAGAAACAAAGACGATTCATCTAGCCTGGACCGAATACTCGATCGACCTTGCCAGATTCACGGCACCCTGGACAAGCTTGCCAACCGTACCAACAGAAGTTGCTGGAATTTTAAATAGGCTGGTAAGTTAAACACCAAGCACACTGGGAAAGGGTCGCCCAGCGAGGATGATGACGAGGAGCCTCGCCCACCGAACATAGGGGTACAAAAGAAATCCCCACCCACGAGGTCAAGACGGTGAACATGATATACATTACTCACATCCCCAAGAGGGAGCGCAAGCGCATGTTAAGGGACATCTATGCGATAGAGCCAATCGCCCCAAAATTCAACCCATGGTCAGCATGCCCGATCACCTTTGATCGCAGAGACCATCCGACCAGTAGATGTCATGGAGGTTCAGCCGCATTGGTCCTCGACCCAATTATCGATGGATTCCACCTCACGAGAGTCCTCATGGATGGCGGCAGCAGTCTTAACCTGCTCTATCAGGACACAATCCGGAAAATGGGTATTGACTCATCAAGAATCAAGCCCACCAAAACTACCATTAAAGGAGTAATACCTGGTGTAGAGGCCCGCTGCACGGGCTCAATCACATTGGAAGTCGTCTTTGATTCGTCGGACAACTTCCGAAGCGAAGACTTGATCTTCGGCATTGTCCCTTTCTGTAGTGCCTATGATGCACAACTCGGATGAACTGCGTTTGCCCACTTCAATGCGGTCCCGCACTGTGCTTATCTAAAACTCAAAATGCCAGGAACACACGGTGTTATTAGAGTCCATGGAAACATGGATTGCTCCCTCCGTACTGAGGAACACACCGCGGCCCTCGTAGCGGAAGTGCAGGTCGGCCTTATCAAGCCGAACTCCACATCGGCAGTCAAGCCCCCGGGCCCTGTCGAACGAGTCCGGACTACCCACAGAATGATAGTCCAGCTCGCCAGGAGCTCGATTAGCAATCCGGCCTCTGTCTTAGCGCCAACCGAACAACGGCGTATGTACCGCATGCACATAACTGCGCCCTAAAGATACCATGGGCGACGATGGAGGCATATCAAGTATAAAGTCCACAATTCGGCTCGACTGTACCTGGACCCCCATATCTACCCTTTTCTTAACTTCGTTTTTTTCAGGTTCCCTACAACGCACATCACCTTTTTATGGTACCAAGGGCCCTTTTACCGGCCCCTTATGAAAACCTATTCATTAATCCTCTCAAAGAATCACATACCAAGGCAAAAAGCAGCGCAAATGTACGGCGGAGTACCTAAAGGATCTTTCAAGATCACCTCTTCCCCTTTTTAGTACCTATACACTGGTTTCCCTTTCGCTTGGCATGTAAAATAGTCTCGATGCTTATAGCATTATATGAACAAATACGTTTTGCCGTATCAATCAGACTATAATGGAAACAGATTTTTGCCCAAACTATTCGGTACTGGCTTATTTCCTAATATGTATTCCCCCTTCTCTTTCGTCTGATTGTCATGTACACCTCGGCACGACCTAAATCGCCGGGGGCTCCATTCAGCCTCGTACAATTCTTAAATATAACATAAGTCCGAACACTTCTACAGTACAATTCGGCGTCCCGAATCTAGTATTATATGCATCGGCTCCGAATCATGTCTTGGGTCAATAGTTGGGTTGCCCGGCTCCTGTGGTTACTACCTTACATTCCGATTGTTCGGCTAAGGAAGTAAAGGGAGAACTACTGCGATTGTGTTTCTGGTTATCTAGATAAACACCTCAGTAGAGAAAGCCGAAACTGACTGTCATGATGGGGTGAGAGCTGGTCAGCTATTCGGTGACTCGGTATAAATCTCTTGCGATATTTTCTGTGTCACATGAAGGACTAGTTTTTACCTAGTCAGGTGTCTACAGCAACCAAGTTCGGATCACCGAACAATACCAGGGGATGCGCCTACAATCTTATTGTCGAACCCCTATGGCTAAGTGAGAATTATAAAGCTGCATAGTCTGATTGCCTGGTTCACCGCACTAGCACCTCCTTTAAGGACCAAGTCGTTGGGTTAAGTGTGTTTTTGTGCTGCTCCGAACACCCCCGTAGTATCTACGTAAGGGGCTGAAGCCGATGACTGGCCAACTCTCAGATTCAATAAACAGCCGTAATGGAGGATAAATAATATCAGATGAAATAAGACTAAAATTATACAAATGCCTTGTTTTCATTATACAAAGTTTGGGCAGCACAGATACATTCATTCAAAAATGATATCCTTCGAACACAGGCCCTCTATAATGCGTGATCCTTCCAAGATGCCGTTGAAGTATCGCTCCGGCATACGATGCTCCTTTCCTGCGGGCGGTCCCTCGGTTGCAAGACTAGTGGCATTCATCTTCGCCCACTGCACCTTGACACGGGCGAAGGCCACCCGAGCACCTTCGATAGAGACTAACCACTTTATCGCATCAAGCCGTGGGCAGGCATCGACTAGCCGCTTCACAAGCCCAAAGTAGCTACTAGGTATGGGTTCGGCTAGCCAAAGACGGACTATGACATCCTTCAAGGTCAGTTAGGCCACCCTATGTAGCTCGGTCAGCTGTTTCAGCTGATCACTGAGGGGCACAGGATGCTCTGGTGCAAGGTACTGCGACCAGAACAGCTTCTCTATTGATCTTCCCTCTTCGGCTCGGAAGAAATCTGTAGCATCTGCAATACTTCGGGGCAGATCCGCAAACGCTCCCGGAGAACTCCAAATGCGTGCAAGTAAGGTGTACTTTCTCCTTACGAATTTGCTCTGCATATTAAAGGCCTTACCCGCTACAATCTGGTTAGCTTCTTGGATCTCCTAACAGGCGCCTTGGGCTTCAACCCGGGCCTCCTTAGCACTTTGGAGCATCGTAGCAAGTTCGGAGTCTCGATCCAACACCTTGAGCTCCAAGGACTCACATTTGCTAATAGTATCCGTGAGCTCTTGTTGGACTTCATCCAACCTCGCCTCATGTTTCCGGCGAGCGGCTCGCTCCTCGTCCGCCTCCTTCTTGGCCTCGGCCAGAGCACTCTTGAGGGCCTCGACCTTAGACGTGCCACCTACGAGCGTAATCATAAATCTCATTTAGATAACAAATTGGAACTCATATCATTTCAGATATGCTTCGGTATCGCATACCTTGTTTTTCCTCCAACTTCCACTTTAGTTCGGACACTTTGGCAGCATGCAAGGTTGCTGCTAGCTTCGCAGCCTGTTCATCAAACGAGACATATATGTTAGCTCCTGTGAAGTATTATTCGATCCTCTGTTCGGCCTTTCTTCACGAAATGCCGAACAGAGTCTCAGGGTCTACTATCTATACACATGCATTCCTTTTGCAAATAGCCAAAAAAAATATTATGTCACATACCTCAAAGCCTGTTAAAAGGCTAGTATAAGCTTCGTTCAATCCGCTCTTAGCGGACCGAACCTTTTTAACCACCGCACCCATAAGGGTACGGTGTCCCTCCACAAAGGAAGCACTCTGAAGCACTTCCACCAGAGTGTCTGGCGCCTCCGAATTGATAGAGGATGCCGGTGGAGATGGCGTGCCCCCTTCTCTCGAAGGAGGCTGTTGAACCGATTCTGGAGCCGTATGGGTCTCCGAAATAATTTGGTTGGGGGCCGAATTGAGCATGGCCCCCATCGCCGGTCTCCATGGGGGTTGATTTCCCCCTCTCTTCGACGACAGAGGTATTACCCTCCGTCGCCACCTTCATGGCCTCCCGCGCCTCCCCGTGACCTGGAGGGGTTCTTCAGGACAACACTTCGGTGTTGTCTATAGCGGTGGGTGGAGAGACCTGCGGAGGCGAGTCGCTCTCCATCGCGTTCGGCCATAGCGAATTCTGAGATGAAGATGATCGTTGGGGGAGGTCGTGAGCCGGACTACAATGCGCAATTCAGTATGTTAAAATAACAAGGCATAAAATTTGGATATGTGTATGGTGTATTCGGATACTTACGATCCTGCCAAGGGCTTCGACCTAGGGTGCCACTCAGGGATGGCATCGGCATCCGCTTCGGAATCATCTGAAAGGGAGGATTTCCCCTTCTTGGTCGCCTCTAGATCCGCGAAAGCCTCCCTTTTCTTCTTTACCCCTTGTGGGAATAATTGCTCTCTTCCTTGACTACATCTTCGTCATGAGAGGAGGAGGTCTCCGTATCTTCGGAGATAACGTCCGAAGCGCCCTTACGGCGGTGGCCACCTCTAGCCTCCTTGCCTTTCTTCTTGGCCTTCTTCTCCGGCGCCTGATATGGCGCCGAAACTAGCATCTTCATCAACAAAGGGATGGCTGGGTCTTCGGGCAACAGAGCTGGACATTGGATTTGCTCCGCCTTCTTTGTCCAGCCCAGTGGGAGTACTGGAAAGTTCAATATACTCCTTGGATTTGTAAATTAAAGTCATTATGAAACTTACGGAAGTAGCCGGATGAGTGCAGCCGAGGCCGTGGTCTTCGGTCATTTCCGGCCACGACTTTTGAGCCTTGAAGAGCAGCTTCCATATGTCTTCGTGCATCGTGCCAAAGAACCGCTACAGGGTCCGAGGACTGGCCGGGTCGAATTCCCACATATGTTGAGTTCGGTGTTGACAAGAGAGAATCCGGCAAAAAAGCATCACCTGGATCACGCTGACAAGGCTGGTGTTCTTGTTTATCATGCCCTTGATGCAGTTCTCCAGTGTCGTCACCTCATCAGGCGACTCCCAATCTAGGCCCTTATTGAGCCAGGATGTAAGCCGCATCGGGGGCCCGGACTTGAACTCTGGAGCGGCGGCCCATGCGGCATCGCGGGGTTCCTTGATATTGAACCACCCCTGCTGCCATCCTTTGACAGTCTCCACAAAGGTCCCCTTTGGCCAGGTGACATTGGGGAGTTTGCTCAACATGGCGCCGCTGCACTCTGTGTGTTGGCCTTCAACCACCTTTGGCTTCACATTGAAGACCTTGAGCCATAGGCCAAAGTGGGGAGGGACGTGGAGGAATGCCTCGCACACGACGATAAACGCCGAAATATTGAGGAGGGAATTTGGGGCTAGATCATGAAAATCTAACCCATAGTAAAACATGAGACCGCGGATGAAAGGATGAAGGGGAAACCCTACTCCACGAAGGAAATGGGGGATGAACACTACCCTCTCATCGGGATTCGGAGTGGGAGTGATCTCCTTTTTGGCAGGGAGCCAGGGGATTATATCCGTGGCCAGGTATCCAGCTTCCCGGAGCTCCTTGATGTTCTGCTCTGTAACAGAGGAAGCCATCCACTCGCCCTGCAGTCCAGAGACGGACATGGCTGGGGTGTTTGGTGGCAATGGAAGAGATTGGGACTTGGGCGCTGGAGCTCGAATGGCAGATAGACTGAGGAGGAAGAAGGCGTGGAGCAAAAACACGGATCCTTATCTTCTTATAAAGGTAGTGGATATCAAGCGCCCATGTCGGCGTTCTAGGAACGGGGGTCCCCAGACTTGCCTGACTGCGGCCTGCGGCGTGGCTCAAGGGGCGGCCCAGCATGGCCCACCTTCATCAGCACGAGCTCAAGACCCTCACGAGGGGCCAAGCCTCGTGGGGCGGACGACAGGAGGCATCCTCAGGCGCGGCCTCGTCAGGCTGGCTCGCGAGCAGGTGGAGAGATCAAGGCGGGGTACCTCACGAGGTGCCCATGATGCAAGCCATGATGACCAAGGGCGCCAGGCGGGCGCCAGCCCGCGCAGTGTCCTTCTTTCCTCTTTGGTGCAAAGGGAGCAAGCGCAGGCGGGAGCATCAAGAAAAGGCATCCATTCCGGTGCACCAAGACCAAGACCAGCAGAACGGCAGAATGGAGGTCATTGTGGAGCCCAAGCCGGCATCACCACCAGAGCCTTTAGCAGGCGAGGACCAACTTTAGTCAGGATAAGTGTACTGGATGTTCCCCTTCAAAATGGCCAGTTGTTGGCGCCCTTCCCGCTCAATATTTGGGAGGAGGCCCAGGGCCTTTGCCTATAAATAGGACTAGCCACCACAAAGTAGGGAGAGGACAGAAGGGAATCCTCACCAGGAAACCAATAGAGAGAGAGCGACTGAACTCCCTCTAGTAGTTCATCGCACCAGCCAAGAACAGACCCTCGTGAGGCTGTTCTTCCTTGTGTTGTTCATCATCAGCCCAAGAGGCAATCCACCACACAACACACTGGAGTAGGGTATTACACCACAATGGTGGCATGAACCAGTATAAACTCTGTGTCTCTTGTGTTGTTCTTTTGATTGCTTAGATCATAGCGAGGCGGTGAGGTGTAGGTAGGTAGAGGGTGAAATCTCCGTGCGCACCCTAGAGTTCGAACCTAGAGGGTCTGCCGGAACCCAAAATCTGACATTTGGCGCGCCAGGTAGGGGTGCGCCGGAATCCACCTTCTGCCGCTTCGCGTCCCGCCGCATCATCATCATCATGTCCGGCGACCAGGCAGGCAACCCCGATCCCTGGGCGGCCTAGCCCGCCCACGCAGAACCGCTCGCGCCGGGCAACCCCATGCCCCGGGCAGCTCGCGGTCCGCAGGGCGCTGCGGGCCGCGGGCGGCGTGGACAGGCAGCGATAGCTTTCATGACACGGCAGGCTCGATCGGCAGCGAGGGCCTCCCACCACGCAGCGGCCACGATGCCGTACACCCGACGAGAGCAGGCGAACTCGAGGGCCGCGCTCACCGTGGCCCGAGAGCTGCTGGAGTGCAGGCTGCTGGAAGGCGGTGGCGACGTGCTGCTAGAGCGGGTGGTAGAGCTCCTGGGCTTCGCCGCCTCGGGGGCTCCCCCCTTCTGCACACAACTCCCACCTCAGGTCTAGGGCGGACCGCACGGGGGCTCCGTGCACTCCCGTGCGGGCCCGAGAGGACTCCAAGACCACCCCAACGCTGCCCAGGCCGTCAGCCCCGGGCCAGCAGCGGTGCTGCCTCTACCCCCAGCCATCGAAGAAGGACTCGCCACAACCCGCGGCCCCGGTGGGCCGCCGCGCTATCACCCCCAGGCGGGCACATCAAGCAGGACTGCGAGGCACGCAGAGTGCTATGGCGCGGCCTTCGGGGTGGCGACCCCAGAAGAGTACGTGCTCCACATGATGGACCAAGAGCGCACACATGAGGACGAACAAGGCTCGCTCCTCAGCCCAAGCTGGGGGGACGAGACGCCAGAAGCCGAACTCTTCCGGGATCCCCGAGGAGGCCCCGTCGGCTACGCTGGAAACAACGAGTATCAGGTACCACTAATTCCTCAGGAGCAGGCATACGCCAACCATGGATCACAAGATGTGCAGGTCACGACAACGGGCGGCTACCCCACTCCCGCAGCTTCCTACCCCTCAGGAGGAGGGCCCCGGGGGCTGCAGGAGAGGGGCCAAGATCCAACATCACCACTGCGGCGTTCGGAGCAAGGCATCCTCAGGAGGTAGGCCCTCTGCTGGGGAGGTGCCCTAGAGCCTGCCCCTGGCAGAGGACCTGTGATCGTCGGGGGAACCGCTGGCGACCGCTATACCCCATCGACGGCGTCCTGGTTTCTGGTCGTCGTCGGTGGCACTAGAGTGTGGCGCAAGGCGGGGCCCTCGTCTGGCGATATGAAGCAAGGCCGGTACCTGTGAAGAAGGCCCAGTGCCTGTGAAGCTCGCCGCCCCGTGACACTCTCACGTAATAATGAGTGGGGTTGTACACGCCCCGGAGTCTCAGGGGTGCCGGCCTCAGGCCCTGGGGCTCCCTCCCACGCCCAGTGGCAGGACTTAGCTCCGCACTGGTGAGAAGACGTCCAAGACTAGACTAGGTGCCGGACGCGGCCTTTTTTCTGCTTTCGTTGCTTTTCCCCCTTGGTTGCCATTTTCCCCCGTTGAATTTAAGTTGTATTTGAGCTCAAGGATTTGCGTGTGTTCGGGGAAGGGGTGTTTAGTCTCGTTCGAGTAATCTCTTGCGTTCTGGTTACCGCTTCGCCTCAGCTGCCTCCCCTCGCGAGCCCATTGCGAGCCGGGCCAGGCCTAGCTTGCGTGCAGCCCAGACTGCCGCCGCCGCACCCTCTCTGGAGGTTTTCATTACAGGTTTTATGGGCTCGTTCAGAAGATGCTCGAGGCACCACAGCCCTCCGCAGGCTGACTCGAGGCCCACGCGGGTCAAAGGTAAACTAGCCAACCAGCTCGTCATGAAATCAGCCGCTTGGTGTAGGCGTATGAGTGATATTGCTTCTACCGTTACGCCGAATACGAGTTTTTACATGACGGGCTCCCCCTCCCAAAATGCTATTACAACCTTTAGGGCAAGACCCGAACACTGTCTGCGCAGGGTAAGGAAGTAGGGACAACACACGGTCAGTCAGATAAATCCCCCAATGCATCCTCAGGGGCGCCTCCTGAATCATCGCTGACGTCGCTGGCCTCACCATCGCCCTCCGCATCGCCGGCAGTGGCGCTAGGGCCGTTCACCATGTCACCTTCATTAGCGGCCACAACCGCGTTGTCGTTATCAGAAGCGAAGGCCCTGACCAGGGCATCCACGTTGTCTTCCACCCAGCGCGCCAGGTCGCCCCGGACGGCCTGGGGTACTGGGGCGATGGCAGCGTCAAAGTCGAAGTCGGGGAACATGTTCTGAAGGTGGCTGAAGACACGAGAGAAGGCGCGCCCGAGCAGGGCGCGGCTCCTCTCCTCCACCAGCCTATCGGCTCTGACCGAGCGCGCCTCCAGCTACGTCACCACATTGGTGAAGAACTGAAGATTGCCAGCATAGTTGACTGTGTGGGGCTGGGCAACAGCCACCTCACAGATGTTACCCAAGGCCGTGTTGGCTCTCTCCCGGAGCCCGGCGAGCATGGGGCCGTGCTCGTGCTCCAGAATCCGCCGCTGGAGTATCTCGTCCTTGTTCTGCCGCACAACAGCCTCAGCCTCGTCCACTCGCTGGCGGAGAAGAAGCGCCTCAGCACGGGAGGTAGTCAACTCCTCCTGTGCTGCGTCAAGGGCGGCCCGGGAAGCGTCGGCCCGCCGCGTCACTTCCTTCAGCTTGGCCCTCAGGACGGCGGTCCTGCCTTCAGCCTCGACCCGGATCAACCCCAGTCTCTCGTCAAACTCGCGCTCAAGGTCCAAGCGGGACGTCGCCACCCCGTGATCAACCTCTGCAGTGGCTCGAGCCTCGCGCGCAGCAACGTCATCCTCCGCCTGCGTCACCAAGCGCTCTCTTGTCTCCAGACATTCAAGATCACGCGCGCGCTCAGCAGCCTCCAGCGTCAGTGCCTCCTCACGCCTCAGGAGCTTTGCTTGGTCGACTGAAGCCACCTTCATCGATGCAAGGGCCGTCTCCCGTAGCTCCACTTGCTGCTCCAGGGAGTGGCACCGGGCCAAGAGTTCCCGCGCCCGCTCCTCCGACGCCTCGCACTGTTGGTCAGCCTCTCGGGCCTCCTCGACGGCCCAGGAACGGGCCTCCCGAGAGGCCGCCAGCAACGCCTCAGCCTCCACTTTGTCGAGGTCACGCTGGTGGCGCGCAAGGGCGACGGCCGCCTCCAGCTTGGGCCTCTCTTCAGCCAGGCATAGGCCCTCAGCCTTAAGGCACGCGTGTTCATCATCAAGCTCTTCACCAAGCTGGCTCACCGCGTCGGCCGCCCTCCGGAGAAACCCTTGGCAAAGAACTCGACGCCTCCAGGTGTGCTCGAGCGCGTCTTCTGCATCGGCATCCGCCCCAAGTAAGCGTCGGGGGCCACGAATCAGCACTCCCCTTCTAGGCAGGGGGCTGGGGGCTGGCGCCCTCATGATGGCCGGGCACGCCTCGCCAAAAGCCCGGTCGGGGGCCGGCCCCTCCCCAACTAAAGAGCGCAGGGCCGACCTCAGCCAATCGCCATCCATAATCAGCCTCGAGACCCAAGGCAGGCTAGCTATGCCCCGACGAGGCTCGTGAAGGAGGGTCGCGAGGCACGCAGGGCCGCGATGCACCACAGGATGGCTCACCTCTTCGGCCGGCCTCACCGAGAGGGCTCTGCTGGAACTCGGAGCGCTTGAAGGCGGTGGAGAGGGCGGAGCCTGGGGGGATGGCTCCTCGGCCATCTCTGCGAGATCGGTAGGAAGGGGCCTGCGGAGCAAGAATCGGCCAAAGCAACGGGAGGACCAAGAGCTGGGAAAGGGGAAGGCTTACTCATCAATGGAGAAATACTTCTGGCGCTTCAGCATGCGTTAAGGGTAATCGTCACCCAAAGCCTCCCTTTTCCTCAGGAGAGCCTCGAAGTCCACACAGAAGCGACCCAGGAGTTGAGCGCAGGGGTCAGCCTGCGACGAGGAAGAAGCGTCAAGATGCCCAGCGTCTGGAGCGTTGTCCTGATGCACGCCGCTGGTCGCTTCACCAAGAAGGATAGCTGGGGCCCTAGGGGCCTCAACCACAGGTGCCGTGGGCAGCGGCTCAGCACCTCCAGCCACGGCACTACGGGCATCAGGAGCTGGCCCCTCAGGAGTGCCGCCTGGCGCCGTCACTCCGGCGGGGGCCCCCTCAGCCTCCGGCGGCCCATGCCTCCCTGCTTCGCCACTCAAGGAATGACTGCCGTGGGCGACTGGGAGGGCTATCACCATCACTGGGTTCTCGCGAGAACCCCTGAGGCCGGCGGGGCGCAGCCCCCATTCGTCGAAGCTGGGCATCTGCTTCACGAAGTCGCCCCTGTTCGAGCAAAGGTACAACAAAGCCCCCCATGCTGGACGCTGCGGGGGGAAGGGTCCCCAGTCAAGACCAAGAGAACCTTCCTCGGTGCTTCGGGTGTCAGGTCCTCCTCCTGGAGCCTCATGCGATCTTCACACCTACTAAAGGACCACATCCGGCAGGAGTGGCGCTGGATAAGAGCAATGCGGCATAGCAGGAACTCCTTCACCACCTTAGGCGCCGTCACACCAAGCGCCCTCAAGAACGCAAAGCGGTGCCAGACGAAGATGAGTCGGGGGCTCGTGAGCGTCTCCTGGACCCAGCCTGAATTGGGGACAGCGGGCGCCATTGGCTCCGAGAGCAGGGGGGTGGGCAACCCAACATCCACGTACAGCCACCGCTCGCGGAACTCAGGCGTGGACGGAGGAAGGCTGAAATCAATCCCTGAAGCCACTATTTCTGGTGCGGCAATGAAGCTCACGCACCCTGAGCATTGGGTGGGATCGACGAGGCGTAGAGAGAAGAAGTGGTGCCGCAAGGCAACCGAAGGAGGAATGCCCATCATCGCCTCACAGACAAAGGCGAAGACGGCTAGAAGAGTAATGGATTCAGGACCCAAATGCATAATATGGATCTGGTAATGGGAAAGCATAGCGTTGAAGAAATCGGAGAAAGGGGGAACCAATCCCGCCCACAGGGCGTCAGCAAAGTACTGGACCTCGGTGACCACCCTGTCGATGGAGAAGAGGGATGCGGGCCAGGCTGTCGTCCTCCTGCACTCGTTGAAGATGGTGGCCAGAGCAGAGCTGACCTTGCACAAACCTTCTCGGTTGAGTATGATCGACTGATCGACGGCAGAGGCCGCCAGCGACGGTGAGCGACGCGGAGGCACTGGTTTCTTCCCTTTTCCCTTCTTCGTCGGAGCCATGGCGACGGGAAGAGGGGGGATTCGAGATTGGACTGGAAGCAAAGACTGGAGCTCGAGGGGAGGAAGAGCAGGGGACGGTCGAGCGGCGAAAAGAGGAAAGACTGTGTGCAACCACGGGTCCGCCTAGCTGGGCGCAAAATAAGGAGGCGTGGGAAGCAGGGTCACCCATGTCCAATCAACCGCCACGTGGCGCCCGAGGCCGCAGGCTGTTAGGGCCCACGGCGCTTCGCACTTGCCCCTTCGCCTCTCTGCTCAGCCAAGTCTGGGTGCCCCTTGGGCCCGGGGGCTACTGTCGGTGTTCTGGGAACGGGGGTCCCCAGACATGCCTGCCTGCGGCCTGCGGCGTGGCTCAAGGGGCGGCCTAGAATGGCCCACCTTCATCAGCACGAGCTCAAGACCCTCGCGAGGGGCCAAGCCTCGTGGGGCGGACAAAAGGAGGCTTCCTCAGGCGCGGCCTCGTCAAGCTGGCTCGCGAGGAGGCGGAGAGATCAAGGCGGGGTACCTCACGAGGTGCCCATGACGCAAGCCATGACGACCAAGGGTGCCAGGCGGGCGCTAGCCTGCGCAGTGTCCTTCTTTCCTCTTTGGTGCAAAGGGAGCAAGTGTAGGTGGGAGCATCAAGCAAAGGCATCCATTCCGGTGCAACAAGACCAAGACCAGCAGAATGGCAGGATGGAGGTCATCATGGAGCCCAAGCTGGCGTCACCACCAGAGCCTTTAGCAGGCGAGGACCAACTTTAGTCAGCATAAGTGTACTGGATGTTCCCCTTCAAAATGGCCAGTTGTTGGCGCCCTTCCCATTCAATATTTGGGAGGAGGCCCAGGGCCTTTGCCTATAAATAGGACTAGCCACCACAAAGTAGGGAGAGGACAGAAGGGAATCCTCACCAAGAAACCAATAGAGAGAGAGAGCGACTGAACTCCCTCTAGTAGTTCATCGCACCAGCCAAGAACAGAACCTCACGAGGCTGTTCTTCCTTGTATTGTTCATCATCAACCCGAGAGGCAATCCACCACACCACACACTGGAGTAGGGTATTACACCACAATGGTGGCCCGAACCAGTATAAACTCTATGTCTCTTGTGTTGTTCCTTTGATATCTTAGATCATAGCGAGGCGGTGAGGTGTAGGTAGGTAGAGGGTGAAATCTCCGCGCGCACCCCAGAGTTCGAACCTAGAGGGTCTGCCGGAACCCGAAATCCGGCAGCCCCCTCATAAGCCTTAAATCTCGCTTATTCCCAAGGGGCCGTGTGAACGACACGGTTGGATTACCCAAAAACCCTATTGATGAGAATCCCGCGATAAGGGGACACTATCCCTGCTTTGACAAGACGTGCCTATGACCGTGCCTCGAAACACGAAGCAAGGGCTATAAAACAGTTTAGAATACTAACAAGGCCAGGACATAACGCCTCGCCGGGAAAATTGCCTATGGACGTGACTTACTTTGTTTTGAGTACTTTTAACCTCACAACTTAAGGCTGTAATTATTTAACAGAGCTGGGTACAACTATTTTGTGTGGGGGACTGCATTGGAGTATTCAGAGAAGGAACCTACCTTGCAATGCTTAAGACAATCTGCACGCCGAATACATTGTCATTGAAGCCCGGTTCAGGGGTTACCAAGGGAGTCCTGGACTGTGGGGTCCTCGGGGAGCCGGCATATCTGACAGGGGCCGGATGTAGCGACTACACCTCAAATAGTCTGATCTCTGTGCCTCAGCGTCATCCCTGGACTGGTAATGCTGACACACACAGTACTTGAGAATTTATAACAGAGTAGCAATCACACACTTATTACATCGAATGTCTCAAAAGAGAACTTATTACAATAATATGGCTTAAGGCCATCTAAAACCCATAACAGCGGAAGGACTGGAAGATAACGTGAGTCCATCAACTCAACGGCATCACTGAGTGAAAGACAACGACCTATGGCACCTTACTCGTCGTCTAAAAAGTCTGCAACATGAATGTTGCAGCCCGAAACGGGTCAACACATGGAATATGCTGGCAAGGTAACACATAGAGTAATGAACAGAATAAATGCTATCACTACATGCATATATGGCTAGTGGAAAGCTCTATGGTTATAGTTTTGCATAAAGCCAATTTTTCCCTACAACAAAGGAATAAATTTTATTTAACTACCATGGTGGTTGTTAAACATTGAGAAGGTTCCTCCAACTCAATCCCAATTAAGCATCATCACTAAACCCAATCAAATTATATTAAGAGTGATGAGATCAACATGATAATCCAAGAACTAGATACTCAGAACGTCCATAACCAGGGACACGGCTAACCATGATTAGTTTATACACTCTGCAGAGGTTTGCGCACTTTTCCCCACAAGACTCGAATACATCCATGGTCGGAGATTCGAGACACAGATTTTCTGAAGCATTAACTCTCTACTCTGGATAGATAGTACCACCTACAACCCACTACATCTGCTAGTCTACCTCTTCAAGAGCTTCACGCAACTTACTCAACTATGCTAGAGCCCATATTGGCTTGTGGCGGCACACGGAAATTTCTAGCATGACTAATCTTATGATCCCTTTGAGCCTGGGTGGCGGACCGTAGGATGATCACACGAGTACTCCGGGATATCCTAGGACAACACTGGATTCTCTAGGTACCCTGACAACCACTGGGTACTCCAGGGTGCCTCAAGCAATCCACCCAGATGTGTATTTAAATAGCCACCTTAAGTAAACCATTAAATAATAACAATCACATCTGTCATGAATCACTCAAACCAAACCACGTCTACGAGCATAGCATAGCAGTATAAGCATAACATAAAAGTAACTCCCAAAGGTTTGATAACAAACAGGTAATAGGTTCTACCTCATCGTCTACTTCCCAGAACCCACATGTTAATCAGATCCTAACAATGCAATTGTTTGAGGATTGATCTAATGTAAAAAAACTGGTTAGTAAAGAGGAATGATCAAAGTGCTACTTGCCTTACTGATGATCCGTGAAACCTAGAGACTCGTAGTAGCACGCTTCACACTCCGAGTACTCTATCGCAAACAAACAAGCATACAATAAGCACTCAACTAGAAGCACGGGTGAAACTCAAATAAGAGATCTAACCATAAAGTTCAACTTAAGAACTCCGGTTTGCAAAAAGAATCAAATCAAACGAAGCAACGAAACTCAAACTATGAAAGAAACAATATATGTTTACTAATCTGGACTTAAGTCAAATTTTTACTATAACAAAACCTTGTTTAAGTTGATCAAACAGAAAGAGGGCTTTAAGACAAAGATCTAGGCACTTGAATCGCCTGATTCCAATAAACGAGCGAAAAGATAGACTAAAACGAAAAATCAGGGCAGAAATCGCGATCAAAAATAATCACGGAAAAACCCTGGAAAAAGAAAAACTGATGAACAGGCTAACTAACGAACGTTCGCTGTCTGCGGCTAACGGGTGAAAACCGTTTGTTAAAACGAACGTACGAACGAGCGTTCGCTAAATAACTAAACCGGGAAAAAAATAAAACCAATCTAATAAAAAATAACTGAGGGTTTCTAAAAAACGAACGGTTTTTCCATGAAAACTGACAGCTACCTCGGGACGCGCGGCGGTCGAGAGCAACTCCGGTGGGGCGGCGGGGTCGATGACGAGGCGGCGGGCGGCGGCTACGGCGTCCGGCGGCGGCGAGGCACGGCGGCGAGGCGGCGTCTGGCGGCGGCAACGGCGGTTAGCGCTGGCGGCGGCGGCGGGGTGCGGGGCTGGGGCAAGGCTAGGGTTTGGGGCGGCTCGGGCCTCGCCTCTTAAAGGCTGGCCGGTTGACTTTTTTTAAATAATTCCACGTAGAAAAAAGAAGAAAAGAAATACTAAATGGACTCCAAAAATCCTGAAATAAATTTTCCCTGTTCTCTAAAAATATAGCGGACAAAGTGAACATTTATTTGGGCCTCTAATGCAATTTTGAAAAAAGCATTTTTTCCTAATTCAAATAAAATAGCAATAAAACTCCGAATAAAATCCTTATTTGATTTTAATATTTAACCTCCAATATTTCTTTATTTTGGGAAATTCATTTTATCCCCTCTCATTTAATTCCATATAAGAAATATTCAAAGAGAAAAATAATTAAAACCAAATGATCCTTTTTTCAAAATTCAAGGAAAACTCGAATATGAAACTAACGAAATCCCCAACTCTCTCCGTGGCTCCTTGAGTTGCGTAGAATTTCTAGGATCAACCAAAAATGCAATAGAATAAGATATGCAATGATGATCTAATGCATAACATTCCAAATTGAAAATTTGGGATGTTATAAACCTACCCCCCTTAAGATGAATCTCGCCCTCGAGATTCGGGTTGGCTAGAAAATAGGTGAGGGTGGTCCTTCCGTAGGTGTTCCTCTCGTTCCCAGGTGGCTTCATCCTCTGTATGGTGGCTCCACTGAACTTTGCAGAACTTGATAACCTTGTTGCGGGTGACTAGGCTGGAAAACTCGAGAATCTTCACTCGTTTCTCTTCGTAGGTCAAATCACTATCCAACTGAATCGCTTCCAATGGCACTGTATCTCTAAGTGGAATGTCAGCCATCTCTGTGTGGCACTTCTTCAACTGGGAAACGTTTAACACATCATGAACTCCTGATAATCCTTTGGGCAATTGCAACTTGTAAGCAACTTCTCCCATACGTTCCAAAACTTTGTATGGTCCCACAAAACGTGGTGCTAACTTTCCCTTAACTCCAAAATGCTTAACTCCTTGGAGTGGGGACACTCGAAGATAAACTCTGTCTCCAACTTTGTAAATTGTCTCCTTGCGTTTAGAATCCGCATAGCTCTTCTGCCTGGACTGGGCTACCTTGAGTCTATCGCGAATCAACTTAACCTTCTCTTCAGACTCTTTAATCAAATCCGGTCCAAACAACTAACGGTCTCCAACTTCATCCCACAACAACGGCGTCCTGCACCTCCTTCCGTACAAAGCTTCGAAAGGGTCCATCTTCAAACTGGCTTGATAACTGTTGTTGTAAGAGAACTCTGCATAAGGCAAATTGTCATCCCAACTACATCCATAATCCAGCGCACAAGCTCTAAACATGTCCTCCAGAATTTGATTGACTCTCTCGGTCTGCCCATCCGTCTATGGATGAAAGGTTGTACTGAACTCTAGCCTGGTACCCAAAGTCTCAAGCAACTGATTCCAGAACTTTGAGGTAAACTGGGTTCCTCTATCTGATACAATGGTCCTTGGAACTCCATGCAGACATACGATCCTGGTCATGTATATCTTTGCCAACTTAGCACTGGTGTAAGTGGTCTTCACAGGGATGAAATGAGCTTCCTTCGTCAACCGATCGACTACAACCCATATCGAGTCATAGCATGAATGAGTCCTGGGCAATCCCATGATAAAATCCATGCCTAGCTTATCCCACTTCCATTCGGTTATCAGCAATGGTTGTAGTAATCCTGCTGGCTTCTGATGTTCTGCCTTCACTCTCTGACATACATCACAAACTGCTACATACTCCGCAATATCCTTCTTCATTCCGGTCCACCAGAAACTGTCCTTCAAATCTAGATACATCTTGGTATTTCCTGGGTAAATCGAATACAGTGAATCATGGGCCTCCTGCAGAATCAACTTCCTGATCTCGGGGTCATTAGGCACATATATGCGGTCCTCAAACCATACGGTATCATGCTCATCCTCATGGAATCCTTTTGCCTTTCCTTTGCTCATCCTTTCCTTTATCTCGGCAATCTCCTTGTCCGTCTTATGAGCTTCTCTAATCTTATCCATCAAAGTAGACTGAATTTCCAATGCTGCTACATAGCCTCTCGGAACGATCTCCAAACATAGCTCACAAAGATCCTCTGCTAACTCCTTAGGTAACTCTCCGGTCATGAGCGTGTTGACATGACTCTTGCGGCTCAACGCATCGGCTACTACGTTGGCCTTTCCGGGATGATAATGCAACCTCATATCATAATCCTTGATGAGCTCCAAGCATCTCCTCTGCCTGAGATTCAACACCTTCTGCGTGAAGATATACTTCAAACTCTTGTGATCCGTGTATACCTCACAATGGTTTCCAATGAGAAAATGTCTCCATGTCTTCAACGCATGCACTACGGCTGCTAACTCCAAATCGTGCGTAGCATAATTTAACTCATGGGGTTTAAGCTGTCGTGAGGCATATGAGGCAACTCTTCCCTCCTGCATAAGCACTGCTCCAAGTCCTCGACAAGAAGCATTGCAATACACCTGATAATCCTTGCGTTGATCTGGAAGAATCAATACTGGAGCTGTAACCAAACGTTTCTTCAATTCATGGAAACTGGCCTCACATTCCTGAGTCCATCTGAACTTGCTGTCCTTCTTCAACAACTCTGTCATGGGCTTTGCAATCTTCGAGAAATTCTCAATGAACCTCCTGTAGTGTCTTGCGAGTCCAAGTAAACTCTGGATCTCTCCAACTGACGTGGGTGCTTCCCAATTTGTCACAGTGACAACCTTGGTGGGGTCTACTGTTATTCCTTCTCCGTATATAACATGTCCGAGGAATCCAACTTCCTTCAACCAAAACTCACACTTGCTGAACTTGGCATATAACTGATGTTCTGTGAGCTTCCCAAGTACCAAACACAAATTCTCCTTATGCTCCTCTTCATTTTTCGAATAAAACAGAATATCATCCATGAACACCACGATGAACTTATCCAAAAACTCCATAAACACCTTGTTCATCATGTTCATGAAATAGGTAGGTGTGTTAGTCAGACCAAAAGACATAACGGTATACTCATATAGCATGTACCTTGTGGTAAAGGCTGTCTTAGGTATATCATGCTCTCGAATCTTCAGCTGGTGGTATCCTGATCTCAAATCGATGTTGGAAAATACTTTAGCTCCTTGCAACTGGTCGAACAAATCTTTGATCATCGGCAGTGGGTACTTGTTCTTGATTGTTACTTCATTCAATCCATGATAATCGACAGCCATCCTCAATGATCCATCCTTCTTCTCCACCAGAAGCACTGGTGATCCCCAAGGTGATGAACTTGGGCGAACATAGCCTTTATCCAGTAACTCCTTAATCTGATTCTTAATTTCCTCCAAGTCCTTTGTGGGCATCTTGTACGCTCTCATAGATATTGGCCCTGTGCCTGGCAAAAGCTCAATCAAAAAATCAATGTCTCTATCCGGTGGCATGCCTGGCAACTCTTCTGGAAATACATGAGGAAATCCTTCACCACTGGTACTTCCTCCTGTACAACTCCTGATAAGGAATTCACTTGAGTCCTCTTCGGCACATGCCGGGATACATACTTGATCCTTCTTCCTTCTGGGGTGGTGAGCAAAATCGACTTACTGGCACAGTCAATGTTCCCTCCATACTTTGATAACCAATCCATGCCTAATATCACATTCAGTCCTTGTGACTCCAATACTATTAGGTCTGAGGGGAACACGTAGTTACCAATCCTTAATGGTAACCGATCGCACCATAGGCTAGCCATATACTCTGCTCCTGGCGAGGTTACTAACATGGGTGACATAAGGGCTTGGGTTCGCAGGTTAAATTTATCCACAAATCCCCTTAATATGTATGGATGCGATGCACCAGTATCAAAAAGAAAGATTGTATTAAATGACTTAACCAAAAACTTACCTATTACTGCATCGGGCTGCGCTTCAACCTCCTCCACGCTAACGTGGTTCACTTGTCCCCTGTTGAAAGGGTTGGGCTTCTTCCTAGAGCCTCCATTGCCATTTCCATTCTTTGCTTCAGAACACTCCGTGGTGTAATGTCCATTCTTCCCGCACTTGAAACAAGTAATGTGACTCAGATCCTTCTTGGCGGGCGTTGCTGGGTTGGTACGGTTCTGGCCGTTGCTTCCTCCATTACCATTCCCATTCTTCGGGCCACTAAGGTTGTGCGAACTCCCTCCATTGTGATTGTGACCTCCATGGTTATGGTGAAGGGGTCCTCCCGAGTTTGGGGTAAAACGGGGTCTCTACTGAGCTCCTGGATTGTACTTCCCTTGTCCATACTTCCTCTTGCGGTTGTCAATCTACTGCTGCTTCCCTTCAATCATAAGAGCTCTATCTACCAACTCCTGGTAGTTGTTGAAGGTTGCCACCATCAACTGCATGCTCAGCTCATCATTCAGCCCTTCCAGAAACTTCTCCTGCTTAGCTGCATCTGTAGCAACGTCATTTGGGGCATAACGAGCTAACTTACTAAAATCATCCACATAAAGGCCCACTGCGTGTCCTCCTTGGCGCAAGTTGCGAAACTCGCCCTTCTTCATGGCCATAGCTCCTGCTAAAACATGGGCAGTGCGAAAAGCCTGCTGAAACTGATCCCATGTAACAGTGTCGATAGGGTAAGTGGTTGTGAAATTCTCCCACCACGATGTTGCGGGTCCATCAAGCTGATGTGCGGCGAACCGCACTCTCTCCGCATATGTGCATCCTGCAGTTGTCAACTCCCTTCCAATCTTGCGGAGCCAATCATCTGCAACCATTAGCTCGGTGCTACTAGAGAACATCGGTGGATTCAGCCTTAGAAAACGGGCTAAGTGATCAACAGGTGGTGGTGGTGGTTGAGGGAGTCCTGGATAAGGGGGTATCCCGACAGCCGGACTATATACTTTGGCCGGACTATTGGACCGTGAAGATACAAGACTCAAGACTTCGTCTTGTGTCCGGATGGGACTCTCCTTGGCATGGAAGGCAAGCTTGGCGATTCAAATGTAGATCTCCTCCTCTGTAAACCGACTCTGTGTAACCCTAGCCCCCTCCGATGTCTATATAAACCGGAGGGTTTAGTCCGTAGGACACAACAACAATCATATCATAGGCTAGCTTCTACGGTTCAGCCTCTCTGATCTCGTGGTAGGTCAACTCTTGTAATACTCATATCATCAAGATCAATCAAGCAGGAAGTAGGGTATTACCTCCATCGAGAGGGCCCGATCCTGGGTAAACATCGTGTCCCCCGCCTCCTGTTACCATTTGTCTTAGACGCACAGTTCGGGACCCCCTACCCGAGATCCGCCGGTTTTGACACCGACATTGGTGCTTTCATTGAGAGTTCTTCTGTGTCGTCGCTGCAAGGCTAGATGGCTTCTCCAACCTTCAACCACACTGCCCTGGGTGAGGCTTTTCTCCCCGGACAGACCTTCATGTTCGGCAGCTTCGCACTGCGGGCCAACTCGCTTGGCTATTTGGAGCAGATCGATAGCGACGCCCCTGGCCATCAGGTCAGGTTTGGAAACCTAAACTATACCACTGCCATCTGCGGAGACTTGATATTCGATGGATTCGGGCCCGTGTCAGGTGCGCCAAACAATCACGCGAGCATGACCTAGATCTGCAGTCGGACAATATTCGGAACATCGCACCTGCTTCAGCTCTGGACTTTGTTCCAGAGCAGGCTGTGTCTCCCGAGGACGGGTGGATGGACCCCGCCCCGGAGGCCGCATTCTCATCGGCGTTGGAGCCGAACACAGACTCCTCTCCTCAAGAAATCTGTACCTCCGGACCCCCGGACTCATCTCCGGTAGTGTGTTTCGGACCACGCGCATCCGTGCCCATCGAATCTAATTGGGCTCCAGTCATGGAGTTCGCCGCCGCGGATATCTTTCAGCACTCACCCTTTGGAGACGTGCTAAATTCATTAAGGTCTCTCTCTCTTTGTTAGGAGACTCCTGGCCGAACTATGTCCGGCTCGAGTGGGAAGCTGGCGATGAAGAAATTCGTTACCCACCCACCACCCACTTAATAGCTACGGTCGATGACTTAACCGACGTGCTTAACTTCGACTCCGAAGACATCGACGGATTCCACCTCACGCGAGTCCTCATGGACGGTGGCAGCAGCCTGAACCTGCTTTATCAGGACACAGTGCGCAAAATGGGCATCGATCCGTCACGGATCAAACCCACCAAAACCACCTTCAAAGGTGTAATTCCAGGGGTAGAGGCCCGCTGCACAGGCTCAATAACACTAGAAGTGGTCTTCGGATCTCCGGATAACTTCCGAAGCGAGGAGTTAATCTTTGATATCGTCCCTTTCCGTAGTGGCTATCATGCACTACTTGGATGAACTGTGTTCGCTCGTTTCAATGCAGTACCGCACTATGCATACCTCAAGCTCAAGATGCCAGGACCTCGCGGTGTCATAATAGTCAATGGAAACACAGACCGCTCCCTTCGTACGGAAGAGCATACTGCGGCCCTCGTGGCAGAAGTACAAAGCCGCCTCCTCCGATAAACAGCCAATTCGGCAACGACATCCCCGAACACTGTCAAGCGAGTTCGGACTACCCCACAACAGGACCGCCAGGCACGCCAGGAGCTCGATTAGCAACCCGGCCTCCACCCCAGCCCCATTCAAGCGGAGTTAGTGCCACGCATACATAACTACGCGCTCAAGATACCATGGGCATAGGTGGAGGCAGGACGATAATGCGGCCAGAGTGCGGTTAAGCCGCCATGAGGCCCGCATACTTTTTTCTTTTTTCAGGACCCCACTTTCGGGCAGCCCCTTCAGAGAGATCGTATAACCGGACTCATCACAGAAGGTACACCAAGGAGGCACAGAGGCATTGCACGCAAGGGAATACTCAGGTGGTCTTCTCCAATGATCATTATACCTGTCCTTACATACACGCATGTAGCCTGCCCTTGGATAGGATATGTCAAATAGTCCTATTTTTTCTGCTTAATGCATCAATTGTACACCTATGGTTTGTCGTATTGTCCAAATAAATTGGAAGTAATACATAGCGTCAGCTTCTTATTACTATCCTCATATTTTCCTTTGAATATTTATTCAATATTTGCATTTGTACACTTTGGTACGGTCAGCTCGCCAGGGGCTTCTTATCAAACCCCATAAAATGGCAAGCAAAGTCCGAACACTTTCAACAGTGCGGCACCCCGAACTTATAGCATTATATGCATCAGCTCTGAATCATGTCTTGGGTCAATAGTTGGGTTAGACCGACTCCCTTGTTTCGGTACCTTACGTTCCATTATATCGGCTAAGGTAGCGCAGGGAGAACTACTACGATTGTGTCTTGGTTCTTCCGGACGAGCACCTCAGTAGAGAAAGCCGAAAACTGACCATCATGATGTGGCAAGAGCTGGTCGCTGTTCATGAGGTAGTAAAATCCCTAAAGATTTTTTCCGCTTAAGGCGAGGAATCGGCCTTGCCCGATTTAGGCGTGTATAACGCCCCGATTCGGCTTTCCGAATACTAGGGGCTTCACCGAAATTTAAAAATAGACTTCTATGGCCAAGTGAGAGTTATTAAGCCGAATAGTCCGATTGCCTAGTTCGCTGCGCTAAACACCTCCTTAAAGGACCAAGAATTTGGATAAAGAGTGTTTAGGTTTTTAATGAACACCCCAGTACTAGTTACAAGGGGGCGGAAGCTGACGACTGGCCTACTTTCATGCTTTGATAAACGTCCGTAGGGAAGGTAATATTTTAAATCAAATGAAGCATTATATAGCGCAATCAAACTCGTCCTCATATTACACAGACGACACGAGTACATTTACTCGAAAATAATGTTCTTAGGACATTCATCCGCCACAAGCCGAGTGCCTTTCATAACGCCACTATAATACATCTCGGGGTAGCGATGCTCCTTGCCCTTCGGGGGTCCATCCTTCACGAGCTGCTCAGCATCAAGTTTGCCCCAAT
Organism: Triticum aestivum; assembly: GCF_018294505.1. Classification (NCBI taxonomy): domain Eukaryota; kingdom Viridiplantae; phylum Streptophyta; class Magnoliopsida; order Poales; family Poaceae; genus Triticum; species Triticum aestivum. The sequence goes on from NC_057807.1 coordinate 404,304,479, forward strand.
GCACCTTCGCGTGGGCAAAGGCCCGTCGGGCACCCTCAATACATAAGGATTGCTTGATAACTTCTAGCCGTGGACAGGCATGCACCATCCGCTTCACCAGGCCAAAGTAGTTGCCGGGCAGGGGCTCGCCATGCCACATCCGGACTATGAGGTCCCTCATGGCCTGTTCGTCTGCATTGTGGAGTTCGACCAGCTGGTTCAGTTGATCACTCAGAGCCATAGGGTGTTCGGCCCTAGTATATTGGGAGCAGAACAACTTCTCCGTAGAGCTCCCCTCTTCAGCGCGATAGAACTCCGCGGCATCCGAAATGCTGCGTGGCAGATCTGCGAATGCTCCTAGAGAGCTCCGGATTCGTGTAAGTAAAAGAAATGACTCCTCCACATGCTTGCTTTGCATAAAGAATGCCTTACCCTCCACTATCTTCTTGGCCGCGTAGATTTCCTCGAGGGCCTTGAGGGAGTCCTGGATTAGGGGGTGTCCGGATGGCCGGACTATGACCTTTGGCCAGACTCCCGGACTATGAAGATACAAGATTGAAGACTTCGTCCCGTGTCCGGATAGGGACTTTCCTTGGCGTGGAAGGCAAGCTTGGCGATACGATATGAAGATCTCCTTACATTGTAACCGACTCTGTGTAACCCTAGCCCTCTCCGGTGTCTATATAAACCGGAGATTATTAGTCCATAGGATGAAGAACAATCATACCATAGGCTAGATTCTAGGGTTTAGCCTCTCTGATCTCGTGGTAGATCAACTCTTGTACTACCCATATCATCAATATTAATCAAGCAGGAGTAGGGTTTTACCTCCACCAAGAGGGCCCGAACCTGGGTAAAAACATCGTGTCCCTTGTCTCCTGTTACCATCCACCTAGACGTACAGTTCAGGACCCCCTACCCGAGATCCGACGGTTTTGACACCGACATTGGAGCTTTCATTGAGAGTTCCTCTGTGTAGTCACCTTTAGGCCCGATGGCTTCTTCGATCATCAACCATGACGCGGTCCAGGGTGAGACTTTTTTCCTCGGACAAATCTTCATATTCGGCGGCTTCGCACTGCGGGCCAATTCGCTTGGCCATCTGGAGCAGATCGAAAGCTACGCCCCTGGTCATCAGGTCAGGTTTGGAAGCTTAAACTACACGGCCGACATCCGCGGGGACTTTATCTTCGACGGATTCGAGCCACGGCCGAGCGCGCCGCACTGTCATGATGGGCATGATCTAGCTCTACCGTCGGACAGCACCTAGAGTGCCGCTCAGATGTCCGCTCCGACCATTAGCTCGGAGCCGACTGTGCTAATCGGGGACGGATGGTTGGACGCCACCCTAGGAGCCACAATCTCTACGGTGATAGAGCCGAACACCGGTTTAGTCCTTTGTGAGGCCAGTGACTCCGAGGTGCCGGACTCCTGTCCGGACTCCGGACCTTCCGCACCCCTTCCGATCGAACCCAATTGGGCTCCGATCATTGAGTTCACGGCCGCAGACGTCTTTCAACACTCGCCTTTCAGCGATATCCTAAATTCACTAAAGTCTCTCTCTTTGTCACGAGAGCCCTGGCCGGACTATGGTTAGCAGGGTTGGGATGCGGACGACGAAGAAATTCGAAACCCACCCACCACCCACTTTGTAGCCACTGTCGATGATATAACCAACATGCTCGACTTCGACTCCGAAGATATAGACGGTATGGACGCCGATGAAGGAGACAACCAAGAACCAGCACCTATAGGGCACTGGAAGGCCACCTCGTCATATGACATATACATGGTGGACACCCCCAAAGCAGGGGATGGCAATGAAAAAACGGAGGACGACCCCTCCAAGAAGCAACCCAAGCGCCGACGTCAGCGGCGCCGCTCTAAATCCCGCCAAAGCAAAAACGGTGAGTCCGGCACCGGAGACGTCAACACCCCGGACAGTGCCGAAGACAACCACCTCCAGCAGAATTCAACGCAGGAGGATGAAGGAGCCAGCCCTCATGAGAGAGTGGCAGACAGGGAGGTCGAGGACGACAATTATATGCCTCCCTCCAAAGACGAGGCAACCCTCGACGACGACGAATTCGTCGTGCCAGAGGATCCCGTCGAACAAGAGCGTTTCAAGCGCAGGCTTATGGCCACGGCGAGAAGCCTCAAGAAAAAAGAGCAGCAGCTTAGAGCTGACCAAGATCTGCTAGCCGACAGATGGACTAAAGTCCTGCAGCCGAAGAGTATAAACTCGAGCGCCCCTCCAAGAGTTACCCAAAGCGCAGGCTGCTACCCCAACTAGAGGAGGAAGCAACTAAACCTACATCATCAGCGTACGATGCGCCCGATCGGCCACCCTGTGGCCGCGACAGAGAGGCCTTTCGACCCTCAACCCAAGCCGCACCCCGGCGCCACTCCAAGAACACCAGAGCACGGGGGAATGCAACAGACCTGCGAGACATATTGGAGGATAAGGCAAGGCAAACAAGATCGATCTACAGATCGCGTGGGCGCCCTACATCACGTGACGATAACCGTCACGCTGGATATGATAAATACGGCTAGACCAAATACAACAGACAAATCTCATCCGAGCTACGTCGCGATATAGCCCAGTACAGGGGTGCCGCACACCCACTATGCTTCACAGACAAACTAATGGATCATCAAATCCCAGAGGGTTTTAAACCCGTAAACATCAAATCATACGATGGCACAACAGATCCCGCGGTATGGATCGAGAATTATCTGCTTCATATCCACATGGCCCATGGGGATGATCTACACGCCATCAAATACCTCCCGCTCAAGCTTAAAGGACCAGCTCGGCACTGGCTTAACAGCCTGCCAGCTGAGTCAATAAGTTGCTGGGAGGACCTGGAATCCGCATTCCTCGACAACTTCCAGGGCACTTATGTGCGACCACCAGAGGCCGATGACCTAAGCCACATAATCCAGCAGCTAGAGGAATCGGCCAGACAATTCTGGACACGGTTCCTAACCAAGAAAAATCAAATAGTCGACTATCCGGATGCCGAGGCCCTTGCGGCCTTCAGGCACAACATCCGAGACGAATGGCTTGCCCGGCACCTAGGACAGGAAAAGTCGAAATCTATGGCATCCCTCACGACACTCATGACCCGCTTTTGCGCGGGAGAAGACAACTTCCCAGCTCGTAGCAATAACATAACCAAGAGCCCTGGCAATTCGGATACCAAGGACAACAATGGCAGGTCACGCCGCAACAAGCATAAGCTCCGCATTAACGGCGACAATACCGAGGATACGGCAGTTAATGCCGGATTCAGAGGCTCTAAACCCGGTCAGCGGAAGAAGCCATTCAAAAGAAACCCTCCGGGCCCATCCAACTTAGACCGGATACTCGATCGCTCGTGCCAGATACACGGCACCCCCGAACAACCAGCCAACCACACCAACAGGGATTGTTGGGTGTTCAAGCAGGCAGGCAAGCTAAGTGTCGAAACCAGAGACAAGGGGCTGTGTAGCAATGACGAGGAGGAGCCCCGGTCGCCGAACAACAAATGACAGAAGGGATTCCCCCCGCAAGTGCGGACGGTGAACATGATATACGCAACCCGCATCCCCAAAAGGGAGCGGAAGCGTGCTCTCAAGGACGTCTATTTGTTGGAGCCAGTCGCCCCAAAGTTCAACCCATGGTCCTCCTGCCCGATCACCTTTGATCGAAGGGACCACCCCACTAGCATCCGTCATGGTGGATTCGCCGCATTGGTCCTAAACCCAATCATTGACGGATTTCACCTCACTAGAGTCCTCATGGACAGCGGTAGCAGCCTGAACCTGCTTTATCAGGATACAGTGCGAAAATGGGTATAGATCCCTCAAGGATTAAACCCACAAAGATAACCTTTAAAGGCATCATACCAGGTGTAGAAGCCAGCTGTACAGGCTCGGTTACACTCGAAGTGGTCTTCGGATCCCTGGATAATTTCCGAAGCAAGGAGTTAATCTTCGACATAGCTCCATTCCGCAGTGGCTATCACGCCCTGCTCGGACGAACCGCATTTGCAAAATTCAATGCGGTGCCGCACTACGCATATCTCAAGCTCAAGATGCCAGGCCCTCACGGAGTCATCGCGGTAAATGGAAACACCGAACGGTCTCTCCGAACGGAGGAGCACACAGCGGCCCTGGTGGCGGAAGTACAGAGCAGCCTCTCAAGGCAACTCTCCAATCTGGGTGTTAAACGTCCGGACAACGTCAAGCGCGCCCGAAGCAACCTACAACAGCGCCGGCTGGCACGATCCGAGCAAGCATAGCAGTGCGGCCCCAACGCTGGCCCTCGCTAGATGGTGCTATCGGTACCATGCGTACATAATTACGCTTTGAAAATACCATGGGCATAAGGGGAGGGGCACAACTACGGCACGCCCAAAATGTGGCTCAACCGCACTTAGGGGCTCCCTATTCCGCCGTTTTCTTTTTTTATATATACTTTCAGGACCCAACTATCCGGAAGGCCAGTCCGGCAATACACTCGCCGAACACACGATGCAACAGCCAGGGCGCGAACAAGCCGCGTTGAATGTCCAGGTGGTCTCTATAACGAGTTAAATACCTGTTTTTACTTAAAGACCCGCAGCTTGCCCCTGGAGGGGGACATGTCAAATAATCCCATCTCTTGCTTATCACACTATTTGCATCATCCTGCTTCTATAGCAGCCCTTTTAATACAACAAGACATAGCTCTTATCTTTTATTGTATTCATCTATTTTTTATACATATATGTTCAGTCATGACATTACGCAACTGTACACTTTGGTACGGCCAATACACCAGGGGCTTAGGTACCCCATAACATGGTGTATTAAGACCGAACACTCTCCTGAGTGCGGCACCCCGAACTTATAGCATTATATGCATCGGCTCTGAATCATGTCTTGGGTCAATAGTTGGGTTTGCCCGGCTCCCATGTTTTGGTACCTTACATTCCGCAATCTTGGCTAAGGTAGCGCTCGGAGAACTACTGCGATTGTGCCCCAGTTGAGCTGGGTTAACACCTCAGTAGAGAAATCTAAAACTGACCTTCATGATACTGCGAGAGACGGGTCGCTGTTCGCGAGGTTTTTCGAGTCCTTAAAGACTTATGCTGCTTAGAGCGAGGAGCCGGATTTATCTGGCCAAGGCGTGGATAGCGCCCCGAACTCGGTCTTCCGAATACTAGGGGCTTCGCTGAAATTTAAAATTATAGAATTCTATGGCTAAGTGACAGTGATAAAGCATTATAAGTCCGATGGCCTGGTTCGTTGTGCTGAGCGCCTCCCTAGATGGACCCAAGAATGGGAACAAGAGCGCTCAGGTTTATCCCGAACACCCCAGCACTCATGGCATGGGGGTAGAAGCCGATGACTTGCATCTCTCAGATTTGATAAACGGCCACACAGAAGGCAATATTTTAAATTAACAAGCGTTGCTTAACGCACATGAACAAAGTTTTCAGCGTACAGGATAACAAATGCGAGTCTACTCAAAAATTACATCTTTGGAGCACTCATCCGCTATAAGGCGGGCACCCTTCAGGACGCCCTTATAATACATCTCGGGCGTGCGATACTCCTTGCCCGCCGATGGCGCGTCCGTCAAAAGCTTCTCCGCGTCCAGCTTTCCCCAGTGCACTTTAGCACGGGCAAGGGCCCGACGGCACCTTCAATACAGACGGAGCGCTTGATGACTTCAATCCACGGACACGCTTCCACCAGCCGCCGCACCAGACCGAAGTAGCTCCCAGGCATGGCCTCTCCAGGCCACAATCGAACTATGAGGCCCTTCATGGCATGTTCGGCCACCTTGTGGAGCTCGACCAGCTGCTTCAGCTGGTCGCTCAGGGGCACCGGGTGTTCGGCCTCAGCATACTGAGACCAGAACACCTTTTCCGTCGAGCTCCCCTCCTCGGATCGGTAGAACGCGGCAGCATCAGACACACTACAGGGCAGATCAGCGAACGCTCCTGGAGAGCTCCGGATCTGGGTAAGTAACAGATAATTTACTTTTATATTCTTGCTTTGCATAAAAAATGCCTTACCCGCCGCTATCTTCTTCATCGCCTCGATCACCTGGAGGGCCTTCTGGGCTTCGGCCTTAGCGGTTTTGGCACTCTCAAGAGCCAAGGCGAGCTCGGACTCTCGAGTCTTCGAGTCACGCTCCAAACTCTCGTGTTTTTCCACGAGAGCCTGGAGCTCTTGCTGCACCTCTGCCACCCGTGCCTCCTGCTTCTCTCGCTCGGTGCGCTCCAAGGCCGCACTATTTTTGGCCTTGGACACCGCCTCCTTTAGGGTCGCCAACTCGTTCGTGGCCCCTGCAATACCCACGTTATTCCTGTCATTTTTTGCAACCAAATCCTTTTCTATAAGGTACTACTTTAATAAGGTATTACTTACCTTCCTTGTCCTCGAGCTGCTTGTTGGCAAGGCCGAGCTTGTTCTCGGACCGCTCGAGGCTCTACTTCAATGCATTGACCTCCGCAGTCAGTGCGGTAGAGGTCAGCAGCGCAGCCTGCATTCCCATATTGACATATTTCTGTTGGACTCCTGCGTATATCTTTTTAGATCCTCAGCTTGGCTTTTTCTTTCCGAAGACCAAACTGAGCATCAGGGGCTACTGTCTATGCGGTACCACTTTTACATATCTTAAATTACTTACCTCAAAGCCTGTTAGAAGGCTAGTACAGGCTTCAGTCAGCCCGCTCTTGGCGGACTGAACTTTCTGGATCACCGCACTCATGACAGTGCGGTGCTCCTTGTTCATGGAGGCGCCGTTAAGCGCCTTCAGCAAATTATCCGGCGCCCCCGGTTGGACGGAGGCCACCGGCGTCGCAGTCTCGTCCTTCTCACGAAGGGGCCGCCCGCCGAACTTCGGAACCACTGTAGGTTCCGGTACGGAGTCCGGCACAGGGCCAAACTTGGAACCCTTGGGGGTTCCGCCCTCTTTTCGCCCAAAGTCCGGAAGGTTGCCTTGCGATGCCTCCAGGACCACCTTACTGGCTGGGCCCCTTCCGGGACCCCACCTCGGCGTCGTCTATGTCACGAGGGGAGGAGGCGGTCGGAAGCGAAGTGCTATTCACATCCGACGAACCCAGGGACCCGCTCGACGCAGTGGGGAGATCGTCCCTAGGCGGGCTACAGGGTTCTATTCGGCATTAGAAGACACTATGCGACAAAATAAAAATCATGAGTTATTATGGAATCCGGACACTTACGATCTCGCCAGGGGCTTGGCCCTCGAGGGCCACTCCTCTTCGTCGTTGTTGGCGTTGGTGGAGTAGTCCGGAGGAAGGGTCCTTCCTTTTTTCGACCCTCCGGCCTCCCTAGTTGGGGAGGCCTTCCTTTTATTCTCTCCCCCCGTTGGGGGAGAAGCCTCTTTCTTCTCCTCCTCATCTTCACGGGAGGAGTCCGCCTTGGAGTCATCGGACGATGAGTCTGATAACACCTGACGACGGGAACTCTTTCGAGTTCCCGTGGCCGTTTTCTTGGCCTTCTTCTCCGGCACCACGTGAGGTGCCGGAACCAGCAGCCCCGTCAATCGGGCGCCCGCTGGGTCTTCTGGTAAGGGAGCCGGACAGTTAACCTGCCCGGACTTCTTCAGCCAGTCCTGTCAAAGGTGAGGGAGTTTAGATCCCGCATAGTGTCAAACTATGAAAAAGCATCCTATAAAGGGTAAAATATCTTACCTCATCGGCTTTATGCCGCGAGCTAAATCCGTGATCTTCGGTAGCGGATGCGGGAGCCTTGGCGCCCTTGAAAAGCACCCTCCAGGCGTCTTCGTACATAGTGTCGAAGAGCCTACTCAAGGTCTGGTGCTGTGCTGGATCAAACTCCCACGAGTTGAAGGCCCGCTGTTGGCACAGGAGGATCCGGCGTATGAGCATGACCTGGACTACATTGACAAGCTTGAGATTCTTGTTCACTAGCTTTTGGACGCAGGCTTGGAGTCCGGTGAGCTCCTCCGAATCGCCCCATGTTAGGCCCTTCTCTTTCCAGGAGGTGAGCCGTGTGGGGATGCCAGATCTGAATTCGGGGGCCGCCGCCCATTCAGGGTCACGCGGATCGGTGATGTAGAACCACCCTCATTGCCACCCTTTAATGGTTTCCACGAAAGCGCCTTCGAGCCATGTGACGTTGGGCATCTTGCCCACCATGGCTCCTCCGCACTCCGCTTGGCGGCCGCCCACTACCTTCGGCTTTACATTAAAAGTCTTCAGCCATAAGCCAAAGTGGGGCTGGATGCAGAGGAAGGCCTCGCACACGATGATGAACGCCGAGATGTTGAGGATAAAATTTGGGGCCAGATCGTGGAAATCCAAGCCGTAGTAGAACATGAGCCCTCGGACAAATGGGTGGAGTGGGAAGCCCAGTCCGCGGAGGAAATGGGGAAGGAATACCACCCTCTCATGGGGCCTGGGGGTGGGGACGAGCTGCCCCTCGTCTGGAAGCCGGTGTGCAATGTCGTTGTGCAGGTATCCGGCTTTCCACAACCTTTTGATGTGCCCCTCCGTGACGGAGGAGGCCATCCACTTGCCTCCCGCTCCGGACATGGTTGGAGAAGGTCGAGGCGAGATGTGCGGGCTTGGGCGCTGGAGCTCGAGTGCGCAGGGAGGGATAAGCAAAGGAGGAAGAAGGCGTAAATGGAAAGGGTAGATCCTTATCCCCTTATATGGGCGACCGAAACTACAAGCCCCCACCAGCCTAATAAAACTTGCTTATCTCCCAAGCGCCGCGGTTAATGACGCGGTTGGGTTACCCACGCCCGTATTGATGAGAATCCCGGAATAAGGGGACACGATCTCTGCTTTGACAAGACGTGCTAAGGAAACTGCCTCGCTAAACACGTTGAGGTGGAACAGTAAAACGATTCAAATAAAGGCTTGACCGTGGCATGATGTCACACTATGGAATACGTCAGCAGATTAGATTTGTGCGGAAATTATTCTCTCTACGGTGGTATGTGGAACTTATTTTTGCAGAGCCGGACACTATCCTTGTGTTCAACATCTTCCATGAAGTATTCGGAGGAGGAACCCTCCTTGCAATGCCGAAGACAATTTGTGCACCGGACTCGTCGTCATTGAAGCCAGGTTCAGGGGCTACTGAGGGAGTCCTGGATTAGGGGGTGTCTGGATGGCCGGACTATGACCTTTGGCCGGACTCCTGGACTATGAAGATACAAGATTGAAGACTTTGTCCCGTGTTCGGATAGGGACTTTCCTTGGCGTGGAAGGCAAGCTTGGCAATACGATATGAAGATCTCCTCCCATTGTAACCGACTCTATGTAACCCTAGCCCTCTCCGGTGTCTATATAAAGCAGAGAGTTTTAGTCTGTAGGACGAAGAACAATCATACCATAGGCTAGATTCTAGGGTTTAGCCTCTCTGATCTCGTGGTAGATCAACTCTTGTACTACCCATATCATCAATATTAATCAAGCAGGAGTAGGGTTTTACCTCCACCGAGAAGGCCCGAACCTGGGTAAAAACATCGTGTCCCTTGTCTCCTGTTACCATCCGCCTAGACGCACAGTTCGGGACCCCCTACCCGAGATCCGTCGGTTTTGACACCGATAGGCCTTTTGGGCTTCGGCCTTGGCATCGGCCGCGCTCTGGAGGGCCTTTGTAAGCTCAGACGCTTGCGTCTTGTAGTCATGCTCCAGGGAGCCGAACTTCTTGCCGAGCTCCTAGAGCTGCTGCTGTACCTCTCCCAACCGAGCATCTTGCTTCTCTCGCTCGGTGCGCTTCGTATCCGCCTTGGCTTCTGCCGTGAACAACGCTTCCTTCAGGGCCGCCACTTCGGTCGCGGTCCCTATCAAAAGCCATGATGCTTTTTCTTAGCATCACCATCTTTTTATCCTCTATACGACATATGGACAGGTTTCTCTTACCTTTGTTCGCCTTGAGCTGCTTCTTCACGAGGCCGAGCTCTTCTTCGGCCTGCCCTAGTTCGCACTTGAGTCCGGCAACCTCAGCCATGCGCGCAGCAGCGGTCAGCAGCAGTGCCTGTTTAATTCATTCAGACAAATACCATTAGCTTCCTGCGGTTTTTTAGTTGACCCTCCGTTTGGCTATTCTTTCCGAACACCAACCAGAGTATCAGGGGCTACTGTCTATCGGGTGATATTTTCTCACACTTTCTTTACCTCAAAGCCTGTTAGCAGGCTGGTGCAGGCTTCGGTCAATCCGCCCTTGGTGAACCGAACCTTCTCAATCACCGTACCCATAAGTGTACGGTGTTCATCCTCGATGGAAGCGCCTCGAAGCACTTCCAACAAATTATCCGATGCCTCCTGCTGGGCGGAGGTCATCGGCACAGCCGGCTCGCCCTCCTTCCAGAGGGACTGCTTGCTGGAATCTGGAACCTTTGTAGGTTCCGGCGTAGTAACCGGCTAGGAGCCAGACTTGCTATGGCTCCCATCAGCATAATCCATGGGGTTCTCATCCCCCATGTGTCCGGCGCCCAAGATTTTCCCTTGGGGCATCCCCGGAGCCATCGCCTCCTACTCCGGCATCCACCGGGACAACACCTCGGTGTCATCCACAGGTCGGGGGGAGGTTGCTGTCGGGAGCGAATTCATCTCTGACTCGTTTAGAGACTCCTCCGAAAAGGACTCCTCGAGATCGGACCCGGCCGCACTGCATAAACATGTCTGGCGTCATTATAAACCATGAGGTCAAAGTCACACGGAAAGTATTATGGAATACGGATACTTACGACCTCGCCCGGGGCTCGCCCCTGGGTAGCCACTCCTCGTCGCTGAAAGCGGCGGTAGTGGAGTGATCGGGAAGGGACCCTTTTCCCTTCTTCGTCTATCGGATTTCGAGTTCCGGCAGACCCTTGAGGTTCGAACACTGGGGTGCGTGCGGAGATTACACCCTCCGCCTACCTGCTCCTCACCGAGTCGCTAGGATCTAAACTACCAAAGGATCAACACAAGAGACACAAGGTTTATACTGGTTCAGGCCACCATTGTGCTGTAATACCCTACTCCAGTGTGTGGTGTGGTGGATTGCCTCTTGGGCTGATGATGAACAATACAAGGAAGAACAGCCCCACGAGGGTCTGTTCTTGGCTGGTGCGATGAACTACTAGGAGGAGTTCAGTCGCTCTATCTACTAGTTTCTTGGTTGGGATCACTTTTTCAGATGCCTCTACCCTGGGGGTGGCTAGTCCTATTTATAGGCAAAGGCCCTGGGCCTCTTCCCAAATATTGAGCGGGAAGGGTGCCAACAATTGGCCATTTTGAAGGGGAACAGCGGGTACACTTATCCTGACTAAAGTTGGTCCTCGCCTGTCAAAGGCTCTGGTGGTGACGCCGCCTTGGGCTCCACGGTGACCTCCATCCTGCCGTTGGAATGGTCTTGGTCTTGTTGCACCGAAATGGACGCCTTTGCTTGATGCTCTCGCCTGCGCTTGCTCCCCTTGCACCAAAGAGGAAAGGAGGACACTGTGCGGGCTGGCGCCCGACTGGCGCCCTTGGTCGTCATTGCTTGCGTCATGGGCACCTCGCGAGGTACCCCGCCTTGAACTCTCCGCCTCCTCATGAGCCAGCCTGATGAGGCCGTGCCTGAGGAAGCTCCTTGTCGTCCACCCCGCGAGGCTTGTCCCCTCGCGACGGTCTTGAGCTTGTGTTGATGAAGATGGGCTGCGCTAGGCCCCCCTTTGAGCCATGCCGCAGGCCGCAGGTAGGCAAGTCTGGGGACCCCCGTTCCCAGAACGCCGACATCATCGTCCCGGCCTCCCCTGATGAGGCGGCCTTCCTTTTATTCTCCTCCCTAGGGCGGGGAGGAGGCATTTATTCATGTTCTCCCCCGTCTTTGGGGGGAGAATCTTCCCCGTCGTCTTCGGATGACGACTCTATCACGGCCTTGTGCCGGGGACCTTTTCTGGTCCCCGCGGCCACCTTCTTGGACCCTCCAGCCCCCTAGTTGAGGCGGCCTTCTTCTTCTTCCTCTCCTCCCCTTCGTGGGAGGAGTGCTCCTCGTCAACTTTTGGCGAGGCGTCTGGTGCGGCTTCACGCCGGAGACCCTTGGGTCCCTGTGCCTTTTTCTCTGGCACCTTCTAAGGCACCGGAACCAGCATCTCCGCTAGGAGTGCGCTCGTTGGGTCGTCAGGCAAAGGAGCCAGACAGTTAATCCGCTCTGCCATCTCCACCCAATCCTGTTCGGTCAATATAGTGACCTAAGAATCCTCCCACGAACATACCAGGAAGGAAATATCTTACAAATAACCCGAGGACTTACCGGATTGGCGAGGCGGCTTGCGCTGAGCCCCCGGTCCTCGGAAAGGGGAAGAGGAACTTCGACGGTCTTGAACAACACCTTCCAGATTTCTTTGTGCGTTGTGCCGAAGAGTTCTAGTAGCATCTGGTGTTCCGCCGTGTCGAACTCCCACATATCAAATGCCCGTCTATGACACGGGAGAATCCGGCGAATGAGCATGACCTGGACCATGTTGACAAGCTTGATCTTCTTGTCCCTCATACTTCGGATGTAGGTCTCGAGTCCGGCCAGCTCCGTGGGTTTGCCCCAGGCCAGGCCCTTCTTCTCCCAAGAAGTGAGCCGCGTGGGGATTCCGGATCTGAATTTGGGGGCCGCCACCCAGTTGGCGTCGAGCCCACTTTATATCGTCGATTTCTGGTAAGGCACTCGATCAAGCCTATACATCCGGGAATTTCGCTCCAAACCAAAGACGACTTGCTTTGCTGCATTTCTTGGGCCGGGGCTTTACTTGATTTTGGCGAAAGAAAGGCCATATGATCGGCTCGGTGATGTAGAACCACCCTGATTGCCACCCCTTTACGGTCTCCACGAAGGAGCCGTCGAGCCATGTGACGTTGGGCATTTTGCCCACCATGGCACCTCCGCACTCCGCCTGTTGGCCGCTCACAATCTTCAGCTTCACGCAGAAGATCTTCAACCACAGGCCGAAGTGGGGCTTGATGCGGACGAATGCCTCGCACACGACGATGAACGCCGAGATGTTGAGGACGAAATTCGGGGCCAGATCATGAAAATCTAGCCCCTAGTAGTACATAAGCCCGCGGACAAACGGGTGGAGTGGAAATCCTAGTCCGGAGACGAAATGAGGGAGAAATACTACTCTCTCCCGAGACTTCAGAGTGGGGGTAATCTGTCCCTCTGTTGGAAGCATGTGCGTGATATTCTCGGCCAGGTATCTGGCTTCCCGAAGCTTGGTGATGTTCTCCTCTGTGACAGAGGAGGCCATCCACTTGCCTCCCTCTCCGGACATGATGCGATCCTACGGAGAAGGTGAGAATTTGGGCGCTGGAGCTCAAGGGTGCGAGAACGGATGAGCAAATGAGGAAGAAGGCGTGGGTAAAAACGGGAGATCTCTATCCCTTTATAAAGGCAATGTAGAATGTGCACCTCCCCACTTGCCTCTCGAAATCTCTTATCCGCCTCGATTGATGGCGCTGGTTGGGTTACCCATACCTGTATTAATGGAGATCTCGTGATAAGGGGACACGATCTCTGCTTTGACAGGACGTGCCAAAGAAACCGCCTTGTGATGTGTGTGGGAGCAGGTTGTAAAAACGGCTCGAATAAGTTACCGAGCCGTGGCGTGATGTCACACAATGAGGAATTGTCAGCAGATCAGATTCGTGGATTATTATTCTCTCTACAGTGATATATGGAATTTATCTTGCAGAATCGGACACGGTGCTTGTGTTTGGAATTAATTTTGGAGTATTCGGAGGTGGAACCCGCCTCACAATGCCGAAGACAACCTACCCGTCGGACTCATCGTCATTGAAGCCTGGTTCAGGGGCTACTGAGGGAGTCCTGGATAAGGGGTATCCGGACAGCCGGACTATATACTTTGGCCGGACTGTTGGACCATGAAGATACAAGACTCAAGACTTCATCCCGTTCCGGATGGGACTCTCCTTGGCGTGGAAGGCAAGCTTGGCGATTCGGATGTAGATCTCCTCCTCTGTAAAGCGACTCTGTGTAACCCTAGCCCCCTCCGGTGTCTATATAAACCAGAGGGTTTAGTCCGTAGGACACAACAACAATCATACCATAGGCTAGCTTCTAGGGTTCATCCTCTCTAATCTCGTGGTAGATCAACTCTTGTAATACTCATATCATCAAGATCAATCAAGAAGGAAGTAGGGTATTACCTCCATCGAGAGGGCCCGAACCTGGGTAAACATCGTGTCCCCCGCCTCCTGTTACCATTAGTCTTAGACGCACAGTTCGGGACCCCCTACACGAGATCCGCCGGTTTTGGCACCGACAGTGGTGGGTTGTTGTTGTTGTTGTTGTTGTTGTTGTTGTCGTTGTTGTTGTTGTTGTTCTCCTGATTCTGATTCTGGACTAGTATCTGCATCAACGCATTCTGCTGCTGGATCAACTGAGTGAGCTCCGGCGGGAAAGCAAATCCATTGTCGCGTCTCGGAGGCATCTGATGGGTTTAGAAAATATGAGAAAACAGAATAGAATGAGATCTAGAGGGAAAACACTACCCATATGCACATGAGACAAACACAATCATATCACTTCAATCAATTCAAACAAGGGCATACAATCGGTCTAACTATCATTACAAAAGTGCTCGGACTATACTATTTACATGGGGGAATACTACTACTGACATGGTGGTCGACTAGAAAACTTGATCGGTGGAATATTCCATGATATCTGCTCCATCTTTATCAACAAAGTCATCATCGCTATCGTGGGGGTCTGCATCAGTGTCGTTGATGATGATGTAGTTCTCCGGGCAAGTGGAATCGTCGTCTTCTCCTCCAGGCGCGGGGTCTCCCATGAATACTCCTAGATTCTTCGTCAAATCATCATTCTTCTCCACGAGTATGTTCATTTCCTCCTCATATCCGTCGCATGTAGACTTGAATTCTTCTCCAGCTCCGTGATCCTAGTCATTGCCTTTTTCAGATCTATCATGTCTGCGCACATCTGGTTCTCTTGGCATCAAATGTGCTGGTTTAACTCCTGGATGAAAGCTGCAATGGATCTATCCTTTCTGGTGTTGATCATCTCTCATTGCTCATCTTGGCGCCCACAAATCTGGTAGATAGTATCATTGAGATCCTTGTGGTAAACTTCTCCAATGCGTCCCATGGTGATGTGGGCTGCCATGCTCTTTCCTAGACTCCAGGTTGGTGCATCAAAGGAAAACTCTATGGGCTCAGTGACTGGCATGAACGTCCTTCCTGTAACTTGAACTCGAATCATCCAACGCTCCTCTTCAGGTAAAGTGGCGATGTAGATCCCGGTGAAGCTTGGTATTCCAATGTTCAGGTATCTAGCAACTTCCTTCAAGTGTCGTCCAAATGGTGTATCTTCATCTGGTTCGTGAACTTGTTCCTTGCATCTGCCATCCTAAAGAGTAGAAAAGGGAGAGGAGTCAGAAATGAGAAGAAAGTAGTGATCTAGGGCTTTAGCTTAGTGGTCGTGTCCTACAGTCAGCGTGTGCTCTGATACCATCTTGTAGCGACCAGACCTTAAACAGTCTAATCTCTATGCATCAGTGTCATCCTTGGATCGGTAATGCTGACACGCACAGTACTTGAGGATTTATAATAGAGTAGCAATCGCACACTTATTACATCGAATGTCTGTAAAGAGAACTTATTACAATAATATGGCTTAAGGCCATCTAAAAATGATAACAGCGGAAGGCTTGGAAGATAAAGTGAGTCCATCGACTGCAACAGCATCACTGAGTGAAAGACAACGACCTATGGCACCTTACTCGTCGTATGAAAAGTCTGCAACATGAACGTTGCAGCCCGAAACGGGTCAGCACATGGAATATGCTGGCAAGGTAACACATAGAGTAATGAACAGAATAAATGCTATCACTACATGCATATATGGCTGGTAGAAAGCTCTATGCTTACAGTTTTGCATAAAGCCAATTTTTTCCTACAACAAAAGGAATAAATTTTATTTAACTATCATGGTGGTTGTTAAACATTGAGAAGGTTCCTCCAACTCAATCCCAATTAAGCATCATCATTAAATCAAATTATATTAAGAGTGATGAGATCAACATGATAATCCAAGAACTAGATACTCAAAACGTCCATAACCGGGGACACGACTAACCATGATTAGTTTATACACTCTGCAGAGGTTGGCGCACTTTTCCCCACAAGACTCAAATACATCCATGGTCGAAGATTCGAGACACGGTATTTTTGAAGCATTAACTCTCTACTCTTGATAGTACCACCTACAACCCACTACATCTGCTAGTCTACCTCTTTAAGAGCTTCACACAACTTACTCAATTATGCCAGAGCCCATAATGGCTTGTGGCTGCACACGGAAGTTTCTAGCATGAATAATATTATGATCCCTTTGAGCCTGGGTGGCGGACCGTAGGATGATCACACGAGTACTCCAAGATATCCTAGGAAAACACTAGATTCTCTAGGTGCCCTAACAACCACTGGGTACTCCAGGGTGCCTCAAGAAATCCACCAGATGTGTATTTAAGTAGCCACCTTAAGTTAGCCATTAAATAATAACAATCACATCTGTCATGAATCACTCAAACCAAACCACGTCTACGAGCATAGCATAGCAGTATAAGCATAACGTAAAAGTAACTCCCAAAGATTTGATAAAAAACAGGTAATAGGTTATACCTCATCATCTACTTCCCAGAACCCACATGTTAATCAGATCGTAACCATGCAATTGTTTGAGGATTGATATGATGCAATAAAACTAGGTAGTAAAGAGGGATGATCAAAGTGTTACTTGCCTTGCTGATGATCCGTGAAACCTAGAGACTTGTAGTAGCACGCTTCGCACTTCGGGTACTCTATCGCAAACAAACAAGCATACAATAAGCACTCAAATAGAAGCACGGGTGAAACTCAAATAAGAGATCTAACCAGAAAGTTCAACTTAAGAACTCCGATTTGCAAAAAGAATCAAATCAAACGAAGCAACGAAACTCAAACTACGAAAGAAACAAGATCCGTTTACTAATCTGGACTTAAGTCAAATTTTTATAGTAACAAAACCTTGTTTAAGTTGATAAAATAGAAAGAGGGCTTCGAGACGAAGATCTAGGCGCTTGAATCGCCTGATTCCGATAAACGAGCAAAAAGATAAACTAAAACGAAAAATCAGGGAAGAAATCGCGATCGAAAATAATTGCGGAAAAACCTTGGAAAAAGAAAAACTGACGAAAAGGCTAACGAATGAACGTTCTCTGTCTGTGTCTAATGGGTGAAAACCATTCGTTAAAACAAACGTACGAACGGGCGTTCGCTAAATAACAAAACCGGGAAAAAATATAAAACCGATGTAATAAAAAATAAACGAGGGTTTCTAAAAAATGAACGGTTTTTCTACGAAAACCGGCGGCTACCTCAGGACGGGCGGTGGCAGCGAGAAACTCCGGCGGGCCGCCGGGTTCGGTGGCGAGGCGGCGGACTGGGCGGCGACGGCGGCATCCGGCGGCGGCAAGGCGCGGCGGCGTCTGGCGCTGGCGGCGACGGCGGGGTGCAGAGCTGGGGCGGGGCTAGGGTTTGGGGCAGCTCGGGCCTCGCCTCTTAAAGGCTGGTCGGGCTAGAGTCCTAGTCGGGCACGGCCCGGCTAGGTCGGTTGACTTTTTTAAAATAATTCCGCGCAAAAAACAAAGAAAAGAAATACTAAACGGACTCCAAAAATCTTGAAATAAATTTTCCCCATCCTCTAAAAATATAGCGGACAAAGTGAACATTTATTTGGGCGTCTAATGCAATTTTGGAAAAACACATTTTTTTCCTAATTCAAATAAAATAGCAATAAAACTCTGAATAAAATCCTTATTTGATTTTAATATTTAACCTCCAATATTTCTTTATTTTGGGAAAGTCATTTTATCCCCTCTCTTTTATTTTCATATAAGAAATATTCGAAGAGAAAAATAATTAAAACCAAATGATCCTCTTTTCAAAATTCGAGAAAAACTCGAATATGAAACTAACGAAATCCCCATCTCTCTCCGTGGGTCATTGAGTTGCGTAGAATTTCTAGGATCAACCCAAAATGCAATAAAATAAGATATGCAATGATGATCTAATGCATAACATTCCAACTTGAAAATTTGGGATGTTACACCGGACTGATGGGCCGTGAAGATACGAGATAGAAGGTTTTCTCCCGTGTCCGGATGGGACTCTCCTTTGCGTGGACGGCAAGCTTGGCGTCCGGATGTGTAGTTTCCTTCCTCTGTACATCCACTTTGTACAACCCTAGTCCCCTCTGGTTCCTATCTAAACCGGAGGGTTTAGTCCTTAGGGGCAATCACAATCATACAGGCTAGACATCTAGGGTTTAGCCATTACGATCTCGAAGTAGATCAACTCTTGTAACCCCTATACTCATCAAAGTCAATCAAGCAGGAAGTAGGGTACTACCTCTATTAAGAGGGCCCGAACCTGGGTAAACATCGTGTCCCCTGCCTCCTGTTATCTTTGATCCTTAGACGCATAGTTCGGGACCCCCTACCCAAGATCTGTCGGTTTCGACACCGACAGCAGCCATTAAAGAAAATGATACCATCTTGACACCTTGTTTTCTTTATTATGATGCTATGGAACGCCACCAGTTCCTTGAGAGGAACAACCCTCCATTTGTATATAGGCTAATCTTTAACAGGCGTCGTCTTTTCCATATTACTTTGCCCGGTCCTTACTTCTTTAACTTTCAGAGGAAATCATCACCGAAGGCCATCTTAATCATCCTGGCGCTCACCATGACAAGGAGGGAGTAGTTCACCCTCATGGCTGAGGATATGTACTAGTAGCTATGTGTTTGGTCTCTCTCTCTCTCTCTCTCTTGTTCCTTATTTGGCATGATCTTGATATACCGCGAGCTTTGTTAATATAGTTGGATCATATGGTGTTCTTCCCTCTCTATTTTGTTGTGATGAATTGAGGCTTGCTTTGTTAGGTTTCACTATTATCAAATTGCATATTTTGGATTTGAGAACACTTGATGTATGTCTTGCATGTGGATCCCCTAGGTGGCAATGAGTTGTTCTATTGATTCACTTGATATATGTTTTGGCAATCAACTTGCAGATTCCCGTGCTGACATTGGGGTAATCTATGCATACAGGTTGATACATGTTTTTTCCCTAATTTCTCCGGTAGGAACTTCTGGATACTCTTTGAAGTTCTTTGTGTTGGATTGAATATTATGAATCTGAAATTATTTGAAGCATATCGTATAATTGACTCATGGATACTTGTGGTGACATTGGAGTATCTAGGTGAGATTATAGTTTATTGATGCGTATCATATGGTGCTATTTTAGTATGAAGTCTAGGGTTGTTTATGACACTTTTAGGAATAGCTCAATCAATTGATCGAAAAGGATAACTTTGAGGTGGTTTGCTACCTATAACAATTTCTTCTTATGTTCTCCACTTGGTAAGAACTTTGGAGTGATTCTTTGTCGCATGTTGAGGGATTGTTATATGATTCAATTATGTTAGAATTTTTGAGATATTGCACTAGTGAAAGTATGAACCCTAGGCCTTGTTTTCAAGCATTGCTATACCGTTTGTGCTCTGTTTTATCACTTTCTACCTTGTTGTTTTTATATTTTCACATCACAAAAACCTATATCTACTATCATAGTACACTTGTATCACCATATCTTTGCCTAACTAGTGCACCTATACAATTTACCATTGTATTGGTTGTGTTGGGGACACAAGAGATTCTTTGTATTTGATTACAGGGGATGTTTGAGAGAGACCATCTTCATCCATCGCCTCCCATGGAGTGACAAACCTTAGGTCATCCACTTGAGGGAAATTTGTTGTTGTCCTACAAAATCTGTGCTTGGAGGCCAAGCACGAGTCAACAAGAATAAGTTGTGTAGTAGAGATCACCAATGATGGGTAGAATGGGCATCATTGAGGCTGGAATTCCCCCAAAGCCATGAAGATGTAGGTCGCGGTGCTGCAAAGACAAAGGTCATAAAGTTGCAAAGTTACAGGTCAATAAGCCACAAAGATATCATTCGCAAGACTGTGAAAACACCGGTTGCAAACCCGTGAAGGCGCAGGATACGAAGCCTCAAACCTCCATTTCTTGAAACCATGAGCTCTAAAGTTGCATAGGTTGCGCACTTGGCAAACCCAAAGATTCTCGAAGCCGGAGCCAGAAGCTAGACTGCACCTATCACCGATACAAAGGGAGCCCACCTAGATTTCATTCCTGAAGATGCAAGACTGCAATATCCACACATGCTTGGGGGCTACTGATGGGACAATACACCGGGGTGTTGGGAATCGTTGCATGCAAAAACAAAAAAAATTCTACGCACATGCGATGATCTATCCATGGAGATGCATAGCAACGAGGGGGAGAGTGTGTCTATGTACCCTCGTAGACCGCAAGTGGAAGCGTTTCATATCGCGGTTGATGTAGTCGAACTTTCTTTGCTATTCACCAACCGAGTACCGAACATAGGACACCTCCGAGTTCTGCACATGTTCAGCTCGGTGAAGTCCCTCGCCTTCTTGATCCAGCAAGACGTCAAGGTAGTAGATGAGTTCTGTCAGCATGATGGCATGGTGACGGTGATGGTGAAGTGATCTCCATAGGGCTTTGCCTAAGCACTACAAAAATATGACCGGGGAAGTAAACGGTGGAGGGGGGCGCCGCACACGGCTAGTCAATTGTCTAGTGTGTGCTAGGGGTGCCCCCACATATATATAGGTCCGATGGGGAGGGGAGAGGCCAGGAGGCGCCCCAAGTAGGACCGAATCCTACTTGGGCTCCTCCCAAGACGCACGCCCCCTGCCATATATATCGGAGGGGGAAGGAAAGAGGGGGGAGGGGAAGGAAGGGTGAATCCTAGTCCCTTTATTTCCTTTCCTCCTTCCCCTTTCCTTGTCCACCTTGGCCGGCCCATATGGGGGGCGCACCAGCCCCTTGTGGCTGTTGCGTTTCCCCTCTTGGCCCATAAGGCCCATATCTTTTGTCGTAGGTGCCCAGAACTCCTTATGGTGACCCAGTATGTACCTGGTACCCTCTGGAACACTTCTGGTGTCCGAATACCATCGTCTATAATCAGTCTTTACCTATCGACCATTTCAAGACAACTCATCATGTCTGTGTTCTCATCCAGGACTCCGAACAACATTCGGTCATCAAATCACATAACTCATATAATATTATATCGTCACCGAACATTAAGTGTGCGGACCCAACGGGTTCGAGAACTATGTAGACATGACCAAGACACCTCTCCGTTCAATAACCAATAGCAGAACTTGGATGCTCATATTGGCTCCTACATATTCTACGAAGATCTTTATTGGTCGAACCAATATGACAACATACGTAATTCCCTTTGTCCATCGGTATGTTATTTGCCAGAGATTCGATCGTCAGTATCTTCATACCTAGTTCAATCTCGTTACCGGCAAGTCTCTTTACTCGTTCTGTAATACATCATCTCGTGACTAACTCATTAGTCGTTTTCTTGCAAGATTATGATGTGTATTACCGAGAGGGCCCAGAGATACCTCTCTGATACTCGGAGTGACAAATCTTAATCTTGATCTATGCCAACTCAGCAGACACCTTCTAAGATACCTATAGAGAATCTTTACAATCACCCAGTTACGTTGTGATGCTTGATAGCACACAAGGCATTCCTCTGGTATCTAGGAGTTGCATAATCTCATAGTCGAAGGAATATGTATTTGACATGAAGAAAGCAATAGCAATAAAACAGACCGGTCATTATGCTAAGCTAACATATGGGTGTTGTCCATCACATCATTCTCCTTATGATGTGATCCCATAATCAAATGACAAATCATGTCCATGGTTAGGAAACCTTAACCATCTTTGATCAACGAGCTAGTCTAGTAGAGGCTTACTAGGGACACTATGTTTTTTTATGTATTCACACATGTATTAAGGTTTACGATCAATAGAATTCTAGCATGAATAAGAAACCTTCATAATGAATAAGGAAATATAAAATAACAACTTTATTATTGCCTCTAGAGCATACTTCCTTCAGGCACCCACTTGCACTAGGGTCAATAATCTAGTTCACATCATCATGTGATTAACACCCATAGTTCACATGGCCATGTGACCAATACCCAAAGAGTTTTCTAGAGTCAATTATCTAGTTCAGATTGCTATGTGATTAACACCCAAAGAGTACTAATGTGTGATCATGTTTTGCTTGTGAGAGAGGTTTAGTCAACGGGTCTGCCACATTCATATCCGTATGTATTTTCCAAATTTTCATGTCTATAATGCTCTGTATGGAGCTACTCTAGCTAATTGCTCCTAGTCTCAATACTTATCTAGATTGAGACTCAGAGTCATCTGGATCGGTGTAAAAGCTTGCATCGACGTAACTCTTTATCACCTCCATATCCGAGAAATATTTCCTTGGTCCTCTAAGGATAATTTTGACTGTTGTCTAGTGATTTACTCCTAGATCACTATTACCCCCCTTGCCAAACTCATTGGCAAGGCACATAATGGG
The DNA here is from genome assembly GCF_018294505.1 of Triticum aestivum. Classification (NCBI taxonomy): domain Eukaryota; kingdom Viridiplantae; phylum Streptophyta; class Magnoliopsida; order Poales; family Poaceae; genus Triticum; species Triticum aestivum. Next base: position 404,326,998 of record NC_057807.1, read on the forward strand.
TCTGGTACCAGCATGGCATACTTTATAGAACCTATGGCTGAGGCATAGGGAATGACTTTCATTCTCTCTCTATCTTCTGTCATGGTCGGGCTTTGGGTCTTACTCAACTTCACACCTTGAAACACAGATGGGAACCCTTTCTTTGACTGACCCATTTTTGAACTCCTTCGGAATCTTGTCAAGGTATGTAGTCATTGAAAATCTTATCAAGCAACTTGATCTATCTCTATAGGGCTTGATGCCCAATATGTAAGCAACTTCATCGAGGTCTTTCATAGAAAAATTCTTATTCAAGTATCCTTTTATGCTATATAGAAATTCTATATCATTTCCAATCAGCAATATGTCATCTACATATAATATCAGAAATGCTACAGAGCTCCCGCTCACTTTCTTGTAAATACAGGCTTCACCGTAAGTCTGTATAAAACCATATGCTTTGATCACCTCATCAAAGCGTATATTCCAACTCTGAGATCCCTGCACCAGTCCATAGATGGATCGCTGGAGCTTGCACACTTTGTTAGCACCTTTAGGATTGACAAAACCTTTTGGTTGCATCATATACAACCCTTCTTTGAGATATCCATTAAGGAATGCATTTTGACATCCATTTGCCAGATATCATAATCATAAAATGTGGCAATTGCTAACATGATTTGGACGGACTTAAGCGTCACTAGAGTGAGAAAGTCTCATCATAGTCAACTCCTTGAACTTGTCGAAAACCTTTTGCGACAAGTCGAGCTTTGTGGACAGTGACATTACCATCAGCGTTAGTCTTCCTCTTGAAGGTCCATTTATTCTCTATGGCTTTCCGATCATCAGGCAAGTCCACCAAAGTCCACACTTTGTTCTCATACATGGATTCTATCTCAAATTTCATGGCCTCAAGCCATCCATCGGAATCTGGGCTCATCATAGCTACTTCATAGTTCGTAGGTTCGCCATGGTCTAATAACATGACTTCCAGGACAGGATTACCGTACCACTCAGGTTTGGAACGTACTTTGTTCAACCTACGAAGTCCAGTATTAACTTGATCTGAAGTTTCATGATCATCATCATTAGCTTCCTATTTAGTTGGTGTAGGCATCACGGGAACGGATTTCTCTGATGTGCTACCCTCCAATTTGATAGAAGGTACAATTACCTCATCAAGTTCTACTTTCCTCCCACTCACTTCTTTCAAGAGAAACTCCTTCTCTAGAAAGGACCCATTCTTAGCAACAAAGATCTTGCCTTTGGATCTATGGTAGAAGGTGTACCCAATAGTTTCTTTAGGGTAACCTATGAAGCCGCACTTCTCCGGCTTGGGTTCGAGCTTATCAGGCTGAAGCCTTTTGACATAAGTGTCGCAATCCAAAACTTTAAGAAACGACAACTTAGGTTTCTTGCCAAACCATAGTTCGTACGGTGTCGTCTGAACGGATTTAGACGGTGCCCTATTTAACGTGAATGCGGCTGTCTCTAAATCGGTAAGAGAAATCATAGAATGCACTATATCCAATAAAGTACGGTTACGACGTTCGGACACACCATTACGCTGTGGTGTTCCAGGTGGCATGAGTTGTGAAACTATTCCACATTGTTTTAAATGAAGGCCAAACTCGTAACTCAAATATTCGCCTCTATGATCAGATCATAGAAATTTTATTCTCTTGTTATGATGATTCTCCACTTCACTCTAAAATTCATTGAACTTTTCAAATATTTCAGACTTGTGTTTCATTAAGTAGATATACCCATACCTACTCAAGTCATCTATGAAGGTGAGAAAATAATGATACCCGCCGCATGCTTCAACACTCATCGGATCACATACATCAATATGTAATATTTCCAATAAGTCATTAGCTTGCTCCATTGTTCCAGAGAACGGAGTTTCAATCATCTTACCCATGAAGCATGGTTCACAAGTATCAAATGATTCATAATCAAGTGATTCCAAAAATCATTCCGCATGGAGTTTCTTCATGCGCTTCACACCAATATGACCTAAACGGCAGTGCTACAAATATGTTGCACTATCATTATCAACTTTGCATCTTTTGGCATCAATATTATGAATATGTGTATCACTATGATCGAGATTCAATAAACCATTTACATTGGGTGTATGGCCATAGAAGGTTTTATTCATGTAAATAGAACAACAATTATTCTCTGACTTAAATGTATAACTGTATCACAATAAACATGATCCAATCATAGTCATGCTCAATGCAAACACCAAATAACATTTATTTAGGTCCAACACTAATCCCGAAGGTAGAGGGAGTGTGTTATGGTGATCTTATCAACCTTGGAATCACTTCCAACACACATCGTCACCTCTCCCTTAACTAGTCTCTCTTCATTTTGCAACTCTTGTTTCGAATTACTAATCTTAGCAACTAAACATGTATCAAATATCCATGGGCTACTATGAACACTAGTAAAGTACACATCTATAACCTGTATAACAAGTATACCTTTGTTCACTTTGCCATCCTTCTTATCCACCAAGTATTTGGGGCAGTTCCGCTTCCAGTGACCATTTCCTTTGTAGTAGAAGCACTCAGTTTCAGGCTTGGGTCTAGCTTTGGGCTTCTTCATGGGAGCGGCAACTTGTTTTCTGTTCTTTTTGAAGTTCCCTTTCTGTTCCTTTCCCTTTTTCTTGAAACTACTGGTTTTGTTAACCATCAACACTTGATGCTCTTTATTGATTTCTACCTTCGTCGATTTCAGCATCGTGAAGAGCTTGGGAATTGTTTTCGCCATCCCTTGCACATTATAGTTCATCATGAAGTTTTAGTAACTTAGTGATAGTGACTAGAGAACTCTTGTCAATCACTATCTTATCTGGAATATTAAATCCCACTTGATTCAAGTGATTGTAGTACCCAAACATTCTGAGCAAATGCTCACTGGCTGAGCTATTCTCCTCCATCTTGTAGGCAAAGTACTTGCCAGAGTCTCATACTCTCGACATGGACATGAGTCTGAAATACCAATTTCAGCTCTTGGAACATCTCATACGCTCCATGGCGTTCAAAACGTCTTTCAAGCCCCAATTCTAAGTCGTAAAGCATGGCGCACTAAACTATCAGGTAGTCATCATATCAAGCTTGCCAAACGTTCATAACATCTACATCTGCTCCTGCAATAGGTCTGTCACCTAGCGGTGCATCAAGGACATAATTCTTTTGTGCAGCAATGAGGATAATCCTTAGATCACGGACCGAGTCCGCATCATTGCTACTATCATCGTTCAACTTATTTTTCTCTAGGAACATATCAAAAATAAATGGGGAGCTACATCATGAGCTATTGATCTACAACATAATTTGCAAATACTATCAGGACTAAGTTCATGATAAATTAAGTGCAATTAATCAAATTACTTAAGAACTCCCACTTAAATAGACATCCCACAAGTCATCTAAGTAATACGTGATCCAAATCAACTAACCCATGTCCGATCATCACGTGAGATGGGGTAGTCATCAAAGGTGAATATCTCTATGTAGATCATATCTACTATATGATTCATGTCTGACCTTTCGGTCTCCAATGTTCCGAGGCCATGTCTGTACATGCTAGGATCGTCAAGTTTAACCCGAGTATTCCGCATGTGCAAAACTGTCTTGCACCTGTTGTATGTGAAGGTAGAGTCTATCACACCCGATCATCACGTGGTGTCTTAACACGACGAATTATCGCAACAATGCATACTCAGGGAGAACACTTATACCTTGAAATTTAGTGAAGGGACCATCTTATAATGCTACCACCATACTAAGTAAAATAAGATGCATAAAAGATAAACATCACATGCAATCAAAATATTTGACATGATATGGCCATCATCTTGTGCTTTTGATCTCCATCTCCAAAGAATCGTCATGATCTCCATCGTCACCGGCTCGATACCTTGATCTCCATCGTAGCGTCATGATCGTCTTGCCAACTATTGCTTCTACAACTATTGCTAACTCATAGCGATAAAGTAAAGTAATTACATGGCGTATGCATTTAATACAATAAAGAGACAACCATAAGGCTCCTGCCGGTTGCCAGATATCTTACAAAACATGATTATCTCATACAATAATGTATATCCCATCATGTCTTGACCATATCACATCACAACTGTCGGTGTACAGAAGTAGGGGCTCAACTTGTACCCCTTTACCTGTGCACGGGCAATCGGAGAGGCGCATGTGGCCACACTTAGCAAGGCAAGGGACGGAAGCCGAAGCCACGAGACAATCAAGCGACGCCAAGGTAAAGACACGAACAGCAAGAGGGCAAGGTGGACTCCCCCGGCAAGACCCTTGCCGGGGCAGCCTCTGCAGCCTCGGCAAGAGCCTTGCCGGGGCAACCTGCCCGACACCAATGAAGCGCGCCACCCTTGAGCCCGAGGTTTCCAACACCAACAACCACATTGAAACCAAGGCTCGGGAGGCGCCTCCATGGTGGCATGCAGATCTTTGTGAAGATCATTAACACCCAATATCAGATGAGGACCAGGAGACGAGACCTCCGGCGACATCCTTGACGGGAATGACCATGGTGCCGCGGCAAGACCCTTGCCGGGGCCCCCGGCAAGACTCTTGCTGAGCACATCAACGAGGCCGTGACCAGGCCCACGCGCGCCAAGACCCCACCGCCGTTTCCATGCAGCTGCCAGCCCAGCCAGCCAGGCGGGCACCTGCGTGGCGACGCGCGGTCCTGAGGCCAACTCAGCAAGCACCTACGTGGTGGCATGCAGATATTCGTGAAGACGCTGCCACCGCGCCACCTCAGCAGCATGCCAGCCTACATGGCGCAGACTACCTTGGTGGCTTGGGCGCGTGTCGAAGAAGGGCGAGGTGGCGATAAAGCAGGGGAACACCTCAGAGGCGCATTTAATGCGTCTTGTCCCGTAATGGCAAGCGATAAACATAGCTACTGTACCCTTTCAAGCTCATGTGTGCCATTGTGGCGCCTCCTTCGACTATAAAAGGAGGCCCGAGGCGTACTGGAGGGAGATTCGGCTCTTTGGGCAAGTCATGCTCGATAGCTAGTTCAAGAACACTGATATACACACCAAAGCAGGACTAGGGTATTACGCGATCTCCATGGCCCGAACCTGGGTAAACAACCTTTGTGTTGGCTCTTAGACCTGCTCTTCTCACAACCCCGCGCCCGTCGACCACAGTAGGGATTCTTGTGATCCCATAGGTGTCATTCCTACCGACATCTTTGGCACGCCAGGTAGGGGGCGCAGTCGTGAGAATCTGGTCTAGCAGCTGGTCCAGTAGCTCTTCATCACTGTGGTTTCCAAGCAAGAAGGCGACCGAACGGGCGGCATCACCTGCGAGTACCGTGGGCGCTCGCGTGACAACAGGAAAGCTAAGTCACGTAGAAACTTTGAGCAATTCTTTCTATATACAGTTATTTTCCCTGAAGATCTTTCACTCTGTATATACGAAACCTGCATGCAATGGGGCCCTTCCACTATTGGCAACACCTTCGTTCTGTTTCGAGTCCGCTCAACAGTTCGAGCGGCTGCGTCGAGAACAGCAGGGTAGCCTTCCGCTATTGGCAACAATCTTGCTCTGTCTCGAGTCCGCTCGACAGCTTGAGCGGCCGCGCTGAGAACGGCAAGCTGGTTCGCCTGGCCGCACGCACACCCGGCAGGCTATTGGGGGTTCGTCCTCGAGATGCCACGGCATGGGTTTACACGCCGGCAAGCCTACCCAATTAACGCAGGGTGGACATACAGAGAAAGATCAAATTGGAAAATAACATGCATTGTTTCAAAAGTACTGCAGGGTTATATTACATCAATTGTTGTTGTGGTTCTAACTAAAGATGTGAATTGTCTTGGTCGTGAACCTGTAGCGACAACAAGAAATGGGGCGCCTAGTCCCGGCGCTGGCCTTCGATCCTCTCGATCCCGTCGACGCGGCTGATGACGGGCTTGATACGCTCCTTGAGCGACGTGAGGTCCACGTCCTCCGGCAAGCTCTCGAGCGCGACGTCGAAGTCGAGGTCGAGGTACCAGTACGTGATGTCTACTATGCAACCTTCTTCTTGTAGACGTTGTTGGGCCTCCAAGTGCAGAGGTTTGTAGGACAGTAGCAAATTTCCCTCAAGTGGATGACCTAAGGTTTATCAATCCGTGGGAGGCATAGGATGAAGATGGTCTCTCTCAAACAACCATACAACCAAATAACAAAGAGTCTCTTGTGTCCCCAACACACCCAATACAATGGTAAATTGTATAGGTGCACTAGTTCGGCGAAGAGATGGTGATACAAGTGCAATATGGATGGTAGATATAGGTTTTTTAATCTGGAATAATAAAAACAGCAAGGTAAATAATGATAAAAGTGAGCGTAAACGGTATTGCAATGCTAGGAAACAAGGCATAGGGTTCATACTTTCACTAGTGCAAGTTCTCTCAACAATAATAACATAGATAGATCATATAATAATCCCTCAACATGCAACAAAGAGTCACTCCAAAGCCACTAATAGCGGAGAACAAAAAAAGATATTATGGTAGGGTATGAAACCACCACAAAGTTATCCTTTCTGTTCTATCTATTCAAGAGTCTGTAGTAAAATAACATGAAGCTATTCTTTCAATCTATCATAGAGTTCATACTAGAATAACACCTTAAGACACAAATCAACCAAAACCCTAATGTCACCTAGATACTCCATTGTCACCTCAAGTATCTGTGGGCATGATTATACGATATGCATCACACAATCTCGGATTCATCTATTCAACCAACACAAAGTTCTTGAAAGAGTGCCCCAAAGTTTCTACCGGAGAGTCAAGACGAAAACGTGTGCCAACCCCTATGCATAGGTTCATGGGAGGAACCCGCAAGTAGATCACCAAAACATACATCAAGTGGATCACGTGATATCCCATTGTCACCACAGATAAGCACGGCAAGACATACATGAAGTGTTCTCAAATCCTTAAAGACTCGATCCGACAAGATAACTTCAAAAGGAAAACTCAATCCATCACAAGAGAGTAGAGGGGGAGAAACATCATAAGATCCAACTATAATAGCAAAGCTCGCGATACATCAAGATCGTGCCATAGAGAGAACATGAGAGAGAGAGAGAGATCAAACACATAGCTACTGGTACATACCCTCAGCCCTGAGGGTGAACTACTCCCTCCTCGTCATGGAGAGCGCCGGGATGATGAAGATGGCCACCGGTGATGGATTCCCCCTCCGGCGGGGTGCCGGAACAGGCTCCCGAGAGGTTTTTGGTGACTACAGAGGCTTGCGGCGGCGGAACTCCCGATCTATCTTCTCCTTCGATGTTTTTAGGGTACGTGGACTTATATAGGCAAAAGAAGTCGGTCGGGGGAGCCTCGAGGGGCCCAGGAGACAGGGGGCGCGCCCAGGGGGTGGGCGCGCCCTCCTATCTCCTGGCCTCCTCGAAGCTTCCCTGGCTTGTATTCCAAGTCTCCCGGATCATCTTCGTTCCAAAAATCACGCTCCCAAAGGTTTCATTCCGTTTGGACTCCGTTTGATATTTCTTTTCTTCGAAACACTGAAACAGGCAATAAAACAGCAATATGGGCTAGGCCTCCGGTTAATAGGTTAGTCCCAAAAGTAATATAAAAGTGTATAATAAAGCCCGTAATTATTCAAAACAGATAATAAAATAGCATGAATGCTTCATAAATTATAGATACGTTGGAGACGTATCAGCATCCCCAAGCTTAATTCCTACTCGTCCTCGAGTAGGTAAATGATAAAAGAAAGAATTTATGAAGTGTGAATGCTAGCAGGTGCACAAGTTTGATCAATGATAATTTCAATCACCCTTTATAGCATGATTATATGTCATAACAATAGTTCATCTCATAAAACTTCTCAAGATCAAGTAAAAAGCTATTCACATGTTAAAGCATAGACCAAAAACTAGCAAACTTCATTTTGAGTCACCAAACAATTGCAATTCATCTTATTATCAGGAAGGGTCTATGTTAGAGCTTTGATTTAGCAAACTCCACATATTCAACTATCATATTGTCTTCTACAATTGCTAACACTCACGCAATACTTGTGGTTATGGAGTTTTAATCGGACACTGAGAAAGATAGGGACTTATAGTGTTGCCTCCCAACGTGTTCACCTTTGGGTGATGTCAACAATAATAGTTCATGCTAACTTACATTCAATTGCATATATATATATATATATATATATATATATATATATATATATATATATATCAGGATATTTCCAACACGAGGTGCTTGCCAAAGAATAAAATGAAAAAGGGAAAGGTGAAGATCACCTTGACTCTTGCATAAAGTAAAAGACATAAAGTAAAAGATAGGCCCTTCGCAGAGGGAAATAGGGATTTGCAGAGGTGCGAGAGCTCAATTTTGAAATAGAGATAAATAATTTTGAGAGGTATGATCTCATTGTCAACATAACAACCAAGAGTTCCCAATATCTTCCATACTACATACATTATAGGCGGCTCCCAAACAGAATGGTAAAAGTTTTTACTCCCCCTCCACCAACAATCATCAATCCATAGCTTGCCCGAAACAACGGGTGCCTCCAACTAACATCAAACCTGGGGGAGTTCTGTTTGTAATTTTTTTGATTTGATTTTGATCTTTTTGGATCATGGGACTGGGCATCCCAGTTACTGGCCCTTTCTCGTGAATGAGGAGCGGAGTCCACTCCTCTTGAGAATAACCCACCTAGCAAGGAAGATACTGACAGCCCCCAGTCGCTACATGAGCGATTCGGGCATACAAAACATAATAATATTTGAAGGTTTAGAGTTTGGCACATGCAAATTTACTTGGAACGGCAGGTAAATACCGCATATAGGTAGGTATGGTGGACACTCATGGCAAAAACTGGGTTTAAGGATATTTGGAAGCACAAGTAGTATCTCTACTTGGTGCAAGGAATTTGGCTAGCATGAGGAGGAAAGGCAAGCTCAACATGTTTGAATGATCAATGACAATATACTTTAACTGAGATGTGAGAAAACATAACCCATTATGTTGTCTTCCTTGTCCAACATCAACTCTTTAGCATGTCATACTTAATGAGTGCTCACAATTATAAAAGATGTCTAAGATAGTATATTTATATGTAAAATCTCTCTTCCTTCAATATTCTTTCATGAATTGTTCAAATGACCAATACAATACTTGCTAACCTTCAATAAACTTACTACCTCTACTTCTTAGATGTGAAGTCATTACTCCCCATGGGATAAGCATATAAAACATATATAAATTCAGATTTATGACATTCAACTCATTCAACCATTTACTCATAGGATATAAGTAAAGCACACGAGTAAATGAAAAGCTACTCCAAAAAGATATAAGTGAAGATCAATGAGTAGCTAAATAATTATGCAACTATGCAAAGACTCTCTCTCATTTAAGAATTTCAGATCTTGGTATTCTAATCAAGCAGCAAGCAAAACAAAATAAAATGACATTGCAAGGATAGCACAACTCATGTGAAGAAGCAAAAACTTAGGCTCAGCCGATACTAACCGATAGTTGTTGAAGAAGAAAGGTGGGATGCCTCACGGGGCATCCCCAAGCTTAGATGCTTGATACTTCTTGAAATATTATCTTGGGGTGCCTTGGGCATCCCCAAGCTTGACCTTTTGTGTCTCCTTAATTCCTCTCATATCACGGTTTCCCTTTTTATCAAAAAGCTTCATCCACACCAAACTCAACAAGAACTCGTGAGATATGTTAGTATAAACCAATGCAAAACCTTATCATTTTCTACTGTAACAAATCACTAAAATTATTCAATATTGCATACTAAATGCCTCTGCATATTTAACACTCATATCCTCAAATAGAATCATTAAACAAGCAAACATATGCAAACAATGTAACCATAACAGCAATCTGCCAAAACAATATAGTCTGTAAAGAATACAAGGTTCATCATACTTCCCTAACTCCAAAAATTATGGGAAAAATACTAATCTGTAGAAGATTTATCAGAGCTCATTATGCAAAAGGTTTCAACATTATATCATTCTCTGACTTTTCTAGGGAATTTTTGCAACAGCGGTAAACTTTCTGTTTTCAAACAGCAACATGTATACTAGCAAAATAAGCATGGTAAAGGCTATCCTTGACATTTTTATTGAAAATATAGATGCAAAACATTATTCTAAATAACAGAAAGAAAATACTAACAAAATAAAATGACGCTCCAAGCAAAACACATATCATGTGGTGAATAAAAAAATATAGCTCCAAGTAAAGTTACCGATGAACGAAGACGAAAGAGGGGATGCCTTCCGGGGAATCCCCAAGCTTAGGCTCTTGGTTGTCCTTGAATATTACCTTGGGGTGCCCTGGGCATCCCCAAGCTTAGGATCTTGCCACTCCTTATTCCATAGTCCATCGAATCTTTACCCAAAACTTGAAAACTTCAACCACACAAAACTCAAAATAAAACTCGTAAGCTCCGTTAGTATAAGAAAATAAAACCACCACTTAGGTACTGTAATTAGCTCATTATAAATTCATATTGGTGTAATATCTACTGTATTCAAACTTCTCTATGGTTCATACCCTCCGATACTACTCATAGATTCATCAAAATAAGCAAACAACACATAGAAAACAGAATCTGTCAAAAACAGAACAGTCTGTAGTAATCTGTATCAAACGTATACTTCTGGAACTCAAAAATTTCTGAAATAAATTTATGGACCTGAGGAATTTTTCTGTTAATCATATGCAAAAAGAATCAACCTAAAATCACTCTCCAGTAAAAAATGGCAGCTAATCTCATGAGAGCAAAAGTTTCTGTTTTTTACAGCAAGATCACATAAACTTCACCCAAGTCTTCCCAAAGGTTCTACTTGGCACTTTATTGAAACAAAAGCTATAAAACATGATGTAAGGGCATATCTTTCCCTAAGTGTTTTGGTGATTGATGACAATGCTCGTGCGGACTAATCGTGTGCTTTGAGTCCTCAGATACTTCATCATTAGGCACAAGACGATTCCGTGCCCCTCGGAGACTGTTGAAGCCGGCGTTGTTCTACGTTTCTCCTTGGTGGAGTTGAGTCGTAGGAGAGCCGTACTATTAAGAGGGGGTCCGCGGCAGAAAGGTAGGGTGGAATCACACGTACACTTGTCCCTCCTTTCCTTGCACTTTGGAGCTACCCGTCATTATCTTGGTTGTGTGGAAATCTGGCGACTACTGCTGTACTTGCGGTAGTACCGCAGGTACAAGCGGTAGTACCGCGGCACTTCACGGTAGTACCGCCCTTGGTGCGGTAGTACCGCGGCTCCCTGGCCTAGTGCCGCTCCGGTGCGGTAGTAGGGGCGGATGTAATTTTTTACATCCGCGCCGCCCACGATAGTACCGCTCGTCCAGCGCGGTAGTACTGTGGCGGCCCACGGTAGTACAGCTCCCTTGGAGTCGTAGTACCGTGGCCCATAGGCCTAGTACCGCAGTGTCATGGTAGTAGGCGCGGATGAAATTTTTTACATCCGCGCCGACCACGGTAGTACCGCGCCTCGCAGCGGTAGTACCGCATCGGGTTTTCGCACCACCCTAGTTTCTGCGGAAGTTTGCACGGATGTATTTTATTTCATCCGCGCCCTTCCCAGGTCGTGACCCTCCTGCCTTGCGGTAGTACCGCAAGGGGGAGCGGTAGTACCGCACAAGCGGTAGTACTGCTCCTTCGTCAGGCTTGTTCCGGCCTGTGCAGTTGCCACGGTAGTACCGTGGTGGTCCACGGTAGTACCGCGCGGCGCCGCGGTAGTACCGCTTCCTTGGAGCGGTAGTACCGTGAGTCGCGGGCAGAACTAGTGGATAACGGTTGGATTTTTCCACGACTATATAAGGGATGTCTTCTACCTCTAGTTGACTACCTCTTCCACCTCTAAGCTCCATTGTTGCTCCAAGCTCCATTTTCGCCCGATCTCTCTCCCTAGCCAATCAAACTTGTTGATTTGCTCGGGATTGGGTGACAAGGGCCCGATCTACACTTCCACCAAAGGATATTTGATTCCCCCCACTTATCCCTTGCGGATCTTGTTACTCTTGGGTGTTGAGCACCCTAGACGGTTGAGGTCACCTCGAAGCCATACTCCATTGTGGTGAAGCTTCGTGGTGTTGTTGTTGGGAGCCTCCGATTGTTGTGGAGATTGCCCCAACCTTGCTTGTAAAGGTTCGGTCGCCGCCTTCAAGGGCACCAATAGTGGAATCACGGCATCTCGCATCGTGTGAGGGCGTGAGGAGAATACGGTGGCCCTAGTGGCTTCTTGGGGAGCATTGTGCCTCCACACCGCTCTAACGGAGACGTACTTCCCTTAAAAGGAAGGAACTCCGGTAACACATCCTCGTCTCCACCGGCTCCACTCTTGGTTATTTCGTGCCTTTACTTTCGCAAGCTTACTTATTGTTACATCTCTTGCTTGCTTGCGTGCTAGTTGATATTGCATCATATAGGTTGCTCACTTAGTTGCATATCTAGACAACCTATTTGTTGCAAAGTTTAATTTGGTAAAGAAAAGCTTAAAAATTGTTAGTTGCCTATTCACCCCCCCTCTAGTCAACCATATCGATCCTTTCAATTGGTATCAGAGCCTCGTCTCTTTATTAAGGACTTTGCCGTCCGAAGAGTATGGTTGACACCAACGATGGTGCGGAGGAACACTCCGGTGTGAATCCCATCTCGTCTTCGGCCGAAGGGGGAACCTCGGTCTCTCGTGAGGAATTCAATGTGGCTTTAGACACATTGAAAACCTCCATGACGGCCGAGGTTAAAAGCATGTTTAATGATTTTCTAGAGGGACTTAAACTATCTACCGCGCCTATGAAAGTGGGTGATCCTACTAACAAGGTGACGGATGCTATCTCCGACAAGGGGAAGCTAACAATGAAAAGAGTCCTTCTACTAGTGGTAGAAATGGCACCGGCATCTTTGCCCATGTGGAACCCCCGGTTTATGGAGGGCCAATCCCCTCCACTCATTTGAATCATGCCGGTCCACCTCCTAAATATGAGAAACATGAAGATTTTGATAATTGGGTCTATCGCTTTAAGCGTCATTTGAAACATGTGAACACTAACCTTTGGAGAATCATTGAAGAAGGTTTTTATCCTCATGACCCAAGCAACTTCACCCCTCGAGAAGCCGTGGACAATCAATTCAATGAGAGTGCTCTCTTCATCATCCAAGATGCAATCCTTCCCGAAGATCTCCCTCACCTTCGACCCCATGTCGTGGCTAAAGAAGCATGGAAATGTGTCGAGGGTCTCTATCGTGGAAGTGCTAGCATTCAACGCTCCAACTATGAAGTGGTGCAAGATGAAGCCGATGAGTTTGCAATGAAAGAAGATGAATAACCTCGTGAGCTCTTTCGAAGAGTGACCAAACTAGCGGTGGCACTTCGAGATCATGGAAGCAAGGACACGGATGACAATTGGATCAAGCGGAAGTTCCTCAAGGCCATGATGCCCTACAACAAGGCCATGTCCTCCGTCATTCGTCAACGACCGGACTTCCACACCATGACCTCAAGTGAAGTGTTGGATGAGTTCGTGGCAATGAGCATCTTGGACAAGACCGTCAACAATGCGGTGCTCCGTTCTCAAAGAGCAAAGAAGCCTAACCTTGCTTTGAAGGCCAAGGTTATTATGGAAGAAGAGGAAGAAGTGGAAGATGAGGAAAGCAACCCCGAAGACACCAAGTTTGACTACCACGAGCACATGGCCCTTGCTTCAAGACAATTTTGGAGCAAGAAGAGCTCAAGACCCAACTTCAACAAGAACAACTCAAGTGGCGTCAAGGGCAAGCAACGAGTTAGAACTTGCTTCAACTGTGGCAATGTGAGCCATTTCGTTGCGGATTGTCCTTACGAGAAGCGGGAAGACAATGGTGGCAAGTTCATTCGGAAAGACAAAGCCAAGTCCTTCCCCAACAAGAACAACTTCGCCAAGAAGACTCCCACTCGTGGGTTGGTGGTTCAAGAAGAATACCAAGAGGATGACGATGATGATGAGAATGAAGAAGCAACGGCCATGGCGTCCATTGCCATTGCTACTCCCCGGGTGTCTCTCTTCGAATCACCCAACGAAAACATCACCGCTAGATGCCTCATGGCTAAGGCTTCAAACAAGGTAACCCCCAACATCACAACCACCATCATTACTAATCCCTCCGTGGAGGATTGCATTGATGGACATGTTGAGTCTAATGAGGAAGTGAATGAATTTGAGTCTTTTATGAGTAAGCTCAAGGGAAAGTCCAAGAAGCACTTTGTTGCTCTCTTGGAACAACTTGGTGAGGCCAATGACATGATCGAGGCTCACGAAGAAACCATCTCCAAGATGGAAGGTCATAGTCGTGACTATGCCGATGAGATATCGGATCTCTCTAATGCTCTTGAGGAAGAGCGTGTGCATCGTTTGACTCTTGAGGAGTCACACAATGATGACCATGCTAAGTTAAAGAAAGATCTTGATCATGCTCTTGTCATGTCTCGTGTGCTAACCTCCGAGAAGGCTAAACTTGGGGTTGATCATGCTAGACTCAAAGAGGAGTTTGAGATACTTGACAAGGCCCACAAGGTCTTGAAGGGTACTCATGCTAGCCTCAAAGAGTCTCATGCTCAACTCCAAGTTAAGCTAATCAAGGAAAAGGCCACCTTTCCTCATATGGTATTAATTGATAATGCATGTGCTACTAACCCTTGTTGTGAGCATGTGCATCTTGTGGAGGAAAATGCCAAGTTGAAGGATCAACTTGAGAAAGGCCTTGTGACTTGCATTCAAGGTGAGAAAAACCTCAACGACCTTTTGAGCAATCAAAAGGAAGTTGTGGCCAAAGAAGGAATTGGGTTTGCACCCAAGTCCAAGAGCAAGAAGAAGAAGAACAACAAGGCCAATCGTCCTCCTCCCCTCAAACAAACGTTCGTGAAAGAGGGAGAGGGTGCTTCTAAGAAGAAGAAGGAGAAAGTGAAGGAAGTTGATGTCCAAAAGGGCAAAAGCATTTCCTCAAACAAAGCCGGCGACTTTAACCCTTCATATGTGTTGTGCCGTGCTAGTGATGGACATGTTTATGCTAGATTTGTTGGTTCTTCTTATGAGTACATTGAATGGTCTATTTGGGTTCCCAAGACCCTTGTTACTAACATCAAAGGACCCATTACTAAATGGGTACCTAAAACCAAGCATTGATCTCGTGTAGGTGTTTGCTTCCGGTGGGGGATCATGGTTGCTCGATAGTGGAGCAACAAATCATATGACCGGGAGCAAGGACTTGGTGGTGGACGTGCAAGAGATTCCATCTATGCCCACCAATGTCGAGTGGGGTGATGCATCACATTCTAAGGTATTGGGTCTCGGCAAGGTTGTCATTTCTCATGATCTAACGATCGAGAAAGTCATGCTTGTTGAGTCCCTTGCATTCAATTTACTTTCCGTTCGTCAACTTGCACTCATGGGCTTTGCTACATTCTTTGATATTGATACCGTGGCCCTCTTGTGGAGCAAGACTCTTAAAGTAGCCTTTGTTGGGCATGTCGAGAACGGTCTCTATGTGGTTAACTTTTCGGAGCAACCCACTAAGACCGCGACATGCCTAATGGCTAAAGTTGACGTGGGATGGCTTTGGCATCGCCGTTTAGCCCACGTCAATATGAGATCTTTGCAAAGTCTTCTCAAGGGGGACCATGTTCGTGGACTAACAAATGTTAGTTTTGCCAAAGATCGTGCTTGCAGTGCTTGTATCGAAGGAAAGCTTCATGAAAAGGCTCACCCTCCCTCAACCATCATCTACTCGAAGAGACCCTTGGAGCTCCTTCACATGGATCTCTTCGGGCCTCCATCTTTTGATAGTCTTGGAGGAAGAAAGTATTGCTTGGTGATTGTGGATGATTATTCAAGATACACTTGGGTATACTTCTTCAAGAGGAAGAGTGAGACCCAACAAACCGTCATCAACTTTGCAAATGAAGCTCAACGTCAACATGATGCAAAGATCTTGACAATAAGAAGCGACAACGGCACCGAGTTCAAGAACTACACCTTGGATGAGTTTCTTAGTGATGAGGGGATCAAGCATCAATATGCGGCACCTTATACCCCTCAACAAAATGGTGTTGCGGAGAGGAAGAACCGGACGTTGATGGATGCGGCAAGGACCATGATGGCGGAGTTCAAGTCTCCGTACAACTTTTGGGCCGAAGCCATCAACACCGCATGTCATGCATCCAATCGGCTCTATCTTCGCAAAGGCTTGAACAAGACTCCTTATGAGATCCTCACCGGCAACAAGCCCAACCTCAAGTACTTCCGGGTGTTCGGTTGTAAGTGTTTCATTCTCAAGAAAGGTGTTCGGTTGTCTAAATTTGAGGCTAGAGCTCATGAGGGCATATTTGTTGGTTATGCTACAAACTCTCATGCTTACCGTGTCCTCAACAAGTCCACCGGACTCATTGAGGAGACGTGTAACGTGGAGTTTGACGAAAATAACGGCTCCCAAGTGGAGCAAAGTGGTACTTGTGATATAGGTGATGAAATTCCTCCCCAAGCCATAAGAAGAATGGGTATTGGTCAAATCCTACCCATTGAGGAACCCCTTGTGGCCGAAGGAGAAGGACAATGCTCTACTCAAGTAGAGCCATCACCTCATCAAGACCCACACGCTTCCGAAGAACAAAGTGAAGGCCCTCAACCTCGTGAACAAGACCAAGGGCAAGATCACCTCAAGACGGTGATGAACCTCTAAATGATGCCCAAGGTCAAGTTCTCCCCCTCGAGCGAGTTCAAGATCAAGAGCAACCTCAAGATCAAGAACAAGCTCAAGACGGCGCTCAAGATGATCAAGTCAACCCTCCTCCTTCCACATCCGAGGAGGAATTAGAGCGTCGTGCCGCGAAGATTGCTTCCAAGCTCACCACCCAAGGCCATCTCATGGAAAATGTGGTTGGAAGCCTAAGAAAGGGGGTAAGCACTCGTAGACAATTGGCAAACTATTGTGAACATCACGCGTTTGTCTCTTGTGTCGAACCCCAAAAGGTCTATGAGGCGCTCGAAGACTCGGATTGGCTCAATGCCATGCATGAAGAACTCAACAACTTCGAGTACAACAAGGTGTGGAGATTGGTGCCAAGACCATCCGGGAACCACAATGTCATTGGAACCAAGTGGATCTTCAAGAACAAGCAAGATGCTCATGGGAACATCATTCGCAACAAGGCGAGATTGGTAGCACAAGGCTACTCCCAAGTCGAGGGTATCGACTACGGTGAAACCTTTGCTCCCGTTGCTCGTCTTGAATCCATTCGTTTGTTGATTGCTTATGCTTCCCATCACAACTTTAAGTTGCAACAAATGGATGTGAAAAGTGCTTTTCTTAATGGTCCTATTAATGAGTTGGTCTATGTCAAGCAACCCCCCGGGTTCGAGGATCCCTACTTTCCGGATCATGTGTATCAACTCGATAAGGCACTCTATGGCCTTAAACAAGCCCCACGTGCGTGGTATGACCACCTTACCGAGTTGTTACAAGATCGTGGATTTGAAGTAGGGCTAATCGACCCCACTCTTTTTACTAAGAAGGTCAACGGGGAGTTGTTTGTATGCCAACTATATGTTGATGATATTATCTTTGGTTCTCCTAACAAAGCTTTCAATGAAGAATTTGCCGCTCTCATGACCTCCAAGTTTAAGATGTCTTCGATGGGAGAGTTGAAGTTCTTCCTTGGTTTCGACATCAAACAAAGAAGAGAAGGAACCTTCATCAACCAAGCCAAATACACTCAAGACATGCTTAAAAGATTCAAGCTAAGTGATGTCAAGCCGGCTACTACACCAATGCCTACCAAGTGCCAACTTGACATCGATCCCAATGGTAAAGCGGTGGATCAAAAGGTATATCGCTCCATGATTGGCTCCTTGCTTTACCTTTGTGCATCTAGACCGGATATCATGTTGAGTGTGGGGATGTGTGCACGTTTTCAAGCCGCACCAAAGGAAAGTCACTTTGTGGCGGTCAAGCGAATCTTTCGATATTTGGCTCATACCCCAAACTTTGGCTTATGGTACCCAAGAGGAGCAAACTTCAAGCTTGAAGGTTTCACGGATTCCGATTGGGCGGGAGACAAAGTGGATAGGAAGTCCACTTCCGGAGGGTGCCAATTTCTTGGTTGCTCCTTGGTAAGTTGGTCTTCCAAGAAGCAAAGTTGTGTGTCTCTCTCGTCCACCGAAGCGGAGTATGTGGCGGCCGGTAGTTGTTGTGCTCAACTCCTATGGATGAGGCAAACTTTAAAGGAGTACGGTGTCATTTGTGACAAAGTGCCTCTTTGGTGTGACAATGAAAGTGCCATCAAGATTTCTCTCAACCCGGTGCAACACTTCAAGACGAAGCACATTGAGATTCGGTATCACTTCATCCGGGATCACATTAGGCGAGGGGAGATCGAGCTCAAGTATGTCAACACTCATGATAACCTTGCAGATATTTTCACGAAGCCCTTGGATGAAGCAAGATTTCGCGAGTTAAGGCATGAGCTAAATATCATTGATTTGAGCAATGTGACTTGAACCCGTGCACCCCCCACCACACTCAACTTGTTGTCTAGTTTAGGTGTAGGCATGGACATAGGGGGAGTGTTGTTCTCTCAATGAACTCTCCCTCCCCCCATTATGCATAAATAGATCACCTCTTTCACATTAGCCATTTTTGATGGTACTTGTGCTTCAAAGACGAGTTTTGGTCATGGGCCCAAGGATAATTCTTCGCGGTGCCATACCATCCAACTCAAACATAGGTGGCTTCGGCCACCGCCCTCTCTCCTCGAGAGGTTTTGTCGCTTAGGGTTTTCTGTTGTTCCTTGGTTTGTGCTTTTTTTTGTGTAGTTTTGGGTTGTGTCTGTTTTTCCGTGCAAAGGCATTTTCTTTTCTCTTGTTTGAAACCTTCGGTGGCGTGAGCTCACGGTACTACCGCAATCGGCCACGGTTCTACCGCAGCCAACCACGGTACTACCGCTGATGGGAGCACGGTACTACCGTCCCCAAGCGGCAGTAATTTTTTACTGCCGCCTGGTGGAGCGGTACTACCGCCTCGGCGCGGTACTTCCGCCCGGGCGGTACTACCGCGATGACCCGCGGTACTACCGTGCCGGTTCGAGCGCGTGGGGATAAGGCCGGGCAGGGGGAGTCCTAACTTCCCATACCCTTTCGTCCTCTTTCTCTCAACGTTGTCTCTTCCTCTCTCGTGCTCACGAACGGAGCCGGCGTTCGTCGCCGGATCTCCTCCACCGGCTGCCCTCCCGTGATTCCGTCCGGTGGGATCGTTCCCCACCACGTGCTCTTGCTATGGACCAAAGTTTTTTCCCCAATTCCTTCTCCTTTTTGTTTGTGTTTGTTCCTTCTAGGTTTTGGGGGAGGCTTGTATGTTCTTGAGATTCCTAGACTAAATCTATGCAAGATTAGGATGAAGGAGTGTGGTATTGCATAGGATTTACACTTGTATTGTTGTCTAGCGCTAGATCTGATCTCCGTAGCACCGCCATGGCTTCGCGGTTCTTTTTTAGATTCAAATCCTGTTAGATCTGTCGCGACGCGGTACTACCGCCCGTAGGGAGCGGTACTACTTCTCGCACGGTACTACCGCCCCTACTGTGCGGTACTACCGCGAATCGTGTGGTACTGAAACTTTACTACTGCCCCAGCCACGGTACTACCGTGACCCCGCACGGTACTACCGCGTCTGGAGCTGTACTAAGCCTTTAGTACCGCAAACCATGGCAGATCTACCGTGGCTCACATCTATCGCATGCCAACTTTCTCGTTTATCTTCTATGGGTTTCATGTGCTGTCTTATGGCCTTTGCATTGATTCTTTTCGCCTTTTGTTTTGGTGCTTTGCGTGTGTGTCTCAGGTGGTGGCTCTCGCCGGTCCAATCCCATTCGTGACACTGGCTCCAAGCGTCTGCGCAACCCAGGAGAAGTTCCCGAGGGATCATCTGCGTCCAAGCGAAATGTCAAGACCACAGCTAGCAAGCACAAGGAGCCCGCCAGGGGTATGGATGAGATAGGCCCTACAGAGTATGTCCGTCTCAGGCAGCTTCACCCTTATGTGACCCCTCGCTCCACTGTCAGAGGGTGTGAACTGTTCTGGAACAAGACCCAAACCCAAATCTACTTGGATGTCATCAAGAACAAGCAGAATACCTATGTGGAGGTGAAGTGGATTGATATGCACCACATGAGGAAGGACAAGTTCCGTGACTACTTTGGGGAGGCTCTGGACTTGGTGGAGCAGTTTGGAATTGAGCATGTGATCTCTTTCCACCTGGACTATGACCCTGAGATCATCTGTCAGTTCTTTGCCTCAGTGTATTTTCACTCCAATGATGAAAGAAGGATGACCTGGATGACCAATGGCCGCCAAGCTGTCTGCTACCTGGAAGGAGTTCATGGATTTGCTTCAAGTTTCTGATGATGGACTTGACACTCCAGTGGGTGTTCGCCCTCATGGCAATGCTGACTCTGCCGACAAGGACAAGCTCACCCCGTTCATGGTTGAGAAGACGCTCGCCAATAGCAAGACAATCTTGGTTCTCAACCCCTTTCTGGATATCATGTACCGCATCTTCCGCAACTCCTTGTTCCCACGCATCGGTGACAAAGACAAGGTTCATGCCTATATGGTGGACATGATGCTTATTTGCCAGGAGGCTCGCTCGTCTCAGACTCAGCCACTTGATGTCTCTCACATCATGTGGTGTGAGCTTCGGTTTGCTGTGTTCAACCGCAAGGTGCCTATTTATGGGCCCTACCTGTTTCTGCTGATTTCGAAGACTTGGGAGAAGATGTACCCTGAGGAGGAGTTCCTGGCTCCAGACTGGATTCGCCATGAGCCCATTTGTCTGCGGGTCAAACCCAACTGGGCTAACACCGCTACTCGTGCTGAGGCGTCTGCTGCTAGGGCTGCTGCTGTTGATGAGGATGTTGCTGGCGCCGAGGGCCGTTCTGCTAGGCCCTCTCAGAGTGACTCTAGGCCATCTTGGGCCAAGAAGTTGAAGGATAAGATGAAGTCTCTTTTCTGCATGCAAGCCAAGGGCCAGTACAGGGCTCACGTGGAGTCCAAGGAGAGTCGTCGCCGGCACAACAAGGTCTTGCAGCTCTATGGCGAGGATGTGTCTGGCGGGTCTGAGGAGCACATCACTCCTGAGACCGAGTGGATGGAGAAGCAAGGATACAGGTGGACTGATTCTGAGGAGGAGGTCGAGGAGTCCATTCCAGCTGCTGAGGCGTCTGATGAAGAGGCTTGGGACGACTTCTCTGCTTGAGCCACCTCTCATGTGTGTAGGTGCCCTCTCTGCCTTTTTGGCGTCTCGATGCCAAAGGGGGAGAGAGTGTAGGGATTTGCGAGTTTGCGAGTCGTGTGTGTCGTGTGTTTGCTGCTTTCTCAGTTGAACTCTTTGCTGTTTTCTCGTTTGAACCTTGGTTATCTTACTTCGTATGGTGTAAGACATATGCACTCTATCTATCCTAGCAAGCTTGTGTTATATTGTGCTATCTTCATGCTATGCTATGCTTATTATCATGTCTTGGTCTCTAAAATATAGGGGGAGTGTTGATCCTAGTCTGTGTGCCATGCAGTCCAAAGCATTCATCTAAAGTGCACACATCTAGGGGGAGCCCGTCTATATTTTAGAGAGGTGGGGTTTGCCCCTGCTCTAAATTATCTTATCTATGTGCAAATCCCGTGTTGTCATCAATCCACCAAAAAGGGGGAGATTGTAAGGGCATATTTATCCCTAAGTGTTTTGGTGATTGATGACAATGCTTTGCGGACTAATCGTGTGCCTTGAGTCCCTCAGATACTTCATCATTAGGCACAAGACGATTCGGTGCCCCTCGGAGACTGTTGAAGCCGGCGTTGTTCTACGTTTCTCTTTGGTGGAGTTGAGTCGTAGGAGAGCCGTACTATTAAGAGGGGGTCCGCGTCGGAAAGGTAGGGTGGAATCACACGTACACTTGTCCCTCCTTTCCTTGCACTTTGGAGCTACCCGTCGTTATCTTGGTTGTGCGGAAAACTGGCGACTACTGCTGTACTTGCGGTAGTACCGCAGGTACAAGCGGTAGTACCGCGGCGTGTCACGGTAGTACCGCCCTTTGGTGCGGTAGTACCGCGGCACCCTGGCCTAGTGCCGCTCCGGTGCGGTAGTAGGGGCGGATGTAATTTTTTACATCCGCGCCCCCCACGGTAGTACCGCTCGTCCAGCGCGGTAGTACCGCGGGGGCCCATGGTAGTACCGCTCCCTAGGAGTCGTAGTACCGTAGCCCTTCGACCTAGTACCGCAGTGTCGCGGTAGTAGGCGCGGATGTAATTTTTTACATCCGCGCCGACCACGGTAGTACCGCGCCTCGCAAGCGGTAGTACCGCGTCGGGTTTTTGCACCACCCTAGTTTCAGCGGAAGTAGGCACGGATGTAATTTATTTCATCCGCGCCCTTCCCAGGCCGTGACCCTCCTGCCTTGCGGTAGTACCGCAAGGGGGAGCGGTAGTACCGCGCCAGCGGTAGTACTGCTCCTTCGTCAGGCTTGTTCCGGCCTATGCTGTTGCCGCGGTAGTACCGTGGTCGTCCACGGTAGTACCGCGCGGCCTCGCGGTAGTACCGCTTCCTTGGAGCGGTAGTACCGTGAGTCGCGGGCTGAACATATGGATAACGGTTGGATTTTTTCCACGACTATATAAGGGGTGTCTTCTACCTCTAGTTGACTACCTCTTCCACCTCTAAGCTCCATTGTTGCTCCAAACTCCATTTTCGCCCGATCTCTCTCCCTAGCCAATCAAACTTGTTGATTTGCTCGGGATTGGGTGACAAGGGCCCGATCTACACTTCCACCACAGGATATTTGATTCCCCCCACTTATCCCTTGCGGATCTTGTTACTCTTGGGTGTTGAGCACCCTAGACGGTTGAGGTCACCTCGAAGCCATACTCCATTGTGGTGAAGCTTCATGGTGTTGTTGTTGTTGGGAGCCTCCGATTGTTGTGGAGATTGCCCCAACCTTGCTTGTAAAGGTTCGGTCGCCGCCTTCAAGGGCACCAATAGTGGAATCACGGCATCTCACATCGTGTGAGGGCGTGAGGAGAATACGGTGGCCCTAGTGGCTTCTTGGGGAGCATTGTGCCTCCACACCGCTCTAACGGAGACGTACTTCCCTTTAAAAGGAAGGAACTCCGGTAACACATCCTCGTCTCCACCGGCTCCACTCTTGGTTATTTCGTGCCTTTACTTTCGCAAGCTTACTTATTGTTACATCTCTTGCTTGCTTGCGTGCTAGTTGATATTGCATCATATAGGTTGCTCACTTAGTTGCACATCTAGACAACCTATTTGTTGCAAAGTTTAATTTGGTAAAGAAAAGGTTAAAAATTGTTAGTTGCCTATTCACCCCCCCTCTAGTCAACCATATCGATCCTTTCACATGATTACTACAGTATCATAATCATGTGGACACACAAAAACAGTAATGGTAAATATGGGGTTGTCTCCCAACAAGCGCTTTTCTTTAATGCCTTTTTAGCTAGGCATGATGATGGCAATGATGCTCACATAAAAGATAAGAATTGAAACATAACGGGAGCATCATGAAGCATATGACTAGCACATTTAAGCCTAACCCACTTCCTATGCATAGGGATTTTGTGAGCAAACAACTTATGGGAACAATAATCAGCTAGCATAGGAAGGCAAAACAAGCATTGCTTCAAAACTTTAAGCACATAGAGAGGAAACTTGATATTATTGCAATTCCCACAAGCATATGTTCCTCCCTCATAATAATTTTTAGTAGCATCGTGAATGAATTCAACAATATAACCAGCACCTAAAGCATTCTTTTCATGATCTACAAGCATAGAAAATTTATTACTCTCCACATAAGGAAAATTCTTCTTATTCGGAATAGTGGGAGTATCATAAGAGACTTGAACACTAAAAATGGTTTCCACATGAAAAGAGTAATGTTCAGAAAAAGGGTAATCATAATCATGACAAGTTTTATAAATATAATCATCACTACTTTTTATAGCATAAGTTTCATCACAATAATCATCATAAGTAGCAACTTTGTTCTCATCATAATTGATTGAAACCTCTTCCAAGATAGTGGAATCATCACTAAATAAAGTTGACACTCTTACAAATCCACTTTCATATTCATCACAATAAGATTCAACATCCTCCAAAATAGTGGGATCACTACTTCCTAAAGTTGACACTCTTCCAAACCCACTTTCATCAATATAATCATCATAGGTAAGAGGCATGCTATCATCATAACAACTTTGCATATCAAAACTTGGATGCTAAAAATATCATCTTCATTAAACATAGCATCCCCAAGCTTGGGACAAACATTAATTTTAGCAAATATATTCTCAAATATTTCATCCTCATCAAACATAGCTTCCCCAAGCTTGGGCCTTTTCATATCATAAGCATAATCACTCTCATCATTAATAGTATGGATAGCACCAATAGTATAGCAATTATCATCATCACAATGAGTAGTAGGAGCAACATCATTTGGGAGGGATACCTTTTTACCTTTGTTGCTCCTTATTTTCTTTTTCTTCTTCACATTATGTGTGGGTTCAACCTTCTTCTTTGTGCTCCTTATTGATGAGATTGGTTGAATAGAAAGCTCCTCCTCATTACCTGATTCATCATAAGAAATAATAGGAGGATATTGGGAAGTCTCTTCCCTTTCATTAGTATTCTCATCATCTTCTATTTGCTTTATTTTCTTTAAGTGATTGGAAATATAAGGATTTTCAATGCAATTCACCGCACAAAACAAATAAATCTCCTCTAAATCTAAATCAAGAAATCTATCAAGATTAAATTTTGGAGTACCCTCAGTTATACGTTTCATTTCTTCATACCCCAAAAGAAGACTAAGCTCTTTATGATGCCCAAGGGTAATCAAGCTATCACAATTTTTGGACACGATTTGATCATGAAATAATTTTCATTGGAGATTTAAATGACCACGTTCATTGCAAAGTTCACAAGGAGCGCGAAAAATATTGAATTTTTCAGCACAAACATCAAGACTTTCTTGCAACCTTTAGTTTCTAAATACTGATGCCTCTTGCAATATCTATTTTCCCTATTTGGTGTGTACTTTCAAATCCAATCTACTCCACAAAAATCGACATGCTTATAAGAGATATTTTCATCAGAACTAGTGCAATCATCATTAGTACTATGGATATTCAAAGAGTTCATACTAACAACATTGCAATCATGCTCATCATTCAAAGATTTAGTACCAAGCATTTTAATGCATTCTTCTTCTAGCACTTAAGCACAGTTTTCCTTTCCATCATACTCACGAAAGATATTAAAAAGATGAAGCGTATGAGACAAACTCAAATCCATTTATTTGTAATTTTCTTTTATAAACTAAACTAGTGATAAAACAAGAAACAATAAGATTCGATTGCAAGATCTAAAGATATACCTTCAAGCACTCACCTCCCCGGCAACGGCGCCAGAAAAGAGCTTAGTTGACGGGGTGTGAGTGCCACTTACCTAGCCTCCCCGGCAACGGCGCCAGAAAAGAGCTTGATGTCTACTACGCAACCTTCTTCTTGTAGACGTTGTTGGGCCTCCAAGTGCAGAGGTTTGTAGGACAGTAGCAAATTTCCCTCAAGTGGATGACCTAAGGTTTATCAATCCGTGGGAGGCGTAGGATGAAGATGGTCTCTCTCAAACAACCCTGCAACCAAATAACAAAGAGTCTCTTGTGTGCCCAACACACCCAATACAATGGTAAATTGTATAGGTGCACTACTTCGGCGAAGAGATGGTGATACAAGTGCAATATGGATGGTAGATATAGGTTTTTGTAATCTGAAATAATAAAAACAGCAAGGTAACTAATGATAAAAGTGAGCGTAAATGGTATTGCAATGCTAGGAAACAAGGCATAGGGTTCATACTTTCACTAGTGCAAGTTCTCTCAACAATAATAACATAGATAGATCATGTAACAATCCCTCAGCATGCAACAAAGAGTCACTCCAAAGCCACTAATAGCAGAGAACAAACAAAGAGATTATGGTAGGGTACGAAACCACCTCAAAGTTATCCTTTCCGTTCTATCTATTCAAGAGTCCGTAGTAAAATAACATGAAGCTATTCTTTCCGTTCAATCTATCATAGAGTTCATACTAGAATAACACCTTAAGACACAAATCAACCAAAACCCTAATGTCACCTAGATACTCTATCGTCACCTCAAGTATCCGTGGGCATGATTATACGATATGAATCACACAATCTCAGATTCATCTATTCAACCAACACAAAGTGATTGAAAGAGTGCCCCAAAGTTTCTACCGGAGAGTCAAGATGAAAACGTGTGCCAACCCCTATGCATAGGTTCATGGGCGGAACCTGCAAGTTGATCACCAAAACATACATCAAGTGGATCAAATGATATCCCATTGTCACCACAGATAAGCATGACAAGACATACATGAAGTGTTCTCAAATCCTTAAAGACTCAATCCGACAAGATAACTTCAAAAGGAAAACTCAATCCATCACAAGAGAGTAGAGGGGGAGAAACATCATAAGATCCAACTATAATAGAAAAGCTCGTGATACATCAAGATCGTGCCATAGAGAGAACATGAGATAGAGAGAGATCAAACACATAGCTACTAGTACATACCCTCAGCCCTGAGGGTGAACTACTCCCTCCTCGTCATAGAGAGCGCCAGGATGATGAAGATGGCCACCGGTGATGGATTCCCCCTTCGGCAGGGTGCCGGAACAGGCTCCCGAGAGGTTTTTGGTGGCTACAGAGGCTTGCGGTGGTGGAACTCCCGATCTATCTTCTCCTCTGATGTTTTTAGGGTACGTGGACTTATATAGGCGGAAGAAGTCGGTCGGGGGAGCCTCGAGGGGCCCAAGAGACAGGGGCGCGCCCAGGGGGGTGGGCGCGCCCTCCTATCTCCTGGCCTCCTCGAAGCTTCCCTGGCTTGTACTCCAAGTCTCCCGGATCATGTTCGTTCCAAAAATCACGCTCCCGAAGTTTTCACTCTGTTTGGACTCCGTTTGATATTCCTTTTCTTCGAAACACTGAAACAGGCAATAAAACAGCAATATCGGCTGGGCCTTTGGTTAATAGATTAGTCCCAAAAGTAATATAAAAGTGTATAATAAAGCCCATAATTATTCAAAACAGATAATAAAATAGCATGAATGCTTCATAAATTATAGACACGTTGGAGACGTATCAGTACGCCAGCTTGGTGAGGACTTTGGTCAGGGCACCCCGGCAAAGCTGCCGGGCCTCATTGGCCAGAGAGCTCGCTCTGCTAGAGCGAAACTGCTCCAAGGCTCCAAGAATACCCTCGAAGAACAGGGTCAGCCTGACATTGGGGCTCACGTTCGGTTACGGGGTGTACCTCACGTCCAGCATCCCCATGTCAGCCAGCTTCTTAGTGATCCTGTTGGCGACGTCGATGAGGCGGCTGATCCAAAGGTTCTCGCCCTTCACGAAATCCTCGTGATTGGCGGCATCGTTCTTCCGCAGCTGCCTCTCCGTCTCCAGGCTCTTGGTCAGGGCCTCCTCCTGGGTTTTGGCCTCCGAAAGCATCCCCTCAAGACCCTCCAGCTTCAGCTTCAGGTCCTGGATGGACTCGTTGGCGCGAGTGAACAACTCGGCCTTGTCGAAGACTGCGCCCTGCGCCTGCGTCAAGGCGAAGTGGATCGAGTCCTTCTCCTTCACCAGCTGCTCGGCCCTTGTCTTCAGGCGTCCTGTTCTGCCTCCAGCTCCTTCACCTTGTCGCCGTGGGCCAGAGCTTGAGCATCAAGTGCTTCTTGGTGTTTCCGCTCCAGCTCCTAGGTCCGCTGCGCAACGAGCTCCGCGGCCTCCTCGTCCTTGCCACGGAGTGTGGTGGTAAGCGCCGCCTCACGAGCGACGAGATCCTCCTCCTGGGAGTCTAGCTCAGCCCGGCGCTGTGACCGGGCGGCCTTGGCTTGGGTGGCCTCTTCCCTCGCCGTCTCCTGGGCCTTCTCAATGTCGGCCTGCTTCAAGAGGAGCTCCTGCTCGCGCTCCACCAGCTGGTCTTGAGCAGCCTTCAGCTCCTCGTGGGCCTGGCGGAACCAGGCCTATGCCTCGGCAAGGCACGCCTCGAGGTTCGCCTCCGCCTTGCCCACCGCTGCTGGACTTCGCCTTGTCCAGGAGGGCGTGATGGAGCGCCTGGAGCTTCCAGAAACTTGCGCCCATAGCCCAGAGAAGCCGCTCCTAGGTGCCGCCGCCACCGGCACTCGGTTCATCAACAACCTCGAGCCCGGCGGCGGCGAGCACCTCGTTGTCAAACACCTCTCCCTCAGTCGGTGCCCTGGTGCCCGCCGTCCCTGGAAGGTGGACGTATAGGTCGTCGCCCACCTTCAGGTACCTGCTCGAGCTAGAGGCAGCGGGGAGGAAGGTTGATCATCGGCTACCTCCTCCTCGGCAACAGCCTTGCCGGGCTCCCCGGCAGGCCCCTTGCTGACCCCCTCGGCGGTGCCCTTGCCGGCCTCCTCGGTGGCAGCCTCCTCGGTCCCTCCGGCAGGCCCCTTGGCGGTTTCCTCGGCGCCGGTCTCGGCGGCCTCCTCAGTGGCGACCTTATCGGCCTCGGCCACGGCATCCTGGGCGACCTCCGTGATGATGGTGTCGATGTCCTCTTGGTCCGCCAGGGGGGGATCTTGATGCTAGAAGGGAGGATGAGGCAAGGCCAAGATCAAGGATCAAGAAAAAAAGGAGATGAAAGAAAAGCAAGGACCAAAAGCGGGTGACTTACCCGTGCCGGGCTGAGAAGAAGTGGCCCCCTCCCCGCCAACATTTGTTGCCGGGACGGAGCCGCCAGTGCCCAAGTCCACCTCCTCCTCCTCTGTGCGCATGGGCTCGACGCTTGGTGCCCTTGTCGGGGACGCCCCTTGGGGCAGTGTGGTTGATGGGGGCGGCGTGTTAGAGGTGGCCCTCGGTGGCTCCTCCTGCTGTCGTCCTCCTCCTGCAGCCACGGCAAGGTCAGTGCCACAAAGTCGTACACCGGCACACATGTATAAGGAGTCAAGTGGTGGATGTACGCTAGGGGCTGAGCCGGGGGCTGCGCCAGGGGCTGCTGTCCGAGCTGATTTCCACCAACGGCGCGTGCGAAGCGCCCGCCGACGCCTTGGCTCTCTTTGCCACCCTCTAGGCCAGCGTCTCCCTGTCCCTGTGAAGACAAAGACAGGTCACGGGAAGCAGCGCGGTTTAAGAAAGCGGGGTGGAGAAGGGTAGACACTTACTCATCGTCCGCCTCCTCTCCCGCTGCCTTCCTCTTCCTCTTTGGGCCGAGGGACCCAAGATTAAAGACAACCCCCGTGTTGACGTCTGCGGGAGGAGGAGAGGGGGATGGAGTTCGGCGGCGCTTGGACGAAGAAGAATCAGTCGCTTTCTTCTTTGCCACCGCGGTTTTCACTGCCTTCTTCGCCGTCGCGGCTCTCGTCTGGCGCATGGGCTCCCCCTAGGTCCCTTGCCACGGCCCAGTCCTCCTAGGCTGGACCGGCTCGCCAGAGCTGGCCCGCCGTAGGACAAGCTCTCTTCCCGTGGCTGAAGGATCGTCGGACTCGTCCTCTCCCTCGGCCGACTCCTCGCCCACCTCCTCGATAAGAGGAGCCTCGGTGTTGGCACCGCTAGCCTTCCCGGCAGCCTATGCCCACTAGGCAAGCTCCATCTCCACCACGGCCACGCCGTCCTCGTCCTCCATGCCGCCAGCGCTATCGGCCTCCATGGCGAGCTGTGCCTCCGCCACCCTGGCAGCGACGTAGTTGATCTCCGCCTGGGTGGTCTCCATGATGAGCAGCGGCTCATCACGCTCAAAGCCCTCTGACAAGTTGTCGAGGAACTCCTGCACCTCGCGTGCCGGGGGCTCGACCCAGGACGGGTCGAGGCCGTGCGCGTTGAAGACCGGCATCATCTCGAGGATGGCGGCTTGGCACGTGTTGTCGCTCAGCGGGAACACGCCCGACGGTGACCCAAATAGGGGCCCCTTGATGGCCTTGTCGGCCTTTGCGGCCCTGCCGGTCCTCTCCACCCTACCATCGGCGAATACCTCAAGCTAGAAGAGCCTCTGGCAGTGATGGGCGTGTCCCATCACTATGAAGTTGTGCTTCAGGCCGGGGCGGAGCCTCGTGATGTAGGCCGTGTTCCTGAAGTCCCAGGCCGGCCTCCCCTCATTGTGCAGCGGAGCGATTCGGCGGCGGATGAAATCCGCCCCAGTCATCTCAAGGGTGAGCCCAGCCATGGTGAGGTGATGGATCCTGGCGATGGCGATCGAGAGCTTCACGTCGTCGGCAATGACGTTGCTCCAGTCGTCACTGCGAAGCGGCGGGCTCCAGCGAACCCGGCAGAACTTCGGCGAATTCTCTTCCTTGATCAAGCACCACCGACCCCGCCACTCCTCCCACCTCTCCTTTTGGGCACCCTCCGGATACATGCCTCTCCCTTGGACCCTCGGGATCAAGGAGATGCTTCCGGAGAGGGCGCCCCCTGGCTGAAGACGAGGGGAGAAGTAGTAGCGGAAGAGCACCGTGCTGGGAAGCACCCCAACGAAGCCCTCGCAGAGATGGCCGAAGAACGCCATGTACTCCACGGCGTTCGGCGTGAGGTCCGGAAGACGGAAGACGAAGGTGCCATGACGTCGTTGAAGAAATCAAAGAAAGGGGGCAGAGCCCACAGGAGAAGAAATCAACGAAGAAAGGGTACCGATTTGGGCCAGCCTCGCCGCAGTCGGGATGATGTGCGTGGCCAGGTGCCCTGTCGTCTCCGCCTCCCACAGAGTCCTGAAGACATCCTTGAGGTGGAATACATCGACCGACGACGGGGAGAAGTAGGCGAACTGCACTCGCCGCGTTGTCGCTTTGTTCTCCGGCGCCTCCTTCTCCACGACATCCTTGGCCGCCCCTTTGCCCTTTCCTTTGCCGGTCTGGGGTGCCATGGCGACTGGGCGAAGGCGAAGGATCAAGAGCAATGGGGGCGCGGCAGCGACGAGCATAGGCGAGCTCGAGGAGGAAGATGGGGACGGCTGTGCCGAGATTGGGTAAAACGCAGAGGGTAAATGAGCAGCGCGCCTGCGGTTATTCCTTTTTATGGGGAAGGCGCGGGCCGCCTCTTTACCATTTACTGCAACATGATGCATGCGTGCAGCAGACGCCCCACACATGCCTCCCATGTCACGCACGTCCTTCCACGTTGCGCGTTCCACGCGGGTCATGGGGAAGCTTAGCGGGCGGAAAATTACCGCGGTAAAAACTGGCCCCGCCAGCCCGTGCACCGTTCTGGGCCTAACCCAACAATGTGTCGTGCTTATGTGTGGCCTAGGCCCGGGGGCTCCTGTCGGTGTACAGAAGTAGGTGCTCTACTTGCACCCCTTTAACAGTGCACGAGCTGTCGGAGCCGCGCTTGTGGCCACACTTAGCAAGGCAAGGGAGGGAAGCCGAAGCCATGAGACGATCAAGCGACGCCAAGGTAAAGACACGAAGAGCAAGAGGGCGTGGTGGACTCCCCCGGGAAGAGCCTTGCCGGGGCGGCCTCTGCAGCCCCGGCAAGAGCCTCGCCGGGGCAACCTGCCCGACACCAACGAAGCGCGCCACCCTTGAGCCCGAGGTTTCCAACACCAACAACCACAGTGAAACCAAGGCTCGGGAGGTGCCTCCATGGTGGCATGCAGATCTTTTTGAAGATCATTAACACCCAATATCAGATGAGGACCAGGAGACGAGACCTCCAGCGACATCCTTTCCGGGAATGACCACAGTGTCGCGACAAGACCCTTGCCGGGGCCCCCGGCAAGACTCTTGCCGAGCACATCAACAAGGCCGCGACCAGGCCCGCGCGCACCAAGACCCCACCGCCGTTCCCATGCAGCTGCCAGCCCAGCCAGCCAGGCGGGCACCTGCGTGGCAACGCACGGTCCCGAGGCCAACTCAGCAAGCACCTGCGTGGTGGCATGCAGATCTTCATGAATATGCTGCTACCGCACCACCTCAGCAGCCTGCCAGCCTACATGGCGCAGACCGCCTCGCTGGCCTGGGCGTGTGTCGAAGCAGGGTGAGGCGGCGATAAAGCAGGGGAACACCTCAGAGGTGCATTTAATGCATCTTATCCCGTAATGGCAAGCGATAAACATAGCTGTTGTACCCTTTCCACCTCCTGTGTGCCACTGTGGCGCCTTCTTCAACTATAAAAGGAGGCCCTAGGCGTACTGGAGGGGGATTCGGCTCTTTGGGCAAGTCACGCTCGATAGCTAGTTCAAGAACACTGATATACACACCAAAGCAGGACTAGGGTATTACGCGATCTCCGCAGCCCGAACCTGGGTAAACGACCTTTGTGCTGGCTCTTAGATCTGCTCTTCTCACAACCCCGTGCCCGCCGACCACAATAGGGATTCTTGTGATCCCATAGGTGTCGCTCCAACCGACATGAACATACCCTGCAAAAACAAGTTAGACGTACTCTACTTTGTTGTTACAAGTTTTACGTGGCTGATACGGGCTTCTAGCAAGAATCGTTCTTACCTACGCATAAAACCACAATGGTGTTTCGTCAAGTTTTCTGTTTTAACATACTTCAAGGACCAACCGTAGTCAAATTGGATTCAACTAAAGTAGGAGAAACAGCCACCCGCCAGCCACCTTTATGCAAAACTAGTTGCATGTCTATCAGTGGAACCAGTTTCATGTACGTGGACATGTAAGGTTGGTCCGGGCCGCTTCATCCCTCAATACCGTCGAATCAAAATAAGACGTTGGTGGTAAGCAGTATGACTATCACCGCCCACAACTCTTTGTGTTCTGCTCATGCATATCATCTACGCATAGACCTGGCTCATGATGCCACTGTTGGGAATCGTTGCATGGAAAAACAAAAAGATTCTACACACACGCAATGATCTACCCATGGAGATGCATAGCAACGAGGGGGAGAGTGTGTCTATGTACCCTCGTAGATCGTAAGAGGAAGCGTTTCACAATGCGGCTGATGTAGTCTAACTTTCTTCGCGATACACCGATCGAGTACCAAACGTACAACACCTCCGAGCTCTGCACACGTTCAGCTAGGTGATGTCCCTCGCCTTCTTGGTCCAACAAGACGTTGAGGTAGTAGATAAGTTTCGTCAGCACGATGTCGTGGTGACGGTGATGGTGAAGTGATCTCCGTAGGGCTTCGCCTAAGCACTACGGAAATATGACCGGGGGAGTAAACGGTGGAGGGGCGCGCCACCCACGGCTAGGCAATTGTCTAGTGTGTGCTAGGGGTGCCCCCACATATATATAGGTTGGAGGGGGAGGGGAGAGGCCAGGAGATGCCCCAAGTAGGACCGAATCCTACTTGGGCTCCTCCCAAGCTGCACGCCCTTTGCCATATATATCGGAGGGGGAAGGAAAGAGGGGGGAAGGGGAAGGAAGGGGAATCCTATTCCCTTTCTTTCATTTCCTCCTTCCCCTTTCCTTCTCCACCTTGGCCGGCCCATATGGGGGGCGCACCAGCCTGTTGTGGCTGGAGCGTTTCCCCTCTTCGCCCATAAGGCCCATATCTTTTGTCGGGGATGCCCGGAACCCCTTCCGGTGAATCGATATGTACCCAGTACCCTCTGAAACACTTCCAGTGTCCGAATACCATTGTTCTATATATCAATCTTTACCTCTCGACCATTTCGATACTCCTCGTCATGTTCGTGATCTCATCTAGGACTCCAAAAAACATTCGGTCACAAAATCACATAACTCGTATAATATTATATTGTCATTGAATGTTAAGCGTGCGGACCCTACGGGTTCGAGAACTATGTAGACATGACCGATACACCTCTCTGGTCAAAACCAATAGTGGAACCTGGATTCTCATATTGGCTTCTACATATTCTACGAAGATCTTTATCGGTCGAACCGTTATGACAACATATGTAATTCCCTTTTTCCATCGGTATGTGAAAGCACAAGTGATCCCTGGGTGATTTTGGTAATTAATGTCAACATATCTCTTGTTGGACTAACACTTTTACCTAGTATGTTTCAGATAAGTTCAACAATGAAGTAGCATGGACTAGAGGATGTGGAACCCCTTCAAGATGCTAAGGACAAAGGATTGGCCCAAGCTCCAAGCTCAAAACTCTACATTTTCTGTTTTAGTGATCCAAGATCAAATTAAGTCTATAGGAACAGCCAATACTACCAAGAGGGGATGAGGTGCTGCTTAATGGCTTGCTTGCTCAAAATGCTTAGTGATATGCTCCAAAGCCCTCAACTACTTTCTCACATCCACATATAACCCAAACCAAAAGTCTAACTCGGCCGTACCGATTCTTTCTATCCGGCGCCACCCAGTTCAGATGTCATAGCCACTACCACAAACCCTAGGCAAATTGGTCTCACCGATAGGGATTTCGGTCTCATCGAGATGGGATTGTAATCTCTCTGTGTATGTCCATTACCAAAATCGGTCTCACCGAGTTTGTGTAATCGGTCCTACCGAGATGGCAATGTAAACTCTCTGTTTTCCTTTCGTAACGTTTCGGTTTCACTGCGATGAGCGAATCGGTCCCACCTAGTTTACCTGACCAACTCTCTGGTTAGCTTATTACCAAAATCGGTCCCACCGAGTTTGTGTAATCGGTCTCACCGAGATTACGTTATGCCCTAACCCTAACCATATCGGTTCTACCGAGTTGCATGTCGGTCCCACCGAAAATCCAAACGGTCACTAGATTTGTTGAATCGGTCCGACTGAGTTTCTCAATTCGGTCCCACCGAGATTGGCAAGTTGTGTGTAAGGGTTAGGTTTTGTGTGGAGGCTATATATACCCCTCCAACTCCTCTTCATTTGGAGAGAGAGTTATCAGAACGAACCTACACTTCCAA
Source organism: Triticum aestivum (assembly GCF_018294505.1). Taxonomy (NCBI): domain Eukaryota; kingdom Viridiplantae; phylum Streptophyta; class Magnoliopsida; order Poales; family Poaceae; genus Triticum; species Triticum aestivum. The sequence goes on from NC_057807.1 coordinate 404,361,972, forward strand.
CTTACATTTTCTGAGGGAGAACCACCTACACTTGTGTTGAGGCCAAGATATTCCATTCCTACCATATGAATCTTGATCTCTAGCCTTCCCCAAGTTGCTTTCCACTCAAATCTTCTTTCCACCAAATCCAAATCCTGTGAGAGAGAGTTGAGTGTTGGGGAGACTATCATTTGAAGGACAAGAGCAAGGAGTTCATCATCAACACACCATTTGTTACTTCTTGGAGAGTGGTGTCTCCTAGATTGTCTAGGTGTCACTTGGGAGCCTCCGACAAGATTGTGGAGTTGAACCAAGGAGTTTGTAAGGGAAAGGAGATCTCCTACTTCGTGAAGATCTATCACTAGTGAGGCAAGTCCTTCGTGGGCGACGGCCATGGTGGGATAGACAAGGTTGCTTCTTTGTGGACCCTTCGTGGGTGGAGCCCTCCGTGGACTCGCGCAGCCGTTACCCTTCGTGGGTTGAAGTCTTCATCAACGTGGATGTACGATAGCACCACCTATCGGAACCACGACAAAAACATATGTGTCTCCAATTGCGTTTGCATACTCCAATCCCATCCCTTTACATTTTTGCAAGTTGCATGCTTTACTTTCCGCTGCTCATATACTCTTTGCATGCTTGCTTGTTATGTATTGTGATTGTTAAACTTGTGCCAAAACTCCACTTAAACTTAAAGAAATTAAAAACTGTAACTTTTGGCACTTAGTGTCTAATCACCCCCCCCCCCTCTAGACACCTCTTCTCGATCCTTTCAATTGGTATCAGAGCTTTGGGATCCATTGCTTTGGTTTAATCACCATTGGAGGAAGATGGATGAGTCTACTTTGGGGAGTCTTAGACATAGAGTACCTATACTTGATGAAGAGTATTTTCATGAGTGGAAAAATGAGATGCTTGTGATTTTCAATCAATATCATTTGAACTAGTACATTGCTAGCCCTTGTGCACCTCATGTTAATCCTATGCATCCTACCCTTGATGAGTCAATTGACATGGTTCGCAATCTTAGAACTGTTAATCTTATCACTAGAGGCTTGCCTAGAAACTTGATTGGAAACTTTCCTACTCTTGAGTGTGCCTACACTATATGGAAATTTCTTGAGGAACGATTTCCGAATTATTCCTTGAAGAATCTAGATGAAATTCTCCATAAGTCTATTGCCTTGAGTAAGATGGATTCCAATGATCCTACGTTTGGTGATTGTCTATTTGAGCTTACAAATCTTATGTGTGCCAAAGGAAATGTTGGAATCATTAGCGATATTATCTCCAAAGCTACTAGAATTCATAAAGGAGATCATTTTCAAACTCACTCTAACGAATCACCCTCTCTAGGAATTTATCCACCACATGACAATGTTGAACATGGATACTATGACGAGGATGATGGTAGTGACTTTGATCTTGATGATGCAGTGAGACACTTTGGTCTTATGGCAAATCTTTGGGGATATATGGCAGGAGGAAAGGAATGGGTTCTTGATAGTGGGTGTACCGATCACATGACCGGAGATAAAGATATGTTTTGTGAGCTTGCTGAAAATGATGGTCCTCGAAAGTACGTCACTTTCGGTGACAACTCAAAGGGTAAGGTGGTTGGCCTCGGTAAGGTGGTCATATCACATGACAGCTCCATACGAAATGTTATTCTCGTTGAATCCCTTGGCTACAACTTACTTTCAGTATCTAGACTTGCTGATTTCGGTTTCAATGTCCCATTTACTGAAGTAGATTGCCAAGTGTTTCGTAGGGATAATCATAAAATGGTCTTTACCTGTATACGTAGAGGTGATATTTCACTAAAAAGGCTCAACCTAGAACTTGCTTTATTGCTAAATCCTCTAAAGGTTGGTTATGGCATAGATGATTAGGTCATGTTGGTATGCGAAACCTTGACAAGCTTATTAAAGGAAATCATATCCTTGGCGTTAACGATGTCATATTTGATAAGGATAGACTTTGCAGCGCTTGTCAAGCAGGTAAACAGGTTGGAGGAAGGCATCCCGTGAAGAACATCATGACCACAAGGAGGCCACTCGAGCTACTTCACATGGATCTTTTTGGCCCCAACGCCTACAAAAGTCTCGGTGGAAATTCTTTTGGTCTAGTTATAGTTGATGATTTTTCAAGATTTACGTGGGTGTTCTTTCTAGATGATAAATTGCAGGTCCAAAAGATCTTCAAAAACTTCACTAGGAAGGCCCAAGATCAATTTGAAGTGAAGATCAAGAAGGTTCGCAGCGACAACGGAACGGAGTTCAAGAATGCAAATGTGGACACCTTTCTTGACGAAGAAGGGATTTCACATGAGTTCTCGGCTACGTACACACCTCAACAAAATGGAGTTGTTGAGAGGAAGAGCCGGACGCTCATCGAAATGGCAAGAACGATGCTTGATGAGTACAAGACACCGAAGCACTTTTGGGCAGAAGCGGTTGAGACAGCTTGTCATGCAACAAATCGCTTGTATCTTCACAAGCTACTCGGCAAGACGGCATACGAGCTCCTCACCGGTAACAAACCACAAGTTGGATACTTTCGAGTATTCAGATCAAAGTGCTACATTCTTGATAAGCATCGTCGTTCTAAATTTGCTCCTAAGTCTCATGAAGGTTTCCTACTTGGTTATGGCTCAAACTCTCAGACTTACCGTGTCTACAATAATTTCACCCGAAAGGTTGAAGAGACGGTAGATGTGAAGTTTGATGAATCTAACAGCTCGCAAGTAGTGCAATTGCCAATTGATGTAGGAGACAAAGACCCCTCAGAAGTAATCCAAGATTTGTCTATTGGCAAGATTCGTCCAACGGAGGTGAAGGAGAGTACCTCGTCCATCCAAGTGGAAGCTTCTACCTCACGACCAGGTGAACCAAGAGTTGATATGGAAGCATCCACAAGTGGAACACACCAAGATGAAGAAAACGAGGAAGTACACCAAGAACATCAACAACCTCCTTCTCCACCTCGACAAGAGAACGACAACGCCAACAATGAAGAAGGCCAAGAAGAAGAACAAGATGAAGAAGATGTTAAACCAAGACCCAAGCAAAAGGTTTCACGAGTTCGAGCAAGAATTGCTAAAGACCATCCCATCGAGCAAATCTACAATGATATCCAAACCGGGAGAATCACTCGCTCAAAAACTTGTTTAGCTAACTTTTGTGAACACTATTCATTCATCTCTAGCATTGAACCTATGAAGGTTGAAGAAGCATTGGAAGATCCGGATTGGATAAATGCTATGCATGAAGATCTACACAACTTTGAGAGAAATCAAGTTTGGACATTAGTTGAGAAGCCCGACAACAACCACAACATCATCGGTACCATATGGGTGTTTCGCAACAAGCAAGATGAGGATGGACAAGTAGTTCACAACAAAGCACGTCTCATCGCCCAAGGTTACACATAAGTCGAAGGTATGGACTATGGTGAGACATATGCTCCCGTTGCTGGACTTTAGTCCATTCGCATCTTGCTTGCCTATGCTAATCACCATGATATCACCTTATACCAAATGGACATTAAAAGAGACTTTTTAAATGGTGAAGTAGAGGAGGAAGTCTATGTTAAGCAACCTCCCGGCTTTGTCAATCCTAAGAAACCTAATCATGTTTAGAAACTTCACAAAGCTCTTTATGGACTTAAACAAGCTCCTAGAGCATGGTATAAATGCTTGACCAAGTTCCTTATTGAAAAAGGCTTTGAAATTGGAAAAATATATTCTACTCTGTTTGCTAAAAGGGTTAATGGAGAACTATTTGTGTGCCAAATTTATGTTGATGATATTATATTTGGATCAACTAACCCTCATTTTAGTGAAAAGTTTGGAAAGCTAATGTCGGAGAAGTTTGAGATGTCTATGATGAGTGAACTCAAATTCTTTCTTGGTTTGCAAATCAAGCAAACTAAGGAAGGTACCTTTGTTTCTCAAATGAAGTACACCAAGGACTTATTCAAGAAGTTCAATATGCAAGAATGCAAAGGTATGACTACACCCATGCCTACTAGTGGACATCTTGATTTGACCAAAGATGGTGAACCGGTCGATCAAAAGGTTTACCGCTCTATGTTTGTTTCATTGTTATATCTATGTGCTTCACGTCCCGATATTATGCTAAGTGTGTGCATGTGTGCACGATATCAAGCTGCTCCTAAAGAATGTCATCTTAAGGCCGTGAAAAAGATAGTGAGATACTTAATCCATACACCAAACTTTGGCATTTGGTATCCAAAGAGGGCCTCTTTCAATCTTGTTAGCTACTCCGACTCGGACTATGCCGGAGACAAGGTTGATAGAAAGTCCACTTCGGGTACTTGTCAATTTCTTTGTAGATCTCTTGTATCTTTGTCTTCCATGCAACAAAACTCGGTATCCTTATCCACCACCGAAGCGGAATACATTGCCGCTGGGTCATGTTGTGCTCAGTTACTTTGGATGACCCAAACTCTTAAAGATTATGGGATATATGTGAAACATGTTCCATTACTTTGTGACAATGAAAGTTCTATCAAGATTGCTCACAAACCCGTGCAACATTCTAGAACTAAGCATACTGAAGTTCGACATCATTTCATTCGAGATCATGTTGCCAAAGGGGACATTAACCTTAAGCATGTTCGCACCGAAAAGCAATTAGTGGATATATTAACTAAACCACTTGATGAGAAACTGTTTTGCAGGTTAAGAGGTGAATTAAACATCATTGATGCTTCAAACTTGGAGTAGGAACTCCATTTGATACATCCAAGGCATGAGCCTATGACTAATCCTTGATATTTCTCTTATGATGACTATCTTATGTCTTGGATACATTTGCACCCTGCATGTTATCTAACCCTTGTAGGTACTTGGATGAATCTAAGTCTATGAGATTGCAACTCACTCACATCTTGAGTAATCTCTACATCACCAAGTCTCTACACAACGGTGGTTGAAGACAAGGAAGCATGGAACCATTCAAACATATCCTTTGACAAATTCTATGTTGAAATTCATGATTGTCATTTTGGATACACAAGTGCTCTTCCTTGCAAAACTAACCCATGTAGGTAGCTGAACTCAAATTCCAAGTGGTGCTCCCAACTCTTGATAAGCTACATCAACATTGAGCAACCCACACAAGTTCAACTACATGATCACGATCAACACCACCACCCAAGGTATGTTATTCCATCTTAGAGGAGCTTTACTCCAAGTCATGAGTCAAAGCAACTCGACAAGATGTGAATACATCAAGATGCTTAAACGAAAAATGGTAACCCCATTTTGAGCTTAAATGATGAGTATGACCTATGATCAAGTGATCTCACTTGACTCCTAAGTCAATATACTCTAACATAGGTGACTTTGTCGCCGACCATTTCTAGATGAAGTTCTCTTGTGTTCCTTTCTATGCTCTTGCATTTTGTCTCATGCATATTGTTTCCCCTTTAAAAAAACTTCATCTAGATTTCTTTTAAGTTTCTTCTCTTTTATTTTCTGTTCTGCATTCCCTGCATCCAATTCATTGCAAATCCTTCAGTTAATTCCTTGCAAATCCTTGTGAGAGCTTACTTGTCTAGTGAGCTGAGGTGACAAGTGTTTTCTCTGTGATGAACTCGGTCCCACCGGTCTCTTGTTTTCGGTCAAACCGAATCCTTTCGGTGCAACCGAAGCATACAACTCGGTGCCACCGATTTCACTACAGGAATGACATTTTGCCACTTGTTCCTGCATTACTTTTGATCCAGCTCCACTCAATGAATCTTGTCCTCTACCAGCGTCACATTTTACTTGTTGCTTTGTTCTGTGACTCAAGGACCAAACCCATTCATGACAAATTCTAGAAACCCTCCTTGGAAATTGATGTCAAAGGGGGGGAGAGAGATCACATCAAAGATTAATCATATCTCTAGGGGGAGAGAACACTCAAGGAGAGAGTAATCTTCAAGGATCCCAGATGCTTGGTGTTCAAGAGGAGAGATGTTACATGTCTTCTAGAGGGGAAAGACATGTTCATATGTGCTTATTTGCATTAGCTCTGTTCATTTATTTCTTTGAGCTCTGATTTTCTGTTCCCTATCTTCTCCCAGTATCCCATGCTAGATTCAGGGGGAGCAAGACATCTAAGGGAAAGAAATTCTTTGAATTCTTTGCACATATTTACCTTTGGGGACACGTCTATATCCAATGTGGTACTTAGTACTCACTCTCTACATGTCATCCCAGTATTGGTACTCTTGTGGTTTCTTTCGTTTGCTCTGGCTAGTAGGTGCATATGTGTTATCTAACCTTATTTTCACAGGTTCATTCCATCCTAAGCCAACTCAAGACCGCAAGGTAAGTATATGCATCACAGTCATGTGTATGAGGAATTCTTGCTAATGTACATACTGTTTGCAAGGAGGACTCATGAGCATGAAGGTACATTTCACATATTCACATCTTTTGCTCTGATGCATATAGCCAAGATACATGTAACACATTGCCTACTCTGTCATGGTTATGCATTCACATGCTTCTATATTCCATATTCACATGATTGCATACATGTAGGGGGGGGGCTATGCATGTTACATGTCTGTCCAAAGCTTTACTTGCTATTCTCTATATCTTTATCTAAAGCTTTGATGTATGTTGTCATCAATTACCAAAAAAGGGTAGATTGAAAGCACAAGTGCTCCTTGGGTAATTTTGGTAATTAATGTCAACATATCTCTTGTTGGACTACCATTTTTACCTAGTATGTTTCAGATAAGTTCAACAATGAAGTGGCATGGACTAGAGGATGTGGAACCCCTTCAAGATGCTAAGGACAAAGGATTGGCTCAAGCTCCAAGCTCAAGACTCTACATTTTCTGTTTTAGTGATCCAAGATCACATTGAGTCTATAGGGAAAGCCAATACTATCAAGAGGGGATGAGGTGCTGCTTAATGGCTTGCTTGCTCAAAATTCTTAGTGATATGCTCCAAAGCCCTCAACTACTTTCTCACATCCACATATGACCCAAACCAAAAGTCTAACTCGGGCCTAACGATTCTTTCTATCCGGCGCCACCGAGTTCAGATGTCATAGCCACTGCCACAAACCCTAGGCAAATCGGTCTCACTAATAGGGATTTCGGTCTCACCGAGATGGGATTGTAATCTCTTTGTGTATGTCCATTACCAAAATCGGTCTCACCGAGTTTGTGTAATCAGTCCTACCGAGATTGCAATGTAAACTCTCTGTTTTCCTTTCGTAACATTCCGGTCTCACCGAGATGAGCAAATCGGTCCCACCGAGTTTACCTGACCAACTCTCTGGTTAGCTTATTACCAAAATCGGTCCCACCGAGTTTGTGTAATCGGTCTCACCTAGATTACATTATGCCCTAACCCTAACCATATCAGTCCTACCGAGTTGCATGTCGGTCCCACCGAAAATCCTAACGGTCACTAGATTTGTTGAATCGGTCCGACCGAGTTTCTCAATTTGGTCCCACCGAGATTGGCAAGTTGTGTGTAACGGTTAGCTTTTGTGTGGAGGCTATATATACCCCTCCATCTCCTCTTCATTCGAAGAGAGAGCTATCAGAACGAACCTACACTTCCAACTTGCATTTTCTGAGAGAGAACCACCTGCACTTGTGTTATGGCCAAGATATTCCATTCCTACCATATGAATCTTGATCTCTAGCCTTCCACAAGTTGCTTTCCACTCAAATCTTCTTTCCACCAAATCCAAATCCTGTGAGAGAGAGTTGAGTGTTGGGGAGACTATCATTTGAAGCACAAGAGCAAGGAGTTCATCATCAACACACCATTTGTTACTTCTTGGACATTGGTGTCTCCTAGATTGGCTAGGTGTCACTTGGGAGCCTCCGACAAGATTGTGGAGTTGAACCAAGGAGTTTGTAAGGGCAAGGAGATCGCCTACTTCATGAAGATCTACTGCTAGTGAGGCAAGTCCTTCGTGGGCGACGACAATGATGGGATAGACACGGTTGCTTCTTCGTGGACCCTTCGTGGATGGAGCCCTCTGTGGACTCGCGCAACCGCTACCCTTCGTGGATTGAAGTCTCCATCAACGTGGATGTGCAATAAAACCACCTATCGGAACCACGACAAAAACATCCGTGTCTCCAATTGCGTTTGCATACTCCAATCCCATCCCTTTACATTCTTGCAAGTTGCATGATTTACTTTTCGCTGCTCATATACTCTTTGCATGCTTGCTTGTTATGTATTGTGATTGTTAAACCTGTGCCAAAACTCCACTTAAACTTAAAGAAATTAAAAACTGCAACTTTTGGCACTTAGTGTCTAATCACCCCCCCTCTAGACACCTCTTCTCGATCCTTTCAGTATGTTACTTGCCCGAGATTCGATCGTCGGTACCTTCATCCCTAGTTCCATCTCATTATCGGCAAGTCTCTTTACTCGTTCCGTAATACATCAACTCGTGACTAACTCCTTAGTCGTTTGCTTACAAGCTTATGATGTGTATTACCGAGAGGCCTAGAGATAACTCTCCGATACTCAGAGTGACAAATCCTAAACTTGGTTTATGCCAACTCAACAGACACCTTCGAAGATACCTGTAGAGCATCTTTATAATCACCCAGTTATGTTCTGACGTTTGATAGCACAAATGGCATTCCTCCGGCATCTGGGAGTTGCATATCTCATAGTCGAAGGAATATGTATTTGACATGAAGAGAGCAATAGCAATAAAACTAAACGATCATTATGTTAAGCTAACGGATGGGTCTTGTCCATCACATCATTCTCCTAATGATGTGATCCCATATCAAATGACAACTCATGTCCGTGGTTAGAAAACCTTAACCATGTTTGATCAACGAGCTAGTCTAGTAGAGGCTTACTAGGGACACTATGTTTGTTTATGTATTCACACATGTATTAAGGTTTCCAATCAATACAATTCTAGTATGAATAATAAACCTTTATCATGAATAAGGAAATATAAAATAACAACTTTATTATTGCCTCTAGGGCATACTTCCTTCCCGGGGGTGGCCCATCGGCGGAAAAGCCTGTTATTGGGCCAGCCTCACGACCCATGGCTGGTAACAACACGACTCCAAGAGGCAGTCCAGGGGCCCATGGCTCGGAACAAGAGCTCCATCTTGGCGTTCAAGCTAAGGAGCTCACACACACAAGGTTGGTTACGAGCCTTGTAAACCTTAGATCTCGACTCTTATATAAGGCGAGGCGGGTATTTCACATCCTATTCCACAGACAGAACTCATGATATTCATACTCTTCATCCTTTTGTAACACCTTCGCACGAGGTGCTCCCACATCAATACATAACAAAGCAGGATGAAGGTTATTACCTCACCATGAGGGCTCAATCCTGGGTAAACCACCCGTGAGAACCCCCCCCCCCTTTAGTACTTCCGATTACACTCGCTACCCCCCCTAAGGGATCTGACGGTAGTCTGCACTGTCGCCAACAAACCCAACATCCTCTATAGTTCTCTCAAGACTTAGTTTTCTTCAAATATCACACAACTCAAGCATCTCCAACAGCGAACCTGACATCAGACACACTAAACATCCGCGGACGCGGATTCGGGAGGCGACCATCCAACCCAATGCATCAAATAAAAGTGGATACGTCATTTTTATTAATACAGAAGAAATTACATAGCAAAATTTACCCTACTCTACATGCTCTTCGTCTGACATGGTCACATCCGTGCCACACCTCCTAGTCTTCTTAAGAGGTCGACAATCGGCGTGGACGTTGCAGCCCGGGGCGAAGGACTCGGGGCTGCCGACGTTGGTCGCGTTCCCGTCCACGGCTGTGCCTCTCGCTGCCATTGTGTCGACGGTTGTCTTGGAAGCGGACGTGAGCCCACGATTGTGAATGGAGGAGTAAGGGAAGCAGAGGTGGTCCAGTTTTTGCCGTGTGCATCTGTGCTTATATATCGGGCGGCGGCCAGGTCAAGCGCCGGTTTGAACGAGGGTGCCTAGAGTGGGTTTCTCGCTCGCCGCGCAAGTTCAATGCGGGCAGTCGGACGGACGAGAAGCCGACTCCAATGTAGTAGGAATCCATCCTGTCGCCCCGCTCTAAGCCGGCATTAACGCGGCGTGACGTCCGCTCTCGATCGCCACACAGTTTGAATGCCACGCATTTCGGCAGTATGCTGGCAGTGTTCGATCACATCCGCTGTGGATGACGTTAATGCGGCGCCCAGTGCAGAGGCACGGTTAAAACGGATGTGCGAGCGAGCGGACGCTTAGGCCAACTCCACCGCACGACCCCAAACGGACGTCCAGATTGGCCGGATTTTGTTCCTTTGGGGCGCCGATGGGTACGCCCGTGTCCGGCTGTGTCCATTGGGTCGTGCGTGCGCCCACCCGCGGCCGCACCCCAAATCACGTCCGTGTTTAGAAAAACAATAAAAAAAGAAAACATAAAAAATGACTAAAAAGGTAAAAAAAACGCAGTTTAATAAAAAGATAAAACTTAGTTAGGGCGGTCCATGGCCACAAAACGGCCCAGTTTCGTCACATTAATAATTAAACATAAAAAAGAAAAAAAACGGTCGCCGCCGGCGCGCTCCTGCCCATGCCCGTCGTTGCCGTCGCCGTGGCGCTCTTCACTGGCCGCCGGTGTCGTCGTCGTCGCTGACGAGGTCGACGTAGGCCGGCGGCGTCCACAGGTGGGCCGGCGGTGGGTGCAGTGCCTGGTAGACGGGGGCGGGCTGGACGGCGGGAGGTGCCTGCAACACCTCCTCCCGTGGCGACCCCTCCCGCTCCGGTGACTGCGGCGGAGTGGCACGCCAGTCTACGCCCAGGCTGGCGGCCATCTCCGGAGCAGTGCAGGACCAGGCCCACCCCGCGCCCAACAGCTGCTGGAAGGCGGCCGCCGGCTCCTCCTCCATGGCGTCCTCCCTCCTCTCCTCCGTCAAGGCCGCCATCTGCAGCTCCGGGAAGGCCACGTCGCCGGCGGCAGACAGTGCCATGGCCTCCTCCAAGCCATTGTTGGGGAACATTGCAGAAAATTAAAATTTTTCCTACGGTTTCACCAAGATCCATCTATGAGTTCATCTAAGCAACGAGTCTAGGGAGAGAGTTTGCATCTACATACCACTTGTAGATCGCGTGCGGAAGCTTGCAAGGTGATGATGTAGTCGTACTCGACGTGATCCAAATCACCGATGACCTGCGCCGAACGGACGGCACCTCCGCGTTCAACACACGTACGGAACAGCCACGTCTCCTCCTTCTTGATCCAGCAAGGAAGGGATGAGAGGTTGAGGGAGATGGCACCAGCAGCAGCACGACGGCGTGGTGTTGGTGGAGCTGCAGTACTCCGGCAGAGCTTCGCTAAGCACTATGGAGTTGGAGGAGGTGTTGGGGAGGGAGAAGGAGGCAACCAAAGGCCAAGGACTCAAGGTATGAAGTCCCTCCTCTCCCCCACTATATATAGGGGTGCCAAGGGGGGGTGGCCGACCCTAGGAGATCCAATCTCCTAGGGGGTGCGGCGGCCAAGGGGGGTTTCCCTCCCCCCCAAGGCACCTAGGAGGTGCCTTCCACTAGTAGGACTCCTCCCCCTTTGAAACCCTAGGCGCATGGGCCTTGTGGGGCTGGTGCCCTTGGCCCATGTAGGCCAAGGCGCACCCCCTACAGCCCATGTGGCCCCCGGGGATGGGTGGCCCCACCCGGTGGGCCCCCGGGACCCCTCCGGTGGTCCCGGTACAATACCGATAACCCCGAAACTTGTCCCGATGCCCGAAACAGGACTTCCCATATATAAATCTTTACCTCCGGACCATTCCGGAACTCCTCGTGACGTCCGGGATCTCATCCGGGACTCCGAACAACATTCGGGTTACTGCATATACATATCCCTACAACCCTAGCGTAACTGAACCTTAAGTGTGTAGACCCTACGGGTTCGGGAGACATGTAGACATGACCGAGACTCTCTTAGTCAATAACCATCAGCGGGATCTGGATACCCATGATGGCTCCCACATGCTCCTCGATGTTGTCATCGGATGAACCACTATGTCGAGGATTCGATCAAACCCTGTATGCAATTCCTTTTGCCAATCGGTACGTTACTTGCCCGAGACTCGATCGTCGGTATCCCAATACCTTGTTCAGTCTCGTTACCGGCAAGTCACTTTACTCGTACCGTAATGCATGATCCCGTGTCCAACACCTTGGTCACTTTGAGCTCATTATGATGATGCATTACCGAGTGGGCCCAGAGATACCTCTCCGTCATACGGAGTGACAAATCCCAGTCTCGATCCGTGTCAACCCAACAGCTACTTTCGGAGATACCTGTAATGCACCTTTATAGTCACCCAGTTACGTTGTGACGTTTGGCACACCCAAGGCATTCTTACGGTATCCGGGAGTTACACGATCTCATGGTCGAAGGAAGAGATACTTGACACTTGCAAAGCTCTAGCAAAACGAACTACACGATCTTTTATGCTATGCTTAGGATTGGGTCTTGTCCATCACATCATTCTCCTAATGATGTGATCCCGTTATCAACGACATCCAATGTCCATAGTCAGGAAACCATGACTATCTGTTGATCACAACGAGCTGGTCAACTAGAGGCTTACCAGGGACATAGTGTGGTCTAAGTATTCACACGTGTATTACGATTTCCGGATAATACAGTTATAGCATGAATACAAGACAATTATCATGAACAATGAAATATAATAATACTTTTATTACTGCCTCTAGGGCATATTTCCAACAGTCTCCCACTTGCACTAGAGTCACTAATCTAGTTACATTGTGATGAATCGAACACCCATAGAGTTCTGGTGTTGATCATGTTTTGCACGCGAGAGAGGTTTAGTCAGCGGATCTGCGACATTCAGATCCGTGTGCACTTTGCAAATCTCTATGTCTCCATCTTGAACATTTTCACGGATGGAGTTGAAACGACGCTTGATGTGCCTGGTCTTCTTGTGAAACCTGGGCTCCTTTGCGAGGGCAATAGCTCCAGTGTTGTCACAGAAGAGTTTGATCGGCCCCGACGCATTGGGTATGACTCCTAGGTCGGTGATGAACTTTTTCACCCAAATCGCTTCAGGTGCTGCCTCCGAGGCTGCCATGTACTCCGCTTCACACGTAGATCCCGCCACGACGCTCTGCTTGCAGCTGCACCAGCTTACTGCTCCACCATTCAACATATACACGTATCCGGTTTGTGACTTAGAGTCATCCGGATCTGAGTCGAAGCTAGCGTCGACGTAACCCTTTACGACGAGCTCTTCGTCTCCTCCATAAACGAGAAACATGTCCTTTGTCCTTTTCAGGTACTTCAGGATATTCTTGACCACTGTCCAGTGTTCCTTGCCGGGATTACTTTGGTATCTTGCTACCAAACTTACGGCAAGGTTTACATCGGGTCTGGTACACAGCATGGCATACATAATAGATCCTATGGCTGAAGCATAGGGGATGACACTCATCTCTTCTTTATCTTTTGCCGTGGTCGGTGACTGAGCTGAGCTCAGTCTCATACCTTGTAACATAGGCAAGAACCCCTTCTTGGACTGATCCATTCTGAATCTCTTCAAAATCTTATCAAGGTATGTGCTTTGTGAAAGACCTATGAGGCGTCTCGATCTATCTCTATAGATCTTGATGCCTAATATATAAGCAGCTTCTCCAAGGTCCTTCATTGAAAAACACTTATTCAAGTAGGCCTTAATGCTGTCCAGAAATTCTATATTATTTCCCATCAGGAGTATGTCATCTACATATAATATGAGAAATGCTACAGAGCTCCCACTCACTTTCTTTGTAAACGCAGGCTTCTCCATAAGTCTGCATAAACCCAAACGCTTTGATCATCTCATCAAAGCGAATGTTCCAACTCCGAGATGCTTGCACCAGTCCATAAATGGATCGCTGGAGCTTGCATACTTTGTTAGCGTTCTGAGGATCGACAAAACCTTCCGGCTGCATCATATACAGTTCTTCCTTAAGATGCCCGTTAAGGAATGTTGTTTTGACGTCCATCTGCCATATCTCATAATCATAGTATGCGGCAATTGCTAACATGATTCGGACGGACTTTAGCTTCGCTACGGGAGAGAATGTCTCGTCGTAGTCAATCCCTTGAACCTGTCGATAACCCTTAGCGACAAGTCGAGCTTTATAGATGGTAACATTACCATCCGCGTCCGTCTTCTTCTTAAAGATCCATTTGTTTTCTATCGCTCGCCGATCATCGGGCAAGTCTGTCAAAGTCCATACTTTGTTTTCATACATGGATTCTATCTCGGATTTCATGGCTTCAAGCCATTTGTTGGAATCCGGGCCCGTCATTGCTTCTTCATAGTTCGAAGGTTCATTGTTGTCTAACAACATGATTTCCAGGACAGGGTTGCCGTACCACTCTGGTGCGGAACGTGTCCTTGTGGACCTACGAAGTTCAGTAGTAACTTGATCCGAAGTACCTTGATCATTATCATGGTTTTCCTCTTCAGTTGGTGTGGGCATCACAGGAATGGTTTCCTGTGCTGCATCACTATCCCGCTCAAGAGGTAGTACTTCATCGAGTTCTACTTTCCTCCCACTTACTTCTTTCGAGAGAAACTCTTTTTCCAGAAAGCATCCGTTCTTGGCAACAAAGATCTTGCCTTCGGATCTTAAGTAGAAGGTATACCCTATAGTTTCCTTAGGGTATCCTATGAATACGCATTTTTCCGACTTGGGTTCGAGCTTTTCAGGTTGAAGTTTCTTGACATAAGCTTCGCATCCCCAAACTTTTAGAAACGACAGCTTAGGTTTCTTTCCAAACCATAATTCATACGGTGTCGTCTCAACGGATTTAGACGGTGCCCTATTTAAAGTGAATGTAGCTGTCTCTAGAGCGTATCCCCAAAATGATAGCGGTAAATCGGTAAGAGACATCATAGACCGCACCATATCCAATAGAGTGCGATTACGACGTTCGGACACACCGTTTCGCTGAGGTGTTCCAGGTGGCATGAGCTGTGAAACGATTCCACATTTATTTAAGTGTGTACCAAATTCGTGACTTAAGTATTCTCCTCCACGATCTGATCGTAAGAATTTTATCTTTCGGTCACGTTGATTCTCCACCTCATTCTGAAATTCCTTGAACTTTTCAAAAGTCTCAGACTTGTGTTTCATTAAGTAGACATACCCATATCTACTCAAGTCATCTGTGAGAGTGAGAACATAACGATATCCTCCGCGAGCCTCAACGCTCATTGGACCGCACACATCGGTATGTATGATTTCCAACAAGTTGGTTGCTCGCTCCATTGTTCCGGAGAACGGAGTCTTGGTCATTTTACCTAAGAGGCATGGTTCGCACGTGTCAAACGATTCATAATCAAGAGACTCTAAAAGTCCATCAGCATGGAGCTTCTTCATGCGCTTGACACCAATGTGACCAAGGCGGCAGTGCCACAAGTATGTGGGACTATCGTTATCAACTTTAAATCTTTTGGCATCTACACTATGAACATGTGTAATATTACGCTCGAGATTCATTAAAAATAAACCATTGACCATCGGAGCATGACCATAAAACATATCTCTCATATAAATCGAACAACCATTATTCTCAGACTTAAATGAGTAGCCATCTCGTATTAAACGAGATCCAGATACAATGTTCATGCTCAAACTTGGCACTAAATAACAATTATTAAGGTTCAAAACTAATCCCGTAGGTAAATGTAGAGGCAGCGTGCCGACGGCGATCACATCGACTCTGGAACCATTCCCGACGCGCATCGTCACCTCGTCCTTTGCCAGTCTCCGTTTATTCCGCAGCTCCTGCTGTGAGTTACAAATATGAGCAACGGCACCGGTATCAAATACCCAGGAGTTACTACGAGTACTGGTAAGGTACACATCAATCACATGTATATCAAATATACCTTTGGTGTTGCCGGCCTTCTTATCCGCTAAGTATTTGGGGCAGTTTCGCTTCCAGTGACCCTTACCCTTGCAATAAAAGCACTCAGTCTCAGGCTTGGGTCCTTTCTTTGACTTCTTCCCGGTAACTGGCTTACCAGGCGCGGCAACATCTTTGCCGTCCTTCTTGAAGTTCTTCTTACCCTTGCCCTTCTTGAACTTAGTGGTCTTATTGACCATCAACACTTGATGTTCTTTCTTGATTTCAGCCTCTGCTGACTTCAGCATCGAGAACACTTCAGGAATGGTCTTTTCCATTCCCTGCATGTTGTAGTTCATCACAAAGCTCTTGTAGCTTGGTGGGAGCGACTGGAGGATTCTGTCAATGACCGCCTCATCTGGGAGGTTAATGTTCAGCTGGGTCATACGGTTGTGCAACCCAGACATCTTCAGGATGTGCTCACTGACAGAACTGTTTTCCTCCATCTTACAACTGTAGAACTTGTCGGAGACATCATATCTCTCGACCCGGGCATGAGCTTGAAAAACTAGTTTCAGCTCTTCGAACATCTCATATGCTCCGTGATGCTCAAAACGCTTTTGGAGCCCCGGTTCTAAGCTGTAAAGCATGCCGCACTGAACGAGGGAGTAATCATCAGCGCGAGACTACCAAGCATTCATAATGTCTTGGTTCTCTGGGACGGGAGCGTCACCTAGCGGTCCTTCTAGGACATATTGTTTCCTGGCAGCTATGAGGATGATCCTCAGGTTCCGGACCCAGTCCGTATAGTTGCTGCCATCATCTTTCAGCTTGGTTTTCTCTAGGAACGCGTTGAAGTTCATGTTGACATTAGCGTTGGCCATTGATCTACAAGACATATTTGCAAAGGTTTTAGACTAAGTTCATGATAATAAAGTTCTAATCAAATTATGAACTCCCACTTAGATTAGACATCCCTTTAGTCATCTAAGTGTTACACGATCCGAGTCGACTAGCCCGTGTCCGATCATCACGTGAGACGGACTAGTCATCGTCGGTGAACATTTTCATGTTGATCGTATCTTCCATACGACTCGTGTTCGACCTTTCGGTCTCCGTGTTCCGAGGCCATGTCTGCACATGCTAGGCTCGTCAAGTTAACCCTAAGTGTTTTCGCTGTGTAAAACTGTCTTCCACCCGTTGTATGTGAACGTAAGAATCCATCACACCCGATCATCACGTGGTGCTTAGAAACGACGAACTGTAGCAACGGTGCACAGTTAGGGGAGAACACTTCTTGAAATTTTATAAGGGATCATCTTATTTACTACCGTCGTCCTAAGTAAACAAGATGCATAATACATAATAAACATCACATGCAATTATATAGTTGTGACATGATATGGCCAATATCATATAGCTCCATTGATCTTCATCTTCGGGGCTCCATGATCATCTTGTCACCGGCTTGACACCATGATCTCCATCATCATGATCTCCATCATCGTGTCTTCATGAAGTTGTCACGCCAACGACTACTTCTACTTCTATGACTAACGTTTAGCAATAAAGTAAAGTAGTTTACATGACGTTATTCAATGACACGCAGGTCATACAAAAAATAATGACAACTCCTATGGCTCCTGCCGGTTGTCATACTCATCGACATGCAAGTCGTGAATCCTATTACAAAGAACATGATCTCATACATCACAATTCATCATCACAACTTCTGGCCATATCACATCACATGATCAATCGCTGCAAAAACAAGTTAGACGTCCTCTAATTGTTGTTGCATCTTTTACGTGGCTGCAATTGGGTTCTAGCAAGAACGTTTTCTTACCTACGAATCACCACAACGTGATTTTGTCAACTTCTATTTACCCTTCATAAGGGCCCTGTTCATCGATTCCGCTCCAACTAAGGTGGGAGAGACAGACACCCGCCAGCCACCTTATGCAACTTGTGCATGTCAGTCGGTGGAACCGGTCTCACGTAAGTGTACGTGTAAGGTTGGTCCGGGCCGCTTCATCCCACAATACCGTTGAGCAAGAAAAGACTAGTAGAGGCAAGTAAGATGACAAAATCCACGCCCACAACAAAGTTGTGTTCTACTCGTGCAAAGAGAACTACGCATAAACCTGGCTCTGACAACACTGTTGGGGAACGTTGCAGAAAATTAAAATTTTTCCTACGGTTTCACCAAGATCCATCTATGAGTTCATCTAAGCAACGAGTCTAGGGAGAGAGTTTGCATCTACATACCACTTGTAGATCGCGTGCGGAAGCTTGCAAGGTGATGATGTAGTCGTACTCGACGTGATCCAAATCACCGATGACCTGCGCCGAACGGACGGCACCTCCGCGTTCAACACACGTACGGAACAGCCACGTCTCCTCCTCCTTGATCCAGCAAGGAAGGGAGGAGAGGTTGAGGGAGATGGCACTAGCAGCAGCACGACGGCGTGGTGTTGGTGGAGCTGCAGTACTCCGGCAGAGCTTCGCTAAGCACTATGGAGTTGGAGGAGGTGTTGGGGAGGGAGAAGGAGGCAACCAAAGGCCAAGGACTCAAGGTATGAAGTCCCTCCTCTCCCCCACTATATATAGGGGTGCCAAGGAGGGGTGGCCGACCCTAGGAGATCCAATCTCCTAGGGGGTGCGGCGGCCAAGGGGGGTTTCCCTCCCCCCCAAGGCACCTAGGAGGTGCCTTCCACTAGTAGGACTCCTCCCCCTTTGAAACCCTAGGCGCATGGGCCTTGTGGGGCTGGTGCCCTTGGCCCATTTAGGCCAAGGCGCACCCCCTACAGCCCATGTGGCCCCCGGGGATGGGTGGCCCCACCCGGTGGGCCCCCGGGACCCCTCCGGTGGTCCCGGTACAATACCGATAACCCCGAAACTTGTCCCGATGCCCGAAACAGGACTTCCCATATATAAATCTTTACCTCCGGACCATTCCGGAACTCCTCGTGACGTCCGGGATCTCATCCGGGACTCCGAACAACATTCGGGTTACTGCATATACATATCCCTACAACCCTAGCGTAACTGAACCTTAAGTGTGTAGACCCTACGGGTTCGGGAGACATGTAGACATGACCGAGACTCTCTTAGTCAATAACCATCAGCGGGATCTGGATACCCATGATGGCTCCCACATGCTCCTCGATGTTGTCATCGGATGAACCACTATGTCGAGGATTCGATCAAACCCTGTATGCAATTCCTTTTGCCAATCGGTACGTTACTTGCCCGAGACTCGATCGTCGGTATCCCAATACCTTGTTCAGTCTCGTTACCGGCAAGTCACTTTACTCGTACCGTAATGCATGATCCCGTGTCCAACACCTTGGTCACTTTGAGCTCATTATGATGATGCATTACCGAGTGGGCCCAGAGATACCTCTCCGTCATACGGAGTGACAAATCCCAGTCTCGATCCGTGTCAACCCAACAGCTACTTTCGGAGATACCTGTAATGCACCTTTATAGTCACCCAGTTACGTTGTGACGTTTGGCACACCCAAGGCATTCTTACGGTATCCGGGAGTTACACGATCTCATGGTCGAAGGAAGAGATACTTGACACTTGCAAAGCTCTAGCAAAACGAACTACACGATCTTTTATGCTATGCTTAGGATTGGGTCTTGTCCATCACATCATTCTCCTAATGATGTGATCCCGTTATCAACGACATCCAATGTCCATAGTCAGGAAACCATGACTATCTGTTGATCACAACGAGCTGGTCAACTAGAGGCTTACCAGGGACATAGTGTGGTCTAAGTATTCACACGTGTATTACGATTTCCGGATAATACAGTTATAGCATGAATACAAGACAATTATCATGAACAATGAAATATAATAATACTTTTATTATTGCCTCTAGGGCATATTTCCAACAGCCATCCCATTGCCACTCGTCGTGCGTGTGCATGGAGTCCTCCATGACACACTGCACGAGACGGGCTTCCTCCTCCGCCGTCATGCGAGGAGGTGGTGGTGGCGATGGAGACGGCGACGGCGTGGGCGTGAGGCCGCGCACCACCCTACGCCCGCGCTCCTGGGGAGCGGCCGCTCGGCCCTCTGGGCGTGGCCGCCATGGCCCCATCGACGTGCCGGCGAAATAGGACGCCCGCCGCGCATCGTGCTCATCGCGGAACCAGGTGTCCCACAATGGCGAGTCGGGGCGTACCTGGGATCGTAGTAGAGGTCGTTCGGGAGGAGGCGGCGGCGGCGCTCGATCTCCTGGCGGCGCGCATGGTCGGTCTCCGGGACCGACGGGATCGGCACGCGGTCGGCCGACAAATGCCAGTTGTTGGGGAGGTGGGCGTCGCTCCAGGGGATCGGCGTCCTCGTCTCCCAATAATGGCGGCACACCTCAGCGTGGATGTAGTGCCGGTCGCGCTCGCCGGCGGACGCGGGGGCGATGGAGAACGCGGGCGGCGAGGGGGCCCGGCGTGGTGGCGATGGCGAGGCCGGCTCCTCCTTCTTCACCGAGTCGCGGCGACACCCCGACGAGGAGCCAGCCTCGCGGTCGTGCGCGCCTTTGCGGCCGTAGTTCCAGAGCCCCATGGCTGCGGGGTGGCCGGCCGGCGAGTTCTTGGCTAGGGTTTGGGGCCTGGGCTGTCGGGTTTCGAGGAGGCCGCGGGGTGGCGTGGGGCAGTGTGGACGACGACCGGTCCACGCTTCCCACTTAAAGAAGGACGGCGACCCTTTCATGTGTGGATGACAGGTGGGGCCGCCCGCCCGTGCGCATTGATGTGGGCGGGAGGAAGGTAGGTGGCCGCCTGCCACGCGGCCCCGACGCGGACGAGGGCGCGTCCGTTTGGTGTCCGCCGCGACCCAAATCCGGCGCAAGTTTGCGCTTGAAATGGGTCGGCCCGGACACAAAATAGACAGGATGAGTCCGGGCCGTCGCGCGCTGGGCCGCCTTCTTTGTCCTTTTTACCCCAAACGGACTGGGGCGGACAGCATATGGTCGCGCGGTGGAGTTGGCCTTACATGGCCTGAATTCGGACGCCCGCAAATCTCATCCTAGTATGGTGCCGGTTTGCGGGATTCGGACGCCTAGACGGCTTCACCTACGTTTGCAGCAGAACGTTCTTTAGAGGCGGTTTGCGGTGCAGCGTTGGAGATGCCCTCCGGAGCCATCGACGATATCTTGGAAGCCAGCTCCGTGGCTTCCCGCTGGTCCACCTGTTCGCGTACGCGCGATGTGGCTTGTGGGGAAGCCTGTGTCGAAGCTTGTGGGGGACGTGTACCCGCAGGACGGAGCGGGCTGTAGGCAGGGTACCCTGAAAAATTAAAATGAACTGTAGGGAGGCATGGCTGGCGATCTCGCCCATCCATCCACATTCCGCCGTGCATAATTACCAACTGTAAGAAGTACTGTGCCTACGCGAGGGCTGCAAGTGCAGGCCTGCAATAATCGACGCCTGCTATGTCCTGCAATGGCGTACTATCCACGCAATCAAGGCAACAACTCCAGACAAAAACACCATCTTGAGAGAACCCGCGATGTGGAGCGGCGGATCCAGATCGGATGGGCCGGGCTCCTGCCTGCGGTTTGACTCCGGCACAGCCATTTCGCAGCACGCTCCCTCCCTCGCAGTAAACAGTCCCAGGGTCCAGAGTTCAGACCCTGGGCGGCCGGGCCCCACCCCAGACGAGACGCACGTCGTGGCTGTCATGTGCTACAGCGCCGCGCGCGGCGGTCCCAGTCGGATCCCATGCACACATGCCCACCCGGGCACCCCACCCCCAGCCCCCAGGCGGCCAACAACCGCCGGCCTAGCAGCGTCCCATTCACAATAATCCTCTCCGCCACCAGAACGCTTCTCGCGATCGGCTCCCGCGTCGCGTGCCCCCGCCCGGGCGGCAGCGGCAGCGCAGCAACGGCAACAAGGGACACGAACGGCTCGCGCTTTGGTGGGTTGGGATGGGTGCCGGGACAAGGAGCAGCCAGCGGCAACAGCTCACCCACTGTCTTCTCTTGCCTTCACTGCGTCGTGTCATGTACCCATCCCCAACTGAACAGGGAGGGAGCCGGGCAGCGCTCACGTGGTGGGCCTACCGGCCGGCCGGCCGGCCGGCCAATAGCGCCAGCAGTTTCCGTTCACGTTGCAGCGCGCGTGCGTGTGTGCGTAAAGGAGGCTCGTCGTGTGTCCGTTTTGTTCTGTCTCCCTCCTTCCCTCGCCAGGAGTACACAGGGACAGGAGTGCTCCGCGGGCACAGTTCCTCTGTACGGCCTCTCGCTTTTCTTCTTCTCGACTGTGTACGACCTCTTGCGCTTAAGGTTGTACTCCTACTATTTCTTCTGAGAACAGATTAAGGAGGCAGTGGACCAGATTAGGCGAGCCTAGAGACGGGCTTGTGCAGCACAAGCCGATGTGGTGCAGTACAAGTTTTCAGATTCGTGTAGGGCAGTGCTAGGCGTCGCTCTGCGGGAAGCAGTTCTCGACGGGCCGGCTGCCTCTTCCACGCCGTCCGGTCTCACTGATGTAAGATTTGGATCGTCCGACCACAACGACCTTCACAACATTGTAGATAGAAAGTTTGACTATACTTTGATTTAGAATAGCATGCTTACTTTAACTTTTCAAAATAAGTTGAGGGTTCTTTTTTATTTCGGATCGGAGTAGTATAATTGCTAGAAAGTTTAGTATTTCATTGTGGAATTTTAAAATAAAGTAAGTCCCTTTTTAAGTACATGCCAATCTAGAGGTTATTTGGATTCCTCGAAAAACCCCGCCTACATCACCATTCAATATTTTTTGCCCTACTATAGGCCAAACTACCTGAGCACTGGGTCCAATGTGAGTAGGATCGCTTAGCCATGCTTCATAATTGGAAAAACGGGCGCATACCACTCAACCAAAGAAAGATCATTCATTCAATGTATGCAATAAACCTCTTCTTGACATGGCAAATCACTGGAAATTTATTGGAATATTTGTAGCATAGAAGAAAACTTTAGGCTAACACGTGCTTTGCCACGCCGTTCTTCACTCATGGGGTTAACTCTTTTATTTTTATCTATATGTACATTATTTCGGTCGTGGTGTTAGCCGATGGTGGTCGCGTGAGCCACTTGAGAGCTCTCGTGCCACTTTTAAACTGTGGAATTACTGCTATAACACTCACATGGGCCGTCCCACGAAGCTTTTGCTCGCTCAGGTCCGCTCCCCGCTCCACTCGCTTCGCTGCTGGCTTAGAAAAAATTGGCTAATGTTATTTATTTGAAAAGTTCTTTAAATCAAAAGATGTCATGGATTTTACAAACATTGTGTATTAGAAAACAATATTTTATTCATCGATTAAAAAATCCACGCTTGTTTAAAAAATATTTGTGAATTTGAAAGTTCTCAAACAAAAAATGACCACTAACTTTTAGAATTGTTTGTGAACTTTAAAAATGTATGCGATAAATTTTCATGAATTTTAAAAAATGTTTGCGGATTTTAATATATATTTACAGTTTTTTAATGTTCAAGAATTTTCATAAACATTCATGGACTAAAAAGTGTGGATATAAAAGTAAAATTTTAAGAAAATTAAAACCCAGAACACTTAACCAATGAGACATACTTCCAGACGGGCTTGTTAGTGTCCTCACCAGCCCCGACGCACGAGGAGGCTTCAAACTAAGGGTGCTTAGTATCTCTACGTATGTTTACAACAACACGTGAAAAGTACTTTGCATCATTGATGGAACAACTACCAAAGATGCCCAGGATCACTACAACAACCTGTTCCTGAGCACGTAGAAGAACACACACAAGCCTATAGCAAGGCTTGTCAAGACAACATATGCAACATTGAAACTCCTAAAACTGTTAACCGACATTTTGGAGCAATGATCTCATTGACGTTGAATCCGGCACGTTGAAGCACAACCTTAATTTCCATCCTTCATCGTTCTAACACAACTAGACGAGTTGTTCCAAGCTTCATTGTCGACATCCGTGGTCCAATCATGCCATCTTGGCATTGGCGAATTTGCTCCTCCATTGTTGTCTCACATTCGCCAATGGGGGTGTTCTTGTGCTTGTGATGCAAGCCCCTCTATTTCTTGGGGAACTATGCCAAATGTTTGACAAAATGACTACCAGAGAGTTTGAAGAAGAAGTAGAAGTAGAAGAAGAAGAGGCGAAGTGGGATTCCAAAACTGGGAACACGTTAGCTCCAATATTGCTTCGATATGGTAGGATCTAGAGTAATAGGCTCACATAAATCTCCAATTGGAGGTAACTTTCTAACATATTCAACTTTAATACCTCTTTCCTGTTGTAAATATGCCGTAGAGGCAATAATAATTGTGTTATTGTTTATTTCCAAGTTTATAACTAATGTTTATATTCTATTCTATAACTACAATGGTTCTCCAGTTTGCAATAACCACGAGGCTCAGAGGAAAACTCATATGCACGTGTACAATAATAAATGGTAAAATAAATTCCTACTCTTGCCTCTAAGACTATCTCAAGTGTTGCATGGTGGTTTTACTTTCCTCATCATGGGCATGGGTTGAGTGTAACAATGATGCCGATAACACTGAGGGCACGATGTTGGAAGAACACTTGTGTTGAATTGATCCAAGTTATAAGTTATACTAGGAGATGACTTCGTCACAAGTCTATAGTCCATAACACAGAGAAAGTAAACGTATGCGTAATTCCTTAGACCAAGAGGAGTGTTGAGTCACTTCATACTGAACGATGTACTTTGGGGTTGTTCTAACATCAATAGTAACATGGTGATCATAACAACAACTTACAGGTTCGTTGGAAACATATGACAGTGGACTAGAGACTCGAGACTGAGATTTGCTCCTTCGATGATGAATATATATTCTTAGGGCCCTCTCGGTGCGTCAGTATCATTCATTTCCTGGCCAAATACAGCGTGACTTGTTCACAGGGATGCCGGAACACAAGAACAAGAAAAGGAAACAAAACCAATAACGAGAAGACTGGCATAGTGATCATGTGTTGACTCGCGGGGATGCCGATATATGTCACACTGGGGTTTTTAAAGTACCGCAAACCAAAAGGAATATCATATGGTAGCTAAATGCTCACTCGATAATCATTTGTATGAGTGAAGGGGTCAATATGTCCATGGTCCCTCTCGATAATCATGTGTGTGTGTGTGTTACCCTCCCCAAACACACACACACACACACACACACACACACACACACACAAGGCGGGCAACCCTTTTTTGTGCAAAAGTTCTCGTGCAAAAGACAAGCCCCCTCTCCCTCTAACACTCCAAAAAGTTGTTGTGGCACGAGGCTGCTCCTCCCACCCCTAGTTCTCCGGCAGTTCCTAGCTCTGGATGATGAAGCATTGTCAGATCATTGATCTCATGGGATGCACTACTGCAGGATGCTGCTAGTGCGACACTACGATCAGAGACCCTTCAGAAACTGTGTGTGATGCAATAATCGCAAACGATGGTGTAAGAAAACCGTCTAAAATGTGCAAAATGTTTGCGATGATGGGTGCATCAAACACGATTCAGATTTTAGTTGTGTGTGATGCATGGCATACAGTTGATCCAGCAGAGTTGTTTGCGACGAGAAAGAACAACAGAAACGGGCAGCCATATCAATGTGTGTGAGATATACGACATACAGTTCCCTTCGATGAGCTGTGTGCTATTAGGGAATGCAACAGAAACGGTCAGCCATATCAAGGTGTGTGTGATATACGGCATACGGTTCACTCGGACAAATTGTTTTTTATTAGGCAAGAGAACGGAAATGGTTCATCTTAACAAGATGTGTGTGATATGCCGCATTTGCGATCAGCCAAAAGAACACAAATGATTCGTGTAAACCAGATGTGTGTGATATGCAGCAAACACTCGGATGAACTATTTGCGATGAGAAATTATAACACAAACGGTTACTATAGTAAGTTCGTGTGTGATTCTGTTCGTACAAAAGACTTTGAAAAATGCAAACTAGTTGCTTGCATACAAACAATTATCAAAAAGTAACGAGATAGACCTTCTTCAAGCCAATCAACATGTGTTCAAAAAACTAGAAATGTCCAAAATTACAAAACAAAGACCTCGATAGACCTTGCTGCTATAGATCCCTCTTTGCAGCCTTTATTGCGCAACACAATGAAAACGGTTCAACTGAACAATATGTGTGTTATACGCGGCAAACAGGTCCTTGATCAGAAATGTGTGCGAAGACCAATAATAACACAGACGATTGCTGCTAATAAGCCGTGTGATTTTCTCTGTCTATAGAAGAATAACATGTATATATATATATAACTGAAATAAACATCCAATTACATAAGTGACTATACAGATCATTCGCACACACCTCAATAAACAATTTCATGCATTCTAAAGTAGGAGAAACGATCGTCTAGTCATCTACTTCTTGTGACGCTCTAGCCACTGCTCTATGGCTCGATCCCTCGGCTGGGGCATGAACAAGACACTTACTCATGTCAACGATCCACCTATACATCTCGTAGCTTGTGTACGCGTCATTGGCCGCACACTTGACGTGTTCTTCATCCAGTCTCTCATGCCAAACACTGTGCCATGTGTACTTGTCCTTCTTGCTCTCATCCTTCATCTTCATGTACTTGGGGTTGATGATGGCCGAGGCGAGGTCAACCAAGGAGTTCAGTTTGTTCTTGGCGCTGCCCCAGACCTTGTAGTGGTCCTTGATGTTGACAAGATTCGGGCACTTCAAGCCCGAAACCTTGAGCGCTTTTAGATCGTTGGTGGTGTCCACCGCAGCGAACTTGTCGTCAGAGCTGTTGATAAACCTGGAGAAACGCTCGCAAGGCCTTGTGGCCAGGTGATAGTGGTAGATGAGGACGTCATGTCGCATGCAGAACTGGGCGATGGCAACCTTCTGATCGCGCCAGGCACGACCGATGGTGTACTCGAGGTCGAAGCCGACCACTTGGTACTTGTCCTCGATAAGGAACTGCTCCATAGTTTGGATGGAGTCTCCACCGACATCGGATCGTCCGTGTACACCACCGAGAGAGCCTTCCCCCTCACGTGGGTGTCCACTACATGATGCATGGCGAACTGCCCGCCGTTGTCGTCGTCAGCCGCTGGGAGCAACATAGGAGCCACGGGGTTCGCCATTGGAGCCGCCGGATGTCCTCTCTGTATGTGTCGTCATGGAGGTGCTTATTGTGTCGTGTGACGCGAGAGATGAAGGTAAATGGCCACAGGAATAAATGGGGGTCGGGCGGCCTGGATTCTAGGCGCGTCCGCATGGCCGTTTTTGCATCGGGTAACTACATTGTGGAGCCGCGCCCGGCGCAACCGCATGCACACGAACGTGCGCGATCGTGCGCCGGCCACAAACACTGGCAGCATGTGTGGAGGGACAACGGCAGAGCACCCGGAGGGACGCGAGCAGAGCGCACCACGGCCACCTCAACTGCAAGCAACCACACGCATAGAGCAGTTGAACATGCAGGAAATGGTCGCCTACAAGCCGGCCGACACTTGCGTCGCTGCATAGAGAGCGGTCGTGTGCTACTACCTTCGTCTTGGTCTATAGTCCCCTTTATAGTTTATGCCGTACTTTGCCCTCAAATTTGACCAACAAAATGTTAATGCATGTTATAAAAATTATATAATTGAAAACTATGTTCAAATACGAATCCAACTATATAATCTTTAGCGACATGCATTCGTATTTTATTAGTTAAATCCTACTTATAAACCAGGACGGGTATATAGTAGGTAATTCAATCGCAAACATTTTTTTATTAACCGTATGTGTATGTGGCCTTTCATCCTCCTCCTGCACGTCTTGTCACCCCATTGCCGCAAACGGCTTATAGCGCAAGCTTGCGCAACACGTGGGAGCGTTCTTTTGGCCAAACGGTGGCGCCAATGAATTGTCTGTGAGCCCGTTCCCGTGCAACCTCCAGGTTCCCGCCCAAGCTTCCCGCCCAACTGGGTGAAATCCCCCAAAATCCCAATGCTTACCGGCCTGCTATAAAAACTCTCACGGCCGGCGAGTCCTGCGTTGCATTTTCCCCTCCCTCCCTGTAGCTTATCTTGCTTGCTTCTCGCACAATCGCCAATGGCACCGGTCCGTAGTGGTCGCTCAGCCACTCCGCCGTCATCAGACAACAACTCCAGTTGGGTGGCTACACCATAGCGGCGGCGCAGTCCCCAGTGTAGTGTAGTGCACGTAGCATCCCTGTTAGGTTTGCATGGAACACCCACCACATGCTCCGCCGCCGGTGC
Organism: Triticum aestivum; assembly: GCF_018294505.1. Lineage (NCBI taxonomy): Eukaryota > Viridiplantae > Streptophyta > Magnoliopsida > Poales > Poaceae > Triticum > Triticum aestivum. The sequence continues at coordinate 404,390,091 of NC_057807.1, forward strand.
CCGTCGGCAGCTGTTGCCGGCAGCCGTTGCCGCCACACCACCGTTGAAAGCCATGGTCATCGCCCGCTCCACCGTCGCGGCCCAAAGGCAGGAGGTGGTCGTCGTGGCCGCCACCCCACTGCCGGCCACCATGGCCATCACCCGCTCCGCCACCGTGGCCCGAAGGCGGGAGGCGGTGGTCGTGGTCGCCACCCCATCATCGGCCGCCCTGGCCACCAGCTCACCGTCGACCACCGGGGTCATCAGCCGCTCCGCCACCGCCGCCCGAAGGTGGGAGGCAGAGGTGGATGCCGACACGTGCGTCAGCGACCTTGCGCGCTACATCGAGTTCCTGCGGGAGGAGGAGGAGCGCCTCGTCGAGTACGCAAAGAGCCTTACCGCCGCCATGGCCACGGCACACACCGCCTCAGAGGCGAAGAATCAGGAGATCTACAAGGAGAACCACCGCTTCGAGAGGGGTCCTCTAGAGCGGCAGATGGCATTCGAGGTGAGCGTCGCTGAAGGTGCAGCAGCGGCAGGCACCGTATTGCAGTTGTCGAGCTCGTCGGTAGGCTCCTCCTCCTCTGCCTCTTACTGAGCGCGTTCGACAGAGGAAAGGTTGCCGGAAGTAGTACAAAGCCCCTCCGTCGTAGTATTTAGGGGCTATTTTGTTCAGTTCATCTGACTGTAGATGTGGTGGAACTGTACAACGTACTTAAAATTAGCTAGTATATAAAGTAGAACTAGCTATTTCTACGTGGTTGGCAACAATTGGGGAAATGTTTGGTCGGTTCAGCTATCGAGTTGAAATGTTTGTACAAATTAAGCACGACTACTTAATCTATGAATGAAATCTATGCTTAATTACTGAATTTTGGTTGCAAACATTAGATAGTGTTAGTGATTTTTAGCTGCATATTTTGACAAATCGCAGTGTTACAAGGTTGACAAATGGCAATGTTACTAGATCAACAAATGTCAATCTTTCAAGTTTATACCCAAACCTTCCCCAAATGGGACAAAAAAATTTATCACGGCATGTTGATGCCGCTCCATAATAGCATGCCTAGTTTCATGAATTTTAGACGAGTTCTGGATTTAGTAGAATTTAAAAACCAGGAATTTCAATGTTAGCGGCCGAGTGACGGTTGCAGGGTGTTTGACATTCATTCCCATTTCTTGCATGGGACCTAAGCATGTAACCAATGACACATATTTGAATTTTCAACCAATTTATATGCATTAGAGCATGTGCATGTAGTTCAAATTTGAATTATGCACATAAATGAATTGAAAACTCAATTAATGCATAAAAATGTCCAAACAAACCCCAAAAAATCCCAAAAATTGACACAACACTCCTGTTGTTCTATGTTGACACTAGAAAAATTTTGAATGCAATAAGAGGCAGCGGATATTGTTTCGTCCCCAAAGGTGGGATGTTCCCTATCGTAACCATCAGGCTTGTTGTGAGAACATTTGGTTTGTGAGAAGCATATCCCCAAACCTGCCCCAAATGGGACAAAAAATTTACCACGGCATGTTGATGTTGTTCCATGATAGCATGCCAGGTTTCATGTATTTCAGACGAGTTTTGGATTTACTAGAATTTAAAAACCAGGAATCTCAATGTTTGCGGCCGAGTGACGGTAGCATGTTGTTTGACATTCATTTCCATTTCTTCCATGCGACCTAAGCATGTAACCAAGGACACATATTTGAATTTTCAACCAATTTATATGCATTAGAGCATGTGCATGTAGTTCAAATTTGAATTGTGCTCATAAATTCATTGAAAATGCAATTAATGCATAAAAATGTCCAAACGAACCCCAAAAAATCCGAAAACTTGACACAACACTCCCATTGTTCTATGTTGACACTAGAAAAATTCTGAAAGCAATAAGAGGCAGCGAATATCGTTTCGTCCCCAAAGGTGGGACGTTCCCTACCGAAACCATCAGGCTTGTTGTGAGAACCTTTGGTTTGTGAGAAGCATATCCCCAAACCTGTCCCAAATGGGACAAAAAAATTTACCACGGCATGTTGACGCCGCTCCGTGATAGCATGCCAAGTTTCATGAATTTTAGACGAGTTTTGTATTTATTAGAATTGAAAAACCAGGAATCTCAATGTTTGCGGCTGAGCGACGATGGCAGGGTGTTTGACATTCATTCCGATTTCTTGCATGGGACCTAAGCATGCAACCAAGGACACATATTTGAATTTTCAATCAATTTATATGCATTAAAGCATGTGCATGTAGTTCAAATTTGTTTTTTTTTGAGGAACTGGGACAGTGGGAGAGGCTCCCACTATCATATATATATTAATAATTATAGCACATTTACAAGGAGTAGTTACATCATGTACATGTCTCCCCCCATCTCTCTTTGTAGTGAGGGTAGAAAAGATCTAAAGAGTACAATTAATCAGAGGGTAGGGAGTCTAAAAGCAAGAAGATAAACTCCTTCTTGTCGTCTTTAACCCTATATTGGAGAAGACTAAACTCTTCTCTGAATCTGGCTAGCCAGGAGTGGTAGGAGGGCCTTATATTTCTGAAAAGTTTGTTGTTCCTTTCTTTCCAAATGCTCAAGGATGCTTGAAGAATGATTTCCATGAACAAAGGCCTGCCCCAAATAAGTTTAGCTTGCTCTAGCCAGGACAATCTAGTGGCCTGATCTCCAGGGTCTATCCCAAAGGTTGACCAGCAATTTCTGCTAAATGGGCATGTTAGGATCAAGTGATCAATGTACTCTTCTTTTTGGCCACACAGTAAGCAGTTCAGGTTTGTACCAATGTTATAGTGTCTTCTCTTCAACATGTTCCTAGTGTTTAGTCTTTCAGAGAACATGAGCCAGCCAAAGACCTTGAGTTTAGCAGAAACTTTTCATTTCCATAGCCAGTGGTAAGTTTTATGGGCCTTCATATCCCTGAAGCAGAATTTGTAGTATTTGCTTGCAGAGAAATTAGTTCCTTTCCAAGGGTAAGACCATACATCTTTTGCATTTTGGTTATTGTCCAAAGTAATGTGGGCTACCAATCCTTGCATATCTTGTACTTCCTGTAGGGCTTGTGAAGATAATGGCAGAAAGAATGCTTGTTCCAAAGATGTTATGGTTAAGAAGTCTTGGACTGAGCAATCTTCATTTCTCGCATAAGAAAATGCTCTAGGATGTGTATCAGAAAGAACTCCATCCAACCTTAAATCTTTCCACATTAGAACATTATTTCCATAGTGTAATGTAACTTTGGAGATTCCTCTAAAAATAGGAGTAAGCTTGAGAATGTCCCTCCACCAGAATGATCCACATGGATCTGAGGCGTGTGGTATTTTGCTGGTATAGTATGTGGACCAGATCAATTCTACCCAAGGTAGGTCAAGACGGTTGTAAAACTTATGTAAATATTTTAGAAGGAGAGCATCACTTTGCAGTTTAAGGTTAATGATTCCAAGCCCTCCACTCTTCTTTGGCCTGCAAATTCTGTCCCAGGCAGCCAAAGAGTTGCATTTTTCACCCTGTTCTGTCTTCTTTGTCCATAGGCATTTCCTTCTAAGTTTGTCTAGGACCTCAAGGATTTTTTGAGGAAATCTTAGCATGCAGAGTGTAAAAATAGTAAGTGAGGTGATGACCGTGTTTAGTAAGGGAAGTTTGGATCCATAGGACATCAGAGATAATGTAGAAGTGGGTCTTCTTTCCATATTGCAGACAATGGGCATTAGGTCTTGGACCGAAGGTTTTGAAGTCCCAAGTGGTAATCCAAGGTATGTGAATGGCATCTTTCCAATTGTAGATCCAAAGATATCTGCAATATCTTTACTTAGGGCATCATCACAGTTGATTGGAATCAATGTTGATTTATGAAAGTTAATTTTGAGGCCAATGGAAGTGGCATAGTCAGTGAGAATGTTTTTCATTGTATGAGCTTGATCTTGGCAGGCAGACATGATGATAATAGTGTCATCAGCGTATTGGATGACAGGGTAATCAATTTGGTTTTGCCTAGGGAAAGGTAAATTAAGTAGACCATGTCTGAAGGCATCATTTATGGTTGCTTGCAAGAGATCAGCCGCAAGAACAAAAATGAGGGGAGAAAGTGGATCACCCTGTCGAACTCCACTTTTGCAGATAAATTGTCTGCCCGGAATTCCATTCAGTAGGACAGAAGATTTACCAGAAGAGAATAATGACTTGATCCGTAGAAGCCATTTTTCATTGAATCCCATTGAGGGAGTCCTGGATTAGGGGGTGTCCGGATAGCTGAACTATCACCATTGGCCGGACTCCTAGACTATGAAGATACAAGATTGAAGACTTCGTCCCGTGTCCGTATGGGACTTTCCTTGGCGTGGAAGGCAAGCTTGGCGATACGGATATTTAGATCTCCTACCATTGTAACCGACTCTGTGTAACCCTAACCCTCTCCGGTGTCTATATAAACCAGAGGGTTTTAGTCCGTACGACGAACAACAATCATACCATAGGCTAGCTTCTAGGGTTTAGCCTCTCTGATCTCATGGTAGATCTACTCTTGTACTACCCATATCATCAATATTAATCAAGCAGGAGTAGGGTTTTACCTCCACCGAGAGGGCCCGAACCTGGGTAAAAACATCGTGTCCCTTGTCTCCTGTTACCATCCGCCTAGACGCACAGTTCGGGAACCCCTACCCGAGATCTGCCGGTTTTGACACCGACATTGGTGCTTTCATTGAGAGTTCCTCTGTGTCGTCACCTTTAGGCCCGATGGCTTCTTCGATCATCAACAACGACGCGGTCCAGGGTGAGACTTTTCTCCCCGGACAGATCTTCGTATTCGGCGGCTTCGAACTGCGGGCCAATTCACTTGGCCATCTGGAGCAGGTCGAAAGCTACGCCCCTGGCCATCAGGTCAGATTTGGGAGTTTGAACTACACGACTGACATCCGCGGAGACTTGATCTTCAACGGATTCGAGCCACAACCAAGCGCGCCACACTGTCTCGATGGGTATGATCTAGCTCTGCCGCCGAACAGTGTCCTAGAGGCCGCACCAGCGTCTGCTCCGACCCTTAGCTCGGAGCTGACTTTGCCGATCAAGGACGAGTGGTTGGACACCGCCTCGGGGGCTATGATCTCTATGGCGATTGAGCCGAACACCATCCCTGTCCTTTGCAAAGCCCGTGACTCCGAGGTGCCGGACTCCTCTCCGGACTCTGAACCTCCTGCACCCCTGCCAATCAAATCTGATTGGGCGCCAGTTATGGAGTTCACTGCCGCGGACATCTTTTAGCACTCGCCTGCGACATCCTGAATTTACTAAAGTCTCTCTCTTTAGCAGGATAGCCCTGGACGGACTATGGCAGGAAGGTTGGGATGCGGACGACAAAGAAATTCAACGCCCACCCACCACCCACTTTGTAGCCACTATCGATGATTTAACCGACATGCTCGACTTCGACTCCGAATACATCGGCGGTATGGACGACGACACTGGAGACATCCAAGAACCAGCGCCTACAGGGCACTGGAAGGCCACCTCGTCATACGACATATACATGGTGGACACCCCAAAAGATGGGAATGGCAATGGAACAGCAGAGGAAGACCCCTCCAGGAAACAGCCCAAGCGCCGGCATCAGCGGCGCCGCTCTAAATCCCGACACAGCAAAAACGGCGATTCCGGCACGGGAGATAATAACACCCCGGACAGTGCCGAAGACAACCCCCTTCAGCAGGATTCAGCACAGGAGGAGGGAGAAGCCAGCCCTCATGATAGAGCGGCAGACAGAGAGGTAGAGGACGATAATTATATGCCTCCCTCCGAAGATGAATCAAGCCTCGACGATGATGAATTTGTCGTGCCCGAGGATCCCGTCGAACAAGAGCGTTTCAAACGCAGGCTTATGGCCACAGCAAGCAGCCTCAAGAAAAAGCAGCAGCAGCTTAGAGCTGACCAAGACCTGCTAGCTGACAGATGGACCGAAGTCCTCGCAGCCGAAGAGTATAAACTCGATCGCCTCTCCAAGAGCTACCCAAGACACATGCTGCTACCCCAATTAGAGGAGGAAGCACCCAAACCTACATCATCAGCGCATGACGCGGCCGACCGGCCACCTCGTGGCCGTGACAGAGACGCCTCTAGGCCCTCCACTAAAGCCGCACCCCGGTGTCGCTCGAAAAGTACAAAGCCGCGGGGAAATGCGCCAGACTTGCGAGATATATTGGAGGACAAGGCATGGCAAATAAGATCGATCTACGGATCGTGTGGGCGCCCCACGACACGTGATGACAACCGTCACGCCGGATACAGTAATTTCGGCCGGGTCAAACACAGTAGACAAAGCTCATTTGAGCTGCGTCGTGATATAGCCCAATATAGAGGCGCCGCACACCCATTATGCTTCACAGATGAAGTAATGGATCATCAAATCCCTGAGGGTTTCAAACCCGTAAACATTGAATCATACGATGGCACAACAGACCCTACAGTTTGGATCGAGGACTATCTCCTTCATATCCACATGGCCCGCGATGATGATCTACATGCCATCGAATACCTCCCACTCAAGCTTAGAGGACCAGCTCGGCATTGGCTCAACAGCTTGCCAACAGAATCAATTGGTTGTTGGGAAGACCTGGAAGCCGCATTCCTTGATAACTTCCAGGGCACATATGTGCGACCACCAGACGCTGATGACCTAAGCCACATAATTCAGCAGCCAGACGCATCGGCCAGACAATTCTGGACATGGTTCTTAACCAAGAAAAAAATAAATCGTTGACTGTCCGGATGCAGAGGCCCTTGCAGCCTTCAAACATAACATCCACGACGAGTGGCTTGCCCAACACCTAGGACAGCAAAAGCCGAAATCCATGGCAGCCCTCACATCACTCATGACCCGCTTTTGCGCGGGAGAGGACAGCTGGCTAGCTCGCAGTAATAACTTGACCAAAAACCCTGGTAGTTCGGATACCAAGGATAGCAATGGTAGGTCGCGTCGCAACAAGCACAAGCGCCGCATTAACGGCGATAATACTGAAGATACGGCAGTCAACGCCGGATTCAGAGGCTCCAAACCCGGTCAACGGAAAAAGCCGTTCAAAAGAAATACTCAGGGCCCGTCCAATTTGGACCGCATACTCGATCGCTTGTGCCAAATACATGGCACCCCTGAAAAACCAGCCAACCACACCTACAGGGATTGTTGGCTATTCAAGCAGGCAGGCAAGTTAAGTGCCGAACACAATGAGAAGGGGCTGCATAGCGATGACGAGGAGGAGCCCCGGCCGCCGAACAATAGAGGACAGAAGGGCTTTCCCCCACAAGTGCGGACAGTGAACATGATATACGCAACCCACATACCCAAAAGGGAACGGAAGCATGCACTAAGGGACGTATACGCGATGGACCCAGTCGCCCCAAAGTTCAACCCCTGGTCCTCCTGCCCGATCACCTTTGATCGAAGGGACCACCCCACTAGCATCCGCCACGGAGGATTCGCCGCATTGGTTCTTGACCCAATCATTTACGGATTTCACCTCACTAGAGTCCTGATGGACGGCGGCAGCAGCCTGAACCTGCTTTACCAGGATACAGTGCGCAAAATGGGCATAGACCCCTCAAGGATTAAACCCACAAAAACGACCTTTAAAGGCGTCATACCAGGTGTAGAGGCCAATTGTACAGGCTCAATTACACTTGAAGTGGTCTTCGGATCCCCGGATAACTTCCGAAGCGAGGAATTAATCTTCGACATAGTCCCGTTCCGCAGCGGCTATCATGCACTGCTCGGACGAACCGCATTTGCAAAGTTCAATGCGGTGCCGCACTACGCATACCTCAAGCTCAAGATGCCAGGCCCTCGAGGAGTAATCACGGTCAATGGAAACACTGAACGCTCTCTCCGGACGGAGGAGCACACGGCGGCCCTCGCGGCGGAAGTACAAAGCAGCCTATTAAGGCAATTCTCGAGTCCGACTACTAAACGTCCGGACACCGTCAAGCGCGCCCGGAGTAACCTACAACAAGACCGCCTGGCACGTTCCGAGCACGCGTAGCAATGCGGCCCCAACCCCAGCCCTCGCGAAATTGCGAGACCAGTACCACGCGTACATAACTACGCTCTGGAGATACCATGGGCATAGGGGAAGGGGCACAACCACGGCATGCCCAGAATGCGGCTCAACCGCACAAGGGGCTCCCAATTGTGCCATTCTTTTTTTTCTTCTTATTCACAGGACTCCATTTTCCAGAAGCCCTGTCCGGCAGTAGAAACGCCGAACTCACGATGCAACAGCCAGGGAAGCAGAAAAACTACGTCGAGTGTCCAGGTGGTCTCTATTACGAGCAGTATACCTGTTTTACATACCATCCCGTAGCTTACCCCTGGAGGGGGACATGTTAAATAGTCCCATCCCTTGCTTATCGCACTATTTGTATCGTTCTGCTTTTATTGCAGTATCTTTTGAATAAACAATACATAGCTTCTGCTTATTATTGCTTTTCCTTTTTCTTTATAAATGTTCATCTATGACATGTTGCACCCGTACAACTTGGTACGGCCAAATACACCAGGGGCTTAAGTACCCCAAAACATGGTGTGATAAGTCCGAACACTTTCACAAGTGCGGCACCCCGAACTTATAGCATTATATGAATCGGCTCCGAATCATGTCTTGGGTCAATAGTTGGGTTTGCCCGGCTCCCATGTTTTGGTACCTTACGTTCCGCTATATCGGCTAAGGTAGCGCTGGGAGAACCACTGCGATTGTGCCCCGGTTGAGCTGGGTTGAGCACCTTAGTGGAGAAAGCTAAAACTGACCGTCATGATAGGGTGAGAGCCGGTCGTTGTTCGAGAGGTTCTTCGGGTCCCTAAAGACTCATGTCGCTTAGAGCGAGGAGTCGGCATTATCCGGCCAAGGCGTGGATAGCGCCCCGAACTCGGTCTTCCGAATACTAGGGGCTTCGCCGAAATTTAAAATTATAGAATTCTATGGCTAAGTGAGAGTGTTCAAGCATTATAGTCCGGTTGCCTCGTTCGTTGTGTTGAACGCCTCCCTCGAAAGGACCCAAGAATGGGAACAAGAGCGCTCAAGTTTATCCCGAACACCCCAGCACTCGTGGCATGGGGGCTGAAGCCAACGACTCGCCATCTCTCAAATTTTGATAAACGGCCGCACAGAAGGTAATATTTTAAATTAACAAGCGTTGCTTAGCGCATATGAACAAAGTTTTCAGCGTACAGGATAACAAATGCGAGTCTACTCAAAAATTACATCTTTGGAGCATTCACCCGCTATAATGCGGGCACCCTTCAGGACGCCCTTATAATACATCTCGGGCTTGCGATACTCCTTGCCCGGCGGTGGCGGGTCCGTCACAAGCTTCTCAGCGTCCATCTTGCCCCATTGCACTTTAGCACGGGCAAGGGCCCGACGGGCACCTTCAATGCAGGCGGAGTGCTTGATGACTTCAATCCATGGACATGCGTCCACCAGCCGCCGCACCAGAGCGAAGTAGCTGCCAGGCATGGCTTCCTTAGGCCACAGCTGAACTATGAGGCCCTTCATGGCCTGTTCGGCCACCTTGTGGAGCTCGACCAGCTGCTTCAGCTGGTCGCTCAGGGGCACCAGATGTCCGGCCTCAACATATTGAGACCAGAACACCTTTTCCGTCGAGCTCCCCTCCTCGGCTCGGTAGAACGCGGCAGCATCAGACACACTACGGGGCAGATTGGAGAACGCTCCTGGAGAGCTCCGGATTCGGGTAAGTAACAGATAATTCACTTTTATATGCTTGCTTTGCATAAAGAATGCCTTACCCGCCGCTATCTTCTTTATCGCCTCGATCTCCTGGAGGGCCTTCTGGGCTTCGGCCTTAGCGGCTTTGGCACTCTCAAGAGCCAAGGCAAGCTCGGACTCTCGAGTCTTCGAGTCACGCTCCAAACCCTTGTGTTTTTCCACGAGAGCCTGGAGCTCTTGCCGCACCTCCGCCACCCGCGCCTCCTGCTTCTCTCGCTCGGTGCGCTCCAAGGCCGCACTGTTTTCGGCCTTGGACACCGCTTCCTTCAGGGTCGCCACCTCGTTCGTGGCCCCTGCAATACCCACGTTATTCCTGTCATTTTTTGCAACCAAATCCTTTTTATAAGGTACTACTTTAATAAGGTATTACTTACCTTCCTTGTCCTCGAGCTGCTTCTTGGCAAGGCCGAGCTCGTTCTCGGACCGCTCGAGGCTCTGCTTCAATGCATTGACCTCCGCAGTTAGTGCGGCAGAGGTCAGAAGCGCAGCCTGCATTCCCATATTGACATATTTATGTTAGACTCCTGCGTATATCTTTTTAGATCCTCAGCTTGGCTTTTCTTTCCGAACACCAAACTGAGCATCAGGGGCTACTGTCTATGCGGTAATATTCTTACATATCTTAAAAACTTACCTCAAAGCCTGTTAGAAGGCTAGTACAGGCCTCAGTCAGCCCGCTCTTGGCGGACTGAACTTTCTGGATCACCGCGCTCATAATAGTGCAGTGCTCCTCGTCGATGGAGGCGCCGTTAAGCGCCTCCAGCAGATCATCCGGCGCCTCCAGTTGGACGGAGGCCGCCAGCGTCGCAGTCTCGCCCTTCTTACGAAGGGGCTGCCCGCAGGACTCCGGAACCACTGAAGGTTCCGGTACGGAGTCTGGCACAGGGCCGGACTTATAGCCCTCTGGGGTTTTACCCCCTTTGCGCCCGGAGTCCGGGAGGTCGCCTTGTGGCGCCTCCAGGACCACCTCCTCCTGGTTAGGCCCCTTTTGGGATTCCACCGCGGTGTCTTCTACGTCGCGAGGGAGGAGGCCGTCGGAAGTGAAGTGCTATTCACATCCGATGAACCCAGGGAGCCGCTCGACGAAGCGGGAAGCTCATCCTTGGGCGGGCTACATGGTTGTATTCGGCGTTAGAAGACATTATGCGACATTAAAAAATCATGAGTTATTCTGGAATCTGGACACTTACGATCTCGCCAGGGGCTTGGCCCTCGAGGGCCACTCCTCTTCGCCTTCGTCGGCGTTGGTGGAGTAGTCCGAAGGAAGGGTCCTTCCCTTCTTGGACCCTCCGGCCTCCCCAGTTGAGGAGGCCTTCCTTTTCTTCTCTCCCCCCTTTGGGGGAGAAGCCTCTTTCTTCTCCTCCTCGTCTTCGCGGAAGGAGTCCGCCTCGGAGTCATCGGATGATGAGTTCGGAAACACCTGACGCCGGGAACTCTTTCGAGTTCCCGTGGCCTTCTTCTTGGTCTTCTTCTCCGACACCACGTGAGGTGCCGGAACCAGGAGCCGGACAGTTAGCCTGCTCGGCCTTCTTCAGCCAGTCCTGTCAAAGGTGAGGGAGTTTAGATCCCGCATAGACTCAAACTATGAAAAAGTGTCCTGTAAAGGGTAAAATAGCTTACCTTGTCGGCTTTACGCCGCGAGCTGAATCCGCGATCTTCGGTAGCGGATGCGGGAGCCTCGGCGCCCTTGAACAGCACCTTCCAGGCATCTTCGTACGTAGTGTCAAAGAGCCTGCTCAAGGTTTGGTGATGTGCCAGATCAAACTCCCACAATTTGAAGGCCCGTTGTTGGCACGGGAGGATCCGGCGTATGAGCATGACCTGGACTACGTGGACAAGCTTGAGATTCTTGTTCACCAGCTTTGGGACGCAAGCTTGGAGTCCGGTCAGCTCTTCCGAATCTCCCCATGTTAGGCCCGTCTCTTTCCAGGAAGTAAGCCGTGTGGGGAAACCAGATCGGAATTCAGGGTCCGCCGCCCATTTGGGGTCGCACGACTCGATGATGTAGAACCACCCCGATTGCCACCCCTTTATTGTCTCCACAAAGGAGCCCTCGAGCCATAGGACGTTGGCCATCCAACCAGCCATGGCACCTCCGCACTCCGCTTGGCGGCCGCCCACTATCTTCGGCTTGACATTAAAAATCTTCAGCCATAAGACGAAGTGAGGCTGGATGTAGAGGAAGGCCTCACACACGACGATGAACGCCGAGATGTTGAGGATGAAATTCAGGGCCAGATCATGAGCCCCCGGACAAATGGGTGAAGTGGAAAACCTAGTCCGCGGAGGAAGTGGGTGAGGAACACCACCCTCTCATGGGACCTGGGGGTAGGAAGGAGCTGCCCCTTGTCGGGGAGCCAGCGCGCGATGTCGCTGGATAAGTATCCGGCCTTCTGCAGCTTTTTGACTTGTTCCTCCGTTACGGAGGAGACCATCCACTTGCCTCCCGCTCCGGACATGGCTGGGGAAGGTTGAGGCGAGATGTGCGGACTTGGGCGCTGGAGATCTAGTGCACGGAAATGGATAAGCAAAGGAGGAAGAAGGCATAGGCAAAAAGGTGGATCCTTATCCCCTTATATGGATGGACGAAACTATGCGTCCCCACCAGCCTGATAAAACTCGCTTATCTCCCAAGCGCCATAATCAATGGCGCGGTTGGGTTACCCACGCCCGTATTGATGAGAATCCCGGAATAAGGGGACACGATCTCTGCTTTGACAAGACGTGCCAAGGAAACCGCCGCGCTAAACGCGCTGAGGTGGGACAGTAAAAACGATTCCAGTGAAGGCTTGGCCATGATGTGACGTCACGCCGCAAAATACGTCAGCAGATTAAATTTGTGTAAAGATTATTTTCTCTACGATGGTATGTGGAACTTATTTTGCAGAGCCGGACACTATCCTTGTGTTCAAAATGTTCTATGAAGTACTCGAAGGAGGAACCCGCCTTGCAATGCCGAAGACAATATGCACGCCGGACTCGTCGTCATTGAAGCCTGGTTCAGGGGCTACTGAGGGAGTCCTAGATTAGGGGTGTCCCGATAGCCAAACTATCACCATTGGCCGGACTCCTAGACTATGAAGATACAAGATTGAAGACTTCGTCCCGTGTCCGGATGGGACTTTCCTTGGCGTGGAAGGCAAGCTTGGTGATACGGATATTTAGATCTCCTACCATTGTAACTGACTCTATGTAACCCTAACCCTCTCCGGTGTCTATATAAACCAGAGGGTTTTAGTCCGTAGGACGAACAACAATCATACCATAGGCTAGCTTCTAGGGTTTAGCCTCTCTGATCTCGTGGTAGATCTACTCTTGTACTACCCATATCATCAATATTAATCAAGCAGGAGTAGGGTTTTACCTCCACCGAGAGGGCCCGAACCTGGGTAAAAACATCGTGTCCTTTGTCTCCTGTTACCATCCGCCTACACGCACAGTTCAGGAACCCCTACCCGAGATCCGCCGGTTTTGACACCGACACCCATGTGCTTCATTATTTCCAGCATTGCATCATGTTCAATGATGTCAAATGCTTTAGCAAAATCCAGTTTAAGGAGCACAATCTTCTTTTTGGAGTTTTGGCACTGGTGTATGTACTCAAATGCCCAAGCAAGACAGTCCTGGATTGCTTTGCCTTTAATGAATCCATATTGATTCCTATGTATAATTTTCAGAATGAGCTTTTGCAATCGATGAGCTAGGAGCTTTGTGATCACTTTGAGATAGCAGTTAAGTAGTGTGATAGGTCTAAAGTCATTAAATGTAGCTGGGGAGGCAATTTATGGATCAAGGTGATGTATCCTTCATTGATGCTTTCCAAGTTTAAGGTTCTAGCATGGAATTGATCACATAATTTGTATAAGTCTTCCTTAATGATATGCCAATAGGACTTAAGAAATATTCCTGTGAAGCCATCTGGGCCTGGAGCTCTGTCTGCTGGCATTTCTTTAATGACATTGTCAATTTCCTCTCTGGAGAAAGGAACTGTTAGTTGGTCTAGCTCATTCCTCTTTTTTATAATGTTTGCAAGGTTAAACTTCATTTGATATTCTCCTGAGGTTCCCAATCTCTGTTTGAAATTTTGATAAATTAATGCTTCTTTCCCAATATGATCTTCAATTGTGGTGCCATTGTCTAGTTGAAGAGAAGGGATATTGTTCCTTCTATACCTCTCAGATGCCATGGCCTTGAAAAACTTTGGGTCCTCATCACCAAATTTGGCCCATCTGATAGTACATCTCTTCCTCCGATATTGTTTTTGATACTCCAATAACCTGAGTAAATGATTTTTGAGAATTCTTCTGAAGTTACTCTCTTGGATTGTGAGATTTCTTTTGTTTTCCAGAGAGTCCAGGTCAGCCAGTGCAGAATTAGAGTTAGCTATAGCCGAATCTAGTTTTGAAATTTTTTTACTCCATTTTTTGAGCTCATATCTAAGTGTTTTGAATTTCCTGGAAATTATTGTGGCATAGTTATCTGAAGGTACATATTTGTTCCAGGAGGCAGCTACTAAGTCCATAAAACCAGGGTGTTGGATCCAATAAGACTCAAACCTGAAAAGGTTACTTCGAGGTATGTTTGTTTCAATGGCTATTACACATGGTATGTGGTCTGAAACTGGTTTATAGAGAGGTTTAACAATGGTGTTGGGGTATGTAGAGAGAGGTTTAACCTGAAAAGTTCAAATTTGAATTGTGCTCATAAATGCATTGAAAACGCAGTTAATGCATAAAAATGCGAAAACGAACCCCAAAAAATCCGAAAAATTGACACAACACTCGTGTTGTTCTATGTTGACACGAGAAACATTTGAAAGTAAGAAGAGGCAACATATATCGCTTCGTCCCCCAAGGTGGCACGTACACTACTGAAACCATCAGTCTTGTTGTGAGAGAAGCTCTAGTTTGCGAGAAGCTTATACCCACACCTGCCCCAAATGGGACAATATTTTTACCACAACATGTCGCTGCTGTTCCATGATATCATGTCAAGTTTCATGAATTCAGACGAGTTTTCAATTTACTAAAATGTTAAAAGCATGTATCTCAATGTTAGCGGTTGAGCGACAGGGTGTTTGACATTCATTCTCATTTCTTGCATGTGACCTAAGCTTGCAACCATGGACAAACATTTGATTTTTAACCTGTTTTTATGGACTGGAGATGTGCTTCAATTTTGAATTGTGCACCTGAAATGGCTAGAAAACCAATTTAATTTATAAAATTTCCAAATGAACCCTGAACAATTCCATTTTTTTACGACACACATATAGTTGCATGTTCACTGCAGATAAAAGGTTTAGAAATTCAAATCAAAATTATGTAATTCAAATCAAAATTAAAAATCAAGTAGATCCCACACATTCATTGCCGCTGTGGCCACATTATGTAATTCAAATCAAAATTAAAAATCAAGTAGATCCCACACAGTTTATTATCACCAACCGTGTGAGATGCAGGGCAAAATATCCTGGAGCATCGTCGGTGTATAGTACCCCTATGGCTTCCGCGAGAAGGTGCGTCGGCTACAGTCCACAGTCGGCGTGTCAAGCACACTAGCTCACTCCTCAAATATCATTTCACTGTCCAATCGTCGCCGGTGAAAGATGGGGACATGGACCCGCGTCGTGAGGGCAACTTCAGTGGCCCACTACGGCCGCAGACGCCATGCGCGTGCTAGCAAGGTGCATGAGTGCGGCCATAATTTGCGACCGGGCGGTCATGGCAGCCCAAACGGCCGATGTTGCTTCTTAGGTGGCGGCAACAACATCTGCCTCAGGGATAGCAGCTGGCGAGAGCGGTACTATAGTTGTCCGTTCCACAGCAGCGGCCTTAGCCAGGATGGAGGCCGCCCACGACCATGTCAAGGCCGCCCATGCCCAGCTCATGGCGGTCACCGCACAAATCAAACGAAGCTTCTCCGGCGACGGTCGGCAACCCACGGCCGAAGCGTTGGCAATCGCCGAGATCGTTCGAGCAACTGTCCGTTCCTCCGTCGCATACCTTGCAACGATGGAGCCCGTCAAAGCCCAGATCATGCCGCCCACGCCCAGTTCATGGCGGCCTTTTCCAAAGAGAAGGCAAACGCGGATGGCGAGATGCTTGCCGAATATGGTGCGATGGATGCCATGGAGTTCCTTCCCCAGGAGACCACCGGGCGTGAGCTGGACATGGAGGAGGCGGCGGAGATCGACGAGCACCAGCCATAGTAGTACTCTTTGTTTTGTTTAATTAAGAGCATCGGTCTTTAATTTGTTAGAGTAATGTTTAGGCCAGCTAGTTCTGTTTAATTGCTGAACTTGCTCGATTAAAAAGTGTGGGTGTGCTGTAGTCTCCTTTGTGTACCCAAATTATGCAATGACGTGGATGAGCACTGTAACCAGGGAAACTGGAACCAAAATTTTTGACGTTCAAACTCATCACACACGGGTTAAGCTATCTGAATCATTTGTGATGTTCACATATCATACACAGTTCTGAATAAGGGACCGTGTCTGATAACACTTTGCACATCAGTTTTTTGCTGAAGCGATTCCCAATTTCCGGCTTCCGCGGAAATATCTACCTCCCCACCCCTCCCCCTTACCAAAAGCCACATTTCCCCTGTTTCCGCCTTCCTTTCCAAGTTGAAACCTTCACTCCTTGCTTGCAGCGCCACCCCCCTCGCCGGCGACCCTCCTTCATGCTGCTCGACCTCGTCCATCCAGGCAGGTAATCCACACCAGACCTCCATCCTCCACCTCCTTCCACATCCCACATGCCCCGATCGCCGGCGTGACACCTTCCACCCAAATCACCGACCCATCCACCAAATAAGCACCGCCCTAAGCCATGGTGCACGTAGTATAGCCAGGAGCTCAAGGAGCATTTGGCAGCAGAGAAGCAAATCATGGCCGCACGTGCGGATGGGGTCGCGATGGCTACCATTCGTGCCGACCCCCAGATCTTGGAGGAGCACCTTGCCATTTGCTAGCTATGTCGGTTAAGAATGCTCGGTTTACCCGTTGTGTGTGCTGCTCTTGCCTTTCCTTAACAAATTCTAGTGAATTGTGCTATCTAATTTTTACCATGCAATCCGTTAATCCTTTGTATATGTTCTATATGTCGTGCAGTGTGGTGGTCACTTATTAACTGTTTGGTTAATTAGTTGTCGTCTTTAGGTAACTGTTTGGTTCAATTCTACAAATGTGATGTTCAATTCTTCATGCTACAATTTTGTATTGTCTTCCATGTGAGAAATAAATCGAATTTATCTTTACAAAATACATGAGAAACGAATACAATTGCTATATTTCCAAGTTGTCAAGCATTATTGGTTTGGTTATACATTGTGCAATGTGGTGCTCAGTTAACATTTGGTTCATTTGTGTTGTGGTGTTTAGTTAACTGTTTGGTTCAATTTTGCAATGCGATGTTCAATAGTTGTGGGTACATTCTGTTATTGTATACCATGTGAGAAGTAAATCGAATTTGGATGAACTAAATACATGAGAAACAAATACAATTGCTATATTTCAAAGTCGTTAAGAATGCTTGGTTTGGTTAACTGTCTGATCTTCTATTAGGAGTATGTTATATTGTACAATGTGGTACTCAGTTAATGTTTGGTTCATTTGTTGTGGTGTTTAGTTATCTGCTTGGTTCAATTCTGCAATGCAATGTCCAATTGTCATGGGTGGAATTTTGTATTGTTGTGCATGTGAGGAATAAATCGAATTTGGCTGCACTTAATACATGAGAAACATATACAAGTGCTATATTCCTAGTTCTTCATCATGCTTGGTTTGGATAAATGGGTTTTCCATGTGGCTTGAATTAATCTGATGAATCTACAATGTGCTTATTTTTCATCAACATATTTTACTGATAGCATGTGGACACTTACTTAACCTGATGACTAACTACCTTATATGTGTTGCAAGGAAACAATGGGAAGCACTGAGGTTTACAATCGAGGTTAGCACATGCATAGTCTGTTGTCTAATAGCACACTATTGTGCAATTGCACGAACCATTCTAATACTTAGGTTTTTAACAATTTGGTCTTGCACATGTAGGTCCTGCCGTCAGAGTTTTTGACCCACTGTTTGACCCTTTTTGCATATGGGGAAATGAGTTGTCCATGAATATCAATCAAGTCAAGAAACTTAGAAAGATTGTTAGGCTAAAGAAATTAGCGACAAAAAACAACAAGATCTTTTTTTGCACAATGAAGAAGATATTAGTTCACTACAAGACGGTACTAACTATTATACCTTGTCTTTTTTATTCCTTCGCCCCATTTCCAATATACAGAAGATATTATGCACATCCTTGTTTTCAGGCCTTTCCAAAGCAGTTCACTAATGATTACCTCTCAAACCACCTCTATGGTCAGGAGGCGAGGAAGGTTTTCATACAACAACCATGGTTCAATATTGAAGGGTTCCTGAAGAGGACGAAGGATGGACGGTCAATCATCCACAGGCACTGGCCTAAAGTTGCAAAGACCTTCAACATCAATGAAGGCTCAATATTCACCTTCCACTTTAGCAGTTTTCCCGATGAGATGCATCTGTCTATGTTCCATCTATGATGCTAATTTCGAAAGGTTCTAGATGTTGCATGTGAAACTTGGTGATGGTGCAGTTGTGTAATGGGGTAGCTGAGTGCTGAAGCTATATCATGTTGTACTCTCATGTATTTCAATTATGAAATCCTGATTCCTTAATATGGGAATTAAATATATTATGTGTTTAATATGAATGTCAATTATATTAATAAATGGATTATTAATAATAGGGCAATTAGCCTGCTAATTGGTTTTTGCTATTGCAATTGGTTATTGAGAAAATACCTTGGGCGATGACCTAAGACAACGCTCACAGTTTCTAGGAATAAACCGTGTTGGATCGATGAACAATCACACACGACATTCTCTTCAAAACTGTTTGCATTAGGCCACCTTGCGCAAACGTTTACCGCATAAAAACTGTGTGTGATGGACAACCTTTGCCACACAGTTTCTTCTATGCACCATGTGTGATGCATTCAATAACGTAGACGATAATTCTTTTTAATATTGTGTGTGATGGAAATGCTATCACAAACGATTTAATGGGGAAAATTGTGTGTGATGTACCTACGAACGGAAAGTTTTTCCTTGCAGCGACTGTGTGGGATGTATATACAAATGAAAACATTTCGTGGGGACTAACTATGTGGGATGTACTTACGATCGGAAATGATTTCACCTGTATAATTGTATATTTTTAGCACTATTGTACGTATAACCGTATTTGCTCGCTCGCCGGTCGCACACGACCTCATTTTGCCGAGCGTGTGTGCCAGGAGGGCATATCCCCGATGGTTTCTGGGTCATGTGGGAAGGACCCCCTATCGTCCACACTCACTAGGTGACGGTTCCGAACACCATCGCGGAAAGGGTTTAAAAACCGTTTGTATAGCACCTCACTGTACCAGTGATGGTTCGACAAACTTCCTGAATGAAATAAGCCAACTCTTCTTCCACTGCAAGTCCGAGTTGGCAACAATCAGATCTAACATTGTATGCATCCTCATAGTGATCCGAGTTATTGATTCGTTGGACAATTTTTTTCTACTACGATCCCCGATAGTGGCATGGGGAGCGATCTATGAGTATATGTGCATGTTATGATCTAGACTAGATCTATTGATAAATAGTTATGTATTAGATGTGATCCATTTTCTTAATATTTTTTGTGTGCGAGTACTAGATAAGATCTGCAGGTAATAACTGTAATTTGTCACTCGATGTTCTTGTTGTTTCCCTTAATTTTATGGTCTTCTGATCTTGGCGGCAGAGTGCAACTTTGTTAGAAAGTTCTGGCTATCTCCGATCCTTATATGCTGCTCTTAGTATGTTGGTTGACAGATCAAATAAGTGCTACAGTTCTTTGGGTTTCACTTTAGTCAAGAAAGATGAATTTTCTCAAAACTAGAGGGAATGTTGATTTGATCTACACGGGGTTACGCGTATGACGAAGTTTAGTATGGGGCTACAGATTTTAAGTAAGTCTCTTCTTTCATACACCTTGCAAAGTTAACCTAACAACAATAATAAACATAGGCAGCTAGAGTTTGTTTCGAAACCCTAGAAGGCATGTAAAATAATGTTTTGCATGAACCG
Source organism: Triticum aestivum (assembly GCF_018294505.1). NCBI lineage: Eukaryota > Viridiplantae > Streptophyta > Magnoliopsida > Poales > Poaceae > Triticum > Triticum aestivum. The sequence goes on from NC_057807.1 coordinate 404,410,006, forward strand.
ATTGGAAGCGTCTAACTTGGTTTTACAAGGTGCATGTGATGTGGTATAGCCTTTGTCATATTGCTGAGATTTTGTATGAGATGTCTATATGTTATAAGTTTTAACATGACCAGCGTTTCATGGCATGACATGATGGCTAGAGCCATATGATTGTCACTTTAATGCCATGCGTGTGAATTTTTATATAATGCATTTTATTTAGTAGCTATAGAGATAGTCGTGATGAAATAATGACTACATATGATGGTGACAAGTTTGTAAAGGAGGACCCTAGCGCAGAAGGCGATACAAGAAGACACAGAACAAAAGTTGAATAAGTTGCTGCCACAACAAGAAATTTTGGTAGAAATCTATTTTCGTTACTGCTGCCATGACAACATTTTTTGATGTCATGACAATGCTTTTGGCTGAAATTTCATGAAGGCAAAGGTAAATTTTCCAACAACAGGGGTAATACCATATCATTCTATTATGAATGGCCTGAGATGTTTATCCCTTAATTTTGCACATTTTGATTGTGTCTTAGTCATTTTTATTAGGGTGATCTCTCACATTAAAATATCAAGTAGTTAATGCTCTCCAAAGTGTAGCAGCGTATATGTATCATTTGGAGGTGTGCCATGCTACCATGGGTATTGACAACTTGAGAAATATAAGGTCGGTGTGGCCCTACCACAGAGCAAGATCACTTGGTTGGCTTAACGTTCCTGGCAAGAGATTCCTTGTGCTCAGACCATGCCCACTGAAAGATGAACAGTAGTTACATAGAGATTTGATTGGTGATGTCTACTACACAACTTATTCTTGTAGACTCGTGTTGGGCCTCCAAGCGCAGAGTTTTGTAGGACAGTAGCAATTTTCCCTCAAGTGGATGACCTAAGGTTTATCAATCCATGGGAGGCTTAGGATGAAGATGGTCTCTCTCAAACAACCCTGCAATCAAATACAAGAAATCTCTTGCATCCCCAACACACCCAATACAATGGCAATTTGTATAGGTGCACTAGTTCGGCTAAGAGATGGTGATACAAGCGTAGTATGGATAGTAGATATAGGTTTTTTGTAATATGAAAATATAAAAAACAACAAGGTAGCAAGTAACAAAATAGAGCACAAACGGTATTGCAATGCTTGAAAATAAGGCATATGGTTCATAGTTTCACTAGTGGAATCTCTCAGCAGTGCTAACGTAGTTGAATCATATAACAATCCCTCAATGTGCGACAAAGAATCACTCAAAAGTTCTTATCTAGCAGACAACATAAGATGAAATTGTTGTAGGGTACAAAACCACCTCAAAGTTATCTTTTCTGATCAATCTATTGAGTCATTCCTATAAGTGTCACAAATAGCCCTAGAGTTTGTACTAAAATAACACCATATGATACGCATCAACCAACTCTAATGTCACCTAGATACTCCAATGTCACCACAAGAATCCTAGAGTTGATTATTCGATATGTATCAAACAACTTCAGATTCATAATATTCAATCCAACACAAAGAAATTCGAAGAGTGCGTCGAGATTACTACCGGAGAAAATAGGGCAAAAACATGCATCAACACCTATGCATATATTACCCCAATGTCACTGCGGGAATCCGCAAGCTGAGTGCCAAAACATACATCAAGTGTATCAATAGAACACCCCATTGTCTTCAAGGGTATCCACATGCGAGACATACATCAAGTGGTTCTCAAATCCATAAAAGTATTCAATCTGATAATAGTGAAACCTCAGAGGTAAAAACTCGATTCATCACAACAAGATAGAGAGGGGAAAACACCATATAATCCAACTATATTAACAAAGCTCGCGGTACATCAAGATCGTGCCAAATCAAGAACACGGGAGAGAGATCAAACATATAGCTACTTGTACATACCCCTAGCCTCGAGGGTGAACTACTCCCTCCTCGTCATGGTGGCCGCTAGGATGATGAAGATGACCTCCGGTGCTGATTTCCCCCGCCAACAGGGTGTCGGAACAGGGCTCCATATGGTATTTCGAAGGTATAGAGGCTTGCGGCAGCCGAGTCGAAGTTCTAGCGTTATTTCTGGGGTTTATCTTTTTATAGGAATTTTTGGCGTCGGTCTCACGTCAAGAGGGGCTAAGATGGGCCCACAAGGCACCTCGGGACCATCACCCCTAGGGCGCGCCCAAGTGCCTCGTTGGCACCTCGTGGCTCTTCTGATCCTCCTATGAAGTTTCGGGGGTCTCTTTTGTTCTAAAAAATCGTCAAAAAGTTTCAGCCCATTCCAAGAACTTCTATTTTTGCACAAAAAACAACAAGACGGTAGTTCTGCTAAAACCAGCGTCAGTCCGGATTAGTTCCATTCAAATCATATCAAAGCCATATAAAATTGTTGTAAGCATGGCATGAATACTTCATAAATTATAGATACATCAGAGACGTATCAATTGGCAAGTGGTGACCCACAAGTATAGGGGGTCGCAACGGTATTGGAGGGTAGTATTTCACCCAATTTATTGATTTGACATAAGGGAAGCCAAAGAATATTTATAAGCCTTAGCAGTTGAGTTGTCAATTCAACCACACCTGAGAACTTAATTCTCTATAGAAAAATATTTAGTAGCAGAGTAGTATGGTAGTTTTATAATAGTGGTAATAGTAACGATAACAATTATGTTGCAACTTTAACAGCAGTAGCAGCACCAATAGTAACTAAGCAAACACAATATGAGTAAAGCGTAGGCATTAGATCAACGATGGATATTTGTGTGGATAACTTTCATCATATAATAGTCACAACCTATAGCGATACACAACAAGTCCAATCACTACAAAAAAAGACACATCCGTGACATTTTGGGCCAAACGAATTTTTTTTGTCATACATATGACACTTCTATGACGATAATTGTGACAAAACCCGGTATCATCATAGATGTGGTGGGCTCCTACTTCTATGATAAAAAATCATGACAGAAAATGGGCTTTTCGTCCTGGGCGGGCCGAAGACACAGCTGCATGACATTCTTTGGGCCGTCCATGCCTGAAAAAATCGTGGTAGAAGCGAGGGCGAGGAAAATTTTGGGGAGTTGCCGGTTACGGTGGGAGGTCGGGGGCCGAGCGATGCATGTTTCTCTCGTACACGTACGCGCGTGTGTGCGAGGCGTTGGCACTAACTGAACCCGAGCGAGGCGTTGGGCTCTAACTGAACCCGAGCGATAGCATACAGGCTACGCGTTACTGAACCCAAGCGATCGACCGATGGCTGTTAACTGAACCCAATCGAGCGATTCCTTCTTTACTGCTGCTAACTGAAGCCGATCGATTGGATGAACAGTGAGCGTTGCGCGCGGGGGGGGGGGGGGGGTTGGATGAACAGTGAGCGGTGGTGTTGCCTCTGGATGAACAGGACCCCCGTGGTGTGGAGGGATGGATGAACAGTAGACGGTGGAGGGGTGCCCGTGGAGGGGTGGTTGAACAGGACCCCGTGGTGTGGAGGGCTGGATGAACAATAGACGGTGGAGGGCTGGATGAACAGTAGACGTGGAGAGGTGGTTGAACAGTAGCTGGTGGAGTAGCGCGCGGTGGAGGCTGGATGAACAGGAGCCCGTGGAGGGTGGAGGAGGTCGACGGTAGCCCATGGAGGCTGGAGGAGGTCGACGGTGGAGATGAACAGTATCCCGTGGAGTCCCGTTTTGTGGTACTCCACACCCCTCCCGATGAACAGGACCCCCGTTTCAACCGTAGGAGGTCCGTTTCGTCCGTTTTGCGGTACGTCAGACCCCTCCCGATCAACAGGACCCCCATTTCGACCGTAGGAGGTCTGTTTTGTCCGTTTTGCGGTACGCCACACCCCTCCCGATCAACAGGACCCCCGTTTCGACCGTAGGACGTCCGTTTCCTCCGTTTTTTGCGGTACGCCAGACCCCTCCCGATGAGCAGGATCCCGTTTCGAACACAAGGCTGTTTCCTCCGTTCTATGGTACTCCAGGCCTCGTTTCCATCGCCTGTTCCGTCCAAGCCCTCCCGATGAACACGACCACACATTCCGTTCTGACCCAGCCGGTTGGCTCCCACGCATTCCGTCGCCTCCCGATGAACACGATGCATTCTGTTGCCTCGCCATGAACACGACGCATTCCGTTGCCTCCCCATGAACACGACGACGACGTTGTTTCTCCGTTCCGACCCAGTCATGTACATGAGCCCTCACCATACATATGCGCGAGTAGGCGTTCGAGACCCCGCCCGTATCTACACATACGTGGCCGTCTTTTCTGTCTTGCACCCTGGCCGCTGTACGTACGTGTACATGCTACGTGCGCGCCTCTACTATGATACGTACGCGCCTCTACATCGACCAGTATATATGTATGTACACGTTCGCGACCGAAATGACAACGCTACGTACGCTTCAACCAGGTGGGTCCCGACTGTCAGGCCCTTCCTTTGCCTGCGAAGATGTAGCTGGTGGGTCCCAGCAGTCAGGGGGGCGAATCGTTTTTTTGCCTGGACGCACTTCCTTGCCTGCGAAGATGTAGCTGGTGGGTCCCAGCAGTCAGGGGGGCGAATCGTTTTTTTTTGCCCGGACGCACTTCCTTGTGTGCGAAGATGTAGCTGGTGGGTCCTAGGCAGTCAGGGGAAACGTTTTTTTCACGAAATACGGTGGCCCGTCCGGTGTGTCTCTGCTGTCAGGTGGAGGAATCATTATTTTGCGCATAATAAGGAGGCACTTCCTTGCTGCGGCCATGGACCCAGCTGTCAGCCTCTCCACGTACAGTCCATGTCCGATGGAAGTCGTTCCTTGACCATGTTGACCACGCTGCACCGAGAGCACCATGGCAGTGGACGACAGCGAGGCCTAGGAAGGGGACGACTCGGAACCGGGGAAGATGCAGCAGTGGATGCCCACGCGAAGAGGAGTACGAGGGTTCACTGGTTCGGCTACGGTGTGAGGCTGCTGTCGCCGCAGAATAACATGGGGTATGGGTGAGTAGAGGGATGGCCTGGCCAGTGGTGGGAGTAGTAGGGGGTGGTGAGGCCTCCGCGGCATCATAGCCGGCCACGGGAGGCAGGAGCACGCGGCACGACCGACGCTGGTTTGGGCGGCTGGAGCAAGAAGATCAGAGGTTGAAGAAGCACTACGGCCGTTGGATGGACATCATACGGTCACTTGAGCTAGAATCGTGCATATTGACTAAGTTGACAAAGCCCTCCGTCCCCGTCAACTTAGTAGGCCCATAAGTCAGCCTGCCACTATACTGGGTCCCACCTAACACGGGGAGTATTCATTTTTTTGTGCGTAATAAGGAGGCACTTCCTTGTGTGCGAAGATATAGGTGGTGGGTCCGAGCTGTCAGCGGCGGTAACGTTTTTTTTGCAAAATATAGAGGCCCTTTCGGTGGGTGCCCGATGTTAGGTGGAGGAATCATTATTTTGCGCGTAATAAGGAGGCATTTCCTTGCGTGCGGCCGTGGACCCAGCTATCAGCCTCTCCAAGTATAGTCCACTTCAGATGCATGTCGGTTGTTGACCACGTTGACCAGGCCCGCGGCGAGAGCACCATGGCGGTGGACGACAGCGAGGCCTAGGAAGGGAACGACACGGAGGCAGGGAAGACTCGACAGTTGTTTCCCACGTGGAGGGGAGTAGGACCATACGAGGGTTTACTGGTTCGCCTGCCCTCGCCGGAGAATAACAACAGCTGTGGGTGAGTAGAGGGATGGCTAGGCCAGTGATGGGAGTACGGTGGGACGGTGAGGCTTGCGCGACAGCACAGCCGGCCGCGGGGAGGAGGGAGCAGGCAGTCCAGCCGGCGCTTGTTTGAGCGGCTGGAGCAGGAAGAGCCGAGATTGAAGAAGCACGACGGTCGTTCGATGGACATCGTACGGTCACTGGAGATATAATCGTTCATATTGACTAAGTTGACAAAGCCCTTCGTCCCCGTCAACTTAGTAGGCCCACAAGTCAGCCTCCCACCATGGTGGATCCTAGCTAGCAGGGGAAGTATTCATTTTTCTGTGCGTAATAAGGAGGCACTTCCGGTGGGTCCGAGCTGACAGCGGGGGGAACGTTTTTTTCACGAAATACGGTGGTCCGTCCGGTGGGTCCTAGCAGTCAAGGGGAAACGTTTTTTTGTGAAATACGGTGGCCCGTCCGGTGGGTCCCAGCAGTCAGGGGGAAACATTTTTTTCTGCGAAATACTGGTGGCCCGTCCGATGGGTCCCTGCTATCAGGTGGAGGAATAATTATTTTGTGTGTAATAAGGAGGCACTTCCTTGCGGCTGCCGTGGACCCAGCTGTCAGCCTCTCCACATATAGTACTCTTCCGATGGAAGTCGGTCGTTGACCACATTGACCACACCGCACCGAGAGCACCACGGAGGTGGACGACGGCGAGGCCTATGAAGGGGACGACACGGAGCCGGGGAAGACGCGGCAGTGGATGCCCACGCGGAGAGGAGTACGAGGGTTCACTGGTTCGGCTGTGGTGTGAGGCTGCCTTCGCCGCAGAATATCAGGGGGAGTGGGTGAGTGGAGGGATGGCCTGGCCAGTGGTGGGAGTAGTATGGGGACGGTGAGGCCTCTGCGGCAGCACAGCCGGCCACGGGAGGCAGGAGCATGCGGCACGACCGGCGCTGCTTTGGGCGGCTGGGGCAAGAAGACCAGAGGTTGAAGAAGCACTATAGCCATTGGATGGACATCGTTGATCACGCCGCGTCAAGAGCACCAGGGCGGTGGACAATGGTGAGCCCTTCGAAGGGAACGACACAGAGCCGGGGAAGACACGGCAGTGGCTGCCCACACGATGGAGAGTACGAGGGTTGACTGGTTCGACTGTCATCGCCGGAAAATAACAGGAGGTATGGGTGAGTAGAGGGATAGACAGGCCAGGTATGCGAGTATGATGGGGCCGTGAGGCATGCCCGGCAGCACTGCCGGCCATGGGAGGCGGGAGCAGGCGGTTTCGACGGTGCTGGTTTGGGCGGCTGTGGCAGTAAGATGAGAGACTGAAGAAGCACGATTGCCGTTAGATTGACATCTAACGGTCTGACACTGGTAGAGTCGATTGTTGACTAAGTTTCTTTTTTGAGAAACCTTGTATATGCATGAACTTAGTAGGCCCACAAGTCAGCCTCCAAATCTGTGGCAAACAACATAAAGCCCATTTGCTATTTTTTATAATTTGCAGCCCATTTGCTAATTCTTAAGTAATTTATTACAACCCATTTTCTGCCCAGGACCACGGTCAAAAAGTTCAACCTTATTTTGCATATTTTGGTGGAGTCCGAACTGTTGTAATCCCGAAATGATAAACATTTTTTTAAGAACTTATTGATTTGCCAAAAAAATCATTTTGTTTTTGTAAGCAAATAAGACATGGGACAATTGAGTTGGTTTAAGGGAAAACTAGTGGTAAAAAAATCAGCATTGGGTGGGAAAAAACAAAAAAAATAAGGATGTAAATATGAAAAGGGAATTTTATGTGTTTTCAGTATAATGATACGTGTATATGAACTAGTAAAACTATAGGTAGAGATTAGAAAACGGATGTAGGACATGCGTTTCAAGAGGAAAATAGAACTGGGCTGTGTGTTTGATTCAATAAAAAAACTGCCTGCGGCTGTTGTAACACAAAATATAACTAACGCTGGCGGGCCAGAGGCCAGTAGATACCTGCTGGATCTTTGTGCCCCATTGTCGTCATGGGCTAGGCCTATTAAAAACAAAACCAACCCTGGGCATTCTACAGCCCAGTTGAAACTTGCTCGACCTGAAAAAACAATATACGTGCTCAATAAATAAGAGAATTCTGCAAGTACAGACTGATAACTGGGATGCAACATGGATATTGTTTTTTATCATGATAATAAGTGCATGCACTTGTTTCAAAAAAATTGGAGAACTGGGAATTCAAATGGCGGGTGCTTATGCTACCAATCAAATAAAAATCAGGTGCCTGAAAATTCGTTTCGAAACAAATGATTCAGCTTTATATCCATGTCGACCCTCGGCATGATGGTTGGAAGCAAATGCAAGTTCATACCAAAAGATCGTTAACAACAATAACAACTTGCGGACGACAAGGTAGTACAACTACCAATACCAAACTAACTTATAATCTTTTTACTCCTGGCCCTAGTGTTCGTCTGGTAGAAAATCTTGCAGAGGACCAGCTCCCGCTCCTTCTCTTGCTCCAGGTCCCCGAGGTGGTACTAGTGCATGACCCAGTTGGTCCTCTGCTGGTCAAAGTTCTTGTTGGTGTGCAGCACCAGAACCTTTTTTGCTGCCCATCTGCCGGCCGTTGACCATCACCGACAAGGTATTGCCGGTCTTGTGCCACATAGTGTACATGCCGCACTCCGACTGTATCTTGCGACGCGTCAATGTGCCCCTTTTGAACGCCCTGGAGTTGCGCTGGAAGAAATGCTTCCTTAGGCCACTCAGTGTGATACCTGCAGTATTGTGGAATACAGGTTTTAGTGTACCTAGTTGGCATTTTCATAACATCTTTGGCATGTTGCAGTCACTTGTTTCACTTTTTATTAACTTTCAAATTGTAATTGCTTCACCAGGTCTGTGTGTATAAAGAAAAATAGAGCTATAAACAAAGGACTATGTTTGTGCAAGTAGACGGCCAATCGGTGTCTTACCTGGAAGTTTCTCAGGTTGGGTGTAGCATATGCCGTGCTCGCTGTCGATGGTTGGTATGAACAAATCGATGAGAGACTGAAATATCGCACTGTCAACACTCACTTTGGCGTATCTAGTTATATGGTACTCAATGTATGATCAATCGACTGTTTTAAGTGAATGATGAAAGATTTCGACAGATAAGTGGTACTCCAAATCTGAAGTCCAGAATACCCGACCACGCCACCGAGATTCTTGTGTCACCTCACGCGCAGCGTGTTGTCACGTCAATTCAATGTGTGGACATGACGAATAATTTGACCGAGATATACTAGTACTGCTACGGTACTACTTACTAGTCGTATTTAGTGTCACAATTTATACATAGGTTTAACTAACAAGTACGCACTTGAAGCCTAACTGATATATATGTATATATATGGCTTATGCACAACATCTCCATCATCATTATCATTACATCCTACGCAGGTGAGTTAGGATGCACTTGATCCCAGGAAGGTATCTATCCTTCAAACCAGAGGAGTGCTTCAAACTAACAACAGTACATAATATCCAACAAAAGGGGGTCGTGCTACAGCAACAGAATACATGGCTCAGTCTAGATATCAACACGAATCAAGTTGTGCATATTTGCTGTTGGCATGAACCACATCACCGCATGTCGGATTTGCAAAAGCCATCCATCGCATGGAAGCTTGATGCCTTTCACACACTGAAGATTATCTGGCAACAAGCTGTGTCGACGAATCTCTGGATATGGTGATTCATGAAACCCATGGTATGATGTGTAAACACAGCCCCCCCTCGTGAATGGAAGTTGCATAGCACAATAATCATCGCCGGTGATATGGTTGATGATTGGTTGGATGATCGGATAATTGAGCCCGAGGAACAAGGAGTGGTTGCCGAGGATGTAAGCCCGCCTCCAGTTGAATACACCCGGCCCAACGGAGCTGGGATCTTTCTCGAACACGAAGCAGCCATAGCCATCAATGTCACGAACGCCCCACACATTGTACTGCATGTGGTTTGATGTAATGGTTTGGTCAATTTGGTACGTGCGAATGAGCATCAAATGACCGCCGTCAGCTAAACGAGCGATAAACCACCACCCATCGGCTGGTATGATTCCAGGTCCTGGAATCATGAAGGCCAGCGCATTTGCATCTGCTGCAACAATTCAAATTGGAGACCAAAAGGACAAAAATAAACAATCATGTTCAGAGTATGTGTGGAATTAAGATTACTATAACAGTGACACATATCATAGACAGAGAATTGCAATGCCGTGGTCATAATCATACCCCAAGTTAAAAAAAATTAGCCGATGGATTTTATATTCTGGCAATGTGTCATGGTTCAAACATCATGTAACAATGAGAGGAAAACAGCTATGACAACACCTACTCATATTCTACCATAGTACTTAGTACTATTGTTCTCATATCAACTCTAAGCAATAACATGTGTTGTTATAAAAATCTTGTAAACGAGAGTAACATATAGCAATCATGATGTTATACTCATAATATGTATTCTAAAAATCATTAGATGCCAATTGTTCTCATATCAACTCTAACAATAACATGTGTGGTCATAAAAATCTAGGAAATGAGAGGAACATATAGCAATGATGTGGTTATAGACATGCTATGCATTCTAAATTTGTAACAAATGAACAGGCAGTCGTATTCATAAGTTAAAGATGAGATGAGATAGAATAATTACACGCCGATAGATTCCACCAGTATAGGCAACCAATCTGTGCGTCAACCGCGTAAACGATGCCATCGTGCACTATAGCATCGGACAGAAATGTTGCCTCAACAGGATTGATGATGAGCCATAACCATGTATGGCGACCAGATTCGAGATAGACTAATCCCATGTTGAACAAGGCAATGAGCTTGTAATCCATGTATTCTTCTGATGGTGTGGGCACTTCGCAGATTACAACTTTCTGCAAACAGAGGTCGAGCCAAAAGCTTGATGCGTCTCGTGCGTAGTAGGCAGGAGTGTTTGGCGGGCCGCGAGGCTCGATGGCGGCGGTATCCAATGATGGAAGGGTGATCTCTCGCTGGGTGTAGATATCCACGAGATGCCACGGACTACCGGTGTGGTGGATGAGAACGATCCAGTTGGCCTTCATGCACGCCCAGTAGTGGCCGCGCATGAAGGACAGGTGGACGGGTAGTGGTAGCATGTCGAGGGGCACCACGGCAACCTCCATAGGATCGTCAAGTCGGTATCTGGGCCACCTGCGAGGATCGGGCACCAGCAAGCAGGGAGTCTTGAAAAGAGTCAGCCGGTTGCAGACGAGTAGGCGGTACAAAGACACCGAGCATGTGGCCAGACAGATAGTGCTGAGTAGGTCCATACGACTACAGATCTGCTCCAAGAGAACATTGGGGAGGGAATTCCAATCGCGGCTCTGCGTGTCAGTCGGTTCTGCCATTGGGGTTTTCGGTGCCTGCGAGCCAACGGCGAAGTGGATTCGGGTGGGCGAGCGAAGAAGCTTCTCCTCGTGTGGCCGAACAGTGAGCGGGGGGATATGGTACGCGCGAGCTACCAAGGAAGATGGCGCGGGCAGGCGAGCAGTGAGCGGGGGTAAATGGTGTGCGGCCGACGATGGGGAAGATAGGAGGAAGAAGAAGAGAGGAGGAAGAAGAGTGGAAGACGGGGAAGAAAGTGCATTAAATCTCAATTCTACTAGTACTACTACCAGGATATACCGTCCTTCGGAGTGTAAATAGTTACACCGATGACATGTGGGTCTACCACAAGAGGGCCCATATGTGAGTTAATGGAGGACAGAGGTGCGTAGGCGTATTTGCGGAAGCGTGCTCTACTGGCAAACATGATGGCAGTACTGGGTAAGGCTGATTTAGTAACAACAACACGCTAGTTCGGCTTATTAATTATGTGTCCCATCTCCTGCAGCGTGTATTGTCACTTCACTGCGACGACTAGTTGAATAGTTCTCTCTGACCAAGATGGGGAATAATGGATCGCGAGGACTTCCTTTCTATAGTATCCCTATGACTCTACGCTCACTTCACTCATTTTGCTCCGTACCTAGTCACTTGTTGAAATATGTAGAAAGACAAATACTCCATATTTGGGAACAGAGGGAGGCTTTTACTCCGTACTATTTGGGAATAGAGGGAGTATCACTATATGGAGGGAACAGAGGAAGCTTGAAATATGAACATGTCAATGGGAGGGAGTAAGCCCCATGCATGTAACATGCAACACTCACACGTACACATGGACGCACGCAACACTCACGCACCCATGGGGCACACAACACATGATGCAACACACACGCTCACGCTCAAGTGCTCAACCTACTCCATACATCCATGAAAGACTGTACATTTAGAGATTTACACATTGACCAAGGCATAATTAACGCCCAAAAGTAGCAGACTTATGTGTGCATGCGACCATTGAGATAAGAAGATTAAATGAAGGCCGTTGCATGCTGTAATTAAGGATAGACATGTAGCCTATACCTACAACACAAGTTGGTGCATTAGTCAATCAATATCGATTTAGATTAAAGGCTAAATGCATTGGAATTGTAGATGTACATCATGTACTACGCTCTTAGTTTTATAGCCGATGTACACTCTTTGTTGGAAGACCGAGGGAGGACACGTGCATGCACTCACATACATAGCCAGGGCGGTTCGCGCGCAAGGGTTGGACTCGTGTCGCGCCTGCGTAAAGTTTTGTTTAACTGAGTTCTTTGCTCTTCCAACTGACAGGCGGGACCCAGAAACCAGGTGACAATTTAACCAGTCAACAAAGTGCCACATCGACTATGTGGCCGGTCAGTAGGTGCAATACGGTACTCTATGATGAGCTAGTGATCGTATAATCGCCGCAAAACTATATATAGTGACCGTAAAGAGCATATTTTTACATACGTTGATCGCGAGTGTATTTTTCTCGTTTCAAATTAAGCCATATGAATCGGAAAGGACGCGGTTTGGACTACTACTAGTACTAGTACTTCTTTGATGTGTCCCGTCAACTCGCCGAACGAGGAGAAGCTTGCTTACTACGCCTCTCCCTCACCCATGCGAGTGGTGGTTCGCAGGACGAGGAGAGGGTTTTGACTACAGCACCCTCTCCCTCTCCCTCGCCCTCGCCCTCGCCCTCGCCCTCGCGGTGGAGGTGCAGCAGTTCAATCGGTGTCGGATTGCCAGAAGCATATTGTATTGTAGTATCATCATTGTTGGACCTTCCGAAGAGGCAAAGAGCCAAGTGCAAGGTTCACACGAGTACGAACTGTTGAACCTCCCGAAGAGGCAAAGAGCCAAGCGCAAGGTTTTATAGGAGTTGTCGTCCTAGTAGGAGTGTACTACAACTATAGCAAACGATGCTACTGTATGATGCCGCCACGTCACATATATCCAAAGCTGTGCCACTTTTTTTCTTCTCAAAGAGCGTGTTGGATCCAATGCAACAACCACACAAGTTGCACGTACACATAACACATTTACTAGTAATAAATTCTAAAGGACAAATGCCAGTATGCCACACAAGTTCATCTCCAATTCATGTGATAAATTTGTGCACGACTAGTCTACATATATTCACAGCGCTACCGTTCACAATTACCATACTCCACTTACATGTTATAGATGGGCTACATGCATGTACTCCTCCAGGTTCTAGTCCCAGGTGTTCTTCATGGATGGCACTATCCATAGTGATGGGCAACGGGAATCATTGTCGTAGCTTTCTAGTCCGGTTCCACACGATGGAGACTCGTCCAAGCTGAAGCAGCATAAATCAGGGATAGCGTGTCCCAGCATGTCGTTCATCTGGCGGTGCACACTGAAGACACAACCATGCTTCATGAACGGTAGGCCTTCCGTGTCGTGCACGGAAGGTGGCATCCTCTTCACAATGGGGTAGCTGTCCCCGATGAAAAGCGAGTACTCTCCAAGAGTGTTCCTCGGCACCCACGTAGCATCACGGGGGACGAACTCGGCGCCGTTCATCTGGTACACGCGGCATCCCAGATCTAGACACATGGTGACGTACATAGTCAAGGTCCATGCATAATAATGTTGTGCTCAAATATGGCGGTTAGTAATACTGTACAGCAAATAGTACTATTCTGGTATAGAGGAAGTAAAATAACTGGCTTATTATATATAGCCACTCTTGGCTACATGAATGAGATAGTAAGACATGGAAAAACAAAAATGGTGGCAGCTAGTGGGTTCAAGTCTTCAAGGGCCTAGCTAGCTATACGCGTCCTCCAAGGTAAAAAGTACTCCTACTAGTACTACTAATTATACTACTAGTACAACAATGAAAGAGAAGGCGAGAGGGTTAAAAAATGGAATACCTGGGTAGATGGTGACGGTCCGATCGTGGTAGATTGTGTGACCATGTTGCACATCAGTGGTACCATGGGTAACGACTGCTAAGATAGTTGATCCCAATATGCCAAAGTCAGCTACAAGGTTCCAGGTTAGACCGAATCGCGGATGCAAGTGCACATCCAGGATCGGCGATCTTATTTTGATCGGGGGATGACTGGTCCCTGCAAAATAATGGAGTACCGTTAGGGATGCAAATGATGGTTTGTGCATTCCGTTTGTAATCTCCCATACCGTAGGATGGCAACCAGATGAAACAAGTCCCTTGGCTTGTCACCGCGAAGATGCGACCTAGATTGCGCACGGCCTCTTCGAACGTGTAGGGGTACAAATCTGCCACCGCCAACATGCGCCAGCCTCTGCCATTACTGTGTCTTGCATTGATGGCAATCCTTATGTCGAACACCGCGATGAGATAGTAATCGTCGTAGCTGCATTGCTTTGTCGGCGGGTCCGCAATTGCTATCTTCTTCAATCTCATGTAGGCATCATCATACGTATTCAAGCCCAGCCAGTCCAAAAGGCCGATCCCAGTGGTGAAGAAGGGGTCTATCAGAACGGCCGCACTATTGTGGATGTTGTGCAAAATGATGGTGGTATCCGGCCGGAGGTATGCAAGCCAATCTTCGTTGGCACCGACCCAGACCTATATATAAGACAGTGGGCAGCGGAGAAATTACGAGATGGAAATGGAATAACTAAGTACTACATGATCAAACTCCATTACTGACCTGCTCATCGGACAAAATCTGACTACCTCTCAACATCGGCAACTCCAGCGGAGTCAACGTGCAACCATGGCCTGGGAGCAGTGGACTGTTCGAAGGATTGTCCCATAGAAGAACCTTCTCCTCGAGGACGCATGGAAGACCAATAAGCATGGCCTTTTGCCAAGCCTGTTTAAGCAGCGTCTTGAAACAGTTGGTGCAGGAAGCACCGAGTCTTGCGGCGGTGAGGACGTCGGAGCGGCGTGCGATTTCTCCTAGAGGATCGTCGTCCAAGGTCTCCCAGCCCAGACGAGGAGGAGAACCGCCTAGCGAATCCATCGTAGCAGCGACGAACTGCCTTCTCTTTAGGGGGAGGGGAACTGGCGAGGAGGAGATAAGAGCGTAGTAACCGCAGGGCCTCGTCCCTTCCAACTGTAGATCGTTCCTCAGCAAAGGGGTGAGGCTATTATTTACTACTAGTACTAGCATTATGGAACGTTATGGGATTGCATTATACTGTAAATAATAGCACTAGTAAGAAAATTTTGGCACTAGGTAGTAGTTTTTGGCGTGGATTAAGAAATTTTGGGTATGTTTTCACCATTTTTTGTACACGCGAACTAGTGTCAAAAAACGTCTTACATTATGTGACGGAGGAGTACGTACTCGTACTGTAGCAGTACTAGTACTACTTTTCTCAACTAGTAGTGCGATGTATTGTACTTCTAGTCTAGTCTAGTATAGTGCACCAGTTTTGAACTCTTGAATCTCAGGGACAAGGAGCTACAGTTGGAAGTGGAGGGTACTACTGTTCTCTAGAACCATCGCTGTACTATCAATGCAGGGGAATTACACCTGCGTAGTGGCCTAGTGGGTACTCTCGGTGCTCTATTCAGCCGCTCCTCTCACATAGCTGGCCTACTCAGCCGCTCCTCTCACGCACACACTAGTAGCCTGTTTATCAGCGACGGTTACTGCGGGGGAAGAACATTTGAGTTATTTGATACAGCAAGACTAGGCTTTTCGCTTCCATTTGTGGAGGTGTAATGGAGCTCGTCGAACTTTGTTAGTAGTTCCTTCTTTATGAATGAGATGAAGCAAAGCTTTTGCCTCCGTTTAAAAAAACACGTAAAGAGGAATTTCTTTTATAGTAGAGCCGATAATGGAGTGAAGTCCATGCGTGCAATGCCACAAGCTATAGAGTAGTAGTAGAGCACTTTATGTAGTACAGAGCCATATTGCACAGTTCCCAATGCCCCGCCAGGCTTTTCTGGCTCCTCGGGCCACCAGGCCAGTTTGTTCCAGAGGCTTCCTTTTTTGAGGTTTGTTGGAGATAAGGATGAACGAGGGAAGGCCTTGTCTGCAAATGTGGAGAGTGATGCGGGTATCTTTTAGTTTAATTTCCATCCGTCAGATATAGATCGGACGATCTATATTGCAAGATGGCACACGTACCATCATCATCAACTCGGTTTTTATAAGAGAAGAAATATAAGTATGGAGATACAAATTTATTATCGATACTTGCTTCCATAAACTAGCATCTACCTTCTATTGAATGCCTCGGCATGTGGGGCCTTAGCACAATGACTTCTCGACTGTGTAAAACAAAGATTTTCCCATCGCCGACAAGGAGGGAGTGACGGTGGCGTGCTTTTTGGCTTGCTCTAATCCTAGTAGTCATACTAGGTGGTCTAAGCACGTGTAGATTTATTCTTTTTCACGTCTTGTGTTCACCGTACTGCCATGACTGTTGATGAATAGATGGTAGTTATTCACAGGGAAACCCTTGTTGAGCGTGTTTGCGAGAGAGAGAGAGAGAGAGAGACAATGTGCGTGTGTGATATGTTAGAGATTGAGGCAATGATAACAGATTCTTTGTGTCTATGTGTGTGGAGGATAGAGAGAGACATGTACATGGGGCTTTGTGGTGTGTAACGTGGAGACACATATACATAATTAGAGAGTGAGTGTGTGAGACACACATGCGGACATGGGGAGAGATGAGGATCCAGATAAATGGGTGTTTGTGCGTGTCTGTGTGTGTTTGTGCACGCATTTGTGTGTGAGAGGGAGAGAGTGTATGTGGAGTAGAGAGACCACTAATGATGTAAACCTAGTATAAGGGAAGGGGGAATGGTGTGACATGTGTAGTAGCGAGATAGCACGGGTGTGGGCAGGGGGAGCAGACTATTTGGAAGAGACATCGAGTGTGTGTGTGTGTGTGGGAGAGGGTGTGAGAGCGAGAGAAAGGGAGAGCTAGCGACGGAGAGAGAGAGAGGAAGAGAGGGGGCGAGAGGGGTCGTTTGTGTCCATAAATGGCGTATAGATAGGGAGACAATGTGGATGTTGTCCGAAACTGGCATATGAACGGAGACGTAAGGGAAGCGAGTCATCGTGTGTGTGATAGGGACTTCATGATAGATCTAGAATAGATGGTGTAGAGAACAATGTGCGAAATCGAGAATGATTATACATTAGGGAGCTATGCAAAGAGTCACGACATATATGTATACAGGGAAGGAGCTGGGGCGGGTCCGCATGTGGGAGAGATAGAAAGAGGAGAGTGGTGCACAAGGAGACAAAGTGTGCTTGTTTGCAGTGGGGCGGTGTCGGTGTCAAAACCTTCGGATCTCGGGTAGGGGGTCCCGAACTGTGCGTCTAAGACTAATGGTAACAGGAGGCAGGGGACACGATGTTTACCTAGGTTCGGGCCCTCTCGATGGAGGTAAAACCCTACTTCCTGCTTGATTGATCTTGATGATATGAGTATTACAAGAGTTGATCTACCACGAGATCAAAGAGGCTAAACCCTAGAAGCTAGCCTATGGTATGATTGTTGTTGTGTCCTACGGACTAAACCCTCCGGTTTATATAGACACCGGAGGGGGCTAGGGTTACACAGAGTCGGTTTACAGAGGAGGAGATCTACATCCGAATCGCCAAGATTGCCTTCCACGCCAAGGAGAGTCCCATCCAGACACGGGACGAAGTCTTGAGTCTTGTATCTTCATAGTCCAACAGTCCGGCCAAAGCATATAGTCCAGCTGTCCGGATACCCCCTTATCCAGGACTCCCTCAGTAACCCGTGAACCAGGCTTCAATGACGATGAGTCCGGCGCGTAGATTGTCTTTGGCATTGTGAGGCGGGTTCCACCTCCGAATACTCCAAAATTGATTCCGAACACAAGGACCATGTCCGGCTCTGCAAGATAAATGCCATATACCACCGTAGAGAGAATAATAATCCACAAATCCGATCTGTTGATAATTCCTCGTTGTGTGACATCACGCCATGGCTCGGTAACTTATTCGAACCGTTTTTACAACCTGCTTCCATACGTATCGCGAAGCGGTTTTTTAGCACGTCTTGTCAAAGCAGAGATTGTGTCCCCTTAATGCGGGATCCTCTTTAATACGGGCGTGGGTAACCCAACCGTACCACTGATTACGGTAAGTGGGGAACTAGCAGGCTCCGTTAGGAAAGCGGGGAGGCGTAAAGTTTCATCGCCTCGATAAAAAGGGGGAAAAGCCTCCTTCCTTCTACCCGCACCTCCTTCTACTTCCGCTCGCGGCATCATGTATTACTACGGGATTGATTTTCTCGATCTATCCCCCAATTCCTTCCTCAACATCTCGACGTTTATCATCATGTGCGAGGCCTTTCTCCGCGTCTCGCCACACTTCGGGCTATGGCTCAAGATCTTCAACGTGAAGCCCAAAGTGGTGAATGGCGAACATGCCGAGTGCGGAGGTGCCATGGTGAGCAAGATGCCCAAGGTTGTATGGCCGACGGGTACTTTAAATGGCTCTGTCAAGGAGTGGCAGTAACAGTGGTTCTATATCACCGAGCCGCGTGGCAAAAAGTGGGCCACTGCTCCTGAGTTTTGATCTGGAGCCCTTTTGCGACTCACATCCTGGCCCAAGAAGGGTGTGAACTGGTCGTCGTCCAATGAACTGTCAGTGATCCAGGTGCGGGTCAAAGGTATGGAGGATAAGGCCATCCGGCTTGTTGACGTGGTCCAGGTGATGCTGGTTCGCCTGATCCTTCGTTGTCAGCACAGAGGCTGTGATTTGTGGGAGTACAATCCGACTGAGCACCGGACCCTACGGGAGCTTTTCGTCTCCTCGCACAAGGACATCTGGAAGGTGCTCTTTAAGTCCGGCAAATAATGGCTGGACTCGGCCGCAGACCGCGGGCACCAATTGTCCCACCCCGCCAGCCCGGTAAGTTGCCATCATATCTTGGCTATTCGCATGTTTCATTGGTATGTCCTGAAGGAGATGTTTTTTCTAATGTGTCTATCCACGGCTGCCTTCAGGAATGGATGAAGGTGGTGGAGCGGATTCATTGTCCGGCCCCGATGCCGGAAGAACCGGCGGGACCTCTTCTGATGAAGATGCTAGTCCCAACGCCTTACAAGGCGCCGAAGAAGGAGGCCACAGAAAAGGCCAAGGAGACCAGGAGCGGTCTCCGTCATCGTGGCACTTTGGACACGAAGTCCGAAGACTCCGGTGACCCTCCCTCCTCCGGAGAGAACGAGGAGGAGGAAGAGGACGAAGAGGAAGAGGAGGAGGAAGAAGAAGAGCCCGAGTCCCCTACGAGGGGTAGGAAGAAAAGGGCAGCCTCCTCATCCTTAGAGGCAGATTCGCCTAAGAGGGGGAGAACATCCGTCCCCGAGGCGTCCGTCACGGCTACCGATAGCAGCCCGGAGGAGGATCCCAGGGCCCAGCCCCTAGTACAATCGTGAGTGCACGAAATCTGAACATATTCATGCATACATAATATACTAGAGTGTAGTATTTTGATTCGCACCGTGCTTTTTACAGTCTGGCGAGGTCTTCGGCCCAACAGACCTCATCAGAGGACTCGTTGGGTTCTGATGCCCTAGAGATTGAAACACCTCCCAGGGGGCCTTCCTAAGAGCCTGGCTGTGACATCGAGGTGTCGTCCAAAGGACCTGAGCTAGGGGGCGTACCTCGGAGGCCGGACGTGCAGGAGAGGTAGTTCCCGAGAATGTCGATGGTGGGGGCCATCGTGAATTCGACCCGCAGCCGGACACAGTCCCGGAGGCCCTTAAGGCTCCGAGATCAGGCAGGCAGCCCCTCTTAACTAGAGGGTGCGATCCTTCTCCGCCTATGGCCTTCGTCCAACCGAAGGTGTCAGGCGGCCTATCGGCAGCACTAGAAAATGCGTCCATTGTTGATGAACACCACGCTCTTATGGGCGTGGTGATAGAAAAGATTCAGGCCGCCGAGAGCGGACAGAATGAATCCTGCGTCAGCCTTATAAATGGCTTGGAGGTATGTATAGAGGACTATCATAGTATAGATAGTAGCCCCTGATACACTGTCCGGAGAGGACAGGAACCGGACAGGGGATCAACTTCCCGTCCGCAGGAGACCTAGCTAATGACGTATATGTTTTATGAATCAGATGTCTGCGGCGACTGCCTCCTCTCATGCCGTGGAAGTGTCCGGACTAAAGCAGAGTCTGGCGTGGGCCGAAGAGGAACTCGGCCGAGTGAGGAAGCAGCTGGAGGACCAACAATGTATGTTCTAAAACTGTTAGTAAGTTTTAGCACAAATAAGTAGTTGTGACTATCTTAAAGTATATATATCACGCACTCCAGGGGCAAATGCCAAAATAGAGTTTCTCAAGAAGGCTATTGCCATGGCCGAAAAGAAAGCGGCCACTGAGCAGGCTCTCCATGAGAAACACGAGGCGAGGGTCATGCAAGCTGAACGAGAGCTTCAGGAGGCCGTAGGGAGAAGCGAAAGTTTGGAGCAGAGTCTATCATTGAAAGAATCCGAACTCGCCCAAGCTGTCCGGACCGTGAATGAGGTTCGGGAAGAAGCCCAGACGGCGCTGAAGGATATTCTGGAGGCGCGAAAGATTGCGGCTGGTAGGAGTTTTATATTTTTGTTCAAAGTGCCCTACGCTTTCGTAGGGAAGATTCATGGTGACCCATTGAATCCTAATTTTTTCAGGGGCATTTGTAGATTTACCGCGCAGCATATCTAATGCTGCCCTATTCTTCCGAGCCGAGAAGAAGGAAACTGCGGAAAGGCTCTTCTGGTCGTAGTATTTGGCGCCGAATTATCCGGTGCCATTTGTCGACCAGCTCAAACAGTTGATCGAACTGCATCAGACGGCCGAACTAGCCATGAAGGATTTGCTTATCCGGCTATGGCCCGTTGAGCCCATACCGAGCAGTTTCTTTGGGCTCATGAAGCGGATTGTGAGGGCTTGCCCTTGGCTGGACGTCATCAAGTGGTCGGTTTGCATAGAAGGGGCACGAATGGCCTTTGCCCGTGGGAAAGTGCACTGGGGGAAGCTTGATGCCGAGAAGCTGATGACAGAGGGTCCGTCGAAAGGGAAGGAGCACCGCAAGCCCGAACTATATTATGATGGTGTCCGGAAAGGCGCCTGCCTCGTGGCCGAGGAATGTACAAAAGACATTATTTTTCCCTGAAAGCAGATGTGCTATCCTTTGTAAGGCAAAATAGAGTCACTTATATGTAGGTGTCTGCTGTGTGTAAATTCTATTCCGGTGCGGCCATTTTGATATGTTAGTCTTGAGAGTTGGCTAGTCGTCGGCTTCTGCCCCCACGTAGGAACTACGGGGATGTTCGGGATAAACCTGAATACTCTTTATCCCATTCTTGGGTCCATGAAGGAGGTATTCAGTACAGCGAACCAGGCAATCGGACTATAGAGCTTTATTACTCTCACTTAGCCATAGGAATTCGAGTATGGGAGGTGCAGCCCCTGGTGTTTGGAAGACCGCATGGGGGGCTCTAATAGCGCCTGATCGGTGGACCGATCCTTCGCACTCTGCATTTTATTGTGGCATTTATGCGGAAGAAATCCTTAAAGATTTGGCAACCTCTCAAACAGCTGACCAGCTCTCGCCTTATCATGACAGTCGGTTTTCGGCTTTCTCTACTGAGGTGTTCGTCCGGCAGAACCGAGACACAATCGCAGCAGTTCTCCTAGTGCTACCTTAGCCGATATTGCAGAACGTAAGGTACCAAAACATGGGAGCCGGGCAAACCCAACCAATGACCCAAGACATGATTCGGAGCTGATGCATATAATGCTATAAGTTCAGGGTGCCGAACGACCGAGAAGGTGTTCGGACTTTAGTCATCGTAGTACGGGTGCAAGGAAGCCCCTGACGTGCAAAGGCATAACTCGATGTTCGGATGCCGTTATGACAGAATGTCGTTGAGAAATAGCAGATAAGTGTCAAATGACTCTACATGTTGTATTTAAGTAACACGTCTATGCGTATGAGTACGATGCATGTTATAAAAGAGAGACATGACGACAGAACCTGTTAGGGTCGGGCGGTAATTGGCTGTGCGCGAGTCCGGAGGAATATCTGGATTGTATTCCGGTGGGGTGGAGACCCCCCCCCCCCCCGTGTGTGTGCGAGCTGCTTCCAAGTCACCGGTCCAGTTGTGCACGAGGGCGAACCTGCGAATAATGCCTAAAAGGCGTGTGTGAGTAGTTGCTGAGCCGTGGATGTGATCCGTCTGACTTACGCTGAAGGATCTGTATGAGCTATGGTTAGGTTGGGGTATCATGAAGTAGTTCAGACTCCTTTGTCGGTGCCCGGGAGTTCGGCTGTCGAATCTAAGTTCGATTGAAAAAACCATAACTCACTGCTTCGGTGAATAAGGTAGCTGAATATTCTTCGGCGCCGAGGCGAAGCTCGGTCTTGACTGCATTTGTGATTTCATCACATGGGTCTTGGGTGGTAATGCGTCGAGTCACAGTGTATCCTGGCAGTGATGAGTGGCTACTGCTTAAAGGAGTTAGACCGAAAGTTGGTATGATATTTTCGGCTACTGGAGACCAGCTCCGGGGTGGCGGGGCCTAGATGTCCGTTGCGCCTCATTATGATACTCTAGAATGAGTTATTTGGTGAGTCTGATTCTCGAGTCATCGGTCCCTAGACTTGATAATCTGGGCTTCTTCATGCTCCTTTCGGCGCCGGCCTGCCGATTTGTTTAAAGACCCAGCATTCTCTATTTGTATGATTGGTAGCCGCTCCTGGAGTGCCATGAATTTGACATGGGCGGTCAAGTATGAGGTTCAGGCTGGAGGGGCCCGAATTAAGGTGTGGAAGTCTCTTCTCCCGCTCAACGAGTAGAGGAGTAAGGGCTCCTGTGTTGATCGCCATTCCCTGGGCGCCATTGATTGCCTTGGGACGCTTATATTTATTGCACCAAGGTTTGTAGACTCTATTTCTGTCCGCTGATGCATCCGGGGCGCTTCCCGTGTTGCTGTTTGGTATAAAATGCCGGTCTTGTGCGCAGCCCCTTGTCGCGGTGTGTTGTCGGCGGGGTGTAGGCCTGCGTTTACTTTGTAGTGCCGCCTCCTCGAATTGAGGTAGTAGATTGCGTTTTGGGTTGTATTTTGTTCGGCGCTTGAGTCCGTATTCTTCGGCTATCCGGGCCTTAGTCCGTCTGTCTGTGAGTAGATCTTGGTCAGCTTGAAGCTGTTGCTACTTCTTTTTCAGGCTTCGTGCAGTGGCTATAAGCCTGCGCTTGAAGCACTCCTGCTCTATGATCCTCTGGTACGCCAAATTCGTCGTCACCGAGGCTCACCTCGTCTTCGGAGGGAGGCATATAGTTATCGTCCTCCAAGTATTCGTCTGTCGCCTGTTCGTCTTGCTCGAGAGTGGGTTGATCAGGATCATATTCCTCTTCGGCACCATCTGGATTTTCTTCTCTAGTGCCGGTTTTGTTTTGGCGAGGCTTGGAGCGGCGTCGATTACGCCCATGTTTTGGTTTCCTCCCCGAGGGGTTATCTCATATTGCCTCATCGCCATTGGTTTCTTTGGGAGTATCCACCATATATATGGCATATGAAGAGGTGGCAGTCCAGCGCCCTGTGGGCGGTGGTTCCCGTTCTTCTCCCGCATTGTCGTCTATACCATCGATGTCTTCGGAGTCGAAGTTAAGCACGTCGGTTAAGTCATCGACTGTGGATATTAAGTGGGTGGTGGGTGGGTAGCGAATTTCTTCGTCGCCCGCTTCCCACTCGAGCCGGACATAGTTCGGCCAGGAGCCTTCTAACAAAGAGAGAGAACTTAATGAATTCAGCATGTCTCCAAAGGGTGAGTGCTAAATGATATCCGCGGCGGTGAACTCCATGACTGGAGCCCCATTAGTTTCGATGGGCACGGATGTGCGCAGTCTAGAACACACTACCGGAGATGAGTCTGGGGGTCCGGAGGTACATATTTCCTGAGAGGAGTCTGTGTTCGGCTCCAATGCCGATGAGAATGCGGCCTCTGGGGCGGGGTCCATCCACCCGTCCTTGGAAGGCATGACATGCTCTGGAACAAAGTCCGGAGCTGTAGCAGGTGCGATGTCACGAATACTGTGTGACTGCTGATCTAGGTCATGCACGTCGTTATTGTTCGGCGCTCCTGACACGGGCCCGAATCCGTCGAAGATCAAGTCTCCGCGGATATCGGCGGTGTAGTTTAGGTTTCCAAACCTGACCTGATGGCCAGGGGCGTAGCTATCGATCTGCTCCAGATGGCCAAGCGAGTTGGCCCACAGTGCGAAGCCGCCGAACACGAAGATCTGTCCGGGGAGAAAAGTCTCACCTGGGGCAGCGTGGTTGAAGGTTGGAGAAGCCATCTAGCCTTGCAGCGACGACATAGAGGAACTCTTAATGAAAGCACCAATGTCGGTGTCAAAACCGGCGGATCTCGGGTAGGGGGTCCCGAACTATGCGTCTAAGACTAATGGTAATAGGAGGCAGGGGACACGATGTTTACCCAGGTTCGGGCCCTCTCGATGGAGGTAAAACCCTACTTCCTGCTTGATTGATCTTGATGATATGAGTATTACAAGAGTTGATCTACCACAAGATCACAGAGGCTAAACCCTAGAAGCTAGCCTATGGTATGATTGTTGTTGTGTCCTACGGACTAAACCCTCCGGTTTATATAGACACCGGAGGAGGCTAGGGTTACACAGAGTCGGTTTACAGAGGAGGAGATCTACATCCGAATCGTCAAGCTTGCCTTCCACGCCAAGGAGAGTCCCATCCAGACACGGGATGAAGTCTTGAGTCTTGTATCTTCATAGTCCAACAGTCCGGCCAAAGCATATAGTCCGGCTGTCCAGATACCCCCTTATCCAGGACTCCCTTAGGTGGTGTGTGAGGTGAGTGCGCGAGAAGCACATAACTAGGGAGATAGACATTTGGGGGCGACGTTTTGTGTGTATTGGAAATATACACTCTACATAGTGCGTGTGCTTGGGTAAGAGAGATAGCGGGAGACCTAGAGAGTGAGGGAAGAGATGTGTGCATGCCCGAGAAACAAAGTGATAGAGACCTATGTTGGGGTTCGGATTTTACAAGAGAGAGGGGTGTTAATGTGCTCATGTGTTGGTGTTTGGGGGAGAGAACGACTTCTCTATGTGTGTGTGTGGCGGTGGGGGGGGGGGGGGTTGACTTCAGATAAAGAGTGAGGTGTCTATATTTGAGGGATTTAGCGTAATTGAGATATTGTGCACTCACGGTTGATCAATTTGTTTCACATTTTTTCTGTGAGATAACGATACTTTTGAACATGCGTGATATACCTTGATGTACCAGAATTACAAACCTAAGATTGGAATTTTGGAATTCGACTCCATCATTAGCTTTTGTAATTCATTTAAACGGAGGTACATTTTTTAAGCCGGGATTTCATTATTTCAAATTCATATATCAAACCTAGAGATATACACATACGGGCATGTTCAAACTTTATAATCATCCACTTTATTCATACACATACACATTTTTGCTTTTGTCATCATATTTAGGATAAACACATTTGGAATTTCATTTGAATTGGACAGTATGATGGTATTTGCTTGTAGTAGCTGAATGATCCATATTTGAATTGAATGGACAATCTAAGTTTCGAGTTGGAGACCTTGATTTTCAAAACTTGCACTTTTTTTTTGCGTGCAAAATAAACAAATTGTCAGCCATGATATCATAGTCGGCCGTACGAGAGCAGAATACTTATAATTTTAGGCGCCATAAGCTTTCAAACTTCCAGTTCACATCAAAATATCACGTGCCCGAAAGTTTAGCCCTGCGATATTCCTGTTTTACCCCTGCCAGATGAACGAAAAAGGGCTGCTTTTGTAACTCCATTGTTTTCCCCTCTTTGCCCCCAACATTCTTCCCCAGAGCCCCTCCCCTTCCCCTCCCCGACCCCCAACCACGGCAAGCCGCCGAATCTAGTCCTCCGCCGCAGCGGTGGACCTCACACCCCGCCGGATCTACCTTCCGCACCTTGGAACCCCCAACTGCCAACTCACCACTTCACTGGAGCCGCTTCAGCGACTGGCTTGTCCACCGCTCCAGATCTCCTTGACCGCCATCATGGTCCACCGCACCGGATCTGCTTAACCGGCACCCTCGTCCACCACAGCATAGGCCCTTCACTGACTCCCTCGTCCGCCCCTTCGCTGGCCCTTCGTACAAGCCCTCGTCCGCCGCAACAGATCCGCCTCACGGAAAGCACTGTACAACACGCCCGCCGAAGCCTTCGTCAACTGCACCGGACCCGCTCCAAGGACGCCATATTCAACTCCACCGGCCCTGCTTTACTGATGCCGCAGCCTCATTAGGTTATTTCAATTTGTACTCCTTTGGTTTTTCTCTTTATCATGCATCTGTTCACTTACCACAGATGAGCTTTCTTGTATGTGGACTGGTGCCGCAACCATAGCACCGGAGCCACTTCAGCGATGGTGACAACCGGCCCAAACTCAACCATAACACGAGCACCATCGACGATCCTTAGCTATCATGTATGACAATGATACCCATACACTGCCGAGAATCAGGTACTATTATCCAACGGCTGGCGCCTACGTTCACTTTCCTAGCATAAGCACCGCACCTTTGAATTTCTTCAGGGCATCATTTAGTTTTTCATGAGACGTGTTATTCTGCTTGCACCTGTAGGGCCATACTTCTAGCAGTGAACATGTTACATGTGCTAAATTACATACCAGTGCACATATAGTTAATATGCTTTAGTTTTGTTCTGATGCCACCTGTTGGTTCCATCAGACTGCTTAATGTTCTCTATGCTTAATTACACATCCGCAAACAAGCATGTGGTTCCGCTGCTTTTTGTTCATTTTACCGTACATTTTCTGATGCTAGCTATTAAATCACTGCTCCGAAACTCTATTCATTACTTGTTTGTGTGTTCTTGATCTTCCCAAGTTGCATGACTAATTTGATGCTTCTATTAATTATGGAGCTGCCAACCCCATCAAGCAAAATATTTGTTCTATTGGGGCTGGCACCTCGAACAAGCATAAAAATAGAGGGAAGCAGATATATTGTCGCGTATGCACACACCCTTCTTTCATTAGTTTAGATGAACCATTGATGATCAATTCAGACCGGTGCATGCGATTAAAATTAATTTTACCTAAATAGATGGTGCAGAATAAACTACAACAACTAGATTTGCAACCACGGGATGCTGACGTTATCTTCAAAGAACATTGCAACAACAGCTAGGCTTCAGAGCAACATATGGTAAGCCAGTGTGTTTTAGTACATGTCAAATGTAATGCGAGTGGGCTGCTTTCTTGGCTTGTGCCCTCAACGTGTAATCCTACCGAATCATAAATAGTTCAGTTGTCTGCTTTGCTGTATTGCTTGATTCGAATGCTTGTTTGTTGTTACGCTATACCTGATTTAGCCAATATGTCAGCAGTGCCTGTTGTACTATTGTAAAGAAATGCATGCCTATTTCATTTGAGTCCTTAACTTTTCCTCTCAACTTCATCACAAGACTGTCTTCGTAGTTTATATGAGGCCACACTGTTAAGTGCTTTCTCAGATTATTTCAACTGCTTAGATGCCTTGGCAACTTAAATATAGCGGTGGTACACTCCCTTTCAACTAGGGATGTCAACTGGGTCCCGTTTAATCCTGATTAAAGTCCACTAGTGGTATGATAGTTCAAAAGAGTTTTTGTTTTTTGAGGAAAATGAACTAGGAAGGTAGCAAAAACTAACTAGATGGGACTGGCGGATGTCGTTTATTTGCCACTTACATCCCTAGTTTCATCTTACCATTTTAATTTCTTTTCAGTTGATGCTGCTTCGAACCATTTAAATATAGTTTGCCATGCTCGGCAATAATTCGTCCGTCGTTTACCATGGAAGCTTACTTCCTGGATCATATGATAACTATCTCTTACTTATGTCCAGTGGAAACCTTTCAGGATGCCGTTCACGACACAATGTACAACCCCAGAATCTATTTGTGGAAGCAGTGCGCCATCCATGTTACCAGATGGTCGCAGTTCAGAGGCAACACTGCCGGAGAGCAGTCTGAGCACAGATATTATAGTGCTTGAGGCTCTACTAGATGCAGAAAGAGATGGTGTGGCTGCCATGAATGAGGTAATCTTTATCTTGAGGCTGGAAATTACAGAATTAGTGGCACACATTATGCAGGCAACCCAAGCATTGGAGGAAGTAAGAATGTTGCATTTGAAGACAGAGGAGGTCCTATTGTTTCTGCTATCTGAAGCCCAAGGTAATCCCGGTTCTTCTTTAGATACCAATTGAAATTATCATATATTAAACTTGATGATAAGGCGACTTAAGATGAGTCAACTTTAGCTATAAGGCATCCCATATTTCGGAGGGTGAAAATCTTGTTGAAGAAAATGATAAAAGTGGGTTTGGAGAGGTCAAAATGTTAACTAGTGATGTGCCCACTCTCTTGGATTACAAAGACTTTAATTATGATAGTTGATCTTTGATTGAATGTATTTATTTATTGCAATCCATGTTATATTCACCCAATTCCTATGAACAAAATAAAGCTCTTACTAAACATATTGTAGAAGTGATGATGAAAGTTTTAGAAGAAAAGTTAGGATTAAAGATTTCAATTCCTAGAAAATTATATGATGAATGGGAACCTGCCATTAGTCAAGATAAAAAATTATGAGTTTAATGCTTTGTGTGATTTGGGTGCTAGTGTTTCCACAATCTCAAAATCTCAATGTGATGTGCTAGGTTTTACCAAGTTGGAAGAATGTCCTCTTAATTTGCACTTGGCAGATTCTACTATTGAAAAACCTTTGGGAAGAATTAATGATGTTCTTGTTCTTGCAATTAGGAATTATGTGCCCATAAATTTTATTGTTCTTGATATTGATTGCAATCCTCCTTATCCCATAATACTTGGTAGACTGTTTTTACGAACTATAGGTGTTGTGATTGATATGAAAGAAGAGAATATTAAATTTTAATTTCCTTTGAGAAAGGGTATGGAAAAATTCCCTAGAACAAGAATTAAGCCACCATATGAATCAATCATGAGGGCAACCTATGGAACAAAAAATAAAGATGACAACACTTGACTCTATGCATTATGCCTAGCTAGGGGCATAAAACAATAGCGCTTGTTGGGGGGCAACACAATGAATAAAATAGTTTTCACTTTTTCTTTCTATTTTTGTGTGTTCACACAATTATGCTACTATTATGATTGTGTTTTAGTGTTTTAAGTAGTGTTTGTGCCAAGTAAAGCCTTTAGGATTATGTTTGATGATAGTTGATTTGATCTTGTTGAAAAACAGAAAGTTTTGCGCCCATAGTTGGAATTGTCAAAATTCATAGAAACGTGTTTTTGATCTGATTTATCTTACAGAGGATTGGTATACAAATTGTCTACATCATCCTATTTTTCCAGTATTTTTGGAGTTATAGAATTATGGTCAAACTTCAGATTACTATAGACTGTTCTATTTTTGACATATTCTGTTTTCATTGCATTGTGCGCTTATTTTGATGAATTGATATGTCTCCAGTATCTACCTTTTGAAACTTTTTTACCCTTGTTTTGGACTCTAATTTGCATGATTTGAATGGAACTAACTCGGACTGAAGTTGTTTTCAGCAGAATTGACATGTTGTTATTTTTGTGAAGAAGTAAAAGTTCTCAAATTGACCTGAAAATTTACAAAGAATATTTCTGGAATATATAAAAAATACTAGCGGAAAAAGATAGGATAGGGGAGCCACCCAAGAGACACAAGCCCTGGGGGCGCACCTACCCCCCAGGGCGCGCCCCCAGGCTTGTGGGGCCCCTAGAGGTCTGGCAACCCTAAGTCCAACTCCAATACCTATTCACGGAGAAAACAATCAGAGAGAAGGATTCATTACGTTTTACGATACAAAGCCACCGCCGCCTCCTATTCTTCATTGGGAGGGCTGATCTGGAGTCTGTTCAGGGCTCCCGAGTGTGGAAATCAATGCTGTCGTCATTATAGTTCTTCCTCCATCACCAATTTCATGATGCTCACCGCCGGGAGTGAGTAATTCCTTCATAGGCTTGCTGGACGGTGATTGGTTGGATGAGCTTTATCATGTAATCGAGTTAGTTTTGTTAGGGCTTGATAGTACCCACTATGTTCTGAGATGTTGCTATGACTTTGCTATGCTTAATGCTTGTCAATAGGGCCTGAGTGCCATGATTTCAGATCTGAACCTACTATGTTTCATGAATATATATATATATATATATATGTGTGTGTGTGTTATTGATCCTTTCTCGCAAGTTATACACACCTATTACGTGTTATGATCCGCATACCCCAAGGTGACAATAATTGGGATTCTTTCCGGTGATTACCGTAGTTTGAGGATTTCATGTATTCACTAAGTGCTAGTGCTTTATTCTGGTTCTCTATTAAAAGGAGGCCTTAATATCCCTTAGTCTCCTTATGGACCCCGCTGCCATAGGAGGGTAGGACAAAAGATGTCATCCAAGTTCTTTTCCCTAAGCATGTATGACTATATACGGAATACATGCCTAAATTACATTGATGAATTGGAGCTAGTTAAGTGTCGGTCTAGGTTATAACTGCTACATGATGAATATTATCCAACATAATTATCCATCGATCGCTGATCCAATGCCTACGAGCTTTTCACATATTGATCTTTGCTAAGTTACTTTCGACATGCTACTGTTACAATCACTACAAAGATGTTACTGTTACTATTTCCACTTTACCGTTACTTCCATACTACTTTGCTACTAAAAACTTTGATGCAGATATTAAGTCTTTCAGGTGTGGTTGAATTGACAACTCAACTGCTAATAGTTGTGAATATTCTTTGGCTCCCCTTGTGCCGAATCAACCAGTTTCGGTTGAATGATCTACCCTCAAAAACTATTGTGATCCCCTATACTTGTGGGTTATCAAGACCTTTTTTTGGCACCGTTACCAAGGAGCAAAGCTCTATTTGCCGAGCCACTTGGTATTTATATTTGTTGATCAGTATCAAGAATTTGGAAGATACCAAAACCAAGATCGTTCCCTCTAGGACGAGGGGAGGTAAGGAATTGCCATCTAGCTGGTTCACCTTCTGTTTTGAGTAAGCTTATGACACCACCACCTACTATTAATCCTGATATGTCGCAAGTAATTGATGATGCAACTTCTGCTATGAATTATTCTTATGACGATGCTAGTACTTTGCTTGATAAAATTGTGCCACTGGGTGTATTTCTTGATTAACAACTTGCTAAAGCTAAAGAAATTGAGAATGCTAAAACTGATGATATTTCTAAAACTGATGAAATTAGTGAAACGAAAAACTTCGAAGCACCTATTAGACCTAGCACTTCTAGATATAAACTGCATGTTATACTAAAGGGTTATGTTAAGGATGGATAGGTAGCTAGAGATTCTCCTATTTGTAAGGATAGTGAGAATCTTAAGAAGTTGCTAGTCAAGTTGAAGGAAAAATCTTTGAATGCCGAAATGAAATATGGTCGGAACTTTGCTAGTTCGCCTATCTTTGTTACTGATAAGGAATATGAATTCTCTGGAGACCCTAAGTTAATTACTTTGGTTGAATCTGATCCTTTCCATGGTTATGAATCTACAACTGTTGTGGCACATCTTACTAAACTGGATGATTTAGCCACCCTATTTGCTCATGAGGGAAGGATTCACTACTACTATATCCTTAAGTCGTTTCCTTTCTCATTAAAGGGTGATGCTAAGACATGGTATAATTCTCTTTCTCCTGGTTTTGTGCGTGGTCCCTAGGATATGATATATTACTTCTTTGAAAAATATTTTCCTGCTCATAAGAAACAGCTGCTCTACACAAAATATTTAACTTTGTGCAAATTGAAGAAGAGAGTCTCCCACAAGCTTTGGGAGGCTTCTCCAATTACTTAATGCTTTGCCTAATCACTCTCTCAAGAAAAATGAAATAGTTGATATCTTTTATGATGGACTAACCGATGCTTCTAGGGACCACCTAGATAGTTGTGCTGGTTGTGTTTTCAGGGAACGAACCATTGAACAAGCTGAAGACTTATTGAATAATATATTGAGGAATGATAATGAGTGGACTCTTCCCGAACCACCGCCTAAGCCAACTCCGAAGAAGAGGGATATTCTATTTCTCAGTACTGAAGATGTGCAAGAGGCGAAGAAATATATGATAGAAAAGAGTATTAAAACTGAAGATGTTAAGAATTTACCACATATTGAAGAAATACATGGTCTTAATGCCCCGACACAGGTAGTAGAGGTAAATTCTCTCTATAGATTTGATGAAGGTGATATTCCTCATACTAAATCTGTTAGTCAATCCTTGGATAAATTTGATAACTTTATTGTTAAACAAGAAAACTTCAATGCATATGTTAGTAGACAATTGAAACAAAATGCTTATATGATTGAACGCTTGAGTGACTATATGTTAAGAACTATTAATTATCTCAAGGGTGTTATTAAACATGCTTCCATGAAAAAAAACCAAGTAGAACAAGTCCTCAAGGCACAAAATGATTTGCTTAATAAAATGAACAATAAAACGAACGATCGTGCTCTTAGAGTTATGACCAGGGGTGGTAAAATGACTCAGGAACCTTTCTATCATTAAGGTCGCCCTAAGAAAATTTAACAAGACTATGAAAGAATTAATACAGACACACCTAGTTCATCTAAAAAGGAAGATGATAGGACTTAGCATGCTTCTAGTGAACCTATTGTAGACACACCTGAAAATCCAAATGATATTTCTTTTTCTCATGCTGAAACACAACCTGGTGATGAACATGAACCTAGTAATAATTAGGATGACGATGTTCATGTTGATGCTCAACCTAATAATGCTAATGATGTGGAGATAGAACCTGTTATTGATCTTGATAACTCACAACCTAAGATTAAAAGATATGATAAAAGAGACTTCATTGCAAGGAAACATGTCAAAGAAAGAGAACCATGGGTTAGAAAACCCATGCCATTTCCTCCTAAACCATCCAAGAAAAAGGATAATGAGGAATTTCAGCGTTTTGTTGAAATGCTTAGACCTGTCTTTTTGTACTTGCGTTTGACTGATATTCTGAAAATGTCTCCTTATGCTACGTATATGAAACATATTGTTACAAATAAAAGAAAGATACCAAAAGCTATAATTTCCACCATGCTTGCTAACTACACATTTAAGGGTGGCATACCTAAGAAACTAGGAGATCCAGGAATACCAACTATACCATGCTCCATTAAAAGAAACTATGTTAAAACTGCTTTATGTGATCTAGGAGCCAGAGTTATGTAACATCACAATTTTCAATTTGGATTATACATAGATCATCATTTGCATATCATATCTATTCTTGCATTTTGGTTGAGATCCTAGAAATCTTAAGCAACTAAAGGACCCACGGAGAGAGGTGGAGGTTTCACAAAATTCATATTTGAATTCTTTTCAAATTTGAAGAAAGGATCAATTTGATTTCATTATTTTTCTCTCCAATTATTTCCAATAATAAAAATAAATGAGCGAAGATAATATGACTTCTTCAAATTCAAAGAAATATTGGAGAAATAATTAAAAAATCAAATTATGATTTTTCCTGGTATTTTATTTGAATTAGAAAAAATATGCATTTTCCAAAATTGCATTTTAGGCCAGAAAAATGTTCAGTTAGTTCTAAATATTCTATTTAGATGGTGAAAATTATTTTTGGCATTTTTAGATTTTTTATATTTTAGTAGGATTTTCTTCTTCGGACGAAATTATTTTAAAAAAAGTTTTCCTCGGCCTGACTGGGCCGAGGCCCAGCCGAGCTGGGCCGCTGCCGCCTTCCCCCGCGCGGGCATGCGTGGCGCTGTCGAACTCGGTGTCCGAGCCGGACACCGTTGTCGCCGCTGCCTTGCCCCCTCCACTAAGGCACTCTTTCCCCCCTTTATAAGCGCCCCCCCCCCGGTCCCCAAGCCGAGCGCCTCCGCCTCCCACGTCGCCGCCGCTACCGAAGCTGCCGCCGCTTCCTCTGATACCATCTTATAGCGACTGGACCTCAAACGGTCAAGTCTCTGTGCATTAGTGTCATCCCTGGATCGGTAATGCTGACACACATAGTACTCGAGGAATTATAACAGAGTTTCAGTCACACACTTATTACATCGAGTCCTCATAAAGAGTTTGATTACATAAATAAATCATGGCTGAAGGCCATCTAAACTAGATAATTGCATAAGCTTCGAAGGTAAATGAGTCCATCAACTCCAACGGCATAGCTGAGTGGAAAACAACGACCTATCACACCTTATTCATCGTCTGAGTAGTCTGCAACATAAGACGTTGCAGCCTGCAAACGGGCCAACACATGGAATATACTGGCATAGTTACACTGAAAAGCAATGATAATGCAAGAAATATATCTACATGCTATTTGGCTGGTGGAGCTTGTAGTTTCATGGTTTTGCATAAAAGCTAGTTTTTCCCTACAAGAAAGGAATACATTTATTTAACTACTCCCATGTTGCCCATTATTTGAGAAGGTAACCCCAACTCACATCCCCATTACAAGTATCATCATTAACCCAACATCATAATTAATTAGAGTAACGTGATGAGATCACATCAATAGATTCAAGTACTAGATACTCAAGATGTCCATAACTGAGGTTTGTGCACTTTCCCCACAAGACTCGACCGCATCCATGATCAGATGATCGAGACATAACCTTTCTGAAGCATTAACTCTCTACTCTAGGTAGACAGTACCACCTACAACCCTTTACATCTGCTAGTCTACCTCTTCAAGAGCTCACGCAACTTACTCAACTATGCCAGAGCCCATAATGGCTTGTGGCTGCACACGGAAGTTTCTAGCATGAATAATCTTATGATCCCTTTGAGCCTGGGTAGCATTCCATAGGATAATCACACGGTAGCCCCGGGATCTCCAAAAACAGGCAATACTGGGTTCCCCAGGTGCCTCAACCAATCCACCCAGATGTGTATTAATGTTGCCACCTTAATCTTATCCAATTAAAGTAACTCTCAAACGTCCATGTGTGAATCACGATCCAATCCCCGTCTATGAGCATGCCTAAGCAATAATAAGCATAACGTATATTCCCGGGGTGATCAAAAGGTATTAGGTTCCTACCTCAAGCACTACAACCAAAACCAAATGTTCCCAATCCTAAAAATGCAAATATTTGTGGGGCAGAACTAATGCATAGTAAAAACTGGGTATAAAGAATATGATCAAAGTGTAACTTGCGTTGCTGACGATCTGCAAACTCTAGAGATTCGTAGTAACAAGCTTCGCACTCTGGGTAATCTAGCATAGACAAACAATAGCATACATAAGCAATCACTCAATCGAAACACAAAAAAACCGAGAAAAGATCCAAATCAAACACAAAACTAGCAAACATCTTAAACTAATGAGAGTCAAAACCTAATATCAATATTGACATGTGAATTAGATTGTAAGAGTAGGTACATGTGATTTGCTACGATTTGCAAAAAAGATTCACCTCAAACGGAGCAAAGAAACTGAAAACATAAACGAAACAAGATCGTTTACTAATATGGACAAAAGTCAAATTTTGCAGTACCAAAATCATGTTCAAGTTGGTTAACTGGAAAGAGGGCTTCGAGACGAAGATTTTGGCGCTGGTTTCATCTAATTTGGATAAACGAGTAAAAAGTTATAGTAGTTTGAAGATGAGGGGCTGAATCGCGATAAAATAATTGCGGATAAGTCCCTGGCCGAAAATAAAATAAAATGAAAAGACTAACAAATGACCGTTCGCTGTCTGAACCTAACCAGCGAACAACGTTCGTTAAAACGAACGAACGGACGAACGTTCGCTAAATAAACTAACCGACGAAAAACCGATCTACAAAAATAAACCGCGAAACGAAAAAAAATCGGGTCCGGTTCGTACAGGTTCGGGACAAGAACCCGACGGCGGCGGCTCCGGCGAGATCCGCGGCGGTGGCAAGGGCGGTCGACGGCGCGGGCGGTGCGTCGGGGGGTGCGGCGGCGGCGCGCGGCAGCGGGCAGCGGCGGTGGCGGCGGTAGGCGAGGGCGGCGGCGCGACGGTGGCTTCGACAGCGGCGGCGTAGCGGCAGGCGGAGGCGGGCAGCGACGCTCGGCTTATGGTCCGAGGGGGGGCCCCGGGCGCGCTTATAAAGGGGGGAAGGGTGCCTTGGCGGAGGGGGCAAGGCAGCGGCGGCGGCTCGGACACTGAGTCCGGCGGCGGCACGCACGCCCGCTCGGGGAAGGCGGCGGAGGCCCGGCTCGGCTGGGCCTCGGCCTAGTCAGGCGGAGGAAAGTTTTTTTAAAAAAATAATTTCGTCCGAAGAAGAAAATCCTAATAAAAATATATTTTTTCTAAAAATGTCAAAACTAATTTTCAACTTCTAAATAGAATATTTAGGACTAAGTGAATATTTTTCTGGCCTAAAATGCAATTTTGGAAAATGCATATTTTTTTGATAATTCAAATAAAATAACAAATAAAATACCAGAAAAATCATAATTTGATTTTAAAATTCTTTCTCCAATATTTCTCTGAATTTGAAGAAGTCATATTATCTTCGCTCATATATTTTTAATATTGGAAATAATTGGAGAGAAAAATAATAAAATCAAATTGACCCTTTCTCCAAATTTGAAAAGAATTCAAATATGAATTTTGTGAAACCTCTAACTCTCTCCCTGGGTCCTTGAGTTGCTTAAGATTTCTAGGATCTCAACCAAAATGCAAGAATAAATATGATATACAGATGATGATCTATGTATAATATCCAAATTGAAAATTGGGATGTTACAAACCTACCCCCCCCCCCTTAAGATGAATCTCGCCCTCGAGATTCGGGTTGGTCAGGAAA
Organism: Triticum aestivum; assembly: GCF_018294505.1. Lineage (NCBI taxonomy): Eukaryota > Viridiplantae > Streptophyta > Magnoliopsida > Poales > Poaceae > Triticum > Triticum aestivum. Next base: position 404,446,991 of record NC_057807.1, read on the forward strand.
AAGGTTTAGGAGGTCTCTACAAAGGTCTTCCTCTCGCTCCCAGGTGGCGTCCTCCTTGGTATGGTGGCACCATTGAACTTTGCAAAATTGATAACCTTGCTGCGGATAACTCTGCTAGAAAACTCGAGAATCTTGACTGGCTTCTCTTCATAAGTCAAATAACTGTCTAACTGAATCACTTCCAGTGGCACTTTATCTCTTAGAGGAATATCAGCCATCTCTGCGTGGCACTTCTTCAACTGGGAAAAGTGAAACACATCATGAACTCCTGACAATCCTTCTAGCAATTCCAGTTTGTATGCAACTTCACCCGTACGTTCCAAAACTCGGTATGGTCCCACAAAACATGATGCTAGCTTTCCCTTAACTCCAAAACACTTAAGTCCTCGAAGCGGGGACACACGAAGATATACTCTGTCTCCCACTTTGTAAACTGTCTCCTTGCATTTCGAATCCGCATAACTCTTTTGCCTGGACTGGGCTACCTTGAGTCTATCACATATCAACTTAACCTTCTCTTCAGAGTCTTTGATTAAATCAGGTCCAAACAACTGTCGATCTCCAACTTCATCCCACGATAACAGTGTCCTGCACCTCCTTTCGTACAAAGCTTCAAAAGGGGCCATCTTCAAACTGGCTTGATAACTGTTGTTGTACGAGAAATCTGCATACGGCAAGTTGTCATCCCAACTAGATCCATAATCTAGCACACAAGCTCTCAACATGTCCTCCAGAATCTGATTGACTCTCTCGGTTTGTCCATCTGTCTGTGGATGAAAGGTTGTACTGAACTCTAGCCTAGTACCCAAAGTCTCATGTAACTGATTCCAAAACTTTGAGGTAAACTGGGTTCCTCTATCCGATACAATGGTCCTTGGAACACCATGCAGACATACGATCCTGGTCATGTATATCGTTGCCAACTTAGCACTCGTACAGGTGGTCTTCACCGAGATGAAATGAGCTACTTTTGTTAAAAGATCGACTACAACCCAGATAGAGTCATAGCTTGAACGAGTCCTGGGTAATCCAGTGATAAAAATCCATGCCAAGTTTATCCCACTTCCATTCGGGTATTGGCAATGGCTGTAGCAATCCTGCTGGCTTCTGGTGCTCTGCCTTAACTCTCTGACATACATCACATACTGCTTCATACTCCGCAATGTCCTTCTTCATTCCTGTCCACCAGAAACTTTCCTTCAAATCCAGATACATCTTAGTATTTCCTGGGTGAATTGAATACGGCAAATCATGGGCCTCCTGCAAAATCAACTTCCTGATCTTGGGGTCATTGGGCACATAAACGCGATCCTCAAACCATAAAGTGTCGTGCTCATCCTCACGAAATCCATTAGCCTTTCATTTGATCATCCTTTCCTTTATCTCGGCTATCTCCTTGTCAGTCTTCTAAGCTTCTCTGATCTTACCCATCAAAGTGGACTGGATTTCCAATGCGGGTACATAACCTCTCGGAACTATCTCCAAACATAACTCTCGAAGATCATCTGCTAACTCCTCAGGTAATCATCCGATCATGAGCGTGTTAACATAAATCTTGCAGCTCAACGCATCTGCTACTACATTGGCCTTTCCGGGATGATAGTGCAATTTCATATCATAATCCTTAATGAGCTCTAACCTTCTCCTTTGCCTGAGATTCAACTCCTTCTGTGTGAAGATATATTTCAAACTCTTATGATCCGTGTATACCTCACAATGGTTTCCGATGAGAAAAAATGTCTCCATGTCTTTAGCTCATGTACTACGGCTGCTAACTCCAAATCATGCATAGCATAATTCAACTCGTGAGGTTTAAGCTGTCGTGAGGCATATGAAACAACTCTTCCTTCCCACATGAGCACTGCTCCAAGTCCTCGACGTGAAGCATCGCAATACACTTGATAATCCTTTCGTTGGTCTGGAAGAATTAGCACTGGGGCTGTAACCAAATGTTTCTTCAACTCCTGAAAGTTGGCTTCACACTCCTCAGTCCATTTAAACTTGGTGTCCTTCTTCAATAACTCCGTTATGGGCTTTGCAATCCTGGAGAAATTCTCAATGAACCTCTGATAATATCATGCGAGTCCAAGAAAACTCCTGATCTCTCCAACTGATGTGGGTGCCACCCATTTAGTCACAGAAGCAACCTTGGTAGGGTCTACTGCTATTCCTTCTCCGGATATAACATGTCTGAGAAATCCTACTTCCTTTAACCAAAACTCGCATTTGTTGAACTTGGCATACAACTGATGTTCTCTAAGCTTCTCAAGAACCAAACACAAATGTTCCTTATGCTCCTCTTCATTCTTCGAGTGGACCAATATATCATCAATGAACACCACAACGAACTTATCCTAAAACTCCATAAACACCTTATTCATCATGTTCATGAAATAGGCAGGCGCGTTAGCCAGACCAAATGACATAACGGTATACTCATATAGCCCGTACCTTGTGGTAAAAGCTGTCTTAGGTATATCCTGCTCTCGAATCTTCAACTGGTGATAACCTGATCGAAGATCAATCTTTGAAAAACCTTTAGCTCCCTGCAACTGGTCAAACAAATCATTGACCATCGGTAGTGGGTATTTGTTCTTGATCATCACTTCATTCAATGCACGATAATCAACAACCATCCTTAATGATCCATCCTTCTTCTCCACTAGAAGCACTGGGTCTCCCCAAGGTGATGAGCTTGGTCGTATGTAACCTTTATCCAATAAATCCTTAATCTACTTCTTAATTTCCTCCAAATCCTGTGCGGGCATCCGATACAGTCTCTTTGATATTGGCCCGGTGCCTAGCAATAGCTCAATCAAAAACTCAATGTCTCGATCTGGTGGCATGCCTGGTAACTCCTCCGGAAATACATTGGGGTAATCCTTCACCACTGGTACTTCCTCCTGTACAACTCCTGATAAGGAATTCACTTGAGTCCTCTTTGGCAAATGCCAGGATACATACTTGATCCTTCTTCCTTCTGGGGTGGTGAGGAATATCGACTTACTAGCACAATCAATGTTACCTCCATACTTCGATAACCAATCCATGCCCAATATTATATCCAATCCTTGTGACTCCAAAATTATTAGGTCCGAGGTAAACACATAGTTACCAATCCTTAAGGGTAACCGATCACACCATCGGCTGGCCATATACTCTGCTCCTGGTGAGCTTACTAACATGGGTGACCTAAGGGCTAGGTTTGGCGATTTAAACGTGTCCATAAATCCCCTTGATATGTATGAATGCGATGCACCAGTATCAAAAAGAACAAGTGCGGGAAATGCATTAATCAAAAACTTACCAACAACTGCGTCGGGTTGCTCCTCAATCTCCTCCACGCCGATATGGTTACCTGACCTTTGGTGAAGGGGTTGGGCTTCTTGGTAGAACCTCCATTGCCATTTCCATTCTTCACGTCAGGACATTCATTGGCATAATGTCCAGTCTTATGGCACTTGAAACAGGTAATGTGGCTCAAATCCCTCTTGGCTAGTGTAAAGGGTTGGAACGGTTCTGGCTGCTGCTTCTTCCATTCCCATTGCCATTCTTGGGGCCACTATGGTTGTGCGAACTTGCTCCGTTGTGCATGTGTCCTCCATGGTTGTGGGTATGTCCTCCCGAGTACGGAGAATAGCGGGGCTTCTGCTGAGCTCCTGAGGTATACCTCCCTGTCCATACTTCCTCTTGTGATTATCAATCTGCTGCTACTTGCCTTCAATCATAAGAGCTCTATCTACCAACTCCTGGTAGTTGTTGAATGTTGCCACCATCAATTGCATGCTCAGCTCATCATTCAGTCCTTCCAAAAACTTCCCCCGCTTAGCGGCATCTGTAGCTATGTCATCAGGGGCGTAGCGTGCTAAGTTACTAAACTCATCTACATACTGGCCCACTGTACGTCCTCCTTGGTGCAAGTTGCGAAACTCACGCTTCTTCATGCTCATAGCTCCTGCTAAAACATGGGCAGCGCGGAAAGCCTGCTGAAACTGATCCCATGTAACAGTGTCAATGGGGTAAGTGGCTGTGAAATTCTCCCACCATGATGTTGCGGGTCCATCAAGATGATGTGCGGTGAAACACACTCTTTCTGTATCTGTGCATCCTACAGTGGTTAGCTCTCTTCCAATCTTGTGGAGCCAATCATCTGCAACAATCGGCTCAGTGCTACTAGAGAAGACCGATGGATTCAACCTTAGGAAATGGGCTAGGTGATCAACAGGGGGGGTGGTGGTGGGTTGTTGTTGTTGTTGCCTTGGTTCTGATTCTGGACTAAAAGTTGCATCATGGTATTCTGTTGCTGGATCAACTGAGTGAGCTCTGGTGGGAAGGCAAATCCATTGTCATGTCTCGGAGGCATCTAATGGGTTTAGAAGGGGTGAGAAAACAGAATAGAATTGGGGTCTAAGAGAGATTCACTACCCATAATGCTCATGAGGTAAACACAATCAATTTCACTTCAATCAATAGCACACAAGTCACACAAGAGCGGTCTAACCTATCACTACAAACTCGATCGTTGCAACTACATGGAGGGAAAATACTACTAATTACAATGGTGGTCGTCTAGAAATTTTCATCAAAAGAAGACTCCACGATATCTGCTCCAGCTTCATCAATGTAGTCATCATCGCTATTAGGGTCGGAGTCGGTGTCATCGAGGATGATGTAGTATCCTGGTTGGTTGTCCTTCTTTGGCGCGGGGTCTCCCATGAATACTCCTAACTTCCTTATCAGGTCGTCATTGTTTTCTACTAATATAGCAATCTCCTCCTCGTATACATCCCATGTAGACTTGATCTCCTCTTCCAGCTCATTGTTTCTCCTCACCAGTTTCTTGATCTTCTTCATGTGGATAATTTGTTGATTCTCCTGTCGACAAATATGATCTCCCATCTCTTGAATGTAAGCTGCAATTGATCCATCCCTCCTGGTACGAATCATCTCCCATTTTTCATCTCGGCGGCCACATATCTGGTAGACGGTATTCTCCAACTCCTTGTGATACACCTCACATATGCATCCAAAGGTGATATGTGCGGCCATGCTCTTTCCAATACTCTAGCTTGGTGCATCTAGGTAGAAGTTAATAGGCTCCGTTGTTGGCGCAAAGGTCCTCCCAGGTATCCAGACTTTGATCTTCCAGCGCTCCTCTTCCGGTACAGATGTAGTGAAAGTCCGCGTGAAGCTTGGTAGTCCGATGTTCAGATACTTAGTGACTTCCTTCAAGTGCTTTCCGAAAGGGGTGTCATCATCCGATTGAGTGAACTTGTTCCTGGGATCCACCATCTATAGAGTAGAAAGAGAGGAGAATTAGACATGAGTAGAGAAGAGAAATCATGTGGCTCATTCTAGTGGTCGCGTCCTACAGTCAGCATGGGATCTGATACCATCTGGTAGCGACTAGACCTCAAACGATCAAGTCCCAGTGCATCAGTGTCATCCTTGGATCGGTAATGCTGACACACAGAGTACTCGAGGAATTATAACAGAGTTTCAATCACACACTTATTACATCGAGTCCTCATAAAGAGTTTGATTACATAAATAAATCATGGCTGAAGGCCACCTAAACTAGATAATTGCGGAAGCTTCGACGGTAAATGAGTCCATCAACTCCAACAGCATAGCTGAGTGCAAAACAACGACCTATCACACCTTATTCGTCGTCTGAGTAGTCTGCAACGTAACACATTGCAGCCTGAAAACGGGTCAGCACATGGAATCTGCTGGCATAGTTACACTGAGAAGCAATGATAATTCAAGAACTGTATCTACTAGCAATATTTGGCTGGTGGAGGCTGTAGTTTCATGGTTTTGCATAAAGCTAGTTTTTCCCTACAACAAAGGAATACATTTATTTAACTACTCCCATGTTGCCCATTATTTGAGAAGGTAACCCCAACTCAAATCCCAATTAAAAGTATCATCATTAACCCAACATCATAATTAATTAGAGTAACGTGATGAGATCACATCAATAGATTCAAGTACTAGATACTCAAGACGTCCATAATCGAGGACACGGCTAACCATAATTAGTTTATACACCTTGTAGAGGTTTGCGCATGTTTCCCCACAAGACTTGACTGCATCCATGATTGGATGATCGAGACATAGCCTTTCTGAAGAATTAAATCTCTACTCCGGGTAGACAGTACCACCTACAACCCTCTACATATTCTAGTCTACCTCTTCAAGAGCTCACGCAACTTACTCAACTATGCCAGAGCCCATAATGGCTTGTGGCTGCACACGGAAGTTTCTATCAAGAATAATCTTATGATCCCTTTGAGCTTGGGTGGTATTCCATAGGATAATCACGCGGTAACCCCGGGATCTCCAAAAATAGGCAACACTGGGTTCCCCAGGTGCCTCAACCAATCCACCCAGATGTGTATTAATGTTGCCACCTTAATGTTATCCAATTCAAATAACTCTCAAATTTCCATTTGTGAATCACGATCCAATCCCCGTCTACGAGCATGGCTATGCAATAATAAGCATAACGTATATTCTCGGGGTTATCAAAAGGTATTAGGTTCCTACGTCAAGAACTACAACCAAAATCACATGTTCCCAATCCTACCAATGCAAATATTTGTGGGGCGGAACTAATGCATAGTAAAAACTAGGTATAAAAGAGAAAGATCAAAGTGTAACTTGCCTTACTGATGATCTGCAAACTCTAGAGATTTGTAGTAACAAGCTTCGCACTCCTGGTAATCTAGCATAGACAAACAATAGCATACATAAGCAATCACTCAATCGAATCACGAGAAAAACCGAGAAAAGATCCAAATCAAACACGAAACAAGCAAACGGCTTAAACTAACAAGAGTCAGAACCTAACAGCAATATTAACATGTGAATTAGATCTTAACAGTAGGTACATGTGATTAGCTATGATTTGCAAAAAGATTCAACTCAAACGGAGCAACGAAACTCAAAATACGAATGAAACAAGATCGTTTACTAATCTGGACCAAAGTAAAATTTTACAGTACCAAAATCATGTTCAAGTTGGTTAACTGGAAAGAGGGCTTCGATATGAAGATTTTGGCGTTGGTTTCATATAATTTGGTTAAACGAGTAAAAAGTTATACTAGTTTGAAGATTAGGGGCTGAATCACGATAAAATAATCACGGATAAGTCCCTCGCCGAAAATAAAATAAAAAGAAAAGACTAACGAACGAATGTTCACTGTCTGAACCTAACCGGCGAACGACGTTCGTTAAAACGAACGAACGGACGAACATCCTCTAAATAAACTAACCGACAAAAAACCGATCTATGAAAATAAACCGCAAAATGAAAAAAAAATCGGCTCCGGTTCGTACCGGTTCGGGACAAGAACCCGACGGCGACGGCTCCGGCGAGATCCACGGCGGCGGTGAGGACGGTCGACAGCGCGGGCGGTGCCGCGGGTGGTGCACGGCAGCGGGCAACGGCGGCGGTGGCTTCGGCAGCGGCGGCGGCGCGAGAGGCGGAGGCGGGCAGTGGCGCTCTGCTTGGGGTCCCAGGGGGGCCCCAGGCACGCTTATAAAGGGGGGAAAGGGTGCCTTGGCGGAGGGGGCAAGGTGGCGGCGGCGGTGTCTGTCGGTGTCAAAACCGGCGGATCTCGGGTAGGGGGCCCGATCTGTGCGTCTTAGGCTGATGGTAACAGGAAGCAAGGGACACAATGTTTACCTAGGTTCGGGCCCTCTCGATGGAGGTAAAACCCTACTTCCTGCTTGATTAATATTGAAGATATGAGTAGTACAAGAGTAGATCTAGCACGAGATCGTAGATGCTAAACCCTAGGAGCTAGCCTATAATGGTATGATTGTAATTGTGATCGGCCTTCTAAGGACCATCCTCTCTGGTTTATATAGACACCGGAGAGGGCTAGGGTTTACACGGAGTCGGTTACAAGGAAGGAAATATAATATCCGGATCACCAAGCTTGTCTTCCACGCCAAGGAGAGTACCATCCGGACACGGGCCGGAGTCTTGAGTCTTGTATCTTCACGCTCCAATAGTCCGGACGATGTATATAGTCCGGCTGTCCGGATACCCCCTAATCCAGGACTCCCTCAGCAGCCCCTGAACCAGGCTTCAATGACGGTGAGTCCGGCGCGCGGTCTTGTCTTCAGCATTGCAAGGCAGGTTCCATCTCCGAATACTCCAATGTATTTGCTACGACGAATAGTGTCCAGCTCTGCAAGATGATCTTCACGTGCCATTGTAGGGAACATAGCATGAATCCATTCTGCTGACAACCCTTGTACGTCGTGTCTTTGCATCGTGGCCTGGTCCAACACGAACCGGCGTTTCTTGCCCCACCTCAACTCGTGTCGCGAGGCGGTTTTATTGGCACATTCTGCCAAAGCAGAGACCGTGCTCCTCTTATTACGGGATCTTCGATCAATATGGGCGTGTGACCCCACGACGACCGTTGGTATGACTCCGTGTATTTTTGGATAAGTCTCAAGCGGTCACGCTGAGGACTCTTGATATTCATCCCCTTTATAAAAAGGTCGAGGCCTACACCTCTTTTCCACCTCCTTTGCTCCTTCTCGCACCTCGAGTTCTAACACCCAAGACCCAAGCTCCAACACCCCAGATCCTCCAGTATGTACGGATCCGACGCAAAAGGCCGGTGGGTGGCCTCCTCGATCCAAGAGGAGGACATTACTAAGCTTAGGGAGGTCGGATACCTGACCGCCGATATCCAGCACAGGCTTCCTGCTCCAGGGAAGGTTATCCCCACGCCGGAGCCCAATGAGAGCGTTGTGTTCGTCCCTCACTTCCTCCGAGTCCTGGGCCTCACCCTCTACCCCATTGTGAGGGGGCTCATGTTCTACTATGGGTAGGATTTTCATGATCTGGCTCCAGATGCCGTCCTCCATATCTCGTCGTTCATTATTGTGTGCGAGGCTTTTCTCCACGTCACCCCACACTTCGGCTTATGGCTCAAGACCTTCAATGTGAAGCCGAAGATGATCGAGGGGCGACATGCGGAGTGCGGAGGTGCCATAATAAGCAGGAACGCCGATGCCCCATGGCCAGAGGGTTCTTTCCCGGAAGTATCCGAGTATGGCAATAGAGGTGGTTTTATGTTATAGCTCCCAGAGGCACAAAGTGGGTAGCCGCCCCCGAGTTCCGCTTGGGCCCTCCATCATAGTTAGTGTCTTGGACCGACGCAGGACGGAATTGGGGGCCCGCTGCTGATGTACCAGTACTGCAGAATCGCTTCCGGGAGCTTATTGAGAGGGACATAAATCTTGTCAGCGTAATTCAAGTGATGTTAATCCCACGGATGTTGCCGTGCAAACGTCGGCCTCTCCGGATGTGGGAGTTCAATCCGGAGGTTCCACGGACTATTAAGAACTTCTTCGGCCTGAAGCTCGAAGGGATGTGCAAATTATTCTTCGGATCACAAGTAAAGTGTCCGGACACCACCGAGGATGCGGGCCTAAGCTGCAATCGCCTAGACACCCAAGTAAGTAACCTTAAAGCTAGACACTTCCTGAAATACTCAACAAGGCGGAGAGAATCCGGACAAGGCGGAGAGAATCAGGTGTCCGGCACCACTTCCTGAAGGCTCGCCTGGTCCAACCATTGCCAAGATGCTTGGCCGGGTGCTCAGCAAAATCCCCTCAGGGAAAGGCGAAGGAAAGGGCGGTGAAGCCGAACTTCACACACTACGCATCCAAACCGTGGGAATTGTTACCTCCCCTGGGGAGGATAGTCGGGAAGGGGAGGTTAAAGCCTCCTCCCCGCGCGGGAGGAAGAGGGCCGCCACCGAAGACTTGGAGGCAGAGATGCCCAAACAAGGGAAGGAGGTATCACCAGGGGGCTCTGCCACGACGGGCACCCTCACCACGTCATGCCCACCAACGGGACAGCCCTCCATCGAGCTTTAAGTTGATCGTTAATTCGAAGGTGGGGTGTTTCTCCGAGATTCATAACCGGGACTTCATCTTTTGCAGTCCGGCGAGCAGCTCTTCTCAACAGAGTTCGTCTTCGGGGGATCTTCCTCCGGAGATGATGGAGAGTGAGACCCCGCCCACCTCTCGGCCTCATGAAGCGGGCGACACTAAGGTGTCATCACGGAGGAGTCCGGATCTGCCGAAGCTGGAAGCTAACACGTCAGTCGCCTTGAGCCCGGAGCATTTGGCTCCCACGGGGGGTGATGAGAAGGGTCAGACACAGTTTGATGTCCGGACGGACGTACTGACAGGCCTTCTGGAGTGAGCCGCGCTCTCGGAGGAGCACCGCTCTTTAATGAGCACGGTGCTCACGAATATTTCATCCGCTACAAGCGGTTTGAATGAGGCATTTATAAGCCTGCTCAAAGGCTTTGAGGTATGTAGTGAAAAATGCATTATTTTTTGGTTGTGAAGCATGCGCTAAGTGTGCTCCCTATGGATAGTAGCCCCTGAGACTCTGGTTGCCCGCCATAGGCGGCAAACGGGGGATCACACAGTAATGGCTGCGCCGTACATCTGCGTAGGTATCTAAGGCTCTGGCAGCCGACCAGTCTGTTGAAGTTGCCGAACTAAGGAGGAAGATCGGATCTATTGATGCCGATACCACGCTGGTGAACAAACGGCTAGAAGAATCACAGGGTATGTTCTCTTCTTCCCTTATTATGTTGTATAGGAAAATGCAAGAGGGGCATAATATTAATGCAGTGTGTTTGTACTGCAGATGGTGCTGCTGCCGTGGAGGCCCTGAGAGCGGAACTTGCTCAGGCCAAGCAACAAGCTCGGGCTAGCAATGCGGCTGCCCTAAAGGCGGCCGAAGAATTGAGAGCCGAACAGGCTGCTCATCGCCGAAGCAAGGAAAAGATAGCCGAAATGGCTAGGGAGTTGAAAAATGCCGCCGACCAGTATGTACTCCTTGAAAGGGAGAATAAGGCTAGTTCGGCCGAGCTGGACAAGGAACTTAATGCCGCCAAAGAGATGCGGACCGAGATCCGGGGTATGCGGGAGGAGCTCCAACAGACCGACAAAATCGTGGCTGGGGGCTCCTACTTACTGCGGACAAAGTTTTAGGATCCAAAGTATGCTCCCCTGGCTGGGCGTTGGAGTCTTGTAGATGCATATGCGGACTTGGCGAATAGTACAACTGACACTGTCAAGTTCTTTCAGGGTCAAGGTGATAAGGAGGTGGAGAAGCTTTTCTGGTCGCAATTCAATGCTCCCACTCGCCCGCTGCCGCTAAATGAGAAGGTGGCTGCTGTGGCGGAGCTTCACAGGCTGTCCGAGCTTGCAATGCGGTCTGTAATAGACCATCTTTGGCCGAAGGGTCCTAAGCCGGACAGTTACTTTGGTTTGGTGAAACAATTCCATGGGCCGTGTCTCGGATTGACGCCATGAGGAGGTCGGCATGCATAAAGGGTGCACGAATGGCTCTTGCCCGCGTTAAAGCCTATTGGACGGATATGGAGGCCACCATTATAGCGACCCAGGATCCAGCGGGAGGCCAATATCCGGCCAAGCACTACTTGGCGCAGGTCACAGAAGGTGCCCGCCTAATAGAGGCGCAGTGCTCGAAGAATGTCTTGTTCGAGTGATAAGCCGAATCATTGTAAAAAACAATGTTTATTTTGATTATGAGGCTATATTTACACTTTTTGCCCGGAAGTATGATTGTGTCCCCTTTGCGGCCGTTTTATATAGATATGAGTAGTCCGAAAGTTAGCAGTCGTTGGCTTCAGCACCCACGCATACAATGCGGGGGTCTTCACGAAAAATATGCTTAATCACACTTGATCCAACGTCTTGGTCCATTAAGGAGGTGATCGCATGTCGAACTAGGCAACCAAACTATATAGTTGTAACACTTTCGCTTAGCCATGGGGGTCTAACGGTGGGGCTACTATGTAGCCCCCGGTACATTCGCGTGCATCCGAATACGGGCGCGTATGTACATGGCCGGGAAACGGCCCTTTGTTAATGCAAAGGAATCCTTAAAGATTCCGGTGAGTCTTCGAGTGGTTGAACACTCTCTCGCTGTATCATGACAGTCAGTTTTCGGCTTTCTCTACTGAGGTGCTCATCCGGAATAACCAGGGCACAATCGCAGTAGTTCTCCTTTGGCCGCCTTAGCCGATAATAACGGAACGTAAGGCGGCAAACCCATGAGCCGGGAAAACCCAAGATTTGACCAAAGACATGATTCATAGCTGATGCATATAAGGCCAAACTCGTGACTCCAAACACTCTCGAAGGTATTCGTTCTTTGTATAAGAAAACAGGCTGACGAAAGCCTGTTATAAACCCTAAATTTCCAGGTACGTGGGATTAATCTGTCGTGGCGAAATGCCAATAACGGCAGTATCCTCTGTGGGTATAGAACCCATGGGATGGCTAAACAACAAGATGCAGTAGAAAAGTTTTACAAAGGGGCTTAATCTAAAAAGAAACCTGTTGAACGAGGCCGTGCTGCACGTCTGCGCCTTTGTCTCTGTTGTGCCGTATCCTGGAAGGGTATCGCACGAACATTGTCTGTGGAAAAAGAAAACTCGTAGGAGAGTACAACATAAGTATGCGATAGATAATAAAAGTGTTAGATATTGGCCTGCCAGTAAGATTGAGCCAGATGTGGGGCTGCATTAAATATTTTGAGTATACGGTGCCCTGGTTCAGTTTTATCCGGGCTACCGGACTCGTCTAACCGTGTGTGTGGTCGTAATGACCAGTCATGTTTTTTTATATTGGAGTCTGGCGGCGGCACGCACACCCGCGCAGGGGAAAGCGGCGACGGCCCAGCTCGGCTGGGCCTTGGCCCAGTCGGGCAGAGGAAACCTTTTTTTAAATAATTTCGCCCAAAGAAGAAAATCCTAATAAAATATTATTTTTTCTAAAAATGCCAAAAATAATTTTCACCATCTAAATAGAATATTTAGAACTAAGTGAACATTTTTCTGGCCTAAAATGCAATTTTGAAAAAAGCATTTTTTTTCTAATTCAAATAAAATAACAAATAAAATACCAGAAAAATCATAATTTGATTTTTAAATTCTTTCTCCAATGTTTCTCTGAATTTGAAGAAGTCATATTATCTTCGCTCATTTATTTTTAATATTGGAAATAATCGGAGAGAAAAATAATAAAATCAAATTTATCGTTTCTTCAAATTTGAAAAGAATTCAAATAGGAATTTTGTGAAACCTCCAACTCTCTCTGTGGGTCCTTGAGTTGCTTAAGATTTCGAGGATCTAAAAAAAATGCATGAATAAATATGATATGCAAATGATGATCTATGTATAACATCCAAATTGAAAATTGGGATGTTACAAGTTAGTGTTATGCCTTTCTCTTTGTATCGAAGACTTGATTTGAATAAGTTGACACCAACTGAAATATCTTTGCAAATGGCTGATAAATCAACTGCTATACCCATCGGTATTTGTGAGGATGTGCCTATCGTAGTTGCAAATGTTACTATCTTAATGCACTTTGTTATTCTTGATAGCCCGAGGACGACAGTATGTCGATCATCCTTGGTAGACCTTTTTTGAATATTGTCGGGGCTGTTATTGATTGCAATAAAGGCAATGTCACTTTTCATGTTAATGGTAATGAGCATATGGTACACTTTCCGAACAAACAACGTCAAGTGAATAGTATCAATTTTATTGGAAAATTTTCAACAATTACTATTGGAGGTTTTGAATTCCCTATTCCTACAGACAAAAAGAAATATGAAATTCTTATTTTTGGAGACATGCATCTCCCAGTTAAGGTAACCTAGTGTAATACGAAGATTCTCCAGTTTCATGGCATTCATAAGAAGTTTGTTAATAAGACTTGATCAACCTTATTACTGGATTCCTTTTGACGAGCATGTGATGGATGAATATAGTAAACAAAACTTTCTGTACCCACTTCTTACTTTCTATTATTTAGTGTTAATAAAGTAGAATGCTATGATTATGTTATTTTTTGAATTATCCGTGCAATAGAAAAATGACCAAAAATAAAGGTTCTCCAAATGCCCTGAAAATTTTATATGAATTTCCTTGATACTTGATTTTTTGGCACTGAACACGCCACAGGGGGGTGCACCTGTGAGCCACAAGCTCACAGGGCGCGCCATGCAGGCTTGTGGGGCCCATGTAGCCCCCCTCACCCGTTCCAGCAACCCTTGCACTTCGTCTTCATCCAGAAAAAATCACTCCATTGCTCAAACCTGTGTTCTTGCTCATCTTGCTGCCATTTTCGATCTCCTTGCTCGGAGCTCCGTTTTCGAAACTGTTTTGGGGCATTGGTCTTTGGTATGTCACTCCTCCAATGGTCCAATTAGTTTTTTCTCTAGTGCTTTATACATAGCAATTTTTGCTATTGTGGTGACCATGTTCTTGAGCTTGCATGTTGCTACCTCTTGAGCTTGCGTTGGTTTTTCCCTTGAAGAGGAAAGGGTGATGCAGCAAAGTAGCATAAGTAATTCCCTCAGTTTGAGAACCAAGGTATCAATCCAGTAGGAGACAATGCACAAGGCACCGAATATCTGCACAAACAATCAACATATTGCACCCAACGTGATAAAAGGGTTGTCAATCCCTTCACGGTCCCTTGCAAAAGTGAGATCTGATAGAGATAGATAAATAGTAAAGTAAATATTTTGGTATTTATGGGTTATTGATTGGAAAGTAGAAGCTTGCAAAATAGTAGATCGGAAACTAGTATGATGTAAAAGAGAACTTATATGATCGAAAGGAGACCCGGGGGGCATAGGTTTCACTAGTGGCTTCTCTCAAGATAGCAAATATTACGGTGGGTGAACAAATTACTGCCGTGCAATTGATAGAAAAGCGCAAAGTTATGACGATATCTAAGGAAATGATCATGAACATAGGCATCACATCCGTGTCAAGTAGACCGAAATGATTCTGCATCTACTACTATTACTCCACACATCGAGCGCTATCTAGCATGCATCTACAATATTAAGTTCATAAATAATGGAGTAACGCATCAAGTAAGATGACATAATGTAGAGGAATTAACTCAAGCAATATGGTGAAAACCCCATCTTTTTATCCTCGATGGCAACAATACAATAAGTGCCCTGCTGCCCCTACTGTCACTGGGAAAGGACACCGCAAGATTGAACCCAAAGCTAAGCCCTTCTCCCATTGCAAGAAAGATCAATCTAGTAGGCCAAACTAAACCTATAATTCAAAGAGACTTGCAAAGATATCAAATCATGCATATAAGAATTCAGAGAAGAACCAAATAACATAGAGTATTCTAATAATCATGATTCATGCGTGTCTCTCCAAAAAGGTGTGTACAACAAGGATGATTGTGGTAAATGAAAAAGCAAAGACTCAAATCATACAATACGCTCCAATCAAAACACATATCATGTGGTGAATAAAAATATAGCCTCAAGTAAAGGTACCGATAGACGAAGACGAAAGAGGGGATGCCTTCCGAGGCATCCCCAAGCTTAGGCTTTTGGTTGTCCTTTTTAATTACCTTGGGGTGCCTTGGGCATACCCAAGCTTAGGCTCTTGCCACTCATTATTCCATAGTCCATCAAATCCTTACCCAAAACTTGAAAACTTCACAACACAAAACTTGACAGAAAATCTCATGAGCTCCGTTAGTATAAGAAAATAAATCACCACTTCAAGGTATTGTTGAAAAATCATTATTTATTTATATTGGTGCAATATCTACTGTATGCCAACTTCTCCATGGTTCATACCCCCTATACTACCCATAGATTCATCAAAATAAGCAAACAACAGTGAAAAACAGAATCTGTCAAAAAACAGAACAGTCTGTAGTAATCTGTAACTATCAAATACTTCTGTAACTCTAAAAATCCATAAAAATTAGGAAAACCTGAGAAATTTGTGTACCAATCCAGAGCAAAAATAATCAGATCAAAACACGTTTCTGTGAATTTTCAAAACTAATTTACTAAGTGCAAAAGTTTGTGATTTTCAGCAGGATCAACACAACTATCACCGTAAGCTATCCTATAGGTTCTACTTGGCACAAACACTAATTAAAACATAAAACCAGATCTAACCATAGTCTAGATGAATTATTTATTACTAAATAGGAATAAAAAGCAAAGAACAAAAATAAAATTGGGTTGCCTCCCAAGAAGCGCTATTGTTTAACACCTCTAGCTAGGCATTGATAATTTCAATGATGCTCACATAAAAGAGAAGAATTGAAGCACGAAGAGGGCATCATAAAACACGTGACAAACACATCTAAGTCCAACATACTTCCTATGCATAGGAATTTTATAAGCAAACAAATTATCAAGGAAAGTAAAAACTAGCATATGCAAGGAAGAAGAAAGAGACAATAGCAATATCAACATGAAGAGAGGTAATTTAGTAACATGAAAATTTCTACAACCATACTTTCCTCTCTCGTAATAATTACATGTAGGATCATAAGCAAATTCAACAATATAGCTATCACATAACATATTCTCAACATGATTCACATGCATGCAAAGTTGACACTCTTCCAAAATAGTGGGATTGACATTAACTAAACTCATGACCTCTCTAAACCAACTTTTAGCAATATTTTCATAAGATTGAACATTCTCCAAATATGTTGGATCTAAAGTTGACAATCTTCCAAACCCATTTTCAATTGCAAACACTATTGTCAATCTTATATTCATCATGGGGCTTAAATAAATTTTCAAGATCATATGAAGAATCACCTCAATCATGATCATTGCAAGAAGTAGTAGACATAGCAAAACTAGCATCCCCAAGCTTAGGGTTTTGCATATTTTTAGCATAATTGACTTTAATAGAATTTATAATAACATCATTGCAATCATGCTTTTTATTCAAAGATCTATCGTGAATCACTTCTTAAAGCACTTCATCACAATTTTCAGATTCACGGATTTGAAGCAAAACATCGTAAAGATAATCTAGTGCACACAAATCACTAGAAATTGGTTCATCATAATTGGGTCTCTTAGATTAGCAAGTGGATGAGGATCTATGAAATTTTAGCAAGCAAAGATGCAAGCAAACAGAAGGCACATGGTAACACAAGCAAAGAAAATATCGAGCGGAGGAAGGGCGAAAGAAAAGGCAAATCTTTTCGAAAATTGTTTTTGAGGTGGGGGAGAGGAAAACGAGAGGCGAATGGCGAATAATGTAATGCAAGAGAGAAGAGTTTATGATGCGTACTTGGTAAGGCTTGACTTGACGTAGATTTCCCCGGCAACGGCGCCAGAAATCCTTCTTGCTACCTCTTGAGCTTGCGTTGGTTTTTCCCTTGAAGAGGAAAGGGTGATGCAGCAAAGTAGCATAAGTATTTACCTCAGTTTGAGAACCAAGGTATCAATCCAGTACGAGACAACGCACAAGTCACTGAATACCTGCACAAACAATCAACAACTTGCACCCAACACGATAAAGGGGTTGTCAATCCCTTCACGGTAACTTGCAAAAGTGAGATTTGATATAAATAGATAAACAGTAAAGTAAATATTTTTGGTCTTTTTGGTTTATAGATTGGAAAGTAAAAGATTGCAAAATAGTAGATCAGAAACTAGTATGATGAAAAGAGAACGTATATTACGAAAAAGAGACCCGAGGGCCATAGGTTTCACTAGTGGCTTCTCTCAAGATAGCAAATATTACGGTGGGTGAACAGATTACTACAGAGCAATTGATAGAAAAGCGCAAAGTTATGACAATATCTAAGGCAATGATCATGAACATAGGCATCACATCCGTGTCAAGTAGACCGAAACGATTCTGCATCTACTACTATTACTCCACTAATCGACCACTATCCAGCATGCATCTAGAGTATTAAGTTCATAAAGAACGGAGTAACGCATTAAGTAAGATGACATGATGTAGAGGAATTAACTCAAGCATTATGATGAAAACCCCATCTTTTTATCCTCGATGGCAACAATACAATACATGCCTTGATGCCCCTACTGTCACTTGGAAAGGACACTACAAGATTGAACCCAAAGCTAAGCACTTCTCCCATTGCATGAAAGATCAATCTAGTAGGCCAAAGTAAACCGATAATTCGAAGAGACTTGCAAATATATGAAATCATGCATATAAGAATTCAGAGAAGAACCAAAAAATATTCATAGATAATCTGATCATAAATCCTCAGTTCACCAGATCTCGACAAACACAATGCAAAAGAGTATTACATTGAATAGATCTCCAAGAACATCGAGGAGAACATGGTATTGAGAATCAAAGAGAGAGAATAAGCCATCTAGCTACTAGCTATGGACCCGTAGGTCTATGGTAAACTACTCACGCTTCATCGGAGAGGCAATGGTGTTGATGAAGAAGCCCTCCGTGATTGAATCCCCTTCCGGCAGGACGCTGGAAAAGGCCCCAATAAGGGATCTCACGGGTACAGAAGGTTGCGGCGGTGGAAAAGTGGTTCCGTCTCTCCGTGGATGTTTTTACGGTATAAGAGTATATATAGGCGAAGGAGCTAGGTCAAGGGAGCTACAAGGAGCCCACGAGGTAGGGGTGCACCCTATCCCCCTGGGCGCGCCCTCCTGCCTCGTGGCCACCTCGTTGTGTCTCCGACTTCATCTCCAAGTCTTCTGGTTTCCTTTCGATCCCAGAAAGATCATCGCGAATGTTTAATTTCGTTTGGACTCCATTTGGTATTCCTTTTCTGCGAAACTCTAAAATAGGCAAAAACAGAAACTGGCACTGGGCTCTCGGTTAATAGGTTAGTCCCCAAAATAATATAAAATAGCATATAAATGCCTATTAAACATACAAAAAAGATAATATAATAGCATGGAACAATCAAAAACTATAGATACGTTGGAGACGTATCTCATGTCAAATTTATATCGAAAGTAGTTTTGTTGCATGATATAGCCTCTAGGCGCTTATGGGAGTAGTTGCTATCAATTTTGTTGAGTTTAGTTCACTTTTATTTTGACTCACTAATTTTTTTAGAAAATTTCATAGAAAAGAAAAAACCATGAGGAGGTGGTTAAGGGGTTCATCAAGTCGTAATCTGGACGAAACTCCATTGAAAAGCCCAAGTACAATCTTCCGCATGCGGCACATGTTCGGCCGTGTGAGTGGTCAAGTGATACATTTTTTAAGGAGGCGGGAATCTATGAGGATTTCTATTATTTAGCGGACAATGCCGACATCATCCCCTTCCTCCAAGATAAGTGCGACCAATACATCCTACTCACTAATACCTTCGTGCAAAATTTTCACTTTTATCCTACGAAGGAACCAGCCATGGTAGAATTTTACTTATATGGTGTGCCTAAGGAAATGACATTATATGAATTTTTTTCAATGTTTGCAAAGTACCTTATGAGGGCCATATTAGTGAGCCACGTCCTAGAGACATGGAGGACTTAATTTTTGAAACTACTGTGGGGGAAGAGAGAGGAGTGTCATAAGCGAGAGTAGCCAGTTTAAGTTTTCTAGTTTTACGTTATTATGCATTATTTTCTAGGAGATGTCTAGTAGGTCGTGGGGAGAGTGGAGGCCTTAGTGCACCTGTCCTTGCCATTTTGCATCATGATTTATATGCTGATAGAACTTTTAGCTTGGGTGCCACGGTTGCTCGGTGGTTACTGATGTCTACTACGCAACCTTCTTCTTGTAGACGTTCTTGGGCCTCCAAGTGCAGAGGTTTGTAGGACAGTAGCAAATTCCCCTCAAGTGGATGACCTAAGGTTTATCAATCCGTGGGAGGCATAGGATGAAGATGGTCTCTCTTAAGCAACCCTGCAACCAAATAACAAAGAGTCTCTTGTGTCCCCAACACACCCAATACAATGGTAAATTGTATAGGTGCATTAGTTCGGTGAAGAGATGGTGATACAAGTGCAATATGGATGGTAGATATGAGTAATTGTAATCTGAAATTATAAAAACAGAAAGGTAACTAATCATAAAAGTGAGCGTAAACGATATTGCAATGCTAGGCAACAAGGCCTAGGGTTCATACTTTCACTAGTGCGAGTTCTCTAAACAATAATAGCATAACTGGATCATATAACTATCCCTCAACATGCACCAAAGAGTCACTCCAAAGTAACTAATAGCGGAGAACAAACGAAGAGATTATGGTAGGGTACAAAACCACCTCAAAGTTATCCTTTCTGATCGATCTATTCAAGAGTCCATAGTAAAATAACACGAAGCTATTCTTTCCGTTCGATCTATCATAGAGTTCGTACTAGAATAACACCTTAAGACACAAATCAACCAAAACCCTAATGTCACCTAGATACTCCAATGTCACCTCAAGTGTCCGTGGGCATGATTATACGATATGCATCACACAATCTCAGATTCATCTATTCAAACAACACAAAGTACTTCAAAGATAGCCCCAAAGTTCCTACCGGAGAGTCAAGACGAAAGCGTGTGCCAACCCCTATGCATAAGTTCATTGAACCCGCAAGTTGATCACCAAAACATACATCAAGTAGATCACGTGAATATCCCATTGTCACCATAGATAAGCACATGCAAGACATACATCAAGTGTTCTCAAATCCTGAAAGACCCAATCTGATAAGATAACTTCAAGAGGAAAACTCAATTCATCACAAGAGAGTAGAGGGGGAGAAACATCATAAGATCCAACTATAATAGCAAAGCTCACAATACATCAACATCGTGCCGAATCAAGAACACGAGAGAGAGAGAGAGAGATCAAACACATAGCTACTGGTAGATACCCTCAGCCCCGTGGGTGAACTACTCCCTCCTCATCATGGAGAGCGCCGGGATCATGAAGATGGCCATCGATGATGGATTCCCCCTCCGGCAGGGTGCCAGAATAGGCTCTCGAGAGGTTTTTGGTGGCTACAGAGGCTTGCGGCGGCGAAACTCCCGATCTATTCTGCTCCTCGATGTTTTTAGGGTATATGGATATATATAGGCGAAAGAAGTCGGTCAGGGGAGCCACGAGGGGCCCACGAGGGTGGGGGCACACCCAGGTGGGTAGGGCGCACCTCCCTACCTCATGGCCACCTCGAAGCTTCCATGACGTCTACTCCAAGTCTCCTGGATTGCTTCCGTTCCAAAAATAACACTCTCGAAGGTTTCATTCCGTTTGGACTCCGTTTGATATTCCTTTTCTTCGAAACACTGAAATAGGCAAGAAAACAGCAATTTGGGCTGGGCCTCCGGTTAATAGGTTAGTACCAAAAATAATATAGAAGTGTATAATAAAGCACATAAACATCCAAAACAGGTAATATAATAGCATGGAAGAATAAAAAATTATAGATATGTTGGAGACGTATCAGTTACACACAAACCTTTCGAAGGGAAGTATTTTTGGTGGTGTCTATGCCACCCGCCTCGCAACACATTTTGAGATTCCTATTTGGCATGATGAGAAGGAGGAGATGCTGCTACCCACTAAATATTTAGACTATGCTAGTATGGTAGTGCATAATTCAAGCAAAAGCGACTCATCTCCAACTTGGTATTCAGCCAAGGCACTCATGAGATTATTATTTTGCCTACATCATCTTTATTCAACATTTATTCAAGCAGGTACACTATTATGCCCGATGACATCTACATATACTGTGGTCTTACACAACCCCAGGTACCTGAGCCAGCACCTGCACCTGAGCCATATTAGGAGCGTGTTTACCAGTGGGAGCCATAGGAGCTCGCAAACAAGTGGAACCCCCAGGACCCTCCGCAGTATCCAGGATAGGGTTATTACAAGTCGTGGCCATAGACCAATTTAGGCCAAAAGCCAAAGCTTCGGGGAGTACGTATTTCTCACCGACATTACATTCACATTCACACGTAGATTCCAGCTGTTAGTGTTCATACTTTCTCATTGAATAATCCTTGTTAGTTTATTTTCCTTGCTTTCTTCTTGTGTGTTTGAAAAACTTTGATATAATCCTAAAATATTTCTCGCTTCTTTTAGTTTTTATTTCTAGTTTTAATTAGTTGTAGTATTAAAAGAAAACCCAAAAAGATTTTTCGTTCTTCTTTTCCTTGTTGGGAGCTTTCTCGTGTAAATAGTTTTTCTCGAGTTTGTTTTTATTTTTGCTTCCTTTAGAAAAAATGAAAACTCCAAACATATTTCAGTATATTTCTTTGAAATTCTTTTCTTTTTCTTTGGGTCGTAAGGGTAAAACCACGATAAAAATATTGAGTGGCTCTCATATGCATTATTGATGATCTAACAAAGATCCCATATTACCTTGTTTTCTCCTTTGAATAAATGCTTGTAGATTCTAGCTTGGTCCACTGCACGTGCACTCTTATTATTACTCACATAATTCATTCATGCAAGTTAAAGGCAATAATGACAAAATTTGATGAAATGATTGAGATGAAGAAAAAGCTAGTATGAACTCGACCTAATTTGGTTTTTGTAAATATGATTAGCTCATCATTCCCGGTTTAGCCTATTATGAATGAAATATGTTTGCAATGACAATAAGAAATTATAGTTACTCATGCCATGCTTAATTAGCTAGGAGTGTATAATGGTTTGTCTTGTGTGCCAACATGCATTTAAAATGGCTATGATATCGTATGGTATGATGGTATCCTCCTCTGAATAATTCAAGTGGCTTGACTTGTGAAAGTGCAACTAATCCCTGGGTGGTTTTGGTAATTCTTAACAACATACAGCTCATTGAACTAATGCTATTTCAAGATAATCATTTAAGAAAGTTCAATGTTGGGCATGGCATGGACCAGAGATGTGGACCCCTCAAAATGCAAAGGACTTACATTGGCAACAAGCTCAAGACTCTACATTTTCATTTCAGTGATCCAAGATCACACTGAGTCCATAGGAAAGCCAATACTATTAAAAGGGGATGAGGTGTTGCTTAATGGGTTACTTGCTAAAAATTCTTTGTGATATGCTCCAAAACCCTCAGCCACTTTCTCACATTCACATATGTCCTAAACCTACATGTCAAACTCGCCCCCCCCCCCCGATTTGATCTATCTGGCGCCACCGAGTTTCACTTGACCTAGCCACTGCCACAAACCCTAGTTACTTCGGTCTCACCGATAGGGATCTCGGTCTCATCGAGATGGGATTGCAATCTCTCTGTTTCCTTTTTGTAACTATTCAGTCTCACCGGAGCAAATCCGTCCCACCGAGTCTTCATTGTAAACTCCCCGTTTCCTTTTTGTAACACTTAGGTCTCACCAAAGTGAGCGAATCGGTCCCACTGAGTTTGCTTGACTAACCCTCTGTGTACGTATTGTTGAAATCGGTCCAACCGAGTTTATGCGATCAGTCACACCGAGATTACGTTATGGCCTAACCCTAGCATATGGGTCCCACTAAGATGACTATATCGGTCCCACCGATAATACTAACATTCACATTTTGGACTAAATCGGTATGACCGAGTTTGCTGATTTGGTCCCACCGAGTTTGGGAATCTGTGTGTAACGATTAGATTTTGTGTGGAGGCTATATATACCCCTCTACCCACTCTTCATTCATGGAGAGAGCCATCAGAAAAAACCTGCACTTCCACTACTCATTTTCTGAGAGAGAACCACCTACTCATGTGTTGAGGCCAAGATATTACAATCCTACCACATGAATCTTGATCTGTAGCCTTCCCCAAGTTGCTTTCCACTCAAATCATCCTTCCACCATAGCCAAATCTGTGTGAGAGAGTTGAGTGTTGGGGAGACTATCATTTGAAGCACAAGAGCAAGGAGTTCATCAACAACACACCATCTATTACCTTTTGGAGAGTGGTGTCTCCTACATTGGTTGGGTGTCACTTGGGAGCCTCTGTCAAGATTGTGGAATTGAACCAAGGAGTTTGTAAGGGCCAGGAGATCGCCTACTTCATGAAGATCTACCCTAGTGAGGCAAGTCCTGCATGGGCGATGGCCAGGATGGGATGGACAAGGTTGCTTCTTCGTGGACCCTTCGTGGGTGCAGCCCTTTGTGGACTCGCGCAACCGTTACCCTCTGTGGGTTAAAGTCTCCATCAACGTGGATGTACGATAGCACCACCTATTGGAGCCACGCCAAAAACATCTGTGTCTCCAATTGCATTTGCACACTCCAATCCTATCCCTTTACTTTCTTGCAAGTTGCATGCTTTACTTTCCGCTGCTCATAAACTCTTTGCATGCTTTCGTGAATTGTATTGTGATTGCTTGACTTGTGCTAAGTTGCTAAAATCTGCCAAGAACTAAAATTGGGAAAAGTTTAAGTTTTTATTTGGTCAAGTAGTATAATCACCCCCCTCTAGACATACTTTCGATCCTACAAGTGGTATTAGAGCTTTGGTCTCCATTTTCCTTGATTTCAATAGCTTTGGTGATCATATCCTTGGTTTCACAACCTAGGAGAGTATGGCGTCTAGCGAGGGAAATTACCACCATAGAGGTCCTTACTTTGATGGTACTAATTTTGCTAGTTGGAAACATAAGATGAAAATGCATATTCTTGGACATAACCCCGTCGTTTGGGCTATTGTGTGTATTGGCTTGCAAGGTGAATTCATTGATGGGAGAGAACCATACCGTGAAGCTACCGTGAAAGAATTGAAGATGTTGCATTACAATGCTGAAGCTTGCGATATCCTCTTCAATGGATTGTGCCCCGAAGAATTCAACATAATCAACCGTCTTGAGAATGCAAAGGAAATTTGGGATACTTTGATTGATATGCATGAAGGTACCGACTCTGTCAAGCAATCCAAGTTGGATGTGCTTCAAAGTCAACTTGACAAGTTCAAAATGAAGGATGGTGAAGGTGTTGCTGAAATGTACTCTAGGCTTGCTCTTTTCACAAATGAGATTGCCGTCTTAGGGAGTGAAGAGATGACCGACAAATTCACCATCAAAAAGATCTTGAGAGCCTTGGATGGAAAAAATGACACCGTGTGCATTCTCAAGATTCCAGACCACAATGACAGTCATCCAGTGGCTGAAAATATAAAGGAAAGAAAGGATGTTGGTCCCAGGAAGTGGAGACAAGCTGATCCTTATGCTGCAAGGAGTAGGACTGCAGTGTACTACAGGTTCCACACCATAGAGAAACATGATTTCTATGAGATAGTATTGCTGGACAAGAAACCCATAGTCAGTGATATGAGATGGGTGGATTGGAAATTCATTGATGCCAATGCTGATCATTTCCTAGGATTGTATGAAAGCTTCAAAGCTAATGATGTTGATGACTTTGTTGGTCAGAAGCTCACTAAATGGAATGATGAGCTCATTATGCAGTTCTACTCAATAGCTCATTTCTCCCAGATGGAAGATTTGTGTGGATGACAGAAGGGCAGAGGCACCAATCAACTCTTGATGAGTGGGCTAGGCTCATAAATGCCCCTGCAGAAGAAGAACATCAAATTGATGTGTATGCTGAGAAGAAAAAGGATCACATCACCATGGCCAATATGTATAAGGAAATTCCAGATGAGGCCTTGGAAACACACAAGTTTGGATATGTCTACTATCTGCTATCTGGTTTGGCCACTATAAACACTATATTGAGGCACACCTTGTTGCCCAAATCTGGAGATCACAGGATGATCAAAGGCCATTCCATCAACTTGTTGCAATTGTTTGATGTTATGCCACAGCAATTCAAGGTCATGAGCCTAATTGTAGAGACAATCAAAAGGACAACAACTGACAAAAATAGATCTTGTGGATATGCTCCACACGTCCAAGAGATAATCAATTCCAAGATGAAGCAAGGAGTGTATCTTTTTGGACAAAGAACACCTTCCTTTGCTACCTGAATTTGAGGACAACACAGTTGTCATGGATGCTAGTGATCCATCTTCAGTTGCAGCTCATGAGAAGAAGGAGAAGGCCAAGGCAGCAAAAGCAGCAAAGATGCCAAGTGCAGCAGAAGCTTCTGAAGTCTTTCAAGTCCAAACAAGACCAGCTTGGGTTTCTGATTCAATCAATCCTGAGGGTTGATATGTCTCCAATGTATCTACTTTTCCAAACACTTTTGCCCTTATTTTGGACTCAAACTTGCATGATTTGAATGGAACTAACCCGGACTGACACTGTTTTCAGGAGAACTGCCATGGTGTTATTTTTGTGCAGAAACAAAAGTTCTCAGAATGACCTGAAAATCCACGGAGTTTACTTTTGGAAAATATAAAAAATACTAGTGAAAGAATCAAGGCCAGGGGGCCCACACCCTGTCCACGAGGGGGGGGGGGGCGCCCCCTCCCACTGGGTGTGCCCCCTGCCTTGTGGGCCCCCTGGATGTCCACCAACCTCAACTCCAACTCTATATTTGCTTTCACGGAGAGAAAAATCAGAGAGAAAGTTTCATTTCGTTTTACAATACAGAGCCATCGCCAAGCCCTAATCTCTCCCGGGAGGGCTGATCTGGAGTCCGTTCGGGGCTCCGCAGAGGGGGATTCGTCGTCGTTATCATAATCAACCATCCTCCATCACCAATTTCATCATGCTCACCGTCGTGCGGGAGGAATTCCATCGTAGGCTTGCTGGACGGTGATGGGTTGCATGAGATTTACCATGTAATAAAGTTAGTTTTGTTAGGGTTTGATCCCCAGTATCCACTATGTTCTGAGAATGATGTTGCTATGACTTTGCATGCTTAATGCTTGTCACTAGGGCCCGAGTGCCATGATTTCAGATCTGAACCTATTATGTTTTCATGAATATATGTGAGTTCTTGATCCTATCTTGCAAGTCAATAGTCACCTATTATGTGTTATGATCCGACAACCCCGAAGTGACAATAATCGGGATACTTCTCGGTGATGACCATAGTTTGAGGAGTTCATGTATTCACTAAGTGCTAATGCTTTGGTCCGGTTCTCTATTAAAAGGAGGCCTTAATATCCCTTAGTTTCCATTAGGACCCCGCTGCCACGGGAGGGTAGGACAAAAGATGTCATGCACGTTCTTTTCCATAAGCACGTATGACTATATTCGGAATACATGCCTACATTACATTGATGAACTGGAGCTAGTTCTGTGTCACCCTATGTTATGACTATTACATGAGGAATCGCATCCGACATAATTATCCATCACTGATCCAATGCCTACAAGCTTTTCACATATTGTGCTTTGCTTATTTACTTTACCATTGCTACTGTTACAATTACTACAAAACTGCTATTGTTACTTTTATTACTGTTACCATTACTATCATACTGCTTTGCTACTAAATACTTTGCTGCAGATACTAAGTTATCCAGGTGTGGTTGAATTGACAACTCAACTGATAATACTTGAGAATATTCTTTGGCTCCCCTTGTGTCGAATCAATAAATTTGGGTCGAATACTCTACCCTCGAAAACTGTTGCGATCCCTTATACTTGTGGGTTATCAAGACTATTTTCTGGCACTGTTGCCGGGGAGCATAGCTCTATTATTTGAGTCACTTGGGATTTGTATCTACTGATCACTATGTGGAACTTGAAAGACGAAAGAACTAAGATTTTTCCCTCAAATATGAGGGGAGGTAAGGAACTGCCATCTAGCTCTGCACTAGATTCTCCTATTGTTTTGAGTAAGCTTGCGACACCCAAACTTGCTACTGCTATGTATTCTGATATGTCGCATGTTATTGATGATGCCACTTCTCCTATGCATGATACTTATGATGAAACTACTTCTATGCTAGATACTGTTGTGCTATTAGGTGAATATCTTGATGAACAACTTGCTAGGGTAAAAGAGAATGAAATTATAGATGATGAAATTATTGAAGATAGTGATGATTAAGGTTCTCCCCCTAAGTATGAATTGCCTGTTGTTCCCGAGGGTTATGTTATGGATGAAGAAACTGCTAGAGATCTTGTTGCTTGCAATGATAGATCTAATCTTATGAAGTTATTAGCTAAATTGAAATAGAAATCTCTAAATGATAGAATGAAATATGACCCTGCTTTTGCTACTTCACCTATCTTTGTTACTGATAAGGATTACAAATTCTCTGTTGGTCCTGAAATAATTACTTTGGTCGAATTTGATCCTTTTTATGGCTATGAATCTGAAACTGTTGAGGCACATCTTACTAAGTTGAATGATATAGCCACCCTGTTCACTAATGATGAGCAATCTCGCTACTACTATATCCTTAAGATATTTCCGTTCTCATTAAAGGGTGATGCTAAAACTTGGTTTAATTCTCTTGATCCTGGTTGTGTGCATAGTCCCCAGGATATGATTTATTATTTCTTTGCTAAATATTTCTGCTCATAAGAAACAAGCTGCCTTGAGGGAAATATATAATTTTGTACAAATTGAAGAAGAGAGTCTCCCACAAGCTTGGGGGAGGCTTCTCTGATTACTTAATGCTTTGCATGATCATCCTCTTAAGAAAAATGAAATACTTCATATCTTTTATAATGGACTAACCGATGCTTCCAAGGACCACTTGGATAGTTGTGCTGGTTGTGTTTTCAGGGAAAGAACGGTCGACCAAGCTGAATTGCTATTGAATAATATGTTGACTAATGAAAATAATTGGACTCTTCTGGAGCCAATTCCTGAGCCAATTGAGCCAACTCCTAAACCAACTCCTAAACCAACTCCAAAGAAGAGGGGTGTCCTATTTCTCAGTCCTGAAGATATGCAAGAGGCAAAGAAATCTATGAAAGAGAAAGGATTAAAGCTGAAGATGTTACGAATTTACCTCCTATTGAAGAAATACATGGTCTTAATATACCGCCTGTCGAAGAAGCACATGGTCTTGATAACCCGACACAGGTAGTAAAGGTAAATTCTCTCTATAGATACGATAAAGTTGAAATCCCGTCTACTAAATTTCCTAGGCAATGTTTAGATGAATTTGATGACTTTATGACTAGACAAGAAGGTTTTAATGCTTATGTTGGTAGAGAATTAAAGAGTAATGCTTAGATGATTGGACGCTTGAGTGATTATATGGCTAGAGTTAAAGGTGAACTTAAACTCATTAGTAAATATGCTTCTATGGTTACCACTCAAGCCGAACAAGTACTTAAAGATCAAAGTGATTTGCTTGATGAATTAAATAATAAACATGATTTTGCCGTTAGAGTGGCTACTAGAACTGGTAAAATGACCTAGGAACCTTTGTATCCTGAAGGCCACCCTAAGAGAATTGAGCAAGATTCTCAGAGAAATAATTTAGATGCACCTAGTCCTTCTAAAAAGAAGAAAACGAAAAATTATAGGACTTTGCATGCTTCTAGTGAACCTGTTGTAGACACACCTAAGAATCTCAAAGATATTTCTATTTCTAATGCTGAAACACAATCAGGTGATGAACACGAACCTAGTGATAATGTTAATGATAATGTTCATATTGATGTTCAACCTAGCAATAATAATGAAGTAAGGATTGAACCTGCTATTGATCTTGATAGCCCACAATCAAAGAATCAACGTTATGATAAGAGAGTCTTTGTTGCTAGGAAGCACGGTAAAGAAAGAGAACCATGGGTTCAGAAACCCATGCCTTTTCCTCCTAAACCATGCAAGAAAAAGGATGATGAGGATTTTGAGCGCTTTGCTGAAATGATTAGACCTATCTTCTTACGTATGCGCTTAACTGATATGCTTAAAGTAAATCCTTATGCTAAATATATGAAAGATATCATTACGAATAAAAGAAAGATACCGGAAGTTGAAATTTCCACCATGCTTGCTAATTATACTTTTAAGGGTGGAATACCAAAGAAACTAGGAGATCCAGGAGTACCATCTATACCATGCTCCATTAAAAGAAACTATGTTAAAACTGCTTTATGTGATCTTGGAGCCGTTGTTAGTGTTATGCCTCTCTCTTTATATCGTAGACTTGAATTGAATAAGTTGACACCTACTGAAATATCTTTGCAAATGGCTGACAAATCAACTGCTATACCTGTTGGTATTTGTGAGGATGTGCCTGTTGTGGTTGCAAATGTCACCATCTTAACGGACTTTGTTATTCTTGATATTCCCGAGGACGATAGTATGTTGATTATCCTTGGTAGACCCTTCTTGAATACTGTAGGGGCTGTTATTGATTGCAACAAAGGCAATGTCAGTTTTCATGTTAATGGTAATGAGCATACGGTACACTTTCCGAGGAAACAACCTCAAGTTGATAGCATCAATTCTATTGGAAAAGTTCCAACTATCATTATTGGAGGTTTTGAATTTCCTCTTCCTACTGTAAAGAAAAAATATGATATTCTTATTATTGGGGATGTTCATATCCCCGTCGAGGTAACCTAGTGCTATTCGAAATTTCTCTGGTTTCATGCGATTCGGAATGAGTTTGCTAACAAGACTTGATCAACCTTGTTAGTGTATTTCTTTTGATGAGGATGAGATGGATGAAACTAGAAGGCACAACCTTTTGTACCCTCCTTTTACTTTCTGTTATTTAGATTAAATAAAGCAAAAAAAAGTATTATCTGTCTGTTTTCTGAATTATCCATGCAATAAAAAAATATCCCGAAAATAAAAGTTCTCCAAATGCCCTGCACATTTAGTATGATTTTTTATGGAATATTTAAGGATTTTAGGCACTGAGAACACAGCAGGGGGGGGGCAAGCACCTGGCCACGAGGGTCCATGGCGCGCCCACCCTTACTAGGCGCCCCCCTACCTCGTGGGCCCATGGTGGTCCCCCTCCACTTATTCCTACACCCGCACACTTCATCTTCCTCCCAAAAAAATCCACATCCAGCTCAAGCACGAGTTCTAGCTCATTTTGCTGCGATTTTCGATCTCCTTGCTCAAAGCTCCATTCACAAAACTACTTTGGGAGATTGTTCTTTGGTATGTGACTCTTCCTATGGTCCAATTAGTTTTTGTTCTAGTGCTTTATTCATTGCAAATTTTTGCTGCCTAGGTGACCCTGTTCTTGAGCTTGCATGTCAAATTTATGAGGTCCCAAGTAATTCTAATGCATTATATAGGCTCTAGGCACTTATGGGGGTAGCTGTCAATCTTGTTGAGTTTGATTCACTTCTACCTTGAAGTTACTAAAAATTTCAGAAATTTTTCAGAGGAACTGATATGTCTAGGAAAATGTACCAAGGTGGTTCTTCAACAAAGAAAGGACCCAGGCGCGCAATGCATGAGCAAGACGATGAACCACCAAGGGAAGCTGATGTGCGGCCTTATGAATGGTTGTCAGAAGAGTTTATGGTCAATGCAGACATTAAGGATGAATTTGATGCATATGTGCGTAATGCCGATCTTGAGGACTTCATGCAAGATAAGTGTCCTCGGTACTACTATTTGACTGATTCATTCGTGAGAAGGTTTAAATTTTCATCTTCGCATAATTCACAAAGTGTCCTGTTTGATATTTATGATCAATCATATACCATGGACCTAGAAGATTTTACTACTGCTTGCAAACTCCCACAGTGGGGTAGTGTTAATGAACCCCGTAAATCTGAATATAAAGACTTTCTTGCTAGTATCACTGTGGGAGAATCTAGAGATATAGCACAAGCTACCATATGGAGCATTCATTTTCCTGCTATACATTATTTTGCTCTCTTCATTGGTAGATGCATTAACGGTAAATATGAAGCATGTCACATGTGTGTCCCTGATCTTTGTGTTCTCAAGTGTGCTATTTTAGGTAATAAAGATTACAACTTGGGTGCAATTGTTGCACGTAGGTTGCATAATAATGGTTTATCTGGAGATTTGTTTGGAGGGATTTATGCGACCCGTGTTGCTAATTATCTTGGTATACCTCCATGTGAGGGTGATAGGGAGTTGCTTCCCGCTTATTTAGATTATGACGCTATGGTCAGTCATCATTTTCTTGTGAGGAATGAACAATTCCTCTAGTATCGACTAATCTTTGACATACGTTGCTCTGTCCATGTTACTCTCCCTGCTCCTGCCCTTTTTGATTACCAGGCAAAAAGAAGATATGTTGTAACCAGGAAGGAGGCAACCGAATACGAGAGGAGAGCGGAGGCAGATCGCCACCATGCCGCAGCTCAGGAGGCTTTGGCTGCTGCATCTCAGTACAAGCCCAGTTACAACTTCGGATATCAGTCAGGCTATCCATGGCCATAGACCAACTTAGGTCAAAAGCCCAAGCTTGGGGGAGTACATATTTTTCACCGACATTAAATTCATGTTCACACACTCATTCAGTTGTCGGTGCTCATTCTTTTTCATTGTATTATCCGTGCTAATTTTTTTTCTAGCTTTCTTCTTGTGTGTTTGATAAACCTTAATAAAAACCAAAAAAATTAGTTAGTTTAATTTCCATGCTTGTAGTAGTAATCAAAAGAAAACCCAAAAAGATTTCTCGTTCTTCTTTTGCTTGTTGGGAGTTTTCCCGTGTAAATAGTTTTATTTCTTTTCTTTCCTTTGGGGGTTGAGAGGAGAAGACCATAATGAAAATGTTTAGAGGCTCTCATATGCATGATTGTTGATTTAACCAAGAGCCCATATTACCTTGTCTTCTCCCTTGAGTTGAATGTTTGCATATTCCAGTTTAGTCAAATGCACGTGCACGATTATTATTATACACACCGTTCGGTCGTGCAAGTGAAAGGCAATAATGACGATATATGATGGACTAATTGAGATGAGAGAAGCTGGTATGAACTCGACCTCTCTTGTTTTTGTAAATATGATGAGTTCATCATTCCTGATTCAGCCTATTATGAATAAACATGTTTGCAATGACAATTAGAGATTATAGTTGTTGATGCCATGCTTAATTAGCTAGGAGCTTATAAAGGTTGACCTTGTGTGCCAACATGCTATTAAAATGATTCTGATGTGGTATGATAGGGTGGTATCCTCCTTTGAATGATTCAAGTGACTTGACTTGGCATATGTTCACGCATGTAGTTGAAAACAAATCAACATGGCCTTCATGATATTTATGTTCATGGTGGATTATATCCTACTCATGCTTGTACTCGGTTTTGATTAATTTTAATGCATGTTCATGACTGTTGTCGCTCTCTCAGTTGGTCGCTTCCCAGTCTTTTACTAGCCTTCACCTGTACTAAGAGGGGATACTGCTTGTGCATCCAAACTCCATAAACCCCAAAGTTATTCCATATGAGTCCACCATACCTTCCTATATGCGGTATTTACCTGCCATTCCAAGTAAATTTGTATGTGCCAAACTCCAAACCTTCAAATGAGATTCTGTTTTGTATGCTCGAGCAGCTCATGTTTCAACTAGAGCTGTCTGTATCTTCCATGCTAGGTGGGTTATTCTCAACATGAGTGGACTCTGCTCCTCATTCACGAGAAAATGGCTGGTAACCGGAATGCCCAGTCCCATGATAAAAAAGATCAAAGAAAATTGAAATAATTAAAACAAAACTCCCCCAGGGTTGTTGCTAGTTGGAGGCACTCGTTGTTTCGAGCAAGTCATGGATTGATGCTTGTTGGTGGTGGGGGAGTATAAACTTTACCATTCTGTTTGGGAACCGCCTATAATGTATGTAGCATGGAAGATATCGAGATCTCATAGTTGTTGCATTGACAGTGAAAGTATACCGCTCAAAATGTTATTCATCTCTATTTTAAAATCGAGCTCTGGCACCTCTACAAATCCCTGCTTCCCTCTGTGAAGGGCCTATCTATTTACTTTTATGTTCAGTCATCACCCTCTTATTAAAAAGCACCCGCTGGAGAGCACACTGTCATTTGCATGCATTACTATTAGTTTATATTGGGTATGACTTGACTGGATCTCTTTTACCATGAATTACAATGTTTAGTCAGTCCTTGATCTTTAAAGGTGCTCTGCATTTATGTTTTGCAGTCTCAGAAAGGGCTAGCGAGATACCATCTTGTTATATCATATTATGATTGTTTTGAGAAAGTGTTGTCATCCGAGTTGTCATCCGAGATTTATTATTATTGCTCGCTAGTTGATTATGCCATTGATATGAGTAAACATGACACTTAAGTGTTATTGTGAATATGGTTAGTTCATAATCTTTGCTGAAAACTTGAATGCTGGCTTTACATATTTACAATAACAAGAGCAAACAGAGTTTGTAAAAGTTTTTCTTGTTCACTTTCAGTTTATCAACTGAATTGCTTGAGGACAAGCAAAGGTTTAAGCTTGGGGATTTGATACGTCTCCAATGTTTCTACTTTTCCAAACACTTTTGCCCTTGTTTTGGACTCTAACTTGCATGATTTGAATGGAACTAACCCGGACTGACGCTGTTTTCAGCAGAACTGCCATGGTGCTATTTTTGTGCAGAAACAGAAGTTCTCGAATGACCTGAAAATCCACGGAGATTACTTTTGGAAAATATAAAAAATACAGGTGAAAGAATCAAGGCCAGGGGCCCACACCCTATCCACGAGGGTGGGGGCGCGCCCCTACCCCTAGGCGCGCCCCCAGCCTCGTGGGCCCCCCTAGATGTCCACCGACCTCAACTCCAACTCTATATATTTGCTTTCACGGAGAAAAAAAATCAGAGACAAAGTTTCATCGCATTTTACAATATGGAGCCGCCACCAAGCCCTAATCTCTCTCGGGAGGGCTGATCTGGAGTCCGTTCGGGGCTCCGCGGAGGGGGATTCGTCGCTGTCGTCATCATCAACCATCCTCCATAACCAATTTCATGATGCTCATCGATGTGCATGAGTAATTCCATCGTAGGCTTGCTGGATGGTGATGGGTTGGATGAGATTTACCATGTAATCAAGTTAGTTTTGTTAGGGTTTGATCCCTAGTATCCATTATGTTCTGAGATTGATGTTGCTATGACTTTGCTATGCTTAATGCTTGTCACTAGGGCCCGAGTGCCATGATTTCAGATCTGAACCTATTATGTTTTCATGAATATATGTGAGTTCTTGATACTATCTTGCAAGTCAATAGTTACCTATTATGTGTTATGATCCGACAACTCCGAAGTGACAATAATCAGGATACTTCTTAGTGATGACCATAGTTTGAGGAGTTCATGTATTCACTAAGTGCTAATGCTTTGGTCCGGTTCTCTATTAAAAGGAGGCCTTAATATCCCTTAGTTTCCAATAGGACCCCGCTGCCATGGGAGGGTAGGACAAAAGATGCCATGCAAGTTCTTTTCCATAAGCATGTATGACTATATTCGGAATACATGCCTACATTACATTGATGAACTGGAGCTAGTTCTGTGTCACCCTATGTTATGGCTATTACACGAGGAATCGCATCCGACATAATTATCCATAACTTATCCTATGCCTACGAGCTTTTCACATATTGTGCTTTGCATATTTACTTTACCGTTGCTACTGTTACAATTACTACAAAACTGCTATCATTACTTTTATCACTGTTACCATTACTATCATACTACTTTGCTACTAAATACTTTGATGCAGATACTAAGTTATCCAGGTGTGGTTGAATTGACAACTCAACTACTAATACTTGATAATATTCTTTGGCTCCCCTTGTGTTGAATCAATAAATTTGGGTTGAATACTCTACCTTCGAAAATTGTTGCGATCCCCTATACTTGTGGGTTATCAAGGGTTGAGAAAGGACTAGCTACCCTGACTCGGAACCATGAGTGCTTGGAGAGGATAATAGAGACAAAATTCTATGATCTGGACTTGAAGGTAACTGAGATTCAGACAGCTGTTGAATAACTCCAGGAAGAAGCTCAGGAGAGAAAGGGCAAAGCTACTACACAGGTGTTCCACAGGGTGCCTAGGGCACAGAGGTCTACAGCAGTGCCAGTGACAGACACTATAGCTACAACTCCTACAGCTCCTGTTGCCCCTCCAATGGCAACCCCTCCAGCTCCAACACATCTACAGAAGCTTTCGTCCTTGGAGTCATCTCAATACCACCTCCTGAAGATCAAGCCTAGAGAGACGCATAGCACTATGCATTTTCGAGCTTTTTGGTAACTTTTTGCCAAAGGGACAGAAAGTGTATAGATCATAGGCTTCGGAGAGAGAGAGAGAGAGTTGTCTCTTTTTGCTACTTATTTGGTTTGCTTGCCTGTTGGAGATACACTATGTCTATGTGTGTGATACACCTTGTATGATCATGTGCTTGATCATATCACTATTTATGCTTATGCTTGGATGTTAATATTATCTATCTCATGTATGATCATTCATTTTGCCTTGGTGATGAGTGCTTGTTCTTATTTATTATCATTTTGAGTGCTCCACCAAGATGTATGTGACATGGAAGAGTAACCCATGATCCAAAAATATTGTGCATTTGCAGTCCAAATCAAATTTTAACAATGCACAAATTTAGGGGGAGCTCTTACTTATCACATAATTCTCAAAGTGACAATGTACTTCATTCTTATTATCATTTGTCGAAGCTTTGATCTATATGTTGTCATCAATTACCAAAACGCGGGAGATTGAAAGTGCAACTAATCCCTGGGCGGTTTTGGTAATTCTTAACAACATATAGCTCATTGAACTAATGCTATTTCAAGATAATCATTTCAGAAAGTTCAATGTTTGGCATCGCATGGATAAGAGATGTGGACCCCTCAAAATGCAAAGGACTTGTATTGGCAACAAGATCAAGACTCTACATTTTCATTTTAGTGATCCAAGATCACATTCAGTCCATAGGAAAGCAAATACTATTAAAAGGGGCTGAGGTGTTGCTTACTGGGTTACTTGCTCAAAATGCTTTGTGATATGCTCCAAAACCCTCAACCACTTTCTCACGTCCACACATGTCCTAAACCTAAATATCAAACTCGTCCCCATCGATTTGATCTATCTGGCACCATCGAGTTTCACTTGACATAGCCACTGCCACAAACCCTAGTTACTTCAGTCTCACCGATAGGGATCTCGGTCTTACCGAGATGGGATTGCAAACTCTCTGTTTCCTTTTTGTAACTTTTCGGCCTCACCAAAAGAGCAAATCGGTCCCACCGAGTCTGCATTGCAAACTCCCTGTTTCCTTTTCATAACACTTCGGTCTCATCGAAGTGAGCGAATCAGTCCCACCGAGTTTGCCTGACTAACCGTCTGTGTACCTATTGTTGAAATCGGTCCCACTGAGTTTATGCGATCGGTCACACCGAGATTATGTTATGCCCTAACCCTAGCATATCAGTCCCACCGAGATGACTATATCGGTCCCACCAAAAATCATAACGTTCACATTTTAAACTAAATCGGTATGACCGAGTTTGCTGATTCGGTCCCGCCGAGTTTGGGAATCTGTGTGTTATGGTTAGATTTTGTGTGGAGGCTATATATACCCCTCCACCCACTCTTCATTCGTGGAGGGAGCCATCAGAAAAAATGTACACTTCCACTACTCATTTTCGGAGAGAGAACCACCTACTCATGTGTTGATGCCAAGATATTCCAATCCTACCATATGAATCTTGATCTCTAGACTTCCCCAAGTTGCTTTCAACTCAAATCATCCTTCCACCATAGCCAAATCTGTTAGGGAGAGTTGAGTGTTGGGGAGACTATCATTTGAAGCACAAGAGCAAGGAGTTCATCAACAACACACCATCTATTACCTTTTGGAGAGTGGTGTCTCCTATATTGGTTAGGTGTCACTTGGGAGCCTCCGTCAAGATTGTGGAGTTGAACCAAGGAGTTTGTAAGGGCAAGGATATCGCCTACTTAGTGAGGATCTACCCTAGTGAGGCAAGTCCTTCGTGGGCGATGGCCATGATAGGATAGACAAGGTTGCTTCTTCGTGGACCCTTCATGGGTGGAGCCCTCCGTGGACTCACGCAACCATCACCCTCCGTGGATTGAAGTCTCCATCAACGTGGATGTACGATAGCACAACCTATCGGAACCATGCCAAAAACATCCGTGTCTCCAATTGCGTTTGCACGCTCCAATCCCATCCCTTTGCTTTCTTGCAAGTTGCATGCTTTACTTTCCGCTGCTCATATACTCTTTGCATGTGCTTGAATTGTATTGTGATTGCTTGACTTGTGATAAGTTGCTAAAATCTGCCAAGAACTAAAATTGGGAAAATGTTGAGTTTTTATTTGGTCAAGTAGTCTAATCACCCCCCCTCTATACATACTTTCGATCCTACAACTTGTCACATGTTCACACATGTAGTTGAATCCAAACCAACATAGCCTCCACGATATTTATGCTCATGGTGATTTACACCCTACTCATGGTTGCATTCAATGTTTATTAATCTCAATGCATGTTTATGACCATTGTCGCTCTCTAGTTGGACGTTCCTCAATCTATTTGCTAGCCTTCACGTGTACTAAGCAGGAATATTTCTTGTGCATCCTTTTACTTAAACCCAAAGTTGTTCCATATGAGCCCACCATACCTACCCATATGCGGTATTTACCTGTCGTTCCAAGTTAATTTGCATGTGCCAAACTCTATTCTTTCAAATAATAATATGTTTTGTGTGCCTGAATCGCTCATGTAGTGACTGGGGGTTGTCAGTATCTTCCATGCTAGGTTGGTTATTCTCATGATGAGTGTTTATTCACTTGCCATTCATAAGAAAGTGGCTGGTAGTTGTGATGCTCAGTCCTATCATCAAAAAACCGAAATCAAAATATAATAATGAAACAAAACTCCCCGGGACTGTTGTTGGTATGGAGGGCACCCAAGGATTCTGCTAGCCATGGCTTGTGTTTGTTGGTGGATGGGGAGTAAAACTTTACTATTCAGTTTGGGAACCGCCTATAATGTGTCTAGCATAGAAGATAGTGCGGACTCTTAGTCGTTATGTTGACAATGAGAACATACCATCTCCAAATAACATTCAACTCTCTTTTAAAAGCTTCGAACTCTGGCACCTTTGCAATTCCCTGCTTCTCTCTGCGAAGGGCCTATCTATTTACTTTTATTGTTGAGTCATCATCTTCTTAATAAGGCACCAGCTGGGGAGCACTATCATTTATAGGACTTATTTTTATTCGATATTGAGTATGACTGTGACTAGATCTCTTTTGCCATGAGTTACAATGGCTAGTTAGTGCTTGAACTTCAGGGGTGCTCTGCATTTATGTTTTGCGGTCTCAGGAAGGGCTAGTGAGATACCATTATATCATATTGTATCATGATTGTTTTGAAAAAGTGTTGTCACCTGAGATATCTTATTATCGCTCGCTAGTTTGTTATGCCATTGATATGAGTAAATGTGAGATCTAAATGTTATTGTGAATGTGGTTAGCTCATAATCTTTGTTGAAAAGCTGAACATGGGTTAGACATATTCACAACAAAAAGATCAAACAGAGTTTGTAAAAGTTTTTCTTTGTGACTTTCAGTTTTTCAACCGAATTGCTTGACGACAAGCAATGGGTTAAGATTGGGGGAATTGATACGTATCCATTGTATATACTTTCCCAAACTCTTTTACCCTTGTTTTGCACTCTAATTTGGATGATTTGAATGGAACTAACCCGGACTGACGTTGTTTTTAGCAGAATTATCATGGTGTTATTTTTGTTTAGAAATAAAATTTCTTGGATTGACCTGAAAATTTACGGAGAATATTTTTGGAATATATAAAAATAATGGCAGAAAAATATACCATAGGGGGGCCACCCATGAGCCACAAGCCCTGGGGGAGCACCTATCCCCCTAGGGCACCCCCTAGGCTTGTGGGAGCCCTGGAGCTCCGGCAACCCTAAGTCCAACTCAATATTTACCTATTCATGGAGAGAGAAAATCAAAGAGAAGGATTCATCACGTTTTACGATACAGAGGCATCGCCACCTCATGTTCTTCATCCGGAGGGCTGATCTAGAGTATCTTCAGGGATCCAGAGGGTGGAAATTGACGCTGTCATCACCATCAACCTTCCTCCATCACCAATTTCATGATGCCCACTGTCGGGAGTGAGTAATTCCTTTGTAGGCTTGCTGGACGGTTATGGGTTGGATGAGATTTATCATGTAATCGATTTAGTTTTGTTAGGGCTTGATGCCTAGTATCCACTATGTTCTGAGACTGATGTTGCTATGACTTTGCTATGCTTAATGCTTGTCACTAGGGCCCGAGTGCCATGATTTTAGATCTGAACCTAATATGTTTTCATGAATATATATGTGTTCTTGATCCTATCACGCAAGTTATACGCACCTATTATGTGTTATGATCCGCATACCCCATGGTGATAATAAATGGGATTCTCTCCGGTGATTACCATTGCTTGAGGAGTTCATGTATTCACTAAGTCCTAATGCTTTCTTCCGGTTCTCTATAAAAAGGAGGCCTTAATATCCCTTAGTTTCCTTATGGACCCCGCTGTCACGGGAGGGTAGGACAAAAGATGGGATGGAAGTTCTTTTCCATAAGAACGTATGACTATATACAGAATACATACCTACATAGCTAGTTAAGCATCGCTCTAGGTTATAACTTACATGATGAATACTATCCAACACAATTATCCATCGTTGATCCAATGCCTACGAGCTTTTCCCATATTGATATTTTCTAAGTTACTTCCGTTGTGCTGTTGTTACAACCACTACAAAATTGTTGTTGTTACTATTGCCACTGTTACCATTACTTCCATACTACTTTGCTACTAAAAACTTTGGTGC
This sequence comes from Triticum aestivum, assembly GCF_018294505.1. NCBI lineage: Eukaryota > Viridiplantae > Streptophyta > Magnoliopsida > Poales > Poaceae > Triticum > Triticum aestivum. The sequence continues at coordinate 404,487,486 of NC_057807.1, forward strand.
AGATATTAAGTCTTTCAGTCGTGGTTGAATTGACAACTCAACTGCTAATACTCATGAATATTCTTTGGCTCCCCTTGTGTCGAATCAATAAATTTGGGTTGAATACTCTACCCTCAAAAACTGTTGCGATCCCCTATATTTGTGGGTTATCATGAATCTATGGGATGTACCGGGGTGTATAATCCATGGTAAAGTTGGAATAAGTCGGGTATAATGCAATAATAACATATGAAAGGGTTTGCAACAATACTTATAGTGGTGATTTGCTTTATTATACTAACCGATCTCACGAAGGTTTTTGTTAAGTTTTATGTGATTGAAGTTTTCAAGTTTTGGGTGAGATCATGATGGATGAAGGAATAAGGAGTGTCAAGAGCCTAAGCTTGGGGATGCCCATGGCACCCCGATACGTCGCCAACTTATCTTTAATTTATGAAGTATTCATGCCATGTTTATAATAGTTTTATATGATTTTGGTATGATTTGATTAGAACTAACCTGGAGTGACATTGTTTTCAGCAGAACTATCGTGGTGTTGTTTTTTGTGCAGAAATAAAAGTTCTCGGAATGGGCTGAAAATCATCGGAGATTTTTTCTGGAAAATATAAAAAATACTGGAGCAAAGAGTTATCGGAGGGGAGTCCCGTGGGCCCCACGAGGGTGGAGGGCGCGCCCACCCCTTGGGGCGCTCCCCCCTGCCTCGTGGACTCCCTGTGGGCCCCCCTTACTTGTTCTCGACACCAACCTCTCCTATAAATCCCCAAACTTCTAGAACTTGACCTAGATCAGAAGTTCCGCCATCGCAAGCCTCTGTAGCCACGAGAAATCAATCTAAACCCTCTCTGGCACCCTGCCGGAGGGGGCCATCATCACCGGAGGCCATGGAGGAGGATCCCGGAGAGGCCATCATCGGAATGAAGGCCAAGGACTAGAGGGGAACCTCTCCCCATCCAGGGGGAGGCCATGGAGGAGGAAGCACATGGGGGAGAACTTCTCCTCCTCTCTCTCGGTGGCACCGGAATGCCATTGGAAGGGGAATCATCGCTGCAGTGATCGTCTTCATCAACATCACCATCATCATCACCATCATCATCTCTTTTACGCGGTCCACTCTCCTGCACCCCACTGTAATCCCTACTTGAACATGGTGCTTTATGCCACATATTATTATCCAATGATGTGTTGCCATCTTATGATGTTTTGAGTAGATATCCTTTGTCTTTGGGTTCATTGATGATCTAGATTGGTATGAGTTGTATGTTTTATTTTGGTGCTGTCCTATGGTGCCTTCCGTGTCGTGCAAGCATGAGGGATTCCCGCTGTAGGGTGTTGCAATATGTCCATGGTTTACTCATTGTCTGTGTTGCGTGAGTGACTGAAACACAAACACAGATAAGTGGGTCATGGCGTATGGGAATAAAGAGGACTTGATACTTTAATGCTATGGTTGGGTTTTACCTTAATGATATTTAGTAGTTGCGGATGCTTGCTAGCATTCCAATCATAAGTGCATATGATCCAAGAAGATAAAGTATGTTAGAATATGCCTCTCCCTCATATGAAATTGCAATAGTGATTATTGGTCTTGTTTTAAATTGCCTAGGATAATTCCGCACACCGATCCATCATTATTCCATACTCGCTATTTATAATATTTAGTAATATATTCTAACTTTATGATAAAAGCACCTACTTTTATATTTTAGCTCTCCGGAATCATGAAAAGTTATCCTCTTCATACCCACAATGTAGTTCTATTTCTTGTATCTAGTTGAAAGCAAACGTTCGGTGTACGTAGAGTTGTATCAGTGGCAGATAGGACTTGAGAGAATATTGATCTTACCTTTATCTCCTTGTGGGTTCGACACTCCATACTTATAACTTCCACCTTTGGAAATTTCTATGATGATTCCCTGCACTTGGGGAATATCAAGCTCTATTCTGGCGCCGTTGTCGGGGAGCAATAGCGTGGGGTTGATATTCTCGTGTGTGCCTGTTTGCTTTCTTCACTAAGTATATTTTGTTTTTCCTTTTTATTCCTGTTTAGTTGTGGGTGAAACATACAAAAATATTTTAAAAGAATGAAAATACAAAAAAATTACTTACCTCTGATGCCTAAAAAGTTTTTCAAAAAGAGAAGTGATTGGAAAGTTATGCATTGAAGAAGTGAGGGTCGACCTTGAGCACTTGTGTTCATGCTCATGGAAAAAATGTAGAATATTTCATTCAAGTTTCTCTGTAAATAATTATCCCCTTGTATATATCCTTTGTATTATAAAAATAATGTGCCAAGCTTTGGTTTTAGGATGATTAGATTGCTTGTTTACTATGTGCAGAACAAAAACAGAAACTTTGGCTGTAGCGCGTGATTTTACATCTTTTACTGGAAGGTCAAATGGGTCTGAAACTTTTTGCCAATTACTTATGCACAATTTTTTCAATTTTTCATAGTTATTTCATAATTTTTTGAGTTACATAAGTTTACTAAACTTCCAGATTACTACAGACTGTCCTGTTTTTGACAGATTCTGTTTTTCGCGTGTTGTTTGCTTATTTTGATTAATCTATGGCTAGTATCGGGGGGTATGAACCATAGAGAGGTTGTAATATAGTAGGTTTAACACCAATTTAAATAAATAATGAGTCCATTACAGTACCTTAAAGTGGTAGTTTGCTTTATTACACTAAGGGATCTCACAAAGTTTTCGTTAAAGTTTTGTGTGGATGAAGTGTTCGAAGATCGAGGAGCTATCAATATCAGTAGAATAAAGAGAGGAAAGAGTTCAAGCTTGGGGATGACCAAGGCACCCCAAGTAAATATTTCAAAGGATACTCAAGCATCTAAGCTTGGGGATGCCCCGGTTGGCATCCCATTTTTCTTCTTCAACAAATATCGGTATACCTTGGTTTTTGCTTTGTTCACATGATTTGTGTCCATTGTGTTTTTCTTTTTCTTTAAGAACCATGCTATTAGATGTACCTTCATCAATTTATATAATGATTCATGTGCTTCACTTATATCTTTTTAGTATGACCTTATAGAATGCTCTTTGTGCTTCACTTAAATCTTTTGAGTATGGTTTTATAGAATGCTTCGTGTGCTTCATTTATATATTTTGAGCTTGGATATTGGTTAGTCTATATTAATTGTATAATGCTTCATGAACTTCACTTATATATTTTGGAGTATGAATAATACTATAGTCTAAAGTGGGTTTGGAAGAGTGTCAACTTTAGGAATTAGTGATCCCACTATTCCGAATGAGAAGAATTTTGCTTATGTGGAGAGTAGAAAAAATTCTATGCTTGTAGATCATGACAAAAATGATTTATGTGATGGTTATATTTTTTAATCCATTCATGATGCTACTTAAAATTATTATGAGGGAGTAATTTATGTTTGTAGGAGTTGCAATAATACCTAGTTTCATCTCTATGCACTTAAAGTTTTGAAGTTATACTTGTTTTGCCTTCCTATGCTAGTTGATTCTTCTTGCTATAAATTATGTGCTCACAAAATCCCTAGGCATGGGAAGGGGGTTAGATTTAAATGTGCTTGTCATATTATTCATGATGCTCCCTTCATGTTTCAATTCTTTTCTTTTATGTGAGCATCATTGAAATCATCATGCCTAGCTAAAAGGCATTAAAGAAAAGCGCTTGTAGGGAGACAATCCAATATTTACCCTTACTGTTTTTTTGTTCTTTTATGATTAATATACTGTAGTAAACATGTTTTATAGCTTTTTGTTTCAATAAAGTTCCAAGTAAGACCTTTGGGAAGACATGGGTGAAGTCTTTGCAATCTTGCTGTAAAAAACAGAAACTTTGCACTCACAATAATAAATGCTATTTTTTACTGGAGAGTGATTTTAGGTTGATTATTTTTGAACATGATTAATAGACAAATTACTCACTTCCACCAATTAATTTATAATTTTTGGAGTAGCAGAAGTATGGTTGTTGTTCAGATCATTACAGACTGTTCTGTTTCTGACAGATTATGTTTTCATTTCATAGTTTGCTTGTTTTCTAGTTTCTATGGCTTATATTTCTCAATATAAATTGTAGATGATATGGTACATTAGGCATTGTGTGAGAACAATTATGAACCTTGTCTTTTACAGTACCAAAGTGAATGTTTTACTCTTTATCATACTAACCTATCTCACGAAGTTCTGTTAAGTTTTGTGTGATTGAAGTTTTCAAGCTTTGGATGAGATATCGATATGAGGAGAATAAGGAGTGGAAAGACCCTAAGCTTGGGGATGCCCAAGGCACCCCAAGGTAGTATTCAAGGAATACTCAAGCGCCTAAGCTTGGGGATGCCCCGGAAGGCGTCCCCTCATTCGTCTTCAAAACTATCAGTATACCTTACTCAGAGCTATATTTTTATTCGTCACATGATATGTGTTTTGCTTGGAGCGTATTTTCAATTTTACTTTCTATTTGAATAAAATCATTGGATCTGAAATATTGAATGAAAAAGAATCCTCCCATGGCTAGTTAATTATTTGACTACTCGGTGTTCTTCACTTATATCTTTCGGAGTAGTTTGTCATTTACTCATGTTCTTCACGTATATCCTATGAGTAAATGGTTGAATGAATTGAATATCATAAATCTGAATTTATATATGTTTCATATGCTTATAACATGGGGAGTAATGACTTCACACATAATAAGTATAGGGAGTAAACTTATTGAAAGTTAGCAAACGCAGAATTGGTGACTTGAACAATTCATGAAAGAATATTGAAGGAAGAGAGATTTCACATATAAATATACTATCTTGGACATCTTGTGTAATTGTGAGCACTCATTAAAATATGACATGCTAAAAGGTTAATGTTGGACAAGGAAGGCAACTTAATGGGTTATGTTTTCCTATATCTGAAACGTTATATTGTCTTGGATCATCCAACATGTTGAGCTTGCCTTTCCCTCTCATGCTAGCCAAATTCTATGCATCAAGTAGAAATACTACTTGTGCTTCCAAACATCCCTTAAACCAGTTTTGCCATGAGAGTACACCATACCTACATATGGATTGAGTAAGATCCTTTAAGTAAGTTATCATCGGTGCATGCAATAAAGATTGCTCTCTAAGTATGTATGATCTATTAGTGCGAAGAAAATAAGCTTTATACGAACTTGTGATAGGGAAGTAATAAAAGTGACAGACTGCATAATAAAGGTCTTTATCACAAGCAGCAATATAAAGTGACGTTCTTTTTGCATTAATATTTTGTGCATCCAACCATAAAAGTGCATGACACCCTCTGCTTCCCTCTACGAAGGGCCTATCTTTTACTTTTATCTTCTACCCTTATACAAGAGTCATGGTGATCATCACCTTTCCTTTTTACGCTTTTTCCTTTGGCAAGCACTTTGTGTTGGAGCGATCCGGATATATATATCCACTTGGATGTAGGTTTTCATAAGTTATTATTGTTGACATTACCCTAGAGGTAAAAGGTTGGGAGGTGAAACTATAAGCCCCTATCTTTCTCTATGTCCGATTAAAACTTTGAACCCATAAATATCACATGAGTGTTAGCAATTGTGAAAGATTAAATGATAGTTGAGTATGTGGAGTTTGCTGAATCAAAGCTCTTACATAGTCCCTTCCCGAAAATAAGATGAATTGCAATTGTCTGATGACTAAGGGCATGGTTTGTTAGTTTTCATGAAAGTTTATGATCTATACTTTAACGTGTGAATAGCTTGTTACTTGATCATGAGAAGTTTTATGATTTGAGCTATTGTTATGATATATAATGATGCTATAAAAAGTGATTGAAATTATCATTGATCAAACTAGTGCACTTGCTGGCATTCACACTTCATAAATTATTTCTTTTATCATTTACCTACTCAAGGACGAGCAGGAATTAAGCTTGGGGATGCAGATACGTCTCCAATGTATCTATAATTTATGAAGTATTCATGCCATGTTTACAATAGTTTTATACAATTTTGGTATGATTTGATTAGAACTAACCCGGACTGGCGTTGTTTTCAGCAGAACTACCGTGGTGTTGTTTTTGTGCAGAAATAAAAGTTCTCGGAATGGGCTGAAAATCAACAGAGATTTTTTCTTGAAAATATAAAAAATACTGGAGCAAAGAGTTACTGGAGGGGAGTCTCGTGGGCCCCACAAGGGTGGAGGGCATGCCCATCCCCCAGGGGTGCGCCCCCTGCCTCATGGACTCCATGTGGGCCCCCTGACTTGTTCTTGACGCCAACCTCTCCTATAAATCCCCAAACTTCCAAAACTTGACCTAGATCGGAAGTTCCGCTGCCGCAAGCCTCTGTAGCCACAAGAAATCAATCTAGGCCCTCTCTGGCACCCTGCCGGAGGGGGCCATAATCACTGGACGCCATGGAGGAGGATCCCGGAGAGGCCATAATCTCCATGAAGGCCAAGGAGCAGAGGGGGAACCTCTCCCCATCTAGGGGGGGGGGGGGCATGGAGGAGGAAGCACAAGGGGGAGAACTTCTCCTCCTCTCTCTCGGTGGCGTCGGAGTGCCATCAGGAGGGGAATCATCACCGTGGTGATCATCTTCATCAACATCACCATCATCATCACCGTCATCATCTCCTTTACGCGGTCCACTCTCTCGCACCCCACTGTAATCCCTATTTGAACATGGTGCTTTATGCCACATATTATGATCCAATGATGTGTTGCCATCTTATGATGTTTTGACTAGATATCCTGTGTCTTTAGGTTGATTGATGATCTACATTGGTATGAGTTGTATGTTTTATTTTGGTGCTGTCCTATGGTGCCTTCCGTGCCGCGCAAGCATGAGGGATTCCCATTGTAGGGTGTTGCAATATGTCCACGGTTTACTCATTGTCTGTGTTGCGTGAGTGACTGAAACACAAACACGGATAAGTGGGTCATGGCGTATGGGAATAAAGAGGACTTGATACTTTAATGCTATGGTTGGGTTTTACCTTAATGATCTTTAGTAGTTGCGGATGCTTTCTAGAGTTTCAATCATAAGTGCATATGATCCAAGAAGAGAAAGTATGTTAGCTTATGCCTCTCCCTCATATGAAATTGCAATAGTGATTACTGGTCTTGTTAATAATTGCATAGGATAATGCCGCACACCGATCCATCATTATTCCACACTCGCTATTTATAATATTTAGTAATATATTCTAACTTTATGATAACATCACCTACTTTTATATTTTAGCTCTCCGGTATCATGCAAAGTTATCCTCTTCATACCCAAAATGTAGTTTTATTTCTCATATCTAGTTGGAAGCAAACGTTCGGTCTACGTAGAGTCGTATCAGTGGCAGATAGGACTTGAGAGAATATTGATCTTACCTTTAGCTCCTTGTGGGTTCGACACTCCATACTTATCACTTCCACCTTTGGAAATTGCTATGATGATTCCCTGCACTTGGGGATTATCACACCCCAAGGTAATATTCAAGGAGAACCAAGCAACTATGCTTGGGGATTCCTCGAAAGGCATCCCCTCTTTCTTCTAACGACCATCGGTAATTTTACTTGGAGCTATATTTTTATTCGTCACATATCATGAGTTTTGTTTGGAGCGTCTTGTATTATATGAGTCTTTGCTTGTTTTGGTTTTTAGTACATCACAATCATCCTTGCTGGACACACCTATTTTAGAGTCATAATGGTGCTATGATTTGTTAGAATTCCTCTTTGTGCCTCACTTAAAAACTACCGAGTTATGGAATTTCTCTAGTGCTTCACCTATATCTTTTTTAGCACGGTGTTGCTTTGATTTTGAAGAAATCCTCTCATGCTTCACTTATATTATTTTGAGAGATGAAAACTTTGAAGAAATATTTATGCTCTTTTTCTTCACTTAAATTTGTTTGAGAGCTTGTTATAAGCAATGGTAATATATGAAATTAGTCCCAAAGTGATAGATATTCAAGAGGGATAATAAAAACTAGCATGAAGATCATTGGATATTAAAACTTGATTCCTTGCAATAGTTTTGTGATATGGAGATAGTGATATGTGAGTAATGTTGGTGGGTAATTATGCTTTAGTAAGAATATTGTGGTTAAGGTTTGTGATTCCCTATGCAAGCACGAAAGTCAATAGTTATGCAATGAAGTTACATCCTACTTGTGGTGCATTATTCGGTGTTAGTTATGTTCAATGCTCTTTTTTGATTGTTTTCTCTTTTTGGTTGGTTGCTTCTCTATCTATTTGCTAGCCTTTCCTTGCACTAAATGGGAATACTACTTGTGCATCCAAACTATTTAAACCAAGTTGTGCCAATGATTCCAACATACCTACCTATATGCGGTATTACCATGCCGTTCCAAGTAAATTTGTATGTGCCAACTCTAATTTTCAAAATGAATTTCCTTTTTGTGTGCCCGTACCACTCATGAAGCAGCAGGGGGTGGCCAATATTTTTCCATGCTAGATGTGTTATTCTCAAGATGAGTGTTTATTCACTTTTCATTGCACAAGAGTGTGGCCAGTAATAGGAATGCCCAGTCCCGAAAGGAAAAAAACGAATTTACTTTATGTTATCAATAATAAATTCCTTGGGAAGTGTTTGTATGGAAGGCACCCATGGATACGGCTAGCCATAGATTGTGAAATAATGGTGGAAAAAGGAATGAACTTTATTTTATGTTTGGGAACCGCATATGATGTATCAAGCATGGAAAGTGTTGGGAATCCTTAGTCATTTTCGTTTAAGGGAAAAGCATGCCTCCAAAAATATCTTATTTCTCAATTTAAGCTTTGAGCTCTTGCACCTCTACAAATATCTGCTTCCCTCGGCGAAGGGCCTATCGATTTACTTTATGCAATTTTTATTTTTTTTAGTCTCCATCTTCTCTCATAAAGCACCAACTAGGGAACACTATGAACAAACTTGTCCATTGGATCTAGCTAGTATTCGAGTGTGTTTCATGAATGGGTCATGATTGAGCATAATGGGCTAGGGATAGCTTTATTTAGTGTTGATATTTTGAAAGACATGGTTGCTTTTTGATATGCTTAAGTATTGATGTCTTCATGTCAAATTATAGACTATTGCTTTGAATCATATAAAAGTCCAAATGTCCACGCTATAAAAGAAAAGAATATCTGATAAATATGATGGGTAACATTCATCAACAATTTTTTTGCTTTTATAATTTACCTACTCGAGGATGAGCAGGAATGAAGCTTGGGGATGCTGATACGTCTCCAACATATCTATAATTTTTTTTATTGTTCCATGCAATTAAAGTATCATTCTTGGATGTTTTATATCCATTTAATAGCAACTTTATATCATTTTTGGGACTAACCTATTGACATAGTGCCCAATGCCAATTACTATTTTTTGCTTGTTTTTTTTACTTTGCAGAATATACATATCAAACAAAGTCCAAATGCGGCGAAACATTTTAGAATTTTTTTCTACCCAGTAGACACGCAGAGCCCACCACCTTGATACGTATCCAGGGTATCTATAGTTTTTGATTGTTCCAGGATATTATATTATTTATTTGGATGTTTTTATCTATTTCGGATGTTCTATATGAATTAATATGTTATTTTATATTATTTTTGGGACTAACTTATTAACCTAGAGCCCAGTGCCATTTTATGTTTTCCCTTGTTTTTGAGCTTCGCAGAAAAGGAGTACTAAATGGAGTCCAAATAGAATAAAACTTCACGATGAATTTTCTTGGACTAGAAGACACGTAGGAGACTGGGAGTGCAAGTCAGAAGAGCCATGAGGTAGAGACAAGGGTGGAGGGCGCGCCTAGGGGGGTAGGGCGCGCCCCCTACCTTGTGGGCCCCTTGGTGACCCCCTGACCTAGATGTTCCTCCTATATATTTGCAAATATTCCCAAACCCTCAGAAGCATCAACGAAAACACTTTTCCACCGCCACAACCTTCTGTTCCCGTGAGATCTCATCGAGGTGCCTTTTTCGGCATCCTGTCGGAGATTTGATCACGGAGGGCATCTACATCAACTCTATTGCCCTTCCGATGAAGCTTGAGTGGTCCACCACAGACCTACGGGTCCATAGCTAGTAGCTAGATGGCTTCTTCTCTCTCTCTTTGATTCTCAATACCATGTTCTCCTCAATGTTCTTGGAGATCTATCCGATGTAATACTTTTTTGCGGTGTGTTTGTCGAGATCCGATGAATTGTGGATTTATGATCAGCTTTTCTATGAATATTAATTGAATCTCCTCTGAATTCATATATGCATGATTTTGTATCTTCGTATTTCTCTTCGAATTATCGGTTTGGTTTGGCCAACTAGATTGGTTTTTCTTGCAATGGGATAGGTGCTTAGCTTTGGGTTCGATCTTGATGTGTCCTTGCCAGTGACAAAGTAGGGGTAGCAAGGCACATATTGTATTGTTGCCATCGAGGATAAAAAGATGGGGTGTACATCATATTGCTTGAGTTTATTCCTCTACATCATGTCTCCTTATTTAATGCGTTACTCGGTTATTTATGAACTTAATACTCTAGATGCAGGCAGGAGTCGGTCGATATGTGGAGTAATAGTAGTAGATGCAGGCAGGAGTCAGTTTACTTGACACGAACGTGATGCCTATATTGCATAACCATTGCCTTGGATATGGTCGTAACTTTGTGCTTTTATATCAATTGATCGACAGTAATTTTTTCACCCATTGTATTATTTGCCTTCATGAGAGAAGCCTCTAGTGAAACCTATGGCCCCCGGGTCTATTTTCCATCATATTAGTTTACGATCTACTATTTTGCAATCTTTTACTTTCACATCTATAAACCAAAAAACACAATAATATTTTATGTTTTGTTTATCTATCTGTATCAGATCTCACTTTTGCAAGTGATCGTGAAGGGATTGACAACACCTTATTGCGTTGGGTGTAAGTTGTTTGATTGTTTGTGCAGGTATTGGTGATTTGTGTGTTCTTCTACTACTGGATTGATACCTTGGTTCTCAAACTGAGGGAAATACTTATCTCTACTTTGTTGCATCACCCTTTCCTATTCAAGGGAAAACCAATGCTAGCTCAAGAATAAGAATGAAGAACTTCTAGAGTCGTTGGCGGGGACATCTACGCCAAGTCAAGACATACCAAGTACCCATCATAAAACTCTCGTCTTTCATTACATTATTTGCCATTCGCCTCTCATTTTCCTCTCCGCCACTTCTAAAACAATTTTCGAAAAGATTTGCATTTTTTATTCGCCCTTCTTCTGTTCGTCTTTTCATTTGCTTTTTGTTTGCTCATGTGTTAGATTGCTTGCTTTGTCATGATGAGTCAAGAAAATACCAAATTGTGTGAATTTTCCAATACTAATAATAATGATTTTATTATTACTCCGATTGCTCCCGCCACTAGTGCAGAATCTTGTGAAATAAATGCCGCTTTGCTGAATCTTGTTATGAAAGATCAATTTTCTGTCCTTCCTAGTGAACATGCCGCATCCCATCTAAACAATGTCGTTGATTTGTGTGATAAGCAAAAGAAGAAAGATGTGGATAATGATATTCTTAAATTGAAGCTATTTCTTTTCTCACTACGAGATCGTGCTAAAACTTGGTTTTCATCTTTGCCTAAAAAGAGTATTGATTCATGGAATAAGTGTAAAGATGCTTTCATTTCCAAGTATTTTCCTCCCTCTAAGATCATCTCCCTTAGGAACAAGATTATGAATTTTAAGCAACTTGATGATGAACATGTTGCACAATCTTGGGAGAGGATGAACTTGATCATAAGATTTTCTGTTGATTTTTGTTTTGTGAAGTTTTCAAGTTTTGGGTAAGGCTTTGATGGACTATGGAATAAGGAGTGGCAAGAGCCTAAGCTTGGGGATTCCCAAGGCACCCCAAGGTAATATGCAAGTACAATTAAGAGCCTAAGCTTGGGGATGCTCCGGAAGGCATCCCCTCTTTTGTCTTCGTCTATCGGTAACTTTACTTGAGGCTATATTTTTACTCACCACATAATATGTGTTTTGCTTGGTGTGTCTTGTATGATATGAGTCTTTTCTTTTTCGTTTACCACAAACATCCTTGTTGTACACACCTTTTGAGAGGGACACGCATGAATCACGATTTATTAGAATACTTTGTGTGCTTCACTTATACCTTTTGAGCTAGGCAATTTTGCTCTAGTGCTTCACTTATATCTTTTTAGAGCACGACGGTGGTTTTATTTTATAGGAGTTACTGAACTCTCATGCTTTACTTATATTATTTTGAGAGTCTCTCTAAACAGCATTATCGTGGAATTATCACGTCAGATGTCCTAGCATAAGGACTTAGGTTTGGAGCCATCGCAATGTAGTTAGCTTGAAGGGGTTAAACAAGACAAGGGACACCAAGAGTTTATACTAGTTCGGCCCCTCGCGGTGGAGGTAACAGCCTAATCCAGTGTAGGGTGGTTATTGCTTGGGATTCGATTACCAGGGAGCGAATAGCTTGACCTAGTTCTCGATCTCTTTCTTTCCTGCCCTAAACCACCGCCGGGTCACCCCTTTATATACATAGGCTGATGCCCGGCGGCCTACAGAGTCCCGGCCAACTCATAAACAATGTGTTCGGCTCGGTGACAGAATCTATACCTTCCTTAACATACAAGTTAACATATGGCGGTTTACGCCCGTGGGCCTTAAGTGGCCTTCGGGTCTTCGGCCTTCAGGAAGCCTGCTTCGTGAACCGCCATCTTCAATATCTTCATGGGCCTTGTCATTATGAACCGCTAGTGGTATGACCCGGCCCCTCCTGGGCGGGTCATACCCAATAGTTATATCCCCAACAAGCATGGTAATTTGCTTAGGTTATGAATTTAGTCCTAATATGAGGGGCATCCAAGAGGGATATAATAAAAACTTTCATATAAAGTGCATTGAATACTAAGAGAAGTTTGATTCCTTATGATTTTTTTGAGATATGAGGATGGTGATATTCATGATAGTGGAGTAATTGTGTATTGTAGAAATACTTGTGTTGAGGTTTGTGATTCCCGTAGCATGCACGTATGGTGAACCGTTATGTAACAAAGTTGGAGCATGATTTATTTATTGATTTTCTTCTTTACAAGTGGCGATCGGTGATGAGCGATGGTCTTTTCCTACCAATCTACCCCCCTAGGAGCATGCGTGTAGTACTCTGTTTCAATGACTAATAGATTTTTGCAATAAGTATGTGAGTTCTTTATGACTAATGTTGAGTCCACGGATTATACACCCCCTCACCCTTCCACCATTGCTAGCCTCTCTAGTACCACACAACTTTCGCCGGTTCCATTTACCTTCCTCAGAACGGCCACCATACCTACCTATTATGGCATTTCCATAGCCATTCCAAGATATATTTCCATGCAACTTTCCACTGTTCCGTTTATTATGACACGCTTGCTACCTCTTGAGCTTGTGTTGGTTTTTCCCTTGAAGAGGAAAGGGTGATGCAGCAAAATAGAGTAAGTAGTTCCCTCAGTTTGAGAACCAAGGTATCAATCCAGTAGGGAGAACGCACAAGTCACCGAATACCTACACAAACAATCAACAACTTGGACCCAACGCGGTAAAGGGGTTGTCAATCCCTTCACGGTAACTTGCAAAAGTGAGTTCTGATATATATAGATGAACGACAAAGTAATTTTTTTTGGGTATTTTTGGTTTATAGATCAGAAAGTAAAATATTGCAAAATAGTATATCGGAAACTAGTATGATGTAAAATAGAACTTATATGATGGAAAAGAGACCCGGGGACCATAGGTTTCACTAGTGGCTTCTCTCAAGATAGCAAATATTATGGTGGGTGAACAAATTACTGCCGAGCAATTGATAGAAGAGCGCGTAGTTATGACAACATCTAAGGCAATGATCATGAACATAGGCATCACGTCCATGTCAAGTAGACCAAAACGATTCTGCGTCTACTACAATCTCTCCACACATCGACCGCTATCTGGCATGCATCTAGAGTATTAAGTTCATAAAGAACGGAGTAACGCATTAAGTAAGATGACATGATGTAGAGGAATTAACTCAAGCAATATGATGAAAACCCCATCTTTTTATCCTTGATGGCAACGATATAAAACGTGCCTTGATGCCCCTACATTCACTAGGAAAGGACACCGCAAGATTGAACCCAAAGCTAAGCAGTTCTCCCATTGCAAGAAAGATCAATCTAGTAGGCCAAACTAAACCGATAATTCAAAGAGACTTGCAAAGATATCAAATCATGCATATAATAATTTAGAGAAGACTCAAATAATATTCATAGATAATCTGATCATAAATCCACAATTCATCGGATCTCGGCAAACACACCACAAAAAAGTATTACATCAAATAGATCTCCAAGAATATTGAGGAGAACATGGTATTGAGAATCAAAGAGAGAGAGAGAGAGAAGAAGCCATCTAGCTACTAGCTATGGACCCGTAGGTCTGTGGTAAACTACTCATGCTTCATCCGAGAGGCGATGGTATTGATGTAGAAGCCCTTCGTGATCGAATCCCCCTTCGGCAGGACACCGGAAAAGGTCCCTAGATGGGATTTCACGGGTACAGAAGGTTGTGGCGTGGAAAAGGTCCCTAGAGGCAATGGTGTTTTCAGGGTATAAGAGTATATATAGGCAAAGGAACTAGGCCAGGAGACCCATGAGGGGCCCACGAGGCAGGGGGCCTGCCCCCCACCCTCATGGCTGCCTCCTTGTGTCTCCGACTTCATCTCCAAGTCTCCTGGTTTGCTTCTGGTCCAAGAAAGATTATCGCGGAAGTTTCATTCTATTTGGACTCCATTTGGTATTCCTTTTCTGTGAAACTCTAAAACAGGCAAAAAAAACAGAAACTAGCACTGGGCTCTCGGTTAATAGGTTAGTCCCAAAAATAATATAAAATAGCATATAAATGCCTATTAAACATGCAAAACAAATAATATAATAGCATGGAAAAATCAAAAATTATAAATACATTGGAGACGTATCAACCATCCCCAAGCTTAATTCGTGCTCGTCCTCGAGTAGGTAAATGATAAAACGGAATTTTTGATGTGGAATGCCACCAAACATATTTATCCATGTAATTCTCTTTATTGTGGCATGAATGTTCAGATTCGAAAGATTCAAAACAAAAGTTTAATATGGACATAAAAACAATAATACTTCAAGCATACTAAGAAGGCAATTATGTCTTCTCAAAATAACATGGCCAAAGAAGCTTATCACTACAAAATCATATAGTTTGGCTATGGTCCATATTCGTCACACAAAATATTCAAATCATGCACAACCCCAGTTTCAACCAAGAAATTGTTTCATATTTTAGTATTCTCAAACTTTTTCAACTTTCAGCAATACATGAGCGTGAGCCCTGGACATAACACTATAGGCGGAATAGAATGGTGGTTGTGGAGAAGACAAAAAGAGGGAGATAGTCTCACATCAAGTAGGCGTATCAACGGGCTATGGAGATGTCCATCAATAAATATTAATGTGAGTGAGTAGGGATTGCCATGCAACGGATGCACTAGAGCTATAAGTGTATAAAAGCTCAAAAAGAAACTAAGCGGTGTGGATCCAACTTGCTTTCTCATGAAGACCTAGGGCATTTGAGGAAGCCCATCGTGGGAATATACAAGCCAAGTTCTATAATAAAAAATTCCCAGTAGTATATGAAAGTGACAAAATAAAAGACTCTCTATCATGAAGATCATGGTTCTACTTTGAAGCACAAGTGTGGAAAAAGGATAGTAACATTGCACTTCTCTCTATTTCTCTCATTTTTTTGTTTGGGTTTCTTTGGCCTCTTTTTTTATTTTGGCATCTTTGGCCTTTTTTTATTTCCTCACATGGAACAATGCTCTAATAATGATGATCATCACACTTCTATTTACTTACAACTCAAAAAATTACAACTCAATGGTTAGAACCAATAATGACTCTATGTGAATGCCTCCGGTGGTGTACCGGGTTATGCAATGAATCAAGAGTGAGATGTATGAAATAATTATGAAAGGCGGCTTTGCCACAAATACGATGTCAACTACATGATCATGCAAAGCAAATATGACAATGATGAAGCGTATCATAACAAATGGAACGGTGTAAAGTTGCATGGCAATATATCTCGAAATGGCTATGGAAATGTCATAATAGATAGGTATGGTGACTGTTTTGAGGAAAGTATATGGTGGGTGAATGGTACCGGCGAAAGTTGTGCAGCACTAGAGAGGCTAGCAATGATGGAAGGGTGAGAGTGCGTATAATTCATGGAGTCAACATTAGTCATAAAGTACTCACATACTTATTGCAAAAATCTATTATTCATCGAACCCGAGAAATACATGCATGCTCCTAGGAGAAGGGTTGGTAGGAGTTAACCATCGCGCAATCCTGACCTCCACACAAAGGATGACAATCAAAGAGATACTTCTTGCTCCAAATTTGTTACACAACGGTTCACCATACGTGCATGCTATGGGACTCACAAACCTCAACACAAGTATTTCTCAAATTTATGTTTACTCCACTAGCATGACTCTAATATCACCATATTCATATCTCAAAACAATCATAAAGAATCAAACTTTTCATAGTATCCAGTGCACTTTTTATGGAAGTTTTTATTATATCCCCCTTGGATGCCCATCATATTCGAACTAATTTTATAACCAAAGCAAATTACCATGTTGTTCTAAAAGACTCTCAAAATAATATAAGTGAAGCATGAGAGTTCATTAATTTCTATAAAATAAAGCCACCACCGTGCTCTAAAAAGGTATAAGTGAAGTACTAGAGAAATATTGCCTAGCTCAAAAGATATAAGTCAAGCACATAGAGTATTCTAATAAATCATGATTCATGCGTGTCTCTCCCAAAAGTTGTGTACGACAAGGATGATTGTGGTAAACTAAAAATCAAAGACTCAAATCATACAAGACGCTCCGAGCAAAATACATATAATATGGTGAATAAAAATATAGCCTCAAGTAAAGTTACCGATAGATGAGGACGAAAGAGAGGATACCTTCCTGGGCATCCCCAAGCTTATGCTTTTGGTTGTCCTTGAATATTACCTTGGGATGCCTTGGGAATCTCCAAGCTTAGGCTTTTGCCACTCCTTATTCCATAGTCCATCAAATCCTTACCCAAAACTTGATAACTTCACAACACAAAACTCAACAGAAAAATCTCATGAGCTCCGTTAGTATAAGGAAATGAACCACCACTTTAAGGTACTATTGCAAACTCATTATTTATTTATAATGGTGTAATATCTACGGTATTCCAACTTTTCCATGGTTCATACCCCCCGATACTACACATAGATTCCTCAAAATAAGCAAACAACACGCAAAAAACAGAACAGTCTGTAGTAATCTGTAACTCTCGAATACTTCTGTAACTTCAAAAATCCGACCAAATTAGGAAAACGTGAGGAATTAGTGTACCAATCCAATGCAAAAAAAGAATCAGATCAAAATCACATTTATGTGAATTATTAAAACTAATTTACGGGGCACAAAAGTTTCTGATTTTTAGCAGGATCAACGCAACTATCAGTGAGGGAATCCGGGATTAAGGGGTCCTCGGACAGCCGGACTATATAATTTGGCCGGACTATTGGACTATGAAGTTACAAGATTGAAGACTTCGTCCCGTGTCCGGATGGGACTCTCCTTTGCGTGGAAGGAAAGCTTGGCAATTCAGATATGTAGATATCCTTCTCTGTAACCGACTCTGTGTAACCCTAGGCCCCTCCAGTGTCTATATAAACCGGAGGGTTTAGTCCGTAGGACAACAACAATCATAATCATAGGCTAGCTTCTAGGGTTTAGCCTCTATGATCTCGTGGTAGATCAACTCTTGTAATACTCATATCATCAAGATCAATCAAGCAGGAAGTAGGGTATTACCTCCATCAAGAGGGCCCGAACCTGGGTAAACATCGTGTCCCCCGCCTCCTGTTACCATCAGCCTTAGACACACAGTTCGGGACCCCCTACCCGAGATCCACCGGTTTTGACACCGACATTGGTGCTTGAATTGAGAGTTCCACTGTGCCATCGCGATAAGGCTTGATGGATCCTTCAATCATCTTCAACGACGCGGTCCAGGGGGAGGTTTTCCTCCCCGAATAGATCTTCATATTCGGCGGCTTCGTACTGCGGGCCAACTCGCTTGGCCATCTGGATCAGATTGATAGCTACGCCCCTGGCCATCAGGTCAGGTTTGGAAGCTTGAACTATACTGCCGACATCCGCGGAGACTTGATCTTCGACGGATTCGAGCCCATGTCAGGTACGCCGAACAGTCACGACGAGCATGACTTAGATCTGCCGTCGGACAGTGTTTGGGAGATCACGCTTGCGGCGGCCTCGGGAATCAATTCGGAGCAGATCGTGCCATCCGAGGACGGGTGGATGGACCCCGCCACGGAGGCCGCACACTCATCGGCGTTGGAGCCGAACACTGATCCCACCTCCTATGAGGATGGTGTCATCGGACCCTCAGACTCGTCTCCGGCTACAGGCTCCGAACTACGTGCATCCGTGCCTATCGAATCTGATTGGGCACCGATCATGAGTTCACCTCCGCGGATATCTTTCAGCACTCGCCCTTCGATGATGTGCTAAATTCATTAAGGTCTCTCACCTTGTCAGGAGACTCTTGGCCGAACTATGTCCGGCTCGAGTGGGAAGCGAACGACGAAGAAATTTGTTCCCCACCCACCACCCACTCAATAGCCACTATCGATGACTTAACTGACGTGCTTGACTTCAACTCCGAAGACATCGATGGTCCGGACGACAATGCGGGAGAAGAACAGGAACCACCGCCTATAGGGCGCTGGACAACCACCTCATCATATGATATATATATGGTGGACACCCCCAAAGATGGCAATGGCGATGAGGCAATGGAAGATAATCCCTTGGAGAAGCAATCTAGGAACCGGCGTCATAGGACCCGCTCCAAGCCCCGCCATACCAAAAATAGTGATACCAGCACAAGAGATGATAACAATCCGGATGGTGCTGAAGACGAAAACAATCCTGCCCAGCCAGGCTTCGAGCAGGCCGAGCAAGAAGATGGGCAAGCTAGCCCCAAGGAACAGGTAATAGATGGAGAATCAGAGGATGATAATTACATACCTCTCTCCGAAGACGAAGTGAGCCTTGGCAATGAAGAATTCATCATGCCTGAGGATCCCATCGAGCAGGAGCGCTTCAAGCGCCGGCTTATAGCCACTGCAAAAAGCCTGAAGAAAAAGCAGCAACAGCTTCAAGCTGATCAAGATCTGCTAACTGATAGATGGACCGAGGTCCTGGCTGCCGAGGAATACAGACTCGAGCGCCCTACCAAAAGTTACCCAAAGCACAGGTTGCTACCTCAACTCGAGGAGGAGGCGTTAAAGCCCACACTACCAGCACATGATGCGGCTGACTGGCCACCCCGTGGCCGAGACAAAGCGGCATACAAGCCCAAAGTCCAGACTGCACCCCGTCACCAATCAAACAATAATACTAAGGACCGGGGCTACACGAAGGACCTGCGAGACGTATTGGAAAACAAAGTAGGACAGTCAAGATCGATCAACAGATCATGGGGGCGCGCCACTACGCGTGACGATGACCGTAACGCCGGATACACTAAACAAACGTCCCGCCGGGCCGAATACAACAGACCAGATTCATTTGAACTGCGTCGGGATGTAGCCTGGCATAGAGGCGCTGCACACCCCTATGCTTCACTGATGAAGTAATGGATCATGAATTCCCAGAAGGGTTT
The DNA here is from genome assembly GCF_018294505.1 of Triticum aestivum. Classification (NCBI taxonomy): domain Eukaryota; kingdom Viridiplantae; phylum Streptophyta; class Magnoliopsida; order Poales; family Poaceae; genus Triticum; species Triticum aestivum. The sequence continues at coordinate 404,507,268 of NC_057807.1, forward strand.
AAACCCTTGAACACTGAATCATATGATGGCACAACAGACCCCGCGGTATGGATTGAGATTTTTCTCCTACACATTCACATGGTCCGCGGCGATGACTTACATGCCATCAAGTACCTACCACTTAAGCTCAAAGAACCTGCTCGGCATTGGCTAAATAGCCTGCCAACAAGCTCCATTGGAAGTTGGGAGGACCCGGAAGACGCATTCCTTGACAACTTCCAGGGCACTTACGTGCGACCACCGGATGCTGATGACTTAAGTCACATGACCCAACAGCCCGGAGAGTCAGCCAGGAAATTCTGGACTCGGTTCCTAACTAAAAAGAACCAAATTGTTGACTGTCCAGATGTCGAAGCCTTAGCAGCCTTCAAGCATAACATTTGTGACGAATGGCTCGCCCGACACCTCGGCCAAGAGAAGCCAAAGTCCATGGCATCCCTCACGAGACTCATGACCCGCTTTTGCACGGGCGAGGACAGCTGGCTGGCTCGTAGCAACATCACACCAAAAAACTCCGGCGATTCAGACGCCAGTGATAGCAACGGCAAGCCACGATGCAATAGACACAAGCGTCGTAACAATGGCGACAACGCCGAAGACACGACAGTAAATGCCGGATTCAGAGGCTCTAAATCCGGACAGCGGAAAAATCCATTCAAAAGAAACAATCCGGGCTTGTCCAGTCTAGACCGCATACTCGATCGCTCATGTCAAATTCACGGCACCCCCGATAAACCAGCCAACCACACCAATAGAGAATGCTAGGTGTTTAAACAGGTCGGCAAGTTGAATGCTGAAAACAAGGAAAAGGGGCTGCATAGCGATGACGACGAGGAGCCTCGGCCGCCAAACACAGGAGGACAGAAGAAATTCCCTCCCCACGTGAAAACGGTGAATATGATATACGCAACCCATATTCCCAAGCGGGAACGGAAGCGTGCACTAAGGGACGTCTACGCGATGGAGCCAGTCACCCCAAAGTTCAATCCATGGTCCTCTTGTTCGATCACTTTCGATCGCAGGGACCATCCTACCAGTATCCATCATGGCAGTTTGGCTGCATTGGTCCTCGACCCCATCATCGACGGATTCCATCTCATGCGAGTCCTTATGGACGGTGGCAGCAGCCTGGACCTGCTCTATCAGAATACAGTGCGCAAAATGGGCATCAAACCCCTCAAGGATCAAACCCACAAAAACCACCTTCAAAGGTGTCATACCAGGTGTAGAGGCCTGTTGCATGGGCTCAATCACACTGGAAGTGGTCTTCGAATCTTCGGACAATTTCCGAAGTGAGGAGTTAATCTTCGACATCGTCCCCTTCCGCAGTGGCTATCGTGCACTGCTCGGACGAACCGCATTTGCCAGATTCAATGCGGCACCGCATTATGCATACCTCAAGCTCAAAATGCTAGGACCTCGCGGGGTTATAACAGTTAATGGAAACACAGAGCGCTCGCTCCGTACGGAGGAGCACACTACGGCCCTCGCGGCAGAAGTACAAAACAGCCTTCTTAGGCAAACAGCCAATTCGGTGATGAAGAACCCGGACACCGTCAAGCGAGTCCAGAGTACCCCGCAACAGGATCATCCGGCACGTACAGAGCTCGACTAGCAATTCGGCTTCCATCCTAGTCCCAGTCAAGCGGCAAAATTTGTGCCGCGCATAAATAATTATGCACTTAAAATACCATGGGCATAGGCGGAGGCACGGCTATGACATGGCCCACAATGCGGTTCGACCCCCCAGGATTCATGCATCTTTACACCTTTTTTATTTCAGGCCCCTATCTTCGGGAGGCTCTTCCGATAGACTGACTATCGAACACATAGCGGGACGGACACACCAAGAAGACAAGAAGCTTTGGTGTACAATGGAATCCTCAGGTGGTCTCTGATAACGATCGTTATACCTGTTTTACATACCCGCACACAGCTTGCTCCTGGTCAGGATGTGTCAAACAGTCCTATTTTGCTTATCGCACTAGTTGTATACGTACACTTTGACGTATTATTCGAATAACAAGGGAAAATTATAGTGTACAATGCCAGCTTACTATTACATTTATTTACCCCTTTCCTTTACTGCTTATTTATTAAAGCCATGCATTTTGGTACATCCAGTTTGCCAGGGGCTTCAGTGTACCCCATAACATGGCAAGAAAAGTCCGAACACTTTTGACAGTGCAGCACCCCGAACTTATAGCATTATATGCATCAGATCCAAATCATGTCTTGGTTCAATAGTTGGGTTTGCCCGGCTCCTATGTTTTGGTACCTTACGTTCCTCTATATCGGCTAAGGTAGCACAGGGAGAACTACTGCGATTGTGTCCCGGTTCTTCCGGGCGAGCACCTCAGTAGAGAAAGCCGAAAACTGACTGTCATGATGAGGCGAGAGATGGTCGTTGTTCGAGAGGTCTCAAATCCTTAAAGATTTTTTTCGCTTCGGGCGAGGAATCGGCCTTGTCCGATTTAGGCGTGCATAGCGCCCCAAGTTCGGCCTTCCGAATACTAGGGGCTTCGCCAAAATTTAAAATTGTAAACTTCTATGGCTAAGTGAGAGTGATAAAGCTGTATAGTCCGATTGCCTTGTTCACTGCACTAAACACCTCCTTAAAGGACCAAAAATTTGGATAAAGAGTTTTTAGATTTGTCCCGAACACCCCAGTACTAGCTACATGGGGGAAGAAGCGGATGACTGGCCAACTCTCAGATTTTATAAACAGCCGCAGAGAAGGTAATATTTTAAATCAACAAGCGTTATATAGTGCACATGAACTTGTTTTTCATATTGCAGGACGACATGAGTACATTCATTCAAATATTACATCCTTAGCACATTCATGCACCACAAGGCGGGCACATTTCAGGACACCCTCATAATACTTCTTGGGGTGACTGTGCTCCTTGCCCTTCGGCGGCCCCTCCATCACCAGCTTCTCGGCGTCCATCTTCGCCCAGTGCACTTTCGCACGGGCGAAGGCCCTGCGTGCACCTTCAATGCAGACGGACCGCTTAGTGACTTCCAGCTGCGGACAGGCATTTACCACCCGCTTTACAAGGCTGAAGTAGCTGCCGGGCAGGGGCTTGCCAGGCCACAGCCGGACTATAAGGTCCTTCATGGCCAGTTTCGGCCGCCTTGTTCAGTTCAACCAGTTGCTTCAGGTGGTCGCTCAAGGACATCGGATGTTCGGCCCCAATATACTGGGACCAGAACAACTTCTCCGTCGAGCTCCCTTCCTCAGCACGATAGAACTCTGCGGCATCCGGTATGCTGCGCGGTAGATCTGCGAACGCTCCTGGAGAGCTCTGAATTCGGGTAAGTAAAAGGAAAGTCTCCTTGACATGCTTGCTTTGCATAATGAATGCCTTACCCGCCGCTATCTTCTTGGCCACCTGGATCTCCTGGAGGGCCTTTTGGGCTTCGGCCTTGGCATCTTGTGCGCTCTGGAGGGCCTTCGCAAGCTCGGACTCTTGCGTCTCGGAGTCACGCTCCAAGGACTCAAATTTTTTGACGAAGTCCTGGAGCTCTTGCTGGACCTCATTTACCCAAGCCTCCTGCTTCTCGCGCTCGGTGCACTCCTTGGCCGCCTTATCTTAAGCCTCGGATAGCGCTTTCTTAAGGGCCGCCACTTTGGTTGTGGCCCCTATTAAAATTCATGATGCTTCTATTAGCATCAACGATTTTCCTTTATATAACACACAGATGGGGTATCACTTACCTTTGTTCTCCTCGAGCTGCCTCTTCATGAGGCCGAGCTCTTCCTCGGCCCGCCCTAGGTCCCGCTTCAGTTCGAAGACCTCCGCAGTGCGGGCGGCAGCGGCCAGCAGCGACGCCTGCTTATTCACATACACATAATATGATTAGACTCCTGTGGATGTTATTTGATCCTCTGTTCAGCCTTTCTTTCTGAACACCAAACAGAGCATTAGGGGCTACTATCTATGCTATGATATTTCCTTGTAATGTGATTACTTACCTCAAAACCTGTTAGGAGGCTGGCGCAGGCTTCGGTCAATCCGCTTTTGGCGGACCAAACCTTCTCAATCACCGTACTCATAATAGTACGGTGCTCTTCGTCAATGGAAGCGCCGCGAAGCGCTTCCAGCAAATTGTCTGATGCCTCTGGTTGGACAGAGGTCATCATAATAGGCGGCTCACCCTCCTTAGCAAGGGGCTGCCTACCTGAATCCGGAACCATTGGAGGTTCCGGCGCAGTATCCGGCCGGGGGCCGGACTTGCTGTGGCCCCCGTCGTCAAGATCCATGGGGGTCTTTCCCCCCGTGTGCCCAGTGTCTGGGATTTCGCCTTGGGGGCGTCTCCAGAACCATCTCCCCCTGCTCCGGTATCCTCTGAGACAACACCTCGGTGTCGTCCGCGGGCCGAGGGGAGGTGGCCGCCAGGAGCGAATAGCTATTCATCTCCGACTGACTCAAAGACCCATCCGAAGAGGATACGTTGATGTGGGCTTTGGTTGGACTGCACAATCATATTTTACATGATAAGAAGCAATAAAGCAAAACATACCTGAAGCATTATAGTGTCCGGATACTTACGACTTTGCTCAGGGCTTGTCCCTGGGCAACCACTCCTCGTCGCTGTAGGCGGCTGTTGTGGATTGGTCCGGAGGAAGGGTCCTTCCCTTCTTGGACCCTTCAGCCTCCCCAGATGGGGCGGCCTTCCTTTTCTTCTCCTCCCTGGTTGGGGGAGGAATTTCCTCTTCCTCCCCCTCGTCTTCATTGGAGGAGTGTGCCTCGGCGTCTTCGGACGATGTGTCCGATGCAGCCTTGCGTCGGAGACCTTTCCTGGTCCCCGTGGCCTTCTTCTTGGCCTTCTTCCCCGGCACCCCGTAAGGTGCCGGAAACAGCATCTCCGTCAGGAGAGCGGTTTATGGATCTTCGGGTAGCGGAGCCGGACAGTCGATCTGCTCTGCCGTCGCCACATAGTCCTGTTAAATCAGCATGGTGGCTTAGATTCCTCCCACGAATATACTGGGAAAGGCACATCTTGTGAAATATAGAGAGCTTACCGGATTGGCAGGGAGGACGTACTTCGGCGGCCTTGAACAACACCTTCTAGACGTCTTTGTGCGTCGTGTCGAAGAGCTCTCGCAGCATCTGGTGTTTGGCAGAATCGAACTCCCACATATTGAATGCCCGTCTTTGAAACGGGAGGATCCAATGGAAGAGCATGACCTGGACCACGTTGACAAGCTTGATTTTCTTGATTATCATATTCTTGACGCAGTTCTGGAGTCCGGTCAGCTCCGCTGGCTCACCCCAGGCTAAACCCTTCCTTTTCCAGGAGGTAAGCTGCATGGGGATGCCAGGTCGAAATTCGGGGGCCACCGCCTAGTTGGAGTCGCACGGCTCGGTGATGTAGAACCACCCCGATTGCCACGCCTTCACGGTCTCCACATAGGAGGCTTTGAGCCAGGTGACGTTGGGCATCTTGCCCACCATGGCGCCTCCGCACTCCGCTTGCTGGCCGGCCAATATCTTCGGCTTCACGTTGAAGATCTTCAGTCATAGGCCAAAGTGGGGCTTGATGTGGAGGAAAGCCTCACACACAACGATAAACGCCGAGATGTTGAGGATGAAGTTGGGGGCTAGATCGTGGAAATCCAGCCCATAATAGAACATGATCCCACGGACAAATGGGTGGAGGGGAAATCCCAGTCTGCGGACGAAGTGGGCGAGAAACACAACCCTCTCGTGGGGTTCCGGAGTAGGGATGATCTACCCTTCGTCCGAGAGACGGTGTGCGATGTCTGCGGCTAAGTAACCGGCCTCCCGGAGCTTCGTGATGTCCTCCTCCGTAACGGAGGTGGCCATCCACTTGTCTCCCGCTCCGGACATGTCTGGAATGACTTTACGGAGAAGGTGAGAACTTGGGCGCTGGAGCTCGAGAGTGCGAGAATGGATGAGCGAAGGAGGAAGAAGGCGTGGGTGAAAAAGGGGAATCCCTATCTCTTTATAAAGGCGGTAGAAACCGTCCGCCTCCCCACTTACCCGTTAAAATCGCTTATTCCCCAAGCGCCACGATTGATGGCGCGGTTGGGTTACCCACACCCATATTGATGAGAATCCCACGATAAGGGGACACAATCTCTACTTCGACACTAGTGCCAAGGAAACCGCCTCGCGGTATGTGCATTAGCTGGTTGTCAAAAACGGTTCGAATAATGACCGGGCTGTGGCGTGATGTCACGCTACGAAAAGTTGTCAGCGGATTAGATTTGTGGAATATTGTTCTCTCTACTGTGGTATGTGGAATTTGTTTTGCAGAGCCGGACACGACTCTCGTGTTCAAAATCTGCTATCAAGTATTCGGAGAAGGAACCAGCCTTGCAATGCCGAAGACAATCTGCATGCCGGACTCATCGTCATTGAAGCCTGGTTCAGGGGCTACTGAGGGAGTCCGGGATTAAGGGGTCCTCGGACAGCCGGACTATATATTTGGCCGGACTGTTGGACTATGAAGATACAAGATTGAAGACTTTGTCCCGTGTCTGGATGGCACTCTCCTTTGTGTGTAAGGCAAGCTTGGCAATTTGGATATGTATATCTCCTTCTCTATAACTGACTCTGTGTAACCCTAGCCCCCTCCGGTGTCTATATAAAACGGATGGTTTAGTCCATAGGACAACAACAATCATAATCATAGGCTAGCTTCTAGGATTTAGCCTCTATGATCTCGTGGTAGATCAACTCTTGTAATACTTATATCATCAAGATCAATCAAGTAGGAAGTAGGGTATTACCTCCATCGAGAGGGCCCGAACCTGGGTAAACATCGTGTCCCCCGCCTCCTGTTACCATTAGCCTTACACGCACAGTTCGGGACCCCCTACCCGAGATCCGCCGGTTTTGACACCGACAATCACCGTAAGCTATCCTAAAGATTCAACCTGGCACAAACACTAATTAAAACATAAAACTACATCTAACCATAGGCTAGATAAATTATTTGTTACTGAACAGGAACAAAAAGAAAAGAACAAAAATAAAATTGGATTGCCTCCCAACAAGCGTTGTTGTTTACCGCCCTTAGCTAGGCATAAAAATGCGAATAGATCTAGGTATTGCCATCTTTGGTATGCAACCTATAAGTGGCTCTCATGATACATTAATATGGCAATTTAATTTTATTCCTAGGAAAGTGTTCCATGTCTTCCCTTAACGGAAATTGGAATATAATGTTTTCTTCTTTCATCTCAATAATTGCACCAATCGTTCTAAGGAAAGGTCTACCACGAATAATAGGACATATAGGATTGCAATCTATATCAAGAGCAATGAAATCTACAGGCACATAATTCTATTTGCAATAATAAGAACATCATTAATCCTTCCCATAGGTTTCTTAATAGTGGAATCCGCAAGATGCAAGTTTAAATAACAATCATCAAATTCACGGAAACCTAACACATCACACAAAGTTTTTGGAATCGTGGAAACACTAGCACCAAAATCACATAAAGGATGGCATTCATAATATTTAATCTTAATCTTAATAGTAGGTTCCCACTCATCATAAAGTTTTCTAGGGATATAAACTTCTAATTCAAGCTTTTCTTCAAAAGATTGCATCATAGCATCAACAATATGTTTAGTGAAAGCTTTGTTTTGATTATAAGACTGAGGAGAATTTAACACGGATTGCAACAAGGAAATGCAATCTATTAAAGAACAATTATCATAATTAAATTCCTTGAAATCCAAAACAATGGGTTCATTGCTACTTAAAGTCTTGAACTCTCCAATCCCACTTTTATCAATTTTTGCATCTAGATCTAAGAACTCTGAATCATTGGGACGCCTTTTGACTAAAGTTGACTCATATCCAGTCCAATCTTTATCAAGATTAATAGTGGAAAACAAAGAATCAATAGGAGTTACATCAATAACTTTTAGATCTTCATCATTATTATCATGAAAACTAGAACATGCTTTTACAAACCAATCTCTTTTAGCACGCATCTTAGCGGTTCTTTCTTTGCACTCATCAATGGAAATTCACATGGCTTTGAGAGACTCATTAATATCATGCTTGGATGGGATAGATCTAAGTTTCAAAGAGTCAACATGAAGAGAAATTCTATCCGATGTTCCTAGCCAAATCATCAATCTTGAGAAAATTTTCTTAAGTCAAAGCAATAAAATTCTTTTGCAAACTCATAAATTCTTTAACACTATTCTCAAAATCATAGGGCATCTTGTTAAAATTTCCATAAGAATTGTTGTAGGAATTACCATAATTATTAGAGGAATTACTAGGAAACTGCCTAGGATTAATATTACCTCTATACGTGTTGTTACCAAAATTGTTCCTACCAACAAAATTCACATCCATAGATTCATTATTATTCTCAATCAAAGTGGACAAATGCATATCATTAGGATTAGAAGAAACACTCTTATTAGCAAATAATTTCATAAGTTCATCCATCTTTCCACTCAAAACATTAATCCCTTCGATTGCATGAACCTTTTTACTAGTGGATCTTTTGGTGTGCCAATGAGAATAATTAACCAGGATGTTACCTAGGAGCTTAGTAGCCTCTCCTAAAGTAGTTTCCATAAAAGTGCCTCCCGCAGCTGAATCTAAAAGATTTTTAGAAGCAAATTTCATTCTGGCATAATTTTTTTGTATAATCATCCACAAATTCAAACCATGCGTAGGGCAATTACGTATCATCAATTTCATCCTCTCCCAGGATTGTGCAACATGCTCATGATGAAGTTGCTTAAAATTCATAATATTGTTCCTAAGGGAGATGATCTTAGCGGGAGGAAAATACTTAGAGATGAAAGCATCTCTACACTTATTCCATGAATCAATACTATTTTTAGGTAAAGATGAAAATCAAGTTTTAGCACGATCTCTAAGCGAAAACGGGGATAGCTTTAACTTAACAATATCATTATCCACATCTTTTTTATTTTGCATATCACGCAAATCAACAAAATTGTTTAGATGGGATGTGACATCTTCATTAGGATGGCTAGAAAATTGATCTTTCATAACCAGATTCAGCAAAGCGGCATTAATTTCACAAGATTCAACATTAGTAGTGGGAGCAATAGGAGTGCTAATAAAATTATTGTTGTTAGTATTGGAAAAGTCACACAATTTGATATTATCTTGAGCCATCGTGACGAAGCCAGAAATCCAACACACAAGCACACAAGAAGCAAGCGAAAAAAAGAAGAACAGAAGAGGGGCGAAGAAAAGGCACATCTTTTCGAAAATCGTTTTAGAAGTGGGGGAGAGGAAAACTAGAGGCGAATGGCGAAGAATGTAATGCAAGAGACAAGAGTTTTTGATGGGTACTTGGTATGGCTTGACTTGACGTAAATCTCCCCGGCAACGGTGCCAGAAATTCTTCCTGCTACCTCTTGAGCTTGCATTGGTTTTTCCCTTGAAGAGGAAAGGGTGATGCAGCAAACTAGAGTAAGTATTTCCCTCAGTTTGAGAACCAAGGTATCAATCCAGTAGGAGACAACGCACAAGTCACCGAATACCTGCACAAACAATCAACAACTTGCACCAACGCGATAAAGGGGTTGTCAATCCCTTCACGGTTACTTGCAAAAGTGAGATTTGATAGATATAGATAAACGGTAAAGTAAATATTTTTGGTATTTTTGGTTTATAGATTGAAAAGTAAAAGATTGCAAAATAGTAGAGCGGAAACTAGTATGATGTAAAATACAACTTATATGATGGAAAAGAGACCCGGGGGCCATAGGTTTCACTAGTGGCTTCTCTGAAGATAGAAAATATTATGGTGGGTGAACAAATTACTACCGAGCAATTGATAGAAGAGCGCATAGTTATGACGATATCTAAGGCAATGATCATGAACATATGCATCACATCTGTGTGAAGTATACAGAAATGATTCTGCATCTACTACTATTACTCCACACATCAATCGTTATCCATCATGCATCTAGAGTATTAAGTTCATAAAGAACGGAGTAAAGCATTAATTAAGATGACATGATGTAGAGGAATTAAATCAAGCAATATGATGAAACCCCCATATTTTTATCCTTGATGACAATAATATAATACGTGCCTTGCTGCCCCAACTGTCACTGGGAAAGGACACCGCAAGATTGAACTCAAAGCTAATCACTTCTCCCATTGCAAGAAATACCAATCTAGTAGGCCAAACTAAACTGATAATTCGAAGAGACTTGCAAAGATATCAAATCATGCATATAAGAATTAAGAGAATACACAAATAATACTCGTAGATAATCTGATCATAAATCCATAATTCATCGGATCTTGCTAGACACACGGCAAAAAGTATTACATTGAATAGATCTACAAGAACATTGAGGAGAACATGGTATTGAGAATCAAAGAGAGAGAAGAAGCCATCTAGCTACTAGCTATGGACCTGTAGGTCTATGGTAAACTATTCACGCTTCATCGGAGAGGCAAACGTGTTGATGTAGAAGCCCTCCATGATCGAATCCCCCTCCATCAGGACGCCGGAAAAGGTCCCAATATGGGATCTCACGGGTACAGAAGGTTGGGGCGGTGGGAAATAGGTTTTGTGGCTCCCCCGTATGTTTTGAGGGTATAAGAGTATATATAGGCGAATGAACTAGGTCAACACACCCACGAGGGTGCGCGCCCTACCCCCCCCCCCCCCCGGGTGCGCCCTCCACCCTCGTGGCCGCCTCGTTGTGTCTCCGACATCATCCATAAGTCTCTTGGTTTACTTCTGGTATAAGAAAGATCATCGCTAAAGTTTCATTCCGTTTGGACTCCATTTGTTATTCCTTTTCTGCGAAACTCTAGAACAGGAAAAAAACAGAAACAGGGAATGGGCTCTCGGTTAATAGGTTTGTCCCAAAAATAATATAATATAGCATATAAATGCCTATTATACATCCAAAACAGATAATATAATAGCATGGAACAATCAAATATAATAGATACGTTGGAGACGTATCAATGCTTCATCATTGTTATATTGCTTTGCATGATCATGTAGTTGACATAGTATTTGTGGCAAAACCACCGTTCATAATTCTCATACATGTAACTCTTGAGTCATTGCACATCCCGGTACACCGCTGGAGGCATTCATATATATTCATATTTATGTTCTAAGTATCGAGTTGTAATTCTTGAGTTGTAAGTAAATAAAAGTGTGATGATCATCATTACTAGAACATTGTCCCATGTGAGGAAAAAAACAGAGGCCAAAGAATCCATTCGAAAAAATGAGAGAAAAAGAGAGAAGGGGCAATGTTACTATCCTTTTTCCACACTTGTGCTTCAAAGTAGCACCATGATCTTCATGATAGAGTCTCCTATTTTGTCACTTTATACACTAGTGGGAAGTTTTCATTATATAGAACTTGGCTTGTATATTCCAACAATGGGCTTCCTCAAATGCCATAGGTCTTCATGAGCAAGCAATTGGATGCACACCCACTTAGTTTCTTTTTGAGCTTTCATAAACTTATAGCTCTAGTGCATCCGCTGCATGGAAATCCCTACTCACTCACATTGATATCTATTGATGGGCATCTCCATAGCCCGTTGATACACCTAGTTGATGTGAGAATATCTCCTTCTTTTTTTCTTCTCCACAACCACCATATTCTATTCCACATATAGTGTTATGTCCATGGCTCACGCTCATGTATTGCGTGAAAGTTGAAAAAGTTTGAGAACACCAAAAGTATGAAACAATAGCTTGGCTTGTCATCGTGGTTGTGCATGATTTGAATATTTTGTGTGATGAACATGGAGCATAGCAAGACTATATGATTTTGTAGGGATATCTTTCTTGGGCCATGTTATTTTGAGAAGACATGATTGCTTTATTAGTATGCTTGAAGTATTATCGTTTTTATGTCAATATTAAAATTTTGTTTTGAATCTTATGGATCTGAACATTCATACCACAATGAAGAAAATTACATGGATAAATATGTTAGGTAGCATTCCACACCAAAAATATGTTAGGACGAGCAGGAATTAAGCTTCCTTGATACGTCTCCAACATATCTATAATTTTTTATTGTTCCATGCTATTATATTATCTGTTTTGGATGTTTTATATGCATTAATATGCTATTTTTTATTATATTTGGGACTAACCTATTAACCTAGAACCCAGTGCCAGTTTCTGTTTTTCCCTGGTTTTTGAGCTTCGCAGAAAAGGAATACTAAACGGAGTCCAAGCGGAATAAAACTACATGATGATTTCTCTTGGACCAGAAGACACCCAGGAGACTTGGAGTGCAAGTCAAAAGATCCACGAGGCGGCAACAAGGGTGGAGGGCACGCCCAGGGGGGTAGGGTGCGCCCCCTACCTTGTGTGCCCCTCGGTGACCCCTTGACCTAGATCTTCCTCATATATTTTTGCAAATATTCCCAAACCCTCAGAAGCATCAACAAAAATACTTTTCCACTGCCGCAACCTTCTGTTCCCGTGAGATCCCATCTAGGGGCCTTTTCCGGCATCCTGTTGGAGGGGGATTCGATCATGGAGGGCATCTACATCAACTCTATTGTCCTTCCGATGAAGCGCGAGTAGTCCACCACAGACCTATGGGTCCATAGCTAGTAGCTAGATGGCTTCTTCTCTCTCTTTGATTATCAATACCATGTTCTCCACGATATTTTCTTGGAGATCTATCCATGTAATACTTTTTTTTGCGGTGTGTTTGTTGAGATCCCATGAATTGTGGATTTATAATCAGCTTATCTACGAATATTATTTGAATCTCCTCTGAATTCTTATATGCATGATTTGGTATATTTGTACTTCTCTTTGAATTATCGGGTTGGTTTGGCCAACTAGATCGGTTTTTCTTGCAATGGGAGAGGTTCTTAGCTTTGGGTTCAATCTTGTGGTGTCCTCACCCAGTGACAAAGTAGGGGTAGCGAGGCACATATTGTATTGTTTCCATCGAGGATAAAAACATGGGGTGTACATCATATTGCTTGAGTTTATTCCTCTACATCATGCCATCTTACTTAGTGTGTTACTCTATTCTTTATGAACTTAATACTCTAGATGTAGGCAGGAGTCGGTCGATGTGTGGAGTAATAGTAGTAGATGCAGCCAGGAGTCGGTCTACTTGACACAGACGTGATGCCTATATTGCATAATCATTGCCTTTGATATCATAATAACTTTGCACTTTTCTATCAATTGGTCGATAGTAATTTGTTCACCCACCTTATTATTTGCCTTCATGAGAGAAGCCTCTAGTGAAACCTATGGCCCCGGGTCTATTTTCCATCATATTAGTTTACGATCTACTATTTTACAATCTTTTACTTTGAGATATATAAACCAAAAAACCTTATCTTTTGTTTATCTATCTATATCAAATCTCACTTTTGCAAGTGACCGTGAAGGGATTGACAACCCCTTTATTGCATTGGGTGCAAGTTGTTTGATTGTTTCTGCAGGTATTGGTGATTTGTGCGTTCTTCTCCTACTGGATTGATACCTTGGTTCTCAAACTGAGGGATATACTTATCTCTACTTTGCTGCATTACCCTTTCCTATTCAAGGGAAAACCAACGCAATCTCAAGAAGTAGAACACCTCTTTGCTCTATAAATACTCAAATATTCCAAAAACCCTAGGGGAGTCAACGAAACTCAATTCCAGCCACCGCAAGTTCCAGAACCACAAGATCCAATCTAGGGGCCTTTTCCGACACTTTGCCAGAGGGGTCAACAATCACGGAGGGGTTCTTCATCATCACCCTTGCCCCTCTGATGATTCATGAGTAGTTTACCACATACCTATGTTTCCGTAGGTAGTAGCTAGATGGCTTCTTCTCTCTTTTTGATATTCAATACAATATTCTCTTCGATGTTCTTGGAGATCCATTTGATGTAATGACTTTTTGCTGTGTGTTTGTTGGGATCCGATTTGTGAGTTTGTGATCAGATCTATCAATGAATATTATTTGAGTCTTTGCTGAACTCTTTCATGTGTTATTGTTATAGCCTCGTATTTCTTCTCCGAAACTTTGGTTTGGTTTTGCCAACTAGATTTTTTTTCTTGCAATGGGAAGAGGTGCTTTGTGATGGGTTTGATCTTGCGGTGCTCAATCTCAGTGATAGAATGAGACATGACACACATGTATCTTTGCCATTAAGGATAAAAAGGTAGGGTCTATTCCTACATGAATACATCTCATCTACATCATGTCATCATTCTTAATGCATTACTCCGTTTTCCATGAACTTAATACACTAGATGCATGCTAGATAGCGGTCGATGTGTGGAGTAATAGTAGTAGATGCAAGCAGGAGTCTGATACGTCTCCAATGTATCTATAATTTTTTATTGTTCCATGTAGTTATATTATCATTCTTGGATGTTTTACAATCATTTTATAATCGTTTTATATCATTTTTTGGTACTAACCTATTGACATGGTGCCTAGTGCTAGTTGTTGTTTTCTGCTTGTTTTTTAGATCGCAAGAAATCAATAGCAAACGGAGTCCAAACACAGTGAAACTTTTTGTGGATTCTTTTCTAGACCAGAAGACACAAGATGGGCCGAAGAAGTACCAGAGGTGTGCCTTGAGGGGGGCACAACCCACCAGGGTACGCCCGGGGGCCCAGGCGCGCCCAGGTGGGTTATGCCCACCTCGGTGGCCTCCCGCACCGCCTCTTTGCTCTATAAATACCCCAATATTCCAAAAACCCTAGGGGAGTCGATGAAAATCAATTCCAGCCGCCGCAATTTCTAGAGCCATCAGATCCAATCTAAACACCATCATGGAGGGGTTCATCATGTCCATTGGTGCCTCTCCGATGATGCGTGAGTAGTTCATTGTAGACCTACGGATCCGTAGTTTGTAGCTAGATGGCTTTCTCTGTCTCTCTCTCTCTCTCTCTCTCTCTCTCTTGATTCTCAATACAATGGTCTCTTGGAGATCCATATGATGTCACTCTTTTTGCGCGTGTTTGTTGGGATCCGATGAACTTTCAGTTTATGATCAGATCTATGTTTTTATCCATGAAAGTTATTTGAGCCTTCTTTTGATCTCTTATATGCATGATTGATTATAGCCTCGTATTTCTTCTCTGATATTTGGGATTTGTTTGGCCAACTTGATCTATTTATCTTGCAATGGAAGAGGTGCTTTGTGATGGGTTCGATCCTATGGTGCTTGATCCCAGTGAGAGAATGGGAACCGACACGTATGTATCGTTGCTATTAAGGATAACACGATGGGGTCTATTTCTACATAAATAGATCTTGTCTACATCATGTCATTGTTCTTATTGCAATACTCCATTTTTTCATGAACTTAATACACTAGTTGCATGCTGGATAGCGGTCGATGTGTGGGGTAATAGTAGTTGATGCTGGCAGGGCTCGGTCTACTAATCTTGGACGTGATGCCTCTATAATGATCATCCCTGGATATCATCATGAGTATTTGAAGTTTTTTCAATTGCCCAACAGAAATTTGTTATTCCACCATTTGCTATTTTTCTTGAGAGAAGCCACTAGTGAAACCAACGGCCCCTGGGTCTCTTCTTTAATATATTTGCCTTCACGTTCTATTTTTATTTGCTTTCATTTTCAGTTCTATTAAACCAAAAATACAAAAATACCTTGCTGCAATTTTTAGTAATTTATTTTATCTCGCGTTCCCGCGAGATCTATTTAGCCAATCTACTAAAAAATTATCTATCTTCTTACCCGTGAGGGATTGACAACCCCTCTCTTACGTTGGGTTGCAAGTACCTTGTGTGCAGGAGATGCTTACGTGGTGTTGCGTAGTTCTCCTACTGGTTCGATAACCTTGGTCTCATCACTGAGGGAAATACCTACCATCATTGTGTTGCATCATCCCTTCCTCTTTGGCGAAATACCATAAGGAATTTCTAGTGCCGTTGCCGGGGAGACATCAACATCAACCAGGTTCCTAATCACAAATCTCATCTCCTTGCAATTTACATTATTTGCCATTTGCCTCTCATTTTCATCTCCCCCACTTCACAAAAAATTTGCCATTTTATTCGCCCTCTTTTTCGTTTGTCATTTTCTCGTCAGATATCATGTTTGCTTGTGTTGCCATGTGCATTCTATTTGCTTGCATGTTCGCTTGCTAAAACTCTATTGATATGGATCCTTATCCACTTGCTAATCTTTTCAAAAGATCCAATTATGATGAACCAATTGCTAGTGAATTGAGTTCACTAGATTGTCTTTATGAAGTTTTGCTTGAGATCTATGAATCTAAAAATTGTGACGAAGTGTTAAACAAAGAAATTTAGAAAGTGATTCATGATAGCTCCTTGAATGAAAAGCATGATTGCAATGATGTTATTATAAATTCTATTAATGTCAATTGTGTTAATGATATGCAAAACCCAAATCTTGGGGATGCTTATTTTGCTATGTCCACTACTTGTTGCAATGATCATGATTGGGGTAAATCTTCTCATGATCTTGAAAATTTATATAATCCTCATGATGAATTCGTTTGTGATATTATTGAAAGTGGGTTTGGAATAGTGTCAACTTTAACTAAAATAATCTACATGTTTGGAGAGTGTTCAATCTTATGAAGTTGTTGATAAATGTGGGCTTGGAGAGGTCATGATTTTATTTGATGATAATCCCACTATTTTGGAAGAGTGTCAACTTTGCATGCATGTGGATCATGAAGAGAATATTTTATGTGATGGCTATATTGTTGAATTAGATTATGATCCTACATGTAATTATTATGAGAGAGGAAAATATGGTTGTAGAGATTTTCATGTTACTAAATTTGCTCTCGTTATGTTGAGATTGCTATTGTTTCTTTGTCCTTCCTTGCATATGTTAGATTATTCTTGTCTTGATAATTTGTTTGCTTATGAAATGGCTATGCATAGGAAGTATGTTAGACTTAAGTGTGATTGTCACGTGTTTTATGATGCTTTATTTGTGTTTCAGTTATTATCTTTCATGTGAGCATCAATAAAATTTATGCCTAGCTAGGGGTGTAAAACGACAGCGCTCGTTGGGAGGCAACCCAACTTGTATCTTTTTGCGTTTTCATTTTCTTGCTGTTTTCAATAAAATACCCAATTACGCCTCTATTTAGATGTGTTTGTGTTGTTTAAATTAGTGTTCGTGCCAAGCAAAGCCATTGGGATGATTTGTGTGATAGTTGATTTGATCTTGCTCAAAAACGGAAACTTTTGCGCTCAGAAAAAAATTCCCATTTTTACAAAAGAGTGATTTTGAGTTGATTCTTTTTGCATAAGACTTATATACAACTTTCCCACATGGTCCTAACTTATCAGAATTTTTGGAGTTACAAAAGTATTCAAAATATCCAGATTGCTACAGACTGTTCTATTTCTGAAAGATTCTGTTTTATTTGTGTTATGTGCTCGTTTTGATGATTCTATGGTTTCCTTTGAAGAGTTTTTGCCATAGAAAAGTTCGAATACAGTAGCTATAATGCAATAATAAAATATGAATGGGTTTGCAATAGTACTTATAGTAGTGATTTGCTTTGTTATACTAACGGATCTCACGAAGGTTTTGTTGAGTTTTGTGTGATTGAAGTTTTCAAGTTTTGGGTGATATTATGGTGGATGAAGGAATAAGGATTAGGAACAGTCTAAGCTTGGGGATGCCCGAGGCACCCCAAGATAATATTCAAAAAGTATCAAGCAACCAAGCTTGGGGATGCCCCCGAGTGACATCCCCTCTTTCTTCTAACAACCATCGGTATTTTACTTGGAGCTATATTTTTATTCATCACATATTATGAGTTTTGCTTGGACCATCTTGTATGATATGAGTCTTTGCTTGATTTGCTTTTTATTTTAAGTTTTGAATCCTTGCTGGACACACCTTTTTTAGAGAGCCAAAATTTATGCTATGCTTGCTCCTATGCTTCACTTAAGTTTTTAGAGCCTTGGAATTGCTCTAGTGCTTCACTTATATCTTTTTGAGCATGGTGTGAAAAATGCTCTCATGCTTCACTTAGATTTATTTGGGAGTTAGTAATTTTTTTAAGAAATTCTCTCTTGCTTCACTTAGATTATTTTAAGAGAATGCTCATGTTCTTCACTTATATTTGTTTGAGCTTATTAAAAGCAACATATGAAACTAGTCCCGAAGTGATAGATATCCAAGGAGGATATAATAAAAACTTTCATGAAGATCATT
The DNA here is from genome assembly GCF_018294505.1 of Triticum aestivum. NCBI lineage: Eukaryota > Viridiplantae > Streptophyta > Magnoliopsida > Poales > Poaceae > Triticum > Triticum aestivum. Next base: position 404,525,470 of record NC_057807.1, read on the forward strand.
GGACAAAATAAACTTGGTTCTTTGTAATGGTTTTGACATATGACGATATGATATGTGAGTCATGTTGATGAGTAATTATGCTTTAGTAAGAATGTTGGTGTTAAGGTTTGTGATTCCCTATGCAAGAACGAAAGTCAATAGTTATGGAATGAAAATTACACCCAACTTGTGGTGCATTATTCGGTATTAGTTATGCTTAATGCTCTCTTATGAGATTTTTTGTTTTTTGGTTGGACGCTTCTCAATCTTTTTGCTAGCCTTCATTTGCACTAAGTATGATCACTACTTGTGCATCCAAAACCCTTTAAACCAGTTTTGCCATATGAGTCCACTATACCTACCTATATGTGATATTTCCGTGCCATTCTAAGAAAACTTGTATGTGCCGTCTCTAATTTTTAAAATAAATTTCTCTTTTGTGTGCTCGTACCGCTCGCGAGGCGGTGAGGGGTGGCCAATATTTTCCATTCTAGATGTGTTATTCTCACCATGAGTGTTTATTCACGTGTCATTGCACAAGAGTACATCAAAGGTATTAGGGATGCCCAGTCCCGAAATGAAAAATGAATTTACTTTATGTTGTCAAATAATAAATTCCTTGGAAAGTGTTGGTAGGAGGGCACCCGTGGATACGGTTACCCATGGAAAGTAAAAGTATGGTGGAAAAAGGAATAAACTTTATTTTCTGTTTGGGAACCACCTATGATGTATCTTGCATGGAAAGTGTTGGGAACTCTAAGTCGTTTTTGTTGGTGGGAAAAGTATGCCTCCCAAAATGTTTTTATCTCTCAATTTTCACTTTGAGCTCTGGCACTTTTACTTTATGCAATTTTTATTTTTCTTTGACTCTCCATCTTCTCTTATAAAGCAGCAACTAAGGGGCACTATGATCGTACTTGAGCATTGGGTATAGCTAGTATTCGAGTGTGTTTCATGAATGGATCAATGATTGAGCATAATGGGCTAGGATAACTTGCTTCACTACAAAAAAAGACACATTCGTGACATTTTGGGCCGAACGAAAAAAAATTCTGTCATACATATGACACTTCTATGATGATAATTGTGACAAAACCCGGTATCATCATAGATGTGGTGGGATCCTACTTCTATGACAAAAAATCATGACAGAAAATTGGCTTTTCGTCCTGGGCAGGCCGGAGACGCAGCTGCATGACATTCTTTGGGCCGTCCATGACGAAAAAAACCGTAGTAGAAGCGAGGGGGAGGAAAATTTCGAGGAGTTGCCGGTTACGGTGGGAGGTCGGGGGCCGAACGATGCGCGTTTCTCTCGTACACGTACGCGTGTGTGTGCGAGGCGTTGGCTCTAAATGAACCCGAGCGAGGCGTTGGGCTCTAACTGAACCCGAGCGATTGCACTGCATGCTACGCATTACTGAACCCGAGCGATCGATCGATGGCTGTTAACTGAACCCGATGGAGCGATTCCTTCGCTACTGCTTCTAACTGAAGCCGATCGATTGGATGAACAGTGAGCGTTGCGGGGGGGGGGGCGGTGGATGAACAGTGAGCGGTGGCGTTGCCTCTGGATGAACAGGACCCCCTGGTGTGGAGGGCTGGATGAACAGTAGAGGATGGAGGGCTGGATGAACAGTAGACGGTGGAGGGGTGGTTGAACAGTAGCCGGTAGAGTAGTGCACGGTGGAGGCTGGATGAACAGGAGCCCGTGGAGGCTGGAGGAGGTCGACGGTAGCCCGTGGAGGCTGGAGGAGGTCGACGGTGGAGATGAACAGTATCCCATGGAGTCCCGTTTTGCGGTACGCCAAACCCCTCCCGATGAACAAGACCCCCGTTTCGACCGTAGCGCTCCAACACAAGTCCATTTCGTCTGTTTTGCGGTATGCCACACCCCTCCCGATCAACAGGACCCCCGTTTCGACCATAGGAGGTCCGTTTCCTCCGTTCTGCGGTACGCCACACCCCTCCCGATCAACAGGACCCCCGTTTCGACCATAGGAGGTCCGTTTCCTCCGTTCTGCGGTACGCCACACCCCTCCCGATCAACAGGACCCCTGTTTTGACCATAGGAGGTCTGTTTCCTCCGTTTTGCAGTACGCCACACCCCTCCCGATCAACGTTCCGAATGTAGGAGGTCCGTTTCCTCCGTTTTGCGGTACGCCAGGCCTCGTTTCCATCGCATGTTCCGTCCAAGCCGGTTGGCTCCCATGCGCTCTGTTGCCTCCCGATGAACACGACGCATTCCGTTGCCTCCCCATGAACACGACACATTCCGTTGCCTCCCCATGAACACGACGATGACGCTATTTCTCCGTTCCAACCCAGCCATGTACACAAGCCCTAGCCGTACGTATGAGCGAGTAGGCATTCGAGACCCTGCCCGTATGTACGTACGTTGCCGTATTTTCTTTCTTGCACCCTCGCCGTTGTACGTACGTATACATGCTATGTGCGCGCCTCTACTACGACATGTGTACGCCTCTACAATGACCAGTATGTACGTACACGTTCGCGACCAGAATGACAACGCTACGTACGCTTCGACCAGGTGGGTCCCGACTGTCAGGCACTTCCTTGCCTGCGAAGATGTAGCTGGTGGGTCCCAGCAGTCAGGGGGCGAATCGTTTTTTTGCCCGGACACACTTCCTTGTGTGCGAAGATGTAGCTGGTGGGTCCCAGCAGTCAGGGGGGCGAATCATTTTTTTTTGCCCGGACGCACTTCCTTGCGTGCGAAGGTGTCGCTGGTGGGTCCCAGCGGTCACGGGGGCGAATCGTTTTGTTTTTTTGCCCGGACGCACTTCCTTGCGTGCGAAGATGTAGCTGGTGGGTCCCAGCAGTCAGGGGGAAATGTTTTTTCGCTAAATACAATGGCCCGTCCGATGGGTCCCAGCTATCAGGTGGAGGAATCATTATTTTCCGCGTAATAAGGAGGCACTTCCTTGCTGCGGCTGTGGACCCAGCTGTCAGCCTCTCCACGTACAGTCCACGTCCAATGGAAGTCGTTCCTTGACCATGTTGACCACGCCACACCGAGAGCACCAGGGCGGTGGGCGGAGACGAGGCCTAGGAAGGGGATGATGGGGAGCCAGGGAAGACGCGGCAGTGGAAGCCCGCGCGGAGAGGAGTACGAGGGTTCACTGGTTCGGCTGTGGTCTGAGGCTGCCGTCGCCGCAGGGCCTGGCCAGCGGTGGCAATAGTAGGGGGCGGTGAGGCCTCCGCAACAGCACAGCCGGCCACGGGAGGCAGGAGCATGCGGCACGACCGGCGCTGCTTTGGGCGGTTGGAGCAAGAAGACCAGAGGTTGAAGAAGCACTACGGCTATTGGATGGACATCGTATGGTCACTAGAGCTAGAATCGTCCATATTGACTAAAGTTGACAAAGGCCCCCATCCTAGTCAACTTAGTAGGCCCACAAGTTAGCCTCCCACCATGGTATGTCCCAGCTAGCAAGGGGAGTATTCATTTTTTTGTGTAATAAGGAGGCACTTCTGGTGGGTCCGAGCTGACAGCGCGGGGAACGTTTTTTTGCGAAATACGCTGGCCCGTCCGGTGGGTCCCAGCAGTTAGGGGGGAAACGTTTTTTCGCGAAATAAGGTGGCCCGTCCGGTGGGTCCCTGCTGTCAGGTGGAGGAATAATTATTTTGCACGTAATAAGGAGGCACTTCCTTGCGGCCGCGTGGACCCAGCTGTCAGCCTCTCCACGTACAGTACTCTTCCGATGGAAGTCGGTCGTTGACCACGCCGCGCCAAGAGCACTACGGCGGTGGTCTGGACGACAGCGAGGCCTAGGAAGGGGACGACGCAGAGCCGGGGAAGACGCAGCAGTGGTAGCCCGCGCGGAGAGGAGTACGAGGGTTCACTGGTTCGGCTGCGGCGTGAGGCTGCCGTCGCCGCAGAATAACAGGGGGTGTGGGTGAGTAGAGGGATACCATGGGCCGGCGGTGGGAGTAGTAGGGGGCGGTGAGGCCTCCGTGGCATCACAGCCGGCCACGAGAGGCAGGAGCACGCGGCATGACCGGCGCTTCTTTGGGCGGCTGGAGCAAGAAGACTAGAGGTTGAAGAAGCACTATGGCCGTTGGATGGACATCGTACGGTCACTGGAGCTAGAATCGTTCATATTGACTAAGTTGACAAAGCCATCTGTCCCCGTCAACTTAGTTGGCCCACAAGTCATCCTCCCACTATGGTGGGTCCCATCTAGCAGGGTGGGTATTCATTTTTTTGTGCGTAATAAGGAGGCACTTCCTTGTGTGCGAAGATATAGCTGGTGGGTCCGACATGTCAGCGGGGGAACGTTTTTTTCGCGAAATACAGAGGCCCTACCGGTGGGTCCCAGCTGTTAGGTGGAGGAATCATTATTTTGCGCGTACAGTCCATGGCCGATGGATGTCGTTCATTGACCAGGCCGCGCCGAGAGCACCATGGCAGTGGACCACGGCGAGGCCTAGGAAGGGAACGACATGGAGCCGGGGAAGACTCGGCAATGGTTGCCCACGCGGTGGGGAGTACGAGGGTTTACTGGTCCGGCTGCCGTCGCCGGAAAATAACAGGAGGTGTGGGTGAGTAGAGGAATGGCCTAGCCAGCAATGAAGTAGGGTGGGGCGGTGCGGCCTATGCGGCAGCACAGCCGGCCATGGGAGGCGGGAGCAGGAAGTCCCACCGGAGCTGGTTTGGGCGGCTGGAGTAAGAAGATCAGATATTGAAGAAGCAGCATGGCCGTTGGATTAACATCCAACGGTCACTGCTGCTAGAATCGTTTGTGGACTACGTTGACAAAGCCAAAGTACACGTCAACCTAGTAGACCCACAAGTCAGCCTCCAAATCTGTCCCAAACAACATACAACCCAAAATTTCTAGCCAGATTCAAATTAATTTTAAATCTAAATATACCTTAATTTAAATTTAATGAAATTTTACCTGCACAAAAACAATGAAATTTAAAATATCAAAATCCGAAAGAAAACAGTATTTGGGAACTAATTGCCTGTTTGTTGTATTTTTTTTCATTTTACAGCCCATTTATTATTACTTATAGCCCATTTCTTATTACTTATAGCCCATTTCTTATTACTTATAGCCCATTTTCTGGGCAAAATGCATCCCTCCTCGTCTTGAAAAATTTCCGGCCCAGCAGGGCGTAGAAAACCAAGTAGGCCTATGTTGGTTATTCTGCAAAAAACAAAATAGATGGCTAGCCATTTTTCAGAAAGGAAAAAAACAAACTGGGTTGGTCATGTGCTAAACATATGAAATAAAAGCCTGGGCTAGACGGGCCACGGGTCCCTCACAACCCAGTTGATACCCTTCTCCGTCCCGAAAAAACAAAATTATTGCATGCGCTGCTGGGTCCCTACTGTCATCCTCACCATGTACAGTCATCTCCTTATTCCTCTCGGTTGTTGACTATGTTGACAACACCGGAGGGCGGCGCCGCGGCGAGCGAACCAAGGCGGAGGACGATGGTGAGGCCTCAGACAGGAACGAACAGGAGCCGGGGAATATCACAGCCAGCCGTGGGAGGCGAGAGCAGGCGGTCCCGCCGGCGCTGGTTTGGCTTTGGCGGCTCGAGGAAGAAGAGACTGAAGAAACGTGACAGACGTTGAATGTCAATCGAACGGTCAAGGTTGGCACAATCGTTTTTTGACTAAGCGGACACCAAGTAGCATACTTTTTATATATAGGAAGAAAATTGCGAGGAAAATGTGTTCGTCCGCCGTCCTCCTCACAGGGAACGTTTGCCACATAAGTGACTAGCACCCTTGGTTTTCAACCGAGAGGTCTTGGGTTCGAGTCCGAGGAACTCTCAATTTTATCCTCCTTCCTCCTCGCAAAAAAAAGGGAAAGAAAATCAAAGACTTGGGAAGGCGTACAGAACAAGCTAGTGTACCAGTAAAGAGACGTTGTCGAGTTTTAGAAAAAAGAAAGACATGCTCCCGTAGCCGGTTCGAATCCAAACCTAGACTATGACTATATATGGTGCTATGCTACTCTGCAAGTAATGAAACTGACATATCCAACTTTGCTTCTCCTCTTCTCTACTTACTCTGCCTAGCATCAGAAGCTCTGGCCGCAGCAACCATGTCTGCTGGCTGCTCGTCCACCAGCTCTTCAGCAGGCAACAACCAGATATGAGCCAAGTCGCCACCCGTAGCATCGCTTGTGGGTCTCATCACACCCCTGCCGGCACACGCACCGCAGCCGATTGCTCATCGCAACCCGCTGTCGTTGGTGTGGTGCCACTGCTGCAAATCACGCAGAGTTATCCGTCGCGTCTCAACAACAATCCGCAACCCTGGCCGAGTCTTCTACAAATGCCCAAATCATGGGGTAATAATATGTTTAAGTGTTGTTCTGCTGCTTTCAGTTGCTGATTTTTTTAATAGTTTGGTTGATGATCTTCCAATTTGATTCGTGCAGAAAAGGGAAAATTTATGTGATTTGTATTTCTGGGAAGTTGTTGATGTGGGGGAATGCAACTACGCTGATTATTTGGTTAGCCGAGGAATCCCAATACCAGCAGGTTGGGGAGTTGGACAAGTAACTGAAGGAACGACAGCAGAGGAAGATGCAGAGCAGAAGGTTAAAGATGCAGTTCCTCTGATCATGGCCAAGCAATAGCTGCTGAACGGCCTTGACAGAATGAGGAGATGAAAGAGCTTGTGAAGATAATGGGCAAAATCGATGTGCTCTTTAGGATGATTGTCTCTCTATTTGCAGTGTATGTAGCACTCGTGATGTATTCAGTGGCTACGACATGAGCACTTTGCTGTTGTGAACATCTAATGGTTTCTATTAACGGAAATCAGGGGGTATCCCCTTTTGCTCATATAAATAAATAAATAGCAGAGGCCCTGTCAGGTCAGCTTTGTTCTCATTCGAAGACGTCGAGCAAATTGCAGTCCAACATCAAACTATGTCATCAAATACAAGTTTCACAGCCAAATATGAGTACAACTAAACAACAATGTCATCATGTTTTATTTGTCATACAATCACCAAACACAAATCAGCATACATAACAAGTGATGTTCTCACGGCAAAATACTAAACAACATGTTCATCAGGTTTCAGTTGTCATAGCAAACACAATTTCACATAGTAGATAAAAAACATCTTCTGACAGGCAAATACGACAAAAGCAATGTAATCATCATCCGCAGCAGCAGTGTCAACATCTTCGCCATGTGTATCGGTCTGAATCGTAATTCCCCATGGTGTCATCTTCTTCTTCGTCCTCAACGTCCTCGAACGTTGGCTTCTTCTTGATCAACTCTTGTATGTCCACAGCACGACAGGCAATCTTTTCGCTGGTGTCATTGACGTGATGGTTCTCAAAGATATTAGGAACATCTGTGTTATCTTGTACATCAGGAGCAGTGTAAGCATCATCTTGTTGTGCAACTTCATTAAACGAATTCCTCTGCTCAAACCTTTGCAATACTCTCCAGTCATCGCTACGTGCAAATGTGTCTTCCAAGAAAAATATCTGTGTTGCTTGATTTGCCAAAATAAAAGGCTCGTTGGCCTGGTACGCCGCCTTGACATTGATGGATTTGAAATAATCATCAGCTCTGGGTTTTGCGATCCTGGAAAATAGGTTATACCAACGACAGCACAACAGAACCACACACCGATGATCCTCGAAACTAGAGATATACTGCAACTGAACAATGTCTGTTATGTTAGCATACATTTCAGTTGTCTCTTTGTCATACGTATCCGTGCTCATGATGGCACTATTTTGTGTCTTCCTGCCTTCGTCTCGTGCAAGGGTGTTGTAGCGCACATCTCCAACAACGCAAGATTCATAATGTCTTACCCGAGTATCAGGACCCATTGCTATTGAGTAAAGGGCATCATCAACTGCATGCCCATCCTCCCACATCTTCTTAACCTATGGTTAGAAAATAGACAAGCTGAACATCTTATTTACTCAATATATTAAAAAACTGACAGTGCACTTCAAAAGCTTACATGGTTCTTGAACCATTTCGCAAATCCTGCCATAACCAGTTTGTCAATGTTTCTTGGATTTTGCGGCAGTAACTCCTCTTTGTAGATGCTGCACAACATAGTGATCGCGTCAAACATCTAAATATATAAGAATGTGTTGCAAGTTTAGTAGATTACGATGTATAAGCTGCAGTACTGCACTTACTTGATATAAGGTAGTATCTCAGGACAGTTATTCAACACATACCAAACCATTTTGTCCAAATCTTTAGGTTTGTCCTCTTGTCGACTCTTCCCTATAACTCGAATAGAATAATCGAAAACATTGAGCCCGGGATTGTCTTCACCCACCTCTTTGCTAAGCTGATCAGCTGTTTCATTGTATTTTGAGCAGAATGTCAACGCTTCTGTAGCAATGTAGGCCTCTGCAATGGAACCCTCGGGTCTAGCACTGTTCCTAACATAGCCCTTGAAAGTGCCTAGCCGCCTTTCAATAGGGTACATCCAGCCATACTGTACTGGACCTCTAAGTAGTGCCTCATCAGATAGATGAACAGCCAAATGCACCATCACATTAAAGAAGGCTGGAGGATATATCTTCTCAAGGTCGCATAGGATAGTTGGTATCTTGTCTCTAAGACGCTCCAAAGCATCTATCCTGATATTTCTACTGCAGAGTTCCCCGAAGAATTGTCCCAACTCTGCAACTGCCCTGTATAAGTCAGGGCGGCCTAATCCTCTAAGGATAACAGGTAAAACCCTTTGAAGTAGGACGTGGCAGTCATGAGTTTTCAACCCTTGTACCTTGTTTCCATCTGCACTGACTCTCCTTTCAGGGTTGGAAGCAAATCCATGTGGGAATCTCACACGTGACAGGACCTCACAGAATTCTTTTCTTTTTACCTTGTCCAAGACGTACACAGCTGGTGCCATATCCTGTGGTTTACCTTCATCTTGCACCTGGAAATCCTTTCTGATACCCAGGTGTGTCAAATCAATCCTAGATTTTAAGGTATCTTTCACGTTGCCTTCAATGTTAAGAAGTGTGCCGATAATGCTGTCACATATATTTTTCTCGATGTGCATCACATCAAGATTATGTCGCAAATCCAAATCTTTCCAATACTCCAAGTCCCACAAAGTGGACCTGCGGGTAAACAATAATCTTTCTTCTACCGTGCCATGCTTCCTTTTCCCGCTACCATTACCAGGATGGTTTCCTGGTGTAATATGCCTGACCTTCTCTAATTCCACTTGCAACTCGTCGGCGGTGAGCCTCTTTGGCGCATCACGGTTTTCATGCTTTGCACTGAACACATGTCTTCGGTATTTTCTAGGATGCAGCTTGTCCTTGGCAAGGAAACGGCGGTGTCCAATGTAACAGATCTTGCTAAGTATTGCGTATGACAGCGAATTCCTGTCACAGCGAACACATGCATTGTAACCATGTGTCATTCGCCCTGACACAGTGCCCAAAGCCGGATAATCATGGATGCACCAAATTACAACAGCATGTAGAAAGAAATCAGCTGGTGGGCTGCTATATAGGTCTCGAGTGAGAACACCCTTCCATAGCTGTTCAAGTTCCTCCACAAGAGGCTCCATGAACAAATCAAAATCGTTTCCAGGACTTTTTGGACCTGGGATGAGCAAGGCCATCATGTAGTTTGATTCTTTGGTGCAGACATTTGGAGGCATGTTGTAAGGGATAACAAGCACTGGCCACATGCTATATGTGGCACTCTGGTGGCCAAATGGGTTAAATCCATCTGAAGCTAAGCCAAGTCTAATGTTTCTCGGGTTAGCAGCAAACCGTTTGTGTTTATCATTGAAGCTTTTCCACTCACTACCATGAGATGGATGGCTCTTTACATTCTGATCTCTGTACTCCTAGTTCCTAGAATGCCATAGTACATCCTCTCTTGTTTCAGCATCATGAAACAACCTCTGCAATCTTGGTGTAATTGGAAAATGTCTCGGAACATTATGAGGAACCCTCTTCACAGCATCGCCATCTTTCCATCTTGATGATTTGCATTTCGGGCATTCACTTACGTTGGCATAATCCTTTCGGAACAGAACACAATTATTCTTACAAACATGGATCATATCATATCCAATTCCAACTGCACGAAGGAAATTCTTCATTATATGTAGGTGTGGGGCAGCTCAGACGCATTTGGGAAAGATTTGCGGAAGGCAGCCAACATCTCATTGAATGATTTGTTGGTCATCCGCTCAGATGTCTTCACCTGAAGAAAGGTGACCATAGCTGAGAATACTGACAGCTTATTTCCTGGGGTGACAGCAACATTGCATTGTTTCAACATGCGGGCCCACCGTTTTTCTTCTGCAGGTGAAAGTTCACGGAATGCACGAGCATTTCATAGCATTGTTTCAATGTTGGTCAAACTCACTGGCTCCGCCACCACCACCTCCTCCTCCTCTTCCACCTGAGCATCAGGCAGATCAAGATGGTGATCTTCTGCTTCCATGTAGTCAATAACATTGATGTTAACAGCTTCACCATGATGAACCCACCTAGTATATGTGACCGACATCCCATACAAGTGTAGATGATTTTGCACAGTTGACTGGGGTCTTGTAACTGAATTCATACAACTGCTACACGGGCAGAGCACATCTGATTTCGGACCACCATACTCAGCTCTGATAAAGTTCATGAAGTTTTCAACCCCCTCGACATATGCAGCGGAGAATCTTCGAGTAGAAGTTATCCATGTCATGTCCATCTGTTAGACATACAAATTAGTTCTTCTACTAGATATTACAGGAAAAACATACATGCTTTTTTATGAAGTCTAGAAAAAAATACCTAGGTCGATGTCTAAAGCTATGGCAAGATATTTGGACGAGCAGATCTAAGTAAAAAAATATATGTAAAGCTAATTCAGCAAACAGATTTGAGTGCTAAATTGTGGCAGGCTATTTCAGCAGTCAATGAGGCCGAGCACACAGCCATCGAACTATCGAAGGCCATCGCAGCAACAAAGATCGAGTATAAAACGGTGTAGAGCTATTTCACCTAACAGATTGGCTACTAGACCATGGCAATCTACATCACAATAAATATATCGCAGGATATTTTAGCAACTAATCGGCCTTGGCATGCCATCTCAGCAAACTACTTCGGCAATAAAGCTTGAGTGCAGAACAGGGCAAGTAAGCTTCTTAAGCAGAGCATATTGACAGTAAACTACTTTGGCAAACAGTGAGATTAACAGTGTCTAGCAGCTAACATTCAGCGCTACACCGACATGAACGGGGCCTCAGTCTAGAATGCGTGTACCGTGGGAGAAGCTGACCGCCGTGCATCTCCACACGAACGTCGCCAGTGGTAGCGGCGCTGAGCTCCGTGCGCCTCCACAAGAACGTAGCTAGAGGTGACGGTGCGGCTAGAGGATGGCAGTCTACAAGAGCGTACTGTGGGATCGAGAGGGTCGATGTGCGTCCCCTCGACGAACCGCGGCGCCGACGTATCGGCGCGGCGGGGAGGGCGGCTTTGGCGGAGCGAATGGAGTGGAGGGGGGACGGGGGGAGGGGGGTTTGGGGAATATTTGGCCGAAGGGCGGTTGAATCGAATTTGGGGGGAATTTTGGGGGGGAGGATTTTCGCGCGGTGGGCGGGGGGAGTTTGGCGCATGGTCGGTTTCTCCAAGTGCAGTCCCACGTGTCAGTGAAGAGGCAAGCCGAAGCGCGTTCTGTTTGCGTGAGCCGTGTGTAGGACCGAACGTGTGTGGGGTGCAATGCGACCGCGACAGGAGTGTTGTGAGTGTACTGCCTTTTTTTCCTTTTAAACTAGGTGCTTCGCCCCCTCAAAAAAATGTTGCTTCACGCGATCCATCGATACTACTACTAGTAATCCGGTAATCCCGACTAAAACGGCACGGCCGGGTCTTTTCCCACGCGATATGCTAGGAGGTTGGCTTAGTTGGGTTTTTTAGATTTGTCTCGGTTCAATAAAAAGCAGGATTGGTGATGATGGTGTGCCTGTCATCCTGCAATATAGGTCGTCCGATCTATATCTAACGGATAGGAAGGAAACTATGACAATTTACCCGCACTCCTCTCCACATTTGCAGATAAGGCTTTCCCTCATTCATCCTTTTCTCCCACAAGATCTTGATCTTCTGTGCAACGCACGGGCATCTTGCATACTCCTACAATATGTATATTATTGTGAAAGTTCATATACACCGGCCGAGATTAATGCAAACACAGCAGATTTTCATTACATTTCGAACTTTTATAGGACAGAAAAATAAAAGAAACCCGACCCTAAACCTATTCTACGGCGGTGAACGACGTCCTCCATCTGCGATCTCTATGTACGGGGGCAGGGTTCAAGACCCGTGAAGTGAAGGTGTGGTCTCTGGCAAGGAAGAGTAGAACATGGGATACGGTCCGGCCAGTTGGCACACCATGCCCTGCCGCCTCCCATGGCCTACTCATCCTCGGAGGATTCCCCGACCTCGGCAGTGCCGGACGTTGGACGGGGGCAAGTAGGACGTGTGGCTGATGGTGCTCCCATCGTCGGCCGCCAGCGTGGCCACCGCTTGTGCAGTCCCGTCCGTGTCCGGCTACGCCGCTATTGCATCGCGAGAGGCGACTTGAGCAAGGGTGGCGACCTCGAGCTTCATCCCCGAAGACAAGCTCTCCCGCAGAGCGTTCGCACTTGCGGTCATGGCAGATGTGGTGCCAGGTAGGAGGACGATGCGCTATGGTGTGGAGGTCAGCTGGGCATTGCCGTTTTAAGTAGCTCATTCCGGTGAGGCCAAGTGTCCGGGTGCGTCATTAAGTCGTCGGAGTTGGTTCCTCGGGCACCGAGCCTCTTAACGATGACATACGAACGGACGGCATGAATGCGGGCAGCTGGCGCCAGTTGGGAACGCACCGTGTGACGGCGCGAGGGACGAGGGTAGTCAGCTACGGTCATGGTAATGTTGGAGATGCCCTTTGCTCAAATGCGATCCCCGCATGTCATTGAAAAAGCAAGACGACCCGGCATGGTCTCAGGTCCAGAGGATGCAGTTGGCCGTGCTACACCACTCCGCGGACGCGTCGCGGCGCCCCGTGGATCCTCGACGAGCCGGGTGTTGGGGTGTGTTTGGATTGTGGCCGAAGTGCACCTTACCAAAATTTTGATCATGACCCAAAGATTGGTCTTTGTTTGGATGGTTACCATTTCTTTGGCATGCCAATGAACTCTAGCCAACTCTAGTTCATTTTTCTTGCCAATGTTGGCCAAATTATGGGCAACCAATACCTCAACCAAAATTTTGGCTACCCAATGCTTTGATGGGGCAACCTTGGGCACAAACCAAACATACCGTTGGTCGTGCCATAGCACTAACGCCACCCTCGGCACACTAAAACCGACCGTGTCTATCGATGATATGAGCGTGTCGCTCACCGCGGTCGCCGTGTCCAGAGGCGGTGCTGGAGCTGCGCCCTGTTGTCGGCCCCAACAACCCACACGAACGGTTGTCGGTGGCGAGGAGGTCGTGGGCCAGCTCCTCCATTGGACTAGTCTACGCTACATCGTCCCGACGGGTGTGCTCCAGATGTCGGTTTCCCTATTTTCCCGGCCATATTTGAGCGTTAGTGCTCCGCGTTGCGCATTAGGCCTTTCACTATGTAGGCCAAGCGAGACAACTTATTGTTTATTTGAGCCTATCAAGTGTAATCATGTGGCGTTTGCTTATTTCTCATTCCTCTCCAACCCTCTTCTCCATCGATCATGTCGCCCTCCAATCGAGTCCATCCTCCCGCATGCCTCATTTGAACTTTCCGCCGAGTATCATTCGCATGTACCCACCCTAGTCCTCTTTCAATAGATCTCCGGATCCCGAGATGAAATCGAGAGGGAACGAGTGGGGGCACGTGATACCTAAGGCGGATTCAAAATTTTGAACCGGTGATCATAGCATCCGCAAATCATATATAAAGGGTATTCAATGTTCGTTTCGTTTTTGAACATACAATATACTCCCTCCTATCCTTTCTACTTTACATATAAGTTTTATGTGTAGTCAAAGTATCTCTACTATGATAAAAAAGGTATCAACATTCAATAACGCCCAATCAATATTGTTAGATTCATACGTACTCCTAGATTTGTACTTGAGATGGTTTCCAATTTGACTATTGACAAGATTAATAGTACTCCTTTCACATAGGTGAGTAAGTCATCTTAGGCTGTGCACCATGACCAAGGAGGAGGGGAAAACGAGAGACATTAATGTTTATTTGCTAATTAATAGTATTGCATGCAATGAACTAACCACTGCATGTCATGTTTGATAGTCTCAGGTCATTAAAAGCATGCACACCCTCATCTCTTATTGGTTGATATGTCAAAAACAAGAAACGAGGTAGAAGTTAATGCACCGCGCCTACGTGTTTTTGGATTATTTGGTTTTCGTAAGATGACTTACACACCTAGACAGAGGGAGTACATGAGATGTATAATGTGAAAATTATGTCATTGGAAACTCCTTTCACATACGAAATTGACCGTATGCTTTGTGTAAGTTGCATGTCATATATTATTACTCTTATATTTGGTCAAAGTTAGCCTCGAAAAATGCATTAGACCCTGTATGCTTTGTGTAAGTTGCATGTCATATATTATTACTCTAACATTTGTGTAAGTTCCATGTCATATATTATTACTCTAACATTTGGTCAAAGTAGTATAGTGGAAGTGGATCCTCTGACGTAGGTATCCCTGCCTTACCCTCCCTTTCGGTCACTTACTGGCGGACCGCATGCTTGCTAGGCCCCGCATGTCAGTTACTCAATGGGTTCGGCCACGTCAGGGGATCCTCATCTGTAGTATACTCCCTCTGTTTTTATTTACTCCGCATAAAACGGAGGGAGTGGTGGTATAACAAATGACGCGGGCAAGGGAGGGGGAGGGACGTCGGTTTGCTCTCAACTGCGGTCCCACAAGCGAGCGAAAACGCAAGACGAAGCGTGTTCCATCTGGTGAGCAACGTGGAGGGTCTAGCGTGCCGGGCTGCAACACGAACGCGATAAGAGAGATGTACAGTCAAAACCGA
Source organism: Triticum aestivum (assembly GCF_018294505.1). Taxonomy (NCBI): domain Eukaryota; kingdom Viridiplantae; phylum Streptophyta; class Magnoliopsida; order Poales; family Poaceae; genus Triticum; species Triticum aestivum. Next base: position 404,540,488 of record NC_057807.1, read on the forward strand.
TTGACCGGTCGTCACTGGAACCACTATTCACACCAGAACCTTCGCTGCTCGGCGTACGCCAGCAACTGCCCTAAAACCACACCAAATCTCCAGCCCATTCCCCCACCTTTCGATCCCCTAGCCCACATCAAGCGTCCCCTAGTTCGCCGGAAAGCCATGGTGCGCCGCAAATCACTTACTACAAGATGTTGACACCGGAGCACCGTGCAGAAATCGCGGCGGCGGTCAGCACCACAGACCTTCGTTCCCAAGCTCGCTTTGCGGCGGGCCAATCCCCGAGTTCTCTGGAGCCAAGCTACGAGGAGGAGGAAGCCGATCCAATGTTCACTGCGGAGGTCACGGCGCAGAAGGCCCCCGATGGGTATGAGATGATGGATGTCGACTTCGTGCCGGCGTCCGAGTCCCCCATGGTGCAGGCGGACTAGCGGTTCAACATGGCGATACAAAAGGAGCGCGCGCATGCCGCTGCCATCAAGGCTCTCCTGCAGGCGGAACCGGATGTCGTGGATGTGAACCGGGCGGCGGAGGCTCAACTTGAGGCGGAGCGCGCGGATGCCGCTGCCATCGAGGCCCTCCTGCAGGCGGAACCAGAAGTCCTGGACATGAACCGGGTGACAGAGGCTCAACTCGACGCAGAGCACGCAGATGCCGCTCTCATCGACGCCCTCCTACATGCAGAACCGGAAGTCCTGGACTTGAACCGGGCGGCGGAGGCTCGACTCGACGCGGAGCGCGCGGATGCCGCTGCCATCGAGGCCCTCCTGCAGGCGTAACCGGAGGTCCTCGACTTCAACCGGGTTGTGCTCTCGTCCGTGCATCGCTCCGCTTGAACGAGTAGCTGGAGACCGAGGACAACCACGGTGCGGAGACACACGTCGGCAGCGACGGCTGGTTCGCGCCGGCAGCCAAAGACGACGAGGCCGTCTCTTTCCGCGAGCAGTTTTTCTTTATGTTGTTGTTTTTAGGGATCTTTTGCTGTGTAAAAACATACTATATTTGTTATGCAAGTCGCCTAACTTGGGTCAGTCTACCATTTTAGGCGGTTGTATGAATATCCTATGTCTCCTAACCCTTCTTTCCTTCTTCATCACCTCTTCTTCTTCCCCATCAGACCACCACACGGGTCGTACGGATACTCCCCAACATGCGGTTGGATAAACATAGTCAATGAATGAAAATTATGTGTCAGCGATAGGATGGCTGAGTTTGGTTTGTTCACATGCGACAGCATGTGTCAGTAAGGGTGTGTTCCCTTGGTTGGGTTTGCGGCGTGCAGGAGCGACTGTGTGAGGGTGCGGTGCGACCGTGGCGTGCAGGAGCGATCGTGTGAGGGTGCGGTGCGACCGCGACAGCCGTGCGCAAGTGTACCTCCTTCTCATTTTGAAAACTTTAGGCAAGCTTGGCAAAAATGTGTGGCGAAGTTTGGCAATGCAAGGCCTAGACCCAAACAGGATAAGTACGTACGTACTAGGAGTACTAGTGTTAAAAAAGAAAGGCAGGGATTTCCTTCGATACAAATCCTCGTTTCACGTGTCAATTAATGTGTATTTTTTTCTCGAAAGACCAAAGAGCTAACCATCTCACTCCTCATCGCTTGATTAATGCAGCGCCATGCAAACGGACTTTCTCACTTCCGCATGCATGCAAGGGATATTAATGTCCTTGGTTGCTAACCCCATCAATTTTGCCTCGATTAGTGTTATTGGCCCTTTGCAAACTGTAATTTTGATATACTGGCCTTGTGTACAAAAAAATGGAGGTAGTAACTATATTTTAATTCCTTGCCCATTGCGGTGACGTCGATGATTTTTTTCTTTCTCTTTTTTTTGTGGTTTAGCGAAGTGCGTTCGACGGAGAACACCATTGAGGGAGACCACGGTAAGTCGTTCGCAAGTGCCGCCTGCAAGCCGAGACAACCGCCTTATTTGCATCCAGGAAGTCCTTTACTAGTACTACTACTAGGAGTACTAGTGCGGTGAGATGGTTTCTCGAAGAAGACGATGGAGAAGTGGAGTCAGCGAAGAGTGAAATGATGGTTGCTTCGTCCGTGCTTTGTGATTTGATGCCTCACTGCTTTGTGATTTGTGATAGAAGGGACAGGGGAGTAGACTATGTGCTCTATACTGTACTACATGCGTCCAAGCATGGGAGAAAGAGGAGAGACATTACATTTTTCTATTCCTTCAATCAATCAATCAGGGAGCTTCGGTTCCATTTTTTGGCTTTGGCAACACCGTCCACAATGGTTCCCACGATGCCAAAAGCTATTTTCACATTTGGCTACACATTGTGGATGCCCTTAACCGTACCACTTGGTTTCGCTCCTGTGTGCTATCTATACAAATCTCAATTATATTGATCTAAAAAATTATAGAATCAAAGACTAATAGAAAGGAGGTGATTTTGCCGCGCGGATGGCGGGGGAGGTTTCTTATTTTCGGAGGACGTGGTCCTGGCGGTTTGCTAACATGCGGTCCCATCTGTCAGTGCTTTACCATGCTGATCCGCGTCCCACATGAGGCAGAACAACCGCAGAAGCAACACGTGGTTAAGTTTAAGAAGATGAGGGAGAAGCGGATTCTGCGATGAGTGAAATGATGGTTGCTTCGTCCCTCCAACTTCTTTTCTTAGCATTATTACTTCGTCCCTCCAACTTAACTGCGGGAAAGGTGCAGCTTTGTGATTTGACGCCTCATTGCTCATTACTACGCCTGCGCCATGACTGGGGTGCTTCACCCCGGCTGCTCTGCACTGTATTCCGGTATGGCACGTGGACCCAGTAGCTTGATGTCCCACATGTCGACAAAAGGGACTAGAAGATTTATGAAAGCGAGCGCTCCACTCTTATGACGGAGGAGTAGACGACACGACGGCCCAGTGAACTGTCACTTGTACTGTATAGTACTGTAGTTTTGTTGTTTCGCACGATCCATCGATACAAACCCGATTAAACAGGAAAGGGCGGGATTTTTCCCGCGCGGTAGATGATATTGGCCATACATTTCAAAGGCAATCTTAATGTATGCAAACTTAATAATGATAAGTAACAATGTGATATCTAGTAAAACTAAAAACACATATGATTTATTGTGTTAGAGTGTAGTAGTAGTGTTGTATTACATAGTTGTTAGATGTAACATGCGAGAACGTGTAGAGATGTAGTTTTGGAGGGCCTACAGAGAGAAAAGCGTAAAACGGTCACCGAACTTCAGAATAAGCTGATTACGGTCACTATATACGTTTTGCGGTGATTATCCAGTCACTTGCTCACAGTTCAGCATCAGATTGCACTCTGTTGACCGGCCAAATAGACTGCGTGGCGCCATGTTGACAGGTAAATTGACCACGTTCCTTGTGGGTCCCACTTGTCAGTTCGCATAGGGAAAAGGTCAGATAAACACAAATTTATGCAGGCGCGACAAGGCTCCAACCCGTGCGCGGGAATCACCTGGTTGTGTATGTGTCTGTCAGGGCCTGATGTGTGTGCATGCACGTGTAGGTTGAGCACTTGAGCGTGAGAGTGTGTGTTGGTCGTGTGGTGAACTGGTGTGTGCATGCATGTGTGCGTGTGTGCGTGTGAGTGTTGCGTGTGTGCCTGGCTGCGTGTGTACATGTGAGTGTTGCGTGCGTGCGTGGGTGCATGTGTTTGTGTGAGTGTTGCGTGGATGGAGTTCGTGTGCATGTGTGTGTGTGTAATCACCAGACCAGCTCCTCTATGTTAAAATAGACGGCTCAGCATACCAATAGAAGGACACCTTGTCCGTTGTGCCCGCGGTCATGACTTCGAATCACCGTCAAAATATTTATTTGTCGTTTGTTTTCATTCTTACTACCAAGATGCCCGTGCGTTGCACGTAACATGAAGATGCATTTGTATGATTTGTTTATCTTGTGAGAGAAAAGGATGAACGAGGGAAGGCCTTATTTGCAAATGTGGAGAGGTGTGTGGGTACCTTTTTGCAAAATTGCCATAGTTTCTTTCCTATCCGTCAGATATAAATCGGACGGCCTATATTGCAGGATGGCAGGCACACCATCATCACCAACTCTGTTTTTATAAGAGTGTATTTTATATTTTATGTATTTTATAATAGTGTAGATGTAGAGTAGATACAAGTCAACAGGTGGGCACGATGGTAGTGAGATAATGTGATGCAACACTAGAGGTGCCACGTGGAGCATTTAACTGGTCAACTAGTCATGTCATGAGCAAATACAAAGTTGTACGGTGAGCCCGTGACTGTATAATAACCACTAAACATAAATGGTGACCGTAATGAGTGGATTATAAAGTCCAATGTATGTATCGTGCTTTCGCTTCAAATACAATGATCGTCATTGCATATATCGCGAGAGAAAGATGGAACAAGCGTGAATTTTCTGGGGGCTTACTTTTAGAGGACCTGGAGATAGTTTTTTGTGCATACATGAAAGGGGCGTACAGGGGGGTATGCGATGGAGAGAGAGATGCTCTTCATTTCTCTTTATTATGACTAACTTTGTAGATAGTATAAAAATATACAAATTCACAGTGCAGAATAAATATCATTGTGGGCACCATGCAATCCAAATTAGCGTTCGTACTCCTCCATATAACTTTGTAATGTTGCATATATGTAGAAACTCTAAAATAACTTTTTGGTCACACTTTATTCAAAAGGATTGTTGTATGCGAAATAAATATGAAGAGAGGGCTTTTTAGATCAATGGGGTACGTGATGTAACATGTGTGAATGTGTAGTTGATGCATTTGGCGGGGCCTAGAGAGGTATGTGTGTGTATTACATATTCGAGAGAGGCATGGATAGAGGGGCCGACGGGGGGGGCGTGGGAGAGATAGCACGAGAAATGAGAGTGGTCTAGAGAGAGAGAGACGAATATGACGTCACGACAAGAGATTCCATTCCCTTGAGTGTGTATATGCAAGGGGGGAGGGAATAGAGGCACCAGGAGAAATTTTCTGTGTGTGTGGTGTTTGTGTTGGTATGTGTGGGTGTGAGAAGATAATGAGACATGGGGGCAAAGGTGTCGGGGAAACTGATCCACGAACACCTATGGGGCCGGCGGACCGAGCCCCTTTCGGTTCGGCGGGGGGCGGAGATCACACGAAGAGCAGATCGAGGTGAAGCACACGAGCAGTTTACCCAGCTTCGGAGCTCTCCGGAGAGATAACACTCCTACTGCTGCTTGTCTGGTTGTATTGTGTTCTTGCTCGCGAGAGCTAAGTGTTTTCTGGCTTACGAATCAATCGAACCTTGCGAACCTGTCGAACCTTGCGAACCCCCTCTACGTTACGCATGGGCCTCCTTTTATAGGCTAAAGGGGTCACTGACAGGTGGCAACGCAGAGAAGGGTACAAATGTAAAAAGCGAGGTGGTTGGTACAGTTACTTGTACAGTGCACCCTACCTAACCCTGATGGCAGGGGACAAGGGCATTAAATGCCCATCTGAGTCGCCCAAACAGTGCAGAAAAGGACCGTTAGGGGCGCCACCGTTCGCCACAATGGCGATCTTGTCAGCTTCGCATGCCACTGCGCACCGCTGGCTGCACAGCCTCCTACCACGCGCGCCTGGAGAGGCCCCCAGAGCGACACGTTGGTGGATGCGCTGGAGCGTGGGCACAGAGTGGCCGCCTGCCGCGGCAAGCGCCTTGCCGCTGCTGTTATCTTGTCGGGTCCGGAAGCTTGTCGCTCACCGGGCCTCGAGGTACCTTGGTTGGTCTTCCCGGCAAGGTCCTCTTGCCGGGGCCTTGTTGCCTTGCCGGAGCACGTGGCGCGTCGCGGCAAGTTCCTTGGAGTGCCTTGGTTGGCCTTCCCGGCAAACTCCTCTTGCCGGGGCCTTGTCTCCTGAGCTTAAATAATTTGTTCTTGAATGGCTCCAAGGGAACCACGGAGGATCTTGGCGTTCGCCCGGCAAGCCTTGCCGCGGGGTGCTGCAACTGCCCGTGCACGAGTTCGGGGTACTAGGGTACCCCTATTCTAGTACACCGATAGGAGCCCCCGGGCCTGGGCCAGACATGGTGCCGAGCGCTGTTGGGCCAGGCCCAAGACAGGGCACGGGCACACGCGGACTTGGCCACGCCGAATCTCGCTCCGTATCCAACGCGCTCTCCCCTAACGGCACGCGTTGAATGCGGCGTCGTGGGAGAGATCGTGGGTGGTTCTTTATTCGGAAGGGCGAAACGTCCACCCCGTCCCTCTTTATAAGCAGAGGAAACAGGGGCAGTTCGTTCCCCCTCGCTGGTTGCTACTACTCCATCTTCACGAACCTCCGCCGCTCCCCCCCCTTCTTCTTGAAGCCGAGAGAGCAGCGCTCCGCCCCCCATTGCCACCAGCATCACCAATGTCGTCGACCTCCCCCACCACCTCCGCCATGGCTCCGAAAGCCGACAAGGGAAAGGGCGTGAAGTTGGCCGAGGCGCAGCGGCTCGCGGCGCTGCAGAAGGAGCGGGCGATCTTCTCCCCCCAGCTCGGCGCGAAGGAGCTGAGGGAGTACTTCTACCTCTTTTGGGCAACGGAGACGCGGGCGCATCCGCGCACGAGGGTACTCCCGGCCGCTGCTTCGGGACTGGCTCCTAACGGGTACCCATTCTTCGCGCTGTTCTTCTATTGCAGGCTCTGCCCGCCCTTCTCGGAGTTCTTCTGTGATATCATGAACACCTACGGCCTCCGCCTCCTTGATTTCACCCCCAACGCCGTTCTGACCATGGCAGTTTTCGCACATTTGTGCGAAAACTTTGTCGGAGTCCACCCCAATGTTGCTCTTTTCCGCCACTTCTTCATACCTCGGGTAGAGAGAGGAGAGCCGCTTGCCGGAGGGATCGCCTGGATCTCGAGAGTCGGCAAGAAGGAGGCGTACTTGGAGGGTGAGCTCCGCAGCAAGTGGGAGGAGTGGAGAGCGGAGTGGTGCTGGATCGTCGAGGAGAATCCGCAGCCCTTCACCGCCGTGCGCCAAGCTCCAATAGTGCGCGGCAATGACTGGAGCAACGTGGCCCCGGAAGATGAGAGGCTGAAGATCACCATTACTAGGATCCTTCGCCTCAGGCTTGCCGGGCTGACTGTAGGCGCTGTAAGCGCAGATTTCCTCCGCTGCCGCATCGCCCCCCTGCAGGAGAGGGGGAGGCCCGCCTGGGAATTCAAGAACTCGGCGGACATCATGAGGCTGCGGCCGGGCCTCAACTACAACTTCACCGTCATGGAGCTGGATGCAATGCTCCTGGAGTTGTTCAAACGCGATCCCCAGCACCCATTCACGCTGGCGAGGGGCGTCGTTCCATTGTGCAATAATTCTTCGCTTGACCGGATCCGCGCTATGATGTCGTTGTGCGATTCACACGGAATTGTTCCGACTTGGCAAGAGCCTGTGGATGATGTCGTGCAAGCGTTCTTTGACAACTTGGAAGAAGTGTCGGTCCGCGCCGACGAGCAGAAGAGCCTCACCCGTGACACCACCGACGAGGAGCTGCAGCGCATCACCACTAGAGCGGAAGAGGTTGCGGCCGCAGCTGTCGCGGGCGCGTTCGGGTTCACTGTGGAGGAGGCGGAGGCGGCAGAGGCGGCAAACCTCGCCGAGCGCGCGGAGTTCATTGGCGAGGAAGAGCCTGCCGGCTCTGAAGCTGAGCCAAGCGAGGCCGGCGAGGAAGAGCCCGAGCCTTCAGAAAGCTTGCCGCAGGCGGAGCCCCCGGCCCCACCAAGAAGGCGTCTTCGCAGGGCCGCAGACGTAGCGGGGCGGCAGCCGGGTCAACAGCCGCCGAGCCGTGCGACACGCTCTACCGCGGCAAGCAATGTTGCCGTCGGAGCGCCTCACGCAGCAGCGGCAACTAGAGCGGAATCTTCCCGGGCCACCGCCACCGCCCCCGCCAAGCGGGCAAGGGATCCTAATCCTCCGCCTCGCCGCACCGGAGGGGAGCCGGACTTCGATCTTTCCGCGCTCAGCTCCGACGAGGAGGAAGAAGTGTAAGTTTCTTTGGTGCTCTTGTAGTTCTTCAATCTTGCTGTTTTTATCTTGTATCTGACTTGCTTCAATCTGGACTCCTTTCTTTTCAGGACGCTGGCCCAGAGAGCGGCGAAGAGGGCCAAGGCCGCGGTGATTGTCATCGAAGATGACCCCACCGTGTTAGCAGGGGGTGGGTCCGAGACCACCTTGACGGACCCGGCAACCACTCCTCAAAGGAGCCCCCAGCGCAGCCACCAGCGTAAGTTCATAGTTAGCTTTCCGCTGTCAGGCGCGCATGAGTGCTTTTTCCTTTGTTGATATCTTGCTTGTTGATTCGTGTAGGAGTAGAGCAGTCATATCACGAGCGCCCGGAAGCTGGTCCCGAAGTGCCATCTGCTTCGACTATGCCGCCAAGGGAGGAGTTCCCGGTAAGGGAGCGCTCTCCGGCAAGGGGCAGCACCGTCGATCCTGCGGCAGCCGAGACCGCAATTGCAGGTCTTGGCACAGGTAATTCACTTCTCCAAAAACTTTCCCTTGGGTTCTTCTTCTTCTGATTTTCTTCTCTTGGATTTTTGATTGATTTTTCTCCCTTCTTTGTTCTTCAGACCCATCTGCTGCTGAGCCAATGGAGATAGAGGGCGCCGGCGAGGAAGGGGCCAGTGCTGATGAGACCGCCGGCGAGGAGGCCGCCAAGGCTGCCGCCGCAGAAGCCGGCGAGGGGTCGGGCGATCGCACTGACGACCCTGAGGCCGCAGGAGCGCCAGGCGCTGCGCCGACCGTTGATCCCTCTGCCGCTTCTGCGGAGCCCCAGCCCGGCGCCTACTTGAAGGCCGGTGACGATATCTTCATCAAGCTACCCTGGGCGTCGAGCTCTAGGGCGCCGGTCGAGGGGGAAACTTTCGATGAGGAGGTGCTCGCCTCTACTGGACTGTCGTTGGTCGACGGGCCCACCAGCAGCAGTGGCGAGCCTGAGGAGGAGCAGCTGCTGCGGAAGCTGCTGTCACTCTACCGCGCACGGCAAGCCAAGCTGGCTTCCCGGGAAGCGCTTGTCGTGAAGGCGGGAGTTGACATGGAGAAGCGTGCGGAGGAGCTCCAGGGCCACAATCAAGAAGCTCTCCGGTGCCTGGCACAGGAGCGGGAGCGACTTGCCGAGGAGCGCACGGCCTTCCTTCTCGAGAAGGCCGAAGCTGAGGAGGAACAAAGGCTGGCCGCCGAGAAGCAGTCCGCACGAGAAGGAGAATTGGTGCAGCGGAAGGCCAACCTCGACAGCTACGAGGAGAAGCTCTCCGAGCGCGAGCAAGCACTTGGCGGGGCGCTCAAGGAAGCAAAGGACGCTGCCGCAATCGCAGAGGCTGCCAAGAAAGAGCTGGAGGAGAAGGTGGCGCAGCTGGAGGCCAACATCGGGAAGAGCGGCGAGGAGCTTGCCGCGCTCAAGCGTGAGCGTGGGAAGGATGCTGCCGCCCACGGTGAGCTGCAAGGTCTTCTCGCTGAGAGGGGCAAGGAGCTCAGCGCCGCCAAGGATTCCAATGCAGGCCTGGAGTTGAAGCTGGCCACGCTGACGCAGACGCTGGACGCCGCCAAGGAGCGGGAGAAGACCTTGTCGAAGAAGGTCAAGGCTGACAAGGCGCTGCTGGAGAGCATCGCAGTTACCCAGAACTCATTCAGAGATACTATGGAGCACTGGACCGAGGGTCTGGTGAATATTGCCGCAGTCATCGACGAGGAGCTGGCTCAGCTGGGGATGGAGGACTTTGGGTATCCCTCCGACGAGAATCTCCAACCCAGCGCCAAGCTCAGCCTATTCTTCAAGGGCGTGGCGACGACACTCCAGCGGCTCCGGGAGAGGATCCCAAAGTAACTGGCCGACGAGTCGCGCAAAATCTGCGCCGGGGTTCTCTAGAAGGTGCTGATGAAGGTGGCCTTCCGCAATCCAGGCCTCTGCTTCACCAACATCCTCAAGTCCTTGCCTCCAGTCGCTGATCGGGACGCACTCAAGGCCCTTGTCGCACCCATTGTGGACAAGGTGAGCGAGATCAAGAGGGTTGAGGGCGATCGCGTAGATTAGGCCGCCCATTTCTTCTTTTCCCTTGTCGCTGCTAATCATGTTATGAAAACAGTCTGTTAGAGCTGCGACAAGTTATCTTGTAATATAACTTTATTTCTGTTATCAATTGCTATGTTATTTCCTCTACTAGATTCCTTCCTTTGTATGTTTTTACCCTACGCTTCTAGGGAACTTGTCGGCGCAGGCTCCCGAGCCACGAGCGCTGAGTGCGGAACGTCAGCAGCCTGCTGGCGGCGCTGCTTCCGACAAGAAACCTTGTCGCGACTAGATGCAGCACACTTAAGTTGTTGAGCGGACTCGAAACAAAGTAAGGGCGCAACTAGCTACGAGTTGGTTCCTCCGCGCACAGGTTTTCCATACAAAGCAGGGTCGTTCGAGGAAGATAACTCAAAAATTTAAAAACTGATTGCTCAAACTTTGGCAACTTAGCTTTTTTGTCGTTTGCTTCCCGGCAAGGCAAAACTTTGCTTGAACGACGCCTGGTCCATACCACAATCTTCTCCTTCCCCCCTGGCAAACTTGTGTGCGAGGGAACCTTCTTTTCCTTTGTTGAAAAAGAAGAAAGAAGAGAAAATAATGATATGGAGCCCTTCGGCTCGTTATTGCTTACCAGATGTAGGTGCTGCACAAAGTGTCAGATAACGCATGCAAGAAAGAAACTAATGCATGAAATGGACAAGTTGTGCGGAGCACATGGGGTTCTATTTATGCACGGGATCTGCGCCCGGCTTTGTACAAAGGATTACATGCAACAGCGGCAAGACTTGTACAAAAGGTGGTTGCTGAAACGGGATCCGGCAACCGTGCCCTACGGGAAAAACTTACGAAGATGTTCTATGTTCCAGGAGTTGCTCACCGGAATGCCATCTTCGGTCTCAAGGCGGACAGCGCTGGGCCTTGTGACTCATTTCACCCGATAAGGGCCTTCCCACTTCGGCGTCAACTTGTTGGAATTCTTGGTGGACTGAACGCGCCGAAGAATAAGGTCGCCTTCCTCGAAGCTTCTGGCCTTAACTTTGCGGCTATGGTAGCGGCGCAAAGCTTGCTGGTATCGAGCAGCTCGTACAGCAGCCTGAAGACGATCTTCCTCAAGGAGCAGCGCGTCGTCTTGTCGCAGCTGTTCTTGCTCAAGCTCATCATAAGCAAGCACTCGAGGCGATCCGTATACGAGTTCCGTGGGGAGAACTGCCTCTGCTCCATAGACTAGAGCGAAAGGCGTCTGGCCAGTGGCTCGATTTGGCGTTGTTCTGATCGACCAAAGAACCACCGGCAGCTCCTCGATCCAGTTTCTTCCGCACTTGCGCAGCCTGTCGAAAGTTCTGGTCTTGAGCCCGCGCAGCACTTCAGCATTTGCCCTCTCTGCTTCACCGTTGCTTCTCGGATGAGCAACAGAAGCGAAGCAGACCTTGGCGCCAAGGTCTTGGATGTACTGCATGAAGGTGCGGCTCGTGAATTGCGTGCCGTTGTCGGTGATGATCCTGTTAGGGATCCCGAAATGGCAAACAATTGACCTGAAGAACTTGACTGCTGACAGTGTTGTCACCTTCCTCACTGGCTGCACTTCCGGCCACTTTGTGAACTTGTCGATTGCGACGTACAAGTACTCAAAGCCCCCGACAGCTCGGGGGAAAGGGCCGAGGATATCGAGCCCCCAGACCGAAAATGGCCAGGATAAAGGGATCGTCTGGAGAGCTTGAGCTGGCTGGTGTATCTGTTTGGAGTGGAACTGGCACACTTCACACTTGGTTACTTGTGCAGTTGCATCCTGGCGGGCTGTCGGCCAAAAGAAACCTTGCCAGAAAGCTTTGCCGGCAAGTGCTCTTGCGCCAATGTGGTGGCCACATATGCCTCCATGTATCTCTGCCAACAGCTTTTGTCCATCTTCCCGGCAAATACACTTCAATTTCACACCGTCGAGTCTTCTTCTGTACAGTATGCTATCGACAAACAGGTACATACTTGACTGTCGGGCTACTTTTTCCGCTTCTTCTTGCTCTTCGGGAAGTTCTCTTGTCTGAAGGAAATGGACAATCTGTTGTGCCCATGCTGGAGCTTGTGGCTCGACAACAAGGACTAAAGGCACATCTGCTGCTGCAGGAACATCCGCTTCTACGGCAAGGACTTGCGGCCCTGCCGGAGCTTGATGTTCCCCGGCAAGCTTGTCGGAGAAAAACTTGTCGGGAGTGTCTGCTTCAACGGAACAAACCATAAGGCTTGCCGGAGCAGACTTCCCCTCAGCATCCTTGGTGTTGATCTTGGGGACTTTCTTGGCGGTGGCTTCGGGGAGCTCTGCCGGAAAGTAGTCACCAGAAACCAACTTCCTCTTCTTGCTTTGTCTAGTTGATGGTGTTACGGATGGTTGAGTCAACTTGAGCACAAAGATCCCTGGTTCCACAGGTAACTTTAGTGCGGCGCACTTTGACAGGCCATCAGCAATGTCATTCTGAGCTCTTGGGATATGCTCCATCTGTAGGCCGTCAAAGTGCTCTTCTAGCTTCCTCACTTCATCAACATATGCTTCCATCAATGGACTCTGGTAGTTCTTGTTCACTTGGCGGACAACAAGCTGTGAGTCACCCCTGACAATGAGCTTCTTGATCCCAAGGTCCGCTGCGATTCTGAGACCGGCAAGCAATCCTTCATACTCTGCAGTATTGTTGGTTGCTTGCTCCTTGGGAAAGTGCATCTGGACTACGTACTTGAGGTGCTCTCCGGTGGGCGCGACAAGCAGCACGCCCGCACCGGCGCCTTGCAGCGAGAAGGCACCATCAAAGTACATCAGCCACTCTTTGACGGGGATGCTCGTCTCTGGAATTTCTTCATGTGGTGTTGGCGTCCATTCTGCTATGAACTCTGCCAATGACCTGATTTGGATAGTTGAAGTGCTCTCAAACTTGAGGCCAAAGCTTGATAGTTCCAGCGCCCACTCGACAATCCTGCCTGTCGCTTCTGGATTTTGCAGTATCCTCTTCAGCGGAAAGCGAGTGACGACTATGATCTCATGTGCTTGGAAGTAATGGCGCAGCTTTCTCGAGGCCATGAGGAGGCCGAAAAGCAACTTCTGCACACCAGAGTACCTTGATCTAGCCCCCTGTAGAAGGGAACTGACAAAGTAAACTAGACGTTGCACCATTCTCTTCTGCATCTTATCATGCTCCTGCGCAGATCCATCTCTGTCGGGACCAGAGCTTGTCAGCGAAGCCCCCTGCTTGTCGCTGGACGCATCTGCCGTGGTTGCTGGCTCATCATCTGCCTCCCTCTCCGCCACTAACGCAGCACTAACCACTTGATTGGTTGCCACTATATACAGCAGCAACTTCTCTTGCGGCTTAGGTGCGACAAGTGTTGGAGTTGAGGACAGGTATCTCTTCAAGTCCTGCAGCGCAGCCTCCGCGTCCGGAGTCCATTTTATTGGACCTGCCTTTTTCAAAACTTTAAAAAATGGCAGGGCGCGCTCAGCAGATCTAGAGATAAACCTGCTGAGAGCAGCCACGCAACCGGCAAGCCTTCGTACATCCTTGACGCGCTTTGGTGCTTCGATCTGCTCAATGGCCTTGATCTTGTCGGGATTGGCTTCAATTCCCCGCTGAGACACGAAGAACCCGAGAAGCTTGCCGGAAGGGACTCCAAACACGCACTTCTCGGGGTTAAGCTTGAGGTTGATCTTGCGCAGATTTGCAAATGTCTCGTCTAAATCGTGAATCAGGGTCGCCCTGTTCTTGCTTTTGACCACTATGTCATCCATGTAGGCTTCCACATTTCTGTGCATCTGCGGCTCAAAAGCGTGGTGGACTACCCTTGCAAATGTTGAACCAGCATTCTTCAAACCTAAAGGCATCCATACGAAGCAGTACGTGCCACACGGGGTGATAAATGCGGTTTTCTCTTTATCTTCTTCTGCCATGAAGATCTGATGGTATCCTGAGTATGCATCAAGAAATGAAAGCAAATCACATCTGGCTGTGGAGTCAACAATCTGGTCAATGCGCGGCAAGGGAAATGGGTCTTTGGCACAAGCTTTATTAACATCAGTGAAATCAATACAAAGCCTCCATTTCCCGTTAGCCTTGCGCACGACAACAGGATTGGCCAACCATGTGGGATGGAGCACTCCTCTGACAAGGCCTGCTGCTTCCAACTTCTTGATTTCTTCTGCGATGAATTCTTGGCGCTCCACTGCCTGTTTCCTGACTTTCTGCTTGACGGGCCGTGCATGATGACAAATGGCAAGGTGGTGCTCAATTACTTTCCTGGGAACACCGGGGATATCAGACGGTTGCCATGCAAACACGTCGACATTCGCCCGCAGGAAAGCAACGAGCGCGCTTTCCTATTTGGGGTCAAGAGTGGCGCTGATGGTGAAGGTACCACCAATGCCGTCCTCCTTGGCGGGCACCTTCTTGGTCTCAGGTGGAGCTGCCATTGCCTTCTTACACTTGCCGGTGGAGCTCGATGGTGCGTCCTCGACGGTAGCGCAGCACTCCGAAGAGGTGCGCTTGCCGGAGTGGGCATCAGAGCTCTTGCCGGACTTGGTCTTCTTCTTCCCTCCGGGAGCTTCAGTGGCAAGTGTCTTGCGTTCTGCTGCGGCTGCTGCTTCCCGGTAGATCTTGTCGGCACAGATAAGAGCATCCTTCTTGTCGCCAGGGACAGAGATGACACTTATCGGGCCTGGCATTTTTAGTATGTTGTATGCATAGTGAGAGGCTGCCATGAACTTGGCGAGTGCCGGACGGCCAAGGATTCCATTGTAAGGTAATGGAAAGTCAGCAACATCAAACGTGACCCTCTCAGTCCTGAAGTTCAGCTCGCTGCCAAATGTTACCGGTAACATGACCTTTCCCTTCGGCTTGCTCCTTCCCGGGTTGATTCCTTGAAATGTACCGGTCTCTTCGAGCTCGCTGTCAGGGATCTGGAGTTTCTGGAGCACCGCGGAGGAGATCAGGTTCAAGCCGGCCCCGCCGTCAACTAGCATCTTAGTGACCTTGAGGTTGCGGATTGTTGGTGAAACCAACATCGGCAAGCACCCAACCGCAGTTATGCGATCAGGGTGGTCCTCAATATAAAAGATGATAGGCGTGCTGGACCATTTCAGAGGCTTGTGTGACTCGACGGGTGGTTCTGCTGCATTAACTTCCCGCACCCACTGCTTGAGCTGGCGGTTCGAGGTATGCAGAGAAGCACCACCGTCAGCGCACATGACCTCTGTGGCTTTCTGGAACTCCTGCTCATCAGTCTCCTCATCATCCATGTCTTCATCGTCGTCGTCATCTTCATCCTTGTCGCGGCCGCGAGGAGGTCTGTCTCCTTGTCGCTGCTTGGCCTTGCTGCGGCGTCCTCCTCGGCCGGGACGTTTCTTGCCGGATCCCCCAGCACCTTCCTGGGCCTTCTCCTTGTCGCGCCGCTCGTATTCAGCTTTCTGTTACTCAACAAGCTGATCGACTTTCTTATAGTTCTGGAGATCATGGCCCTTGGTGCGGTGGATCTTGCAATACTGCTTGTTGGTGCCGTCCTGCTTGTCGGCGACCGCCACCTCCGCGGCAACCTCCTTGCCGGAGTCACCAGCTTTGGCTTCCTTGGTGCAACCACCGTTGCCGGACTGCTCAACAACTAGCACCTCTTTGCCTTTCCTCTTCCTGTGGTTCCGCCGCCGGTTTTTCCTTGCCGGGGCAGCATCTTCACTGTCAGATCCTCCCGCTCCTACATTCTCTCCGGGGAGCCTCCTCCCTTCCTCAGCACGTGCACACTTGTCGGCCAGTGCATATAACTCACTGACGTCCCTGATCTTGCACATCGCCATTTCCTCCCGCATCCTGCGGTTTCGCACGTTCTGATGGAACGCGTTGATCACCGCGGCAGGATGGACGTCTGGGATGTTATGCTGCACACTGTTGAATCTCTGAATGTACTTGCGCAGGGGCTCTCCTTCCTTCTGGGCGAGCATATGAAGATCACTCTCTTGGCCATGAGGCTTGTGTCCGCCTGTGAAGGCGCCGACAAACTGATGGCACAGATCAGCCCAAGAGGATATGGAGTTGTCCGGCAAGTGCATGAGCCAGGATCTGACGTTGGGCTTGAGCACCAGCGGGAAGTAGTTGGCAAGGATCTTGCCATCCCGTCCCCCGGCAGCCTGCACAGCAATGGTGTAGATGCTGAGGAACTCCGACAGATGCGTCTTGCCGTCGTACTTCTCCGGTACGTCTGGCTTGAAGTTCTTCGTGCTGGGCCACTGGACTTGCCGCAGCTCACGAGTGAACGCAGGGCAATCTACCGCATACGGCAGCTCGCCTGGTTCCCCTGGCGCATGCATGTCAACAGGGGGCCCAGCACGCTTGTCGGATTGACGTCGCGCTTCTCTTAGGAACTCGATGCGAGTTCGAGCGTCTTCTTGTTGTCGATCATGAAGAACTTGGCGCTGATCGCGACGAGCTCGTGGATCCGACGATGTGGTGGAGTCGCTGTCGAGGTGGATCCGGCGAGTCGGCGATCTTGTCCTTCGGGGTGGTGATTGCATGGTAGTTGCACCTCCACCCGTTTCGTCGCCACCGGCTCACGCCCGGCAACCCTGCCACGGCGGCGACGCGCTCAGCCGCTGTGGAGTGTCGCCGTTGGCGTAGCCGATGAGACTCTGAATGGTGACCCTCCATTCGTCGATCTTGTCCGACGTCGGAGGGTAATCTAGGAGCAGTTGAGCTTGCGCCAAAGCTTCTGCTAGAGTGGTGGGTGGCAGTGGCGGACGGCGCGAGGAGCGGGTCGTGCTCGGACTTCTAACTATGTTAGAAGGAGCAGTATCCCGTCCAGGCGACCGTGCCCCGCTCGTGCCAGCACGCTGGCGTGCATGCTGGTCTTGAGCGCCCCGAGATCCACCAGCTTGGTCTTGGCCTATCATGCGTATGGCACTGCAAGTGCCATGACGCTGTTGGTCTTGCGCCTCCTGAGAGTGGCGCGGAACATGTACAGTCGCCGAGGTTTGTGCAGCCTTGTCCTTGGACCTGGCAGCATCATAAGCTACCTCGTCGACGTCCATTCTTCTGCCGGCATCCATTCCACCACCCGTTTGCTCCAACGGTGGCGGAAGTGACGCGGACAGAGCGGCTGCCGCCGAAGTCTTCTTCTTCGGTGGCATGTTGATGAAGGGAATGAAGATCTAGCTCATGTGAACGCCCGATCAGGTTCACACAATCTCGACGCCCCCTACCTGGCGCGCCAAAGATGTCGGGGAAACTGATCCACGAACACCTATGGGGCCGGCGGACCGAGCCCCTTTCGGTTCGGCGGGGGCGGAGATCACACGAAGAGCAGATCGAGGCGAAGCACACGAGCAGTTTACCCAGCTTCGGAGCTCTCCGGAGAGATAACACTCCTAC
Organism: Triticum aestivum; assembly: GCF_018294505.1. Classification (NCBI taxonomy): domain Eukaryota; kingdom Viridiplantae; phylum Streptophyta; class Magnoliopsida; order Poales; family Poaceae; genus Triticum; species Triticum aestivum. The sequence goes on from NC_057807.1 coordinate 404,557,853, forward strand.
TGCTGCTTGTCTGGTTGTATTGTGTTCTTGCTCGCGAGAGCTAAGTGTTTTCTGGCTTACGAATCAATCGAACCTCGCGAACCTATCGAACCTTGCGAACCCCCTCTACGTTGCGCATGGGCCTCCTTTTATACGCTAAAGGGGTCACCGACAGGTGGCAACGCAGAGAAGGGTACAAATGTAAAAAGCAAGGTGGTTGGTACAGTTACTTGTACAGTGCACCCTAACTAACCCTGACAGCAGGGGACAAGGGAATTAAATGCCCGTCTGAGTCGCCCAAACAGTGCAGAAAAGGACCGTTAGGGGCGCCACCGATCGCCACGATGGCGATCTTGTCAACTTCGCATGCCACTGCGCACCGCTGGCTGCACAGCCTCCTGCCACGCGCGCCTGGAGAGGCCCCCAGAGCGATACGTTGGTGGATGCGCTGGAGCGTGGGCACAGAGTGGCCGCCTGCCGCGGCAAGCGCCTTGCTGCTGCTGTTATCTTGTCGGGTCCGGAAGCTTGTCGCTCACCGGGCCTCGAGGTACCTTGGTTGGTCTTGCCGGCAAGGTCCTCTTGCCGGGGCCTTGTTGCCTTGCCGGAGCGCGTGGCGCGTCGCGGCAAGTTCCTTGGAGTGCCTCGGTTGGCCTTCCCGGCAAACTCCTCTTGCCGGGGCCTTGTCTCCTGAGCTTAAATACTTTGTTCTTGAATGGCTCCAAGGGAACCATGGAGGATCTTGGCGTTCGCCCGGCAAGCCTTGCCGCGGGGTGCTGCAACTGCCCGTGCACAAGTTTGGGGTACTAGGGTACCCCTATTCTAGTACACCGACAAGAGGGTGTGTCACCGCGTGAGGTCTGGTGGGTCGAGGTGAGGCCCTTCGTTCGGTTCCGTCCTGCGCCACATTGGTCGACCCATGACACATTTAGCAAGACCCATGGATGACTAGTCGTACAAGACAAAGATAGCAGAATTGTGAAGGACTCTGTGTCCACTGACAAAGCCGGCTAGGATTTGTAACCCTAGGTTCTCAGACTAAGGTAACCCCTTTATCTCTGATATTACTATTCATCCCACCTAACTTTAATCATACTCGTCGATTAGGAAGAGAGGTGTGAGATAATGCGTCAGAGACAGGCTTAAAGATAATGTGCGTACATGAGACACATAGGCAGGTCCATGTATATAGAAAGGGTCGATGAGGATTGTGTGTGTGTATGTTTGCGAGAGGAAGAGTGCTTGTGATAAAGGTTAGTGAAAACAGCTGTAAATGGTTACGAGAGGGAGGGAGGGTTATATCTGTAGCATGTGTGCGAGAAATACCCCTCGGGAGAGAGTGTGTGAGCATGTGTGAGAGACAACCGATGGAGAGTGAAACTACACGTAAAAGACTGCTCTACACATTGATTAAAGATATAAATTGTATCCAAATATTAGGATGGGATCATGATATTTGCAATTCGCGTAAGGAGCGGTCATTGATCCATCAGACATCTAGATTCTATCGAATTTGAGCATGTCTATGTTATTATTCGACACAATTGATCCACATAGTTAGTATTTTGAACTCCAGACAATGCATCGCTTTAGCAATCGAATATAAACGTGAGTATAGTTCATGTTGTGTGTGTAAAGCACATTATACATACGAAAGTTACACAATGGACATTTATAAATAGCTACCTATGAACTAGCATACATTTGAATTCAACCTAAGGTGGTTTAAAAAATTGAATTCAACATGAAGTCCATTCAATTATTTGAATTTGATATCATGGCATTTGTGAACCATACCTAAACTATGGGGGTACCAATCTTTGCTCTGATTTTGTACATAATAGAATATGTAGTCGTGTACAAAATAGATTCAAATTTAGCTCCTCCATTCCAAAATAATCGTAGTTATAGGATTTTCAAGTGTCAAAATTTCAAAAGGAAGCGGATAATTTAATGAGGTTCTCAAACATACAGGGTCAAATATAACGTTGTCTATTTAGGTCAATCCTCATAGTTCAAGAGTACTCTAAACGTGAATGCTTGTGTTTCAAAATTTCGAACGAAGCGCCAAAAGAGCCTCTACTTGCCCGAAACCGCGTGAGACCAATGTTTGGTAGTACAAGGAAATTACTTTTCTAGTAACTCCGACCCGTGAAACCTACCGGCCCAATGTCCATAGGTCTAAACCGGGGTAGGTTTGTAGCTTCATCTAGACGCCACACAACTGCCTCCGAAAAACATTCATACACAATGGCCGCCTAAGCACACATGCGCGCGGCCGAAATCGCTTCCGCCCACTATTTGGGACACCTGGGATTACCATCCTACCACCGACCCGCAGTAGGTCCAAACTTTAAGAGGGGGGCAAAGTTTGTACTTTCCCCAAATTTCAAACAAGCACGTCCCATCTTTTGTTCAAAAAAGCCAAAAACAAGTGCGTCCCAGACCGAAACATGGTTCCCCCCCACCCGTCTGATTCCCCATTCGTACTCCGTGGGCGCCAAAACTACCTCTCCACCAGCCGCGAAACCCCGGCGTCCTCCGTCTGCCATCCCATCCCACCCATCAACTGCCACCCTCCTCCATCACGCCGAAGTCGATACCCCGACGTCGTCATCCACCGCAACCTCAACCGCAACGCCCTCCACGGCTAGTAGTTGAAGCCGAGGCCGAGCCATCCGTACCCGAGCCAGTTCAACCACGTCGTCCTGCGCCTCACCGCTACCGCTCCAACTTTGCCACCCTCCACCGCACCGGAGCTGTTCCTACTACGCCGTCCTTTGCCGCCTCAGATCTGCTTCACCTCCGCCGACATACGGCCACGGCAACACAGTCAACAATTTGGCCATGGGTTCGTCCAAGCCTGCACCCTCCAGAACATCGGTTTCCCCGGTAAAAAGAAGAAGATCGGCGCGACATGTGGAGGTGACCACACCGGAAACCGAAGAAGGTACTCCTCTTCCCTTATTCGTGCAAATCTTGTGTCTTTGCTTGCACGGTATTCATCCCACAGAAGACACTAGTTGACCGCTTCTTCTTGATACTAGATGTTCCTAGTAACTCGCGATGCACAAGGTTTCTCCTCATATACTATTTCACCTTAGCTAGAGGTCTGTCGCCACCCTGAATTTCAATTTCTGGCCAGTTGATTCCCAATTAATGGAAGCATTCCCCGGCGTAACAGGCGCTAGTACGACTATTACACCGGGGAAGCACCGCCTTGGTGTTTATCTTAGGGGCGTGTGCGGCCTAGAGCTACTGGCGCCCGATCTGGAGGACGGCCAGGATTAAAGGGATGGCTTGGGGGCGCTGCCAAGCACGACGGTGGTGTGAGGTCGATGGGAGGGCGGGGCGACGGAGGCACGGGTCTGGGCCGGTGGTCGCTGGCGGTTCGAGAAAGATCGTCAACAGTGACTGGCGGGCGGGAGACGAAGGCCATCTGCCCGTTCCTTATAGATCGGACGGTTCATTAAAAAATCGACTAACCTATTTATTTTCAGTCGACTATTATCTTAGATATGACCACATGTGGTGGTGTGCTGGAGGAGTACCTGCATTTCCTGTGCTCATATATTACAAAATCATACGGAGTAGAATCTAATTTTGTTTGCCATGCAATGTTGTAGAGCTATCATATTTCTCATGTCATTTATTTTTCAGCCACCTGCTATCTGCTACTTTTAAAATGCACTAGTTCTGCACACACTTCATCCATACTCTCACTATTGTGTTTTTATGCAAGGGTATTTCAGAGTCTGCCGAAAGCGAAGCAAAAAAGAAAAGAGACAAGTCGTGCCAGCTTTCTACGCGGTTAGGCGCGGCACGTTATAGCGCTTTAAAGGGTGCAGTGTCAGCAGATGGAGACGGTAAACGTTGCTCTGGAGTTGATGACCTTGCTCGCAATGAACCACCATCCCAGGTGCTTGCTTTAACTTCGCGGTGTCATATGTGGTTGCATGTTCCATATGGTGTCTAGCTTGTATCCAAAAGGCCGAAGTCGGTCTTTATTAAGATAAGGAAAGATATTTTTTACATGAACCACCATCCCGTGAGCACCAGAAGACAAATAGCTAGTCAGGGCACTGGCCGAGCCAGTGACAGGCCCAGCAAAGACATGCATCACCTGGAAGAGAACTAAAAAGCCACGATGGTGGCGAAGCAGCCCGCCTCCCACCAGGCTCTCAGGTCCTAGATGATCATGTTCACCACTCCAACCGGATGTCTAGCTTGTATTGCTTCCAATTTGGTTAAATTACATCTTCTTAGCTTACACATTATACCTTTGAATATGACATGCCTTTATGTTTTTGGTACATACCAGTACATCTGTGTATTAACCATGTTCTTACATCAAACTAATGTTCTTGTGTATCCCTCATCAATCACTTATGACGAGGCAGGCAGGCAAGGGAACTACTCCTCATTTAAAGAATGCAGCGTCAGCCTCCCAACATGATTCTCAAGAAACAGAAATGCTAGATGAAGATAGTGAACGTAGCTCTGTAGTTGATTACAGCATTTCCCCTACACTAGCATTGCAGGTGCTTGCTCTAACTTGGCAATGTGATATGTGGTTGCATGTTGCATATGGTGTCTAGATTGTAATTCTTCCAATCTGGTTAAACTTCATGTGCTAGTCTGCTTAGCTTATACTCCTGTAAATGTGACATTATACCTGTTAATATGATATGCCTTCCTATATTTAGTACATAGTACATCTGTCTATTAAGCATCTCCTTACATAAAACTATTGTTTTTTTATCCCGCATCAATCAATATGATGAGACACCTTTAGTATATGCAGTGCGATATTAGTTGCATATTTCATATGATTTATAGCATGCGCTGCTTCTAATTTGTTGAAATTCCATTTATGATGGGACGCTTTTAACTTGGCAGAGTCATATTGCTTGCATCTTTCATGTGGTGTCTAGCTTGCATTGCTTCTTATTTGCTGGAATGGTTTCTACTTAGTTTACACAAACAGTTGTGAACATGCCATGTCGTCCTGTTTTTCATACATATTCCATCCTGGTATCATGTGTTTGCATTACATCAAAGTAGTGATTGTCAGTATCATGCATGAATGAGTTCTGAAGAGAGAATTTTATTGCTTTTTCTTGTCGGTTTTACTTGACAATTCAAAATCAATAAAGCGGAAGGAAGTTAGCAAGGCAGCGGATAAAGGTGCTCCTTACAAACAGAGGGCCTCTATAGTTTCTACTCCTCCACACCCCCAAGATGATTTCCAAGACAACACATGCATAGACACTCAACAAAGCTGTGTTTATGATGAGCACGTCTCCCCTAGTGCAGCATCACTGGTGCTCCCTCTAACTTGGCACTGTTATATGTGGTTGCATGTTATGTGTGATGTCTAGCTTGTATTGCTTCTAATTTTGTTGAATTCCATCTGCTTAATTTACACATTATACTTGAATAAGACACGTGTTCCTGTTTCTAGAACATACAATATCTGTCTATCACACCATGTTCTTACATCAAATTACTACTGTTGTGTAACCTATAACAATTACTTGTCATAAGACACGTTTGACTTCGGAGTGTGATATAGGTTACATCTCACATTCTTTTCTAGCTTGTACTACTAATTTGTTGAAATGGCACTTATGACGAGACAATTTTAACTTGGTAGAGTGATATTCGTTGCATCTTTCATATGGTGTCTAGCTTTCATTGCTTCTAATTTGTTGAAACGCCTTCTCCTTAGTTTACACATCATAAGATGTGAATGTACAATGCTGTGAATATACAATGTTGTGAATATGCAATGGCACTAATGATGAGAGACCTCTAACATGGTAGTGTGATGTTGTTTGCATCTTGCATATGATTTATTTCTTGTACTGCTTCACATTTCTTTAAACGCCATTCATGCTGAGACACTGTTAACTTGGCAGAGCGGTATTTGTAGCATCTTTCATATGGTGTCTACCTTCCATTGCATTGCTTCTAATTTGGTGAAATGTCTTCTTCTTAGTTTACACATCATAGTTCTAGTTATCTCTTCCGTCCTGTTTTTCATACATATTACATCCTCCTATCATGTGGTTGTCTAACATCAAAGTTTAGTTCGTCTGCATCACGCATCAATTTGTTCTGAAGAACTAAATTTTTATTCATTTTTCTTGTCGGCTTGACTTAACATGGCACAGAGAAAGAGGAAGAAACACAGAATGGCAGGGAATGAGAAGCGGATGAATCCTGCAGATTCTGCCGGTACTGATGGTGCAATAGAAGGTGAAAGTCCAGCGGAAATTTCTACAAACATGGCATCCCATGCTACACGAGCTGCAAAAAAAGCCAAACAGAAACAAATAGCTGCCACCAAACAAGCAGAGACAACCCTAGTTCTTGCAACACCTACCACAGTACTACCAGCTGCACGACATACTCGTGCATCAACTAAGCTAGCAGCACATTCCCAAGCTCCCTTGCCACCTGACACTACTTCCCAAGCACTCTTGACACAAGACGAGTTGGCAATATCAGATGAACCTTGTGAGCTTCAACAGCAAGAAGGTAGTTGCTGGAGTCAAGTTACAGTTGCATGCTTCTTTATATGTAGTCTCACAGTTTGATGTACACTAACACTTCCTATGTTCATTGTTGGACTAGCACCTAGGCGCAAGAGGAAACAAACATCAGGGATAATGCTCGATAGGTTAACTAAATCTAGAGGAGGAAGAATGGAGATCCGTTTTGAGGCAGGTTTAAAAAGGCCATGTGATGCTACAGAGTCAGCCAAGTTAGTATCAGAGGCAGCGGTTGCCGTTAGGTGTCATGTACGCATCCTCCCAACATGGATTCAGTACAGGAATGACAAAGATGAAACCCAGTTCAACACCTTCCTCGACCATTTATCTGTAAGTATGGTTATGTATGGAAACTAGTAATATCATCTTGCTCTGTCCCATACTTTCTAGGTTGCTGATAATGAGACTCCCATAATTTTCAACAGATGAGGTTCAAGTTGGATAGCCAAGATGATGCAACCAGACAAGCTTGCACCCATGTTTTCAAGATTGCTCTGTGACAGTATCGGTATAACTTGAGGAAAACTCACTTTGAAGGCAAGGCTAACAGTGAACTTTCCCAAACATCTCCAGTGGAAAATATATCGGATGAAGACTGGAGGGGCCTTGTTAAACACTGGTCTGATCCGAAGTATCAGGTACATTATATATATGTGATCAGATCACATGTTGAAGTCCTATTGACGCATGTGCCACACAAATCTATCTTCTTGTAGGTGAACTGTTCAAAGAACAAGGCCAACCGTACGAAAGCGAAATTCCAACAGACGACAGGATCTCGTAGCTATATTGCACACTACGAGGCTCTTGTAATTAGCTATTGTTTCACTCTTTTCGATGTACCATATTATCAGATCTATATAGACTTGTTCGAAATGACGAGGAAAGCCCACAAGGACCAAAAAGTACCTGAACCAAATGTTGTGAAAATCTTCAAGGACTGTCACACCAGCAAGAAGAAGGGCATGACTACACCAGTCAAAGCCGCTGTTGTAAGTCCTTAATCCTCATGCCTTTTAACTACTACTTACTCTGACTTGTGCCTTGAACTGTATGGTTTGCAGCCAATGTCTATTACTCTTTTCAATTTTATACACAATTGTCTTAGCATATCATTGCACCTTACAAGGTTTAAAATGGAGGAGTGATGTTCCTTTGATCTTGACCCGTAATCTAGTTCCATGCTGGACTTGCCCACACAATGTTACAATTGCATGTTTGTCTGTTCTCAGTTGTTTTCTGATATAAATGATGTCATACTATGCTTACCGTATTATAAACTTCATCTCTTTATCCTTAGCCCTCAATACAATGTGAAGAAATAGACAATACATTAGCGATGGTACATGATCATATGTTTGGAACCTGGTTTATTATGTACTTTGCAACAAAATACAACTAATATTTTACATGGGTTCACCAGAATAAGTTATGTATATAGACCAAAGCTATTTTGTTTGGTTTTGCTGCCTCCTTAATATCTTCTGTTCTGGTACTACTAATATAAAACCTCAACTTTTCAGCGAGCTATGGAAAAATGGTGGAACCGCCACCTTCTGAAGGTGGCGAGGCAACTATAACCGCAATGTCAGCTCTTGCTGTAGTGGGTCAGTACATGTCCACTAACAGTGCCAAAAGCACGTTCCTGCGTAATACTGGGTTGGTTGTTAAGGCAATATCGTCCAAACTGCCTCATGATCAAGATATGCAAGCTCAAATCAATGTTGTATCTGCGCTGCAGACACAAGTCCATTCCCTAAAAGAGGCCCTTTGTGAAACAAGGAGAAACATCGCTCAATGTCGTCAAGATATGCATGGTTTTGAAACCAGACTATCAGACATTTTCTATGTTGTTCAGGAGCTTATGGGAAATGAAGGCGAGGGTTATGGTGCTCCATCGGACAATACAGCATGAAAACGTAATAGTCGGGTCAAATGAACCGAGCTTCTGAACTTCTCGTGGTGCATTTATCTGCTAGACTGTTAAGTTTTATGCCAACCTTCCCTTTGTTATATAGTTGTAATTTGTTTTGGTGCGATAAAAAATTTATTCTTAACGTGCAGCCACCGGTAGAAGAAAATAGCAAGCCATTTTTGTATAGTGTAGGGTGTTCCCTATATTTGCACTGGTGGCGATCTTTGATGCCGAGTGGATGTAATCTGTGCAATCGCCTTAATAGCCTAGCGTTAGTTTTGGCCTTATTTATTTCCTAGTCTTCTTTTTCCCTGGTTTGCTAGTGGCCGCAACTACCCATGGGCCATATACGGGGCGTAGGATCCATGGGTCTCCTACGGGCCGTCGATAAATGGGCCTATAATCGGTGGGCCTCGGGCCTTCGATAAATGGGCCTGTAATCGGTGGGCCTCGGGCCGTTGGATAAATGGGTCTACATGGGCCGTAATCGGGCGTAATTGGTATCGGCCCAGCATGGTAACGGGCCGTTAACAGACCGTAGGACTGCAAAAGCTTAATTCTGTCATAGGCATAACGGGTCATTAATGGGCCAGAATATAGGACGGGCTGGCCAGAAACGGGCCGACTCTTGCCATGGGCCGAATTTGGCCCATTAGGGTAACAGGCCAGTAACGGGCCGACGCTTGCCATGGGCTGAATTTGGCCCATTTGTGGAACATGCCAGTAATGGGCCGACTCTTGCCATGAGCCCAATTTGGCCCATTAGGGGAGCAGGCCAGTAACGGGTCGGAAGTAATCGAGGGCCGAAAAGGAGCCCAAGAACATATGGGCCGTCAATAGGCCAAAGGCTAACACGAGCTGGAAACGGCCCATGTAAATCACGGGTCGTTAACTGGTACAAAGAAAATTACTGTTCATTATGGGCTAGAGTCACCGTGGGCCTGTAAAGGGCCGAAAGATACGAAGGCCTCATATGGGCCGAAAGACATCGTGGGCCATACATGGGCCGAAAGTGAAATGGGCTGGTGTTATATTCGACGGCCCACATGACGTTGTTGGGCCGATTTCCTTTAGTGCCTAACGGGCCGTGAGTTAATGGGCTGTAAAATGGGCTATTTGCGAAGAGACCATTAACAGGCTTTCCATGGGTCAGCCCGTTAACTTTTGACCAAGTCAAACGGCCCGGCTTTGTAAGCTAAATGGGCCAGTGGTGGCCCGTGGCACGTGTCGACATACCATAGGCGCCTATCTGACCCACTGACGAGCTGACACGTGTTTCATCCGGCCAGTAAGAATTTTACACGTGGAAATTTCCCATTGGTCGGGGCTGTTAACAGGTTATCGGATCCAAAACTCGACCCGATAGACTAACGGTGTTCCGTTACGTTGGATGCCACGTGTCGGTCACCCTTGACGAAAGCACTTCTGTGACGCGCGATTTATCGTCATGGAAGTGGACACTTCCGTGATGATAATTTTGGTAATGTCATGGAACACTTCTACGACAGCACAGGTATGACTATGTCATAAATTTGTCATGGATGTACATGCATGAGAAAAAACACAACCTACTGTGACAAACACGTATCATCACGGAAGTGTATTTTTTGTAGTGCTTTAGCGTAGATATTTGGAAAGACATGGTTGCTTGTTGATATGCTTGAGTAGTAAAGTCTTCATGTCAAACTAGACTATTGATTTGAACCTTATAAAAGTCCAATGTCCATGCTACAAAGAAAACAATATGTGATGAACATGTTAGGCACCATTCCACATCCAAAATTCTATTTTTATCATTTACCTACTCGAGGACGAGTAGAAATTAAGCTTGGGGATGCTGATACGTCTCCAACGTATCTATAATTTTTGATTGTTCCATGATGTTATATTATCATTCTTGGATGTTTTACAATCATTTTATATCATGTTTTGGTACTAACCTATTGATATAGTGCCCAGTGTCAGTTGTTGTTTTCTACTTGTTTTTTACATCGCAGGAAATCAATACCAAAGGGAGTCCAAACGCAGCAAAACTTATTGTGGATTTTTTCTGGACCAGAAGACACAAGATGGGCCGAAGAAGTACCAGAGGGGTGCCCCGAGGGGGCACAACCCACCAGGGTGCGCTTGGGCCCTGGCGCGCCCCGGTGGGTTATGCCCACCTCGATGGCATCCTGCACCGCCTCTTTGCTCTATAAATACCCCAATATTCCAGAAACCCTAGGGGAGTAAACGAAAATCAATTCCGGTCGCCGCAAGTTCTAGAACCAC